>NC_080020.1:51544385-52156927 GCF_030020395.1 Manis pentadactyla | reverse complement strand
CCTCTGGAATGTGAGGGCGATAGTGAGATTCAATACAGTGTTACGTCGAGACACAGGTGACTTCGATATTCATGGTAGTTGTCGGGTCCAACATTAAGGGCTAGGGTTCGGGATCGGTATGTGGGAATGTGTCCGCGGTGATACGGTTTTGGTTAGAGTTAGGAAACATCCCTGATGTGAGGGTGAGTTCCAAATAGGATCTCAGGTTTACCCTTTTGTGGCCTTACCCTAAAAGTGTTCTGAGGAACCCGGTGCCGAGTCCTGGGCGAGGGCTGGTTTAAGTGTTTGGTATTGCTTATGGGCAGAATACCTCTACAATTAGAATCTGGATCTGCCTTCCATGATAGGGTTAATTCGAGATTGAGTAACATGTTTATGGTGAGCTGTGGGTGATGTCGATGATCACCATGACGGTCAAGTCCATGTGTCAGTGCTAGGGTTAGGTTTCTGTATTTGGTAAAGGGTAAGTGAAGGACCGTGCTTCGGCTACAGTGAGGTTCTGACTCTCATCTGAGTTTGAGGGCGATATTGGGTCTCACATTTACTATTTTGTGGGGCTGACAATAAAGGTATTCTGATGGATCAGGTGAAGAATCCAGGGCTAGGGTTAGGTTTAAGTGTTTGTTAATGCATATGGGAAGTTTAGCACAATTATTAAAGTGAGAATCTGCCACTGATGTGAGGGTGGGAGCGAGAATGAATGATGGGTGTATGGTGAGCTTTCGGGGTTGTCGCTGTTGACCGTGAGGTGTCAGTCCCAGGGACCAGGGTTAGGGTTAGGGTTCGGTGTTTGGGAAGGTGTACGTTGGTGATAAGGTTTAGGTTCGAGTTAGTGTCCGTCTGTAATGTGAGGGTGAGTCCGAGATTGGGTCTCAGGTTTACGATTTTGTGGGGCTGACCCTTAAAGCATTCTGATGGGTCCCGTCAATAGTAGAAGTCTAGGGTTAGGGTTAAATGTTCGGTAACGGGTATGTGCAGAACAGTGCTATTTTTAAAGTGAGGTTCTGTCCCTGATATGAGGGTGATGGCGAGATTGAGTGACAGGTTTATGTTGTACGGCGGGGGTTTGTTGAAGATGACCCTGATGTGCCAGGTCCATGGGCAGAGTGAGGGTTAGCGTTAAATATTCGGAAGGGTGTACAATCAGTATAGGGTTCTATTTGTATTCAGTACTCGGTTCTGATGTAAGGGAGTCAGCGTGATTGAGTGCCAATGTTACAGTGACACAAGGGTGACGTTGAAATTCATGCTCGAAGTCTTTTCCAAGAGTCGGGCCTAGGGTTACTGTTCGGTGTTTGGGAAGTTTTACATGGGTGATAGGGTTTGATTCATGTTAGTGTACCGCTGTAATGTGAGGGCGAGGGTGAGAGTGAGCGACAGGTTTATGGTGAGGTGTTGGTGAGGGCTATGTTGACCGTGATGTTCATATTCAGGACTCAGTGCGTGATTTAGGTGTAGGGGTTCAGTAAGGTGTCTGGATAGGATAGGCTCATGAGTACATTTTGTTTTCCTCTGTAATGTGAGGGCGATAGTGAGATTCAAAGACAGTGTTACGTTGACACACAGGTGACTTCGGTATTCATGGTAGTTGTCGGTTCCAATATACAGGGCTAGGGTTAGGGTTCGGTATGTGGGAATATGTCCGCGGTGGATACGGTTTCGGTTAGAGTTAGGAAACATCCCTGATGTGAGGGTGAGATCCAAATAGGATCTCAGGTTTACCCTTTTGTGGCCTTACCCTAAAAGTGTTCTGAGGAACCCGGTGCCGAGTCCTGGGTGAGGGTTAGGTTTAAGTGTATGGTATTGCTTATGGGTAGAATACCTCTACAATTTGAATCTGGATCTGCCTTCAATGTGAGGGTTAAGGCGAGATTGAGTAACATGTTTATGGTGAGCTGTGGGTGATGTCGATGTTCACCATGACGGTCAAGTCCATGTGTCAGTGCTAGTGTTAGGTTTCTGTATTTGGTAAAGGGTAAGTGGAGGACCGTGCTTCGGCTACCGTGAGGTTCTGACTCTCATCTGAGTTTGAGGGCGATATTGGGTCTCACATTTACTATTTTGTGGGGCTGACAATAAAGGTATTCTGATGGATCAGGTGAAGAATCCAGGGCTAGGGTTAGGTTAAAGTGTTTGTTAATGCATATGGGAAGTTTAGCACAATTATTAAAGTGAGAATCTGCCACTGATGTGAGGGTGGGAGCGAGAATGAATGATGGGTGTATGGTGAGCTTTCGGGGTTGTCGCTGTTGACCGTGAGGTGTCAGTCCCAGGGACCAGGGTTAGGGTTAGGGTTCGGTGTTTGGGAAGGTGTACGTTGGTGATAAGGTTTTGGTTCGAGTTAGTGACCGTCTGTAATGTGAGGGTGAGTCCGAGATTGGGTCTCAGGTTTACGATTTTGTGGGGCTGACCCTTAAAGCATTCTGATGGGTCCCGTCAATAGTAGAAGTCTAGGGTTAGGGTTAAATGTTCGGCAAAGGGTATGTGCAGAACAGTGCTATATTTAAAGTGAGGTTCTTTCCCTGATATGAGGGTGATGGCCAGATTGAGTGACAGGTTTATGTTGAACGGGGGGGGGTTTGTCGTAGATGACCCTGATGCGCCAGGTCCAGGGACAGAATGAGTGTTAGCGTTAAATATTCGGAAGGGTGTACAATCAGTATAGGGTTCTGTTTGTATTCAGTACTCGGTTCTGATGTGAGGGAGACAGCGTGATTGAATGCCAATGTTACAGTGACACAAGGGTGACGTTGACATTCATGCTCGAAGTCTTTTCCATGAGTTGAGGCTAGGGTTACTGTTCGGTGTTTGGGAAGATGTACATGGGTGATAGGGGTTGATTCATGTTAGTGTACCGCTGTAATGTGAGGGCGAGGGTGAGATTGAGCGACAGGTTTATGGTGAGGTGTTGGTGAGGTCTATGTTGACCGTGATGTTCATATTCAGGAGTCAGTGCGTGGTTTAGGGGTAGGGGTTCAGTAAGGTGTCTGGATAGGACAGGCTCATGAGTACATTTTGTTTTCCTCTGTAATGTGAGGGCGATAGTGAGATTCAAAGACAGTGTTACGTTGACACACAGGTGACTTCGGTATTCATGGTAGTGGTCGGTTCCAACATTCAGGGCTAGGGTTAGGGTTCGCTATGTGGGAATGTGTCCGCGGTGGATACGGTTTCGGTTAGAGTTAGGAAACATCCCTTATGTGAGGGTGAGTTCCAAATAGGGTCTCAGGTTTACCCTTTTGTGGCCTTACCCTAAAAGTGTTCTGAGGAACCCGGTGCCGAGTCCTGGGCGAGGGTTAGGTTTAAGTGTATGGTATTGCTTATGGGCAGAATACCTCTACAATTACAATCTGGATCTGCCTTCAATGTGGGGATTAAGGCGAGATTGAGTAACATGTTTATGGTGAGCTGTGGGTGATGTCGGTGTTCACCATGACGGTCAAGTCCATGTGTCAGTGCTAGGGTTAGGTTTCTGTATTCGGTAAAGGGTAAGTGAAGGACCGTGCTTCGGCTACAGTGAGGTTCTGACTCTGATCTGAGTTTGAGGGCGATATTGGGTCTCACATTTACTATTTTGTGGGGTTGACAATAAAGGTATTCTGATGGATCGGGTGCAGAATCCAGGGCTCGGGTTAGGTTAAAGTGTTTGGTAATGCATAATGGCAGGATAGCACTACGATTTCAGTGAGAATCTGGCTCTGATGTGAGGTTGAGGGCGAGAATGAGTGATAGGTGTACGGTGAGCTGTCGGGGTTGTCGCTGTTGACCGTGAGGTGTCAGTCCCAGGGACCAGCGTTAGGGTTAGGGTTCGGTGTTTGTGAAGGTGCACGTTGGTGATAATGTTTTGTTTCGAATTAGGGTCCGTCTGTAATGTGAGGGTGAGTGCGTGATTGGGTCTCAGGTTTACGATTTTGTGGGGCTGACCCCTAAAGCATTCTGATGGTTCCCGTCCATAGTAGAAGTCTAGGGTTAGGGTTAAATGTTCGGTAATGTGTATGTGAAGAACAGTGCTAATTTTAAAGTGAGGTTCTGTCTCTGATATGAGGGTGATGGCGAGATTGAGTGACAGCTTTATGTTGAACAGGGGGGTTGTCGGAGATGTCCCTGATGTGCCAGGTCCATGGGCAGAGTGAGGGTTATCATTAAATATTCGGTAGGGTGTACAGGCAGTATAGGGTTCTGTTTGTATTCAGTACTCGGTTCTGATGTGAGGGAGTCAGCGTGATTGAATGCCAAAGTTACAGTGACACAAGGGTGACGTTGACATTCACGCTCGAAGTCTTTTCCATGAGTCGGGGCTAGGGTTACTGTTCGGTGTTTGGGAAGTTGTACATGGGTGATAGGGTTTGATTCATGTTAGTGTGCCGCTGTAATGTGAGGGCGAGGGTGACATTAAGCGACAGGTTTATTGTGAGGTGTTGGTTATGTCTATGGTGCCCATGATGTCTAGATCCAGGAGTCAGTGCGTGGATTAGGGGTAGGGGTTCAGTAAGGTGTCTGGATAGGACAGGCTCATGAGAATAATTTTTTTCCTCTGGAATGTGAGGGCGATAGTGAGATTCAATACAGTGTTACGTCGAGACACAGGTGACTTCGATATTCATGGTAGTTGTCGGGTCCAACATTAAGGGCTAGGGTTCGGGATCGGTATGTGGGAATGTGTCCGCGGGTGATACGGTTTTGGTTAGAGTTAGGAAACATCCCTGATGTGAGGGTGAGTTCCAAATAGGATCTCAGGTTTACCCTTTTGTGGCCTTACCCTAAAAGTGTTCTGAGGAACCCGGTGCCGAGTCCTGGGCGAGGGCTGGTTTAAGTGTTTGGTATTGCTTATGGGCAGAATACCTCTACAATTAGAATCTGGATCTGCCTTCCATGATAGGGTTAATTCGAGATTGAGTAACATGTTTATGGTGAGCTGTGGGTGATGTCGATGATCACCATGACGGTCAAGTCCATGTGTCAGTGCTAGGGTTAGGTTTCTGTATTTGGTAAAGGGTAAGTGAAGGACCGTGCTTCGGCTACAGTGAGGTTCTGACTCTCATCTGAGTTTGAGGGCGATATTGGGTCTCACATTTACTATTTTGTGGGGCTGACAATAAAGGTATTCTGATGGATCAGGTGAAGAATCCAGGGCTAGGGTTAGGTTTAAGTGTTTGTTAATGCATATGGGAAGTTTAGCACAATTATTAAAGTGAGAATCTGCCACTGATGTGAGGGTGGGAGCGAGAATGAATGATGGGTGTATGGTGAGCTTTCGGGGTTGTCGCTGTTGACCGTGAGGTGTCAGTCCCAGAGACCAGGGTTAGGGTTAGGGTTCGGTGTTTGGGAAGGTGTACGTTGGTGATAAGGTTTAGGTTCGAGTTAGTGTCCGTCTGTAATGTGAGGGTGAGTCCGAGATTGGGTCTCAGGTTTACGATTTTGTGGGGCTGACCCTTAAAGCATTCTGATGGGTCCCGTCAATAGTAGAAGTCTAGGGTTAGGGTTAAATGTTCGGCAACGGGTATGTGCAGATCAGTGCTATATTTAAAGTGAGGTTCTGTCCCTTATATGAGGGTGATGGCGAGATTGAGTGACAGGTTTATGTTGAACGGGGGGGGGTTTGTCGTAGATGACCCTGATGCGCCAGGTCCAGGGACAGAATGAGTGTTAGCGTTAAATATTCGGAAGGTTGTACAATCAGTATAGGGTTCTATTTGTATTCAGTACTCGGTTCTGATGTAAGGGAGTCAGCGTGATTGAGTGCCAATGTTACAGTGACACAAGGGTGACGTTGACATTCATGCTCGAAGTCTTTTCCAAGACTGGGGCCTAGGGTTAGTGTTCGGTGTTTGGGAAGATTTACATGGGTGATAGGGTTTGATTCATGTTAGTGTACCGCTGTAATGTGAGGGCGAGCGTGAGAGTGAGCGACAGGTTTATGGTGAGGTGTTGGTGAGGTCTATGTTGACCGTGATGTTCATATTCAGGAGTCAGTGCGTGGTTTAGGGGTAGCGGTTCAGTAAGGTGTCTGGATAGGACAGGCTCATGAGTACATTTTGTTTTCCTCTGTAATGTGAGGGCGATAGTGAGATTCAAAGACAGTGTTACGTTGACACACAGGTGACTTCGGTATTCATGGTAGTGGTCGGTTCCAACATTCAAGGCTAGGGTTAGGGTTCGCTATGTGGGAATGTGTCCGCGGTGGATACGGTTTCGGTTAGAGTTAGGAAACATCCCTGATGTGAGGGTGAGTTCCAAATAGGCTCTATGGTTTACCCTTTTGTGGCCTCACCCTAAAAGTGTTCTGAGGAACCCGGTGCCGAGTCCTGGGCGAGGGTTAGGTTTAAGTGTATGGTATTGCTTATGGGCAGAATACCTCTACAATTACAATCTGGATCTGCCTTCAATGTGGGGATTAAGGCGAGATTGAGTAACATGTTTATGGTGAGCTCTGGGTGATGTCGGTGTTCACCATGACGGTCAAGTCCATGTGTCAGTGCTAGGGTTAGGTTTCTGTATTCGGTAAAGGGTAAGTGAAGGACCGTGCTTTGGCTACAGTGAGGTTCTGACTCTGATCTGAGTTTGAGGGCGATATTGGGTCTCACATTTACTATTTTATGGGGTTGACAATAAAGGTATTCTGATGGATCGGGTGCAGAATCCAGGGCTCGGGTTAGGTTAAAGTGTTTGGTAATGCATAATGGCAGGATAGCACTACGATTTCAGTGAGAATCTGGCTCTGATGTGAGGTTGAGGGCGAGAATGAGTGATAGGTGTACGGTGAGCTGTCGGGGTTGTCGCTGTTGACCGTGAGGTGTCAGTCCCAGGGACCAGCGTTAGGGTTAGGGTTCGGTGTTTGTGAAGGTGCACGTTGGTGATAATGTTTTGTTTCGAATTAGGGTCCGTCTGTAATGTGAGGGTGAGTGCGTGATTGGGTCTCAGGTTTACGATTTTGTGGGGCTGACCCCTAAAGCATTCTGATGGTTCCCGTCCATAGTAGAAGTCTAGGGTTAGGGTTAAATGTTCGGTAATGTGTATGTGAAGAACAGTGCTAATTTTAAAGTGAGGTTCTGTCTCTGATATGAGGGTGATGGCGAGATTGAGTGACAGCTTTATGTTGAACAGGGGGGTTGTCGGGGATGTCCCTGATATGCCAGGTCCATGGGCAGAGTGAGGGTTATCATTAAATATTCGGTAGGGTGTACAGGCAGTATAGGGTTCTGTTTGTATTCAGTACTCGGTTCTGATGTGAGGGAGTCAGCGTGATTGAATGCCAAAGTTACAGTGACACAAGGGTGACGTTGACATTCACGCTCGAAGTCTTTACCATGAGTCGGGGCTAGGGTTACTGTTCGGTGTTTGGGAAGTTGTACATGGGTGATAGGGTTTGATTCATGTTAGTGTGCCGCTGTAATGTGAGGGCGAGGGTGACATTAAGCGACAGGTTTATTGTGAGGTGTTGGTTATGTCTATGGTGCCCATGATGTCTAGATCCAGGAGTCAGTGCGTGGATTAGGGGTAGGGGTTCAGTAAGGTGTCTGGATAGGACAGGCTCATGAGAATAATTTTTTTCCTCTGGAATGTGAGGGCGATAGTGAGATTCAATACAGTGTTACGTCGAGACACAGGTGACTTCGATATTCATGGTAGTTGTCGGGTCCAACATTAAGGGCTAGGGTTCGGGATCGGTATGTGGGAATGTGTCCGCGGGTGATACGGTTTTGGTTAGAGTTAGGAAACATCCCTGATGTGAGGGTGAGTTCCAAATAGGATCTCAGGTTTACCCTTTTGTGGCCTTACCCTAAAAGTGTTCTGAGGAACCCGGTGCCGAGTCCTGGGCGAGGGCTGGTTTAAGTGTTTGGTATTGCTTATGGGCAGAATACCTCTACAATTAGAATCTGGATCTGCCTTCCATGATAGGGTTAATTCGAGATTGAGTAACATGTTTATGGTGAGCTGTGGGTGATGTCGATGATCACCATGACGGTCAAGTCCATGTGTCAGTGCTAGGGTTAGGTTTCTGTATTTGGTAAAGGGTAAGTGAAGGACCGTGCTTCGGCTACAGTGAGGTTCTGACTCTCATCTGAGTTTGAGGGCGATATTGGGTCTCACATTTACTATTTTGTGGGGCTGACAATAAAGGTATTCTGATGGATCAGGTGAAGAATCCAGGGCTAGGGTTAGGTTTAAGTGTTTGTTAATGCATATGGGAAGTTTAGCACAATTATTAAAGTGAGAATCTGCCACTGATGTGAGGGTGGGAGCGAGAATGAATGGTGGGTGTATGGTGAGCTTTCGGGGTTGTCGCTGTTGACCGTGAGGTGTCAGTCCCAGAGACCAGGGTTAGGGTTAGGGTTCGGTGTTTGGGAAGGTGTACGTTGGTGATAAGGTTTAGGTTCGAGTTAGTGTCCGTCTGTAATGTGAGGGTGAGTCCGAGATTGGGTCTCAGGTTTACGATTTTGTGGGGCTGACCCTTAAAGCATTCTGATGGGTCCCGTCAATAGTAGAAGTCTAGGGTTAGGGTTAAATGTTCGGTAACGGGTATGTGCAGAACAGTGCTATTTTTAAAGTGAGGTTCTGTCCCTGATATGAGGGTGATGGCGAGATTGAGTGACAGGTTTATGTTGTACGGCGGGGGTTTGTTGAAGATGACCCTGATGTGCCAGGTCCATGGGCAGAGTGAGGGTTAGCGTTAAATATTCGGAAGGGTGTACAATCAGTATAGGGTTCTATTTGTATTCAGTACTCGGTTCTGATGTAAGGGAGTCAGCGTGATTGAGTGCCAATGTTACAGTGACACAAGGGTGACGTTGAAATTCATGCTCGAAGTCTTTTCCAAGAGTCGGGCCTAGGGTTACTGTTCGGTGTTTGGGAAGTTTTACATGGGTGATAGGGTTTGATTCATGTTAGTGTACCGCTGTAATGTGAGGGCGAGGGTGAGAGTGAGCGACAGGTTTATGGTGAGGTGTTGGTGAGGGCTATGTTGACCGTGATGTTCATATTCAGGACTCAGTGCGTGATTTAGGTGTAGGGGTTCAGTAAGGTGTCTGGATAGGATAGGCTCATGAGTACATTTTGTTTTCCTCTGTAATGTGAGGGCGATAGTGAGATTCAAAGACAGTGTTACGTTGACACACAGGTGACTTCGGTATTCATGGTAGTTGTCGGTTCCAATATACAGGGCTAGGGTTAGGGTTCGGTATGTGGAATATCTACGCGGTGGATACGGTTTCGGTTAGAGTTAGGAAACATCCCTGATGTGAGGGTGAGATCCAAATAGGATCTCAGGTTTACCCTTTTGTGGCCTTACCCTAAAAGTGTTCTGAGGAACCCGGTGCCGAGTCCTGGGTGAGGGTTAGGTTTAAGTGTATGGTATTGCTTATGGGTAGAATACCTCTACAATTTGAATCTGGATCTGCCTTCAATGTGAGGGTTAAGGCGAGATTGAGTAACATGTTTATGGTGAGCTGTGGGTGATGTCGATGTTCACCATGACGGTCAAGTCCATGTGTCAGTGCTAGTGTTAGGTTTCTGTATTTGGTAAAGGGTAAGTGGAGGACCGTGCTTCGGCTACCGTGAAGGTTCTGACTCTCATCTGAGTTTGAGGGCGATATTGGGTCTCACATTTACTATTTTGTGGGGCTGACAATAAAGGTATTCTGATGGATCAGGTGAAGAATCCAGGGCTAGGGTTAGGTTAAAGTGTTTGTTAATGCATATGGGAAGTTTAGCACAATTATTAAAGTGAGAATCTGCCACTGATGTGAGGGTGGGAGCGAGAATGAATGATGGGTGTATGGTGAGCTTTCGGGGTTGTCGCTGTTGACCGTGAGGTGTCAGTCCCAGGGACCAGGGTTAGGGTTAGGGTTCGGTGTTTGGGAAGGTGTACGTTGGTGATAAGGTTTTGGTTCGAGTTAGTGTCCGTCTGTAATGTGAGGGTGAGTCCGAGATTGGGTCTCAGGTTTACGATTTTGTGGGGCTGACCCTTAAAGCATTCTGATGGGTCCCGTCAATAGTAGAAGTCTAGGGTTAGGGTTAAATGTTCGGCAAAGGGTATGTGCAGAACAGTGCTATATTTAAAGTGAGGTTCTTTCCCTGATATGAGGGTGATGGCCAGATTGAGTGACAGGTTTATGTTGAACGGGGGGGGGTTTGTCGTAGATGACCCTGATGCGCCAGGTCCAGGGACAGAATGAGTGTTAGCGTTAAATATTCGGAGGGTGTACAATCAGTATAGGGTTCTGTTTGTATTCAGTACTCGGTTCTGATGTGAGGGAGACAGCGTGATTGAATGCCAATGTTACAGTGACACAAGGGTGACGTTGACATTCATGCTCGAAGTCTTTTCCATGAGTTGAGGCTAGGGTTACTGTTCGGTGTTTGGGAAGATGTACATGGGTGATAGGGGTTGATTCATGTTAGTGTACCGCTGTAATGTGAGGGCGAGGGTGAGATTGAGCGACAGGTTTATGGTGAGGTGTTGGTGAGGTCTATGTTGACCGTGATGTTCATATTCAGGAGTCAGTGCGTGGTTTAGGGGTAGGGGTTCAGTAAGGTGTCTGGATAGGACAGGCTCATGAGTACATTTTGTTTTCCTCTGTAATGTGAGGGCGATAGTGAGATTCAAAGACAGTGTTACGTTGACACACAGGTGACTTCGGTATTCATGGTAGTGGTCGGTTCCAACATTCAGGGCTAGGGTTAGGGTTCGCTATGTGGGAATGTGTCCGCGGTGGATACGGTTTCGGTTAGAGTTAGGAAACATCCCTTATGTGAGGGTGAGTTCCAAATAGGGTCTCAGGTTTACCCTTTTGTGGCCTTACCCTAAAAGTGTTCTGAGGAACCCGGTGCCGAGTCCTGGGCGAGGGTTAGGTTTAAGTGTATGGTATTGCTTATGGGCAGAATACCTCTACAATTACAATCTGGATCTGCCTTCAATGTGGGGATTAAGGCGAGATTGAGTAACATGTTTATGGTGAGCTCTGGGTGATGTCGGTGTTCACCATGACGGTCAAGTCCATGTGTCAGTGCTAGGGTTAGGTTTCTGTATTCGGTAAAGGGTAAGTGAAGGACCGTGCTTCGGCTACAGTGAGGTTCTGACTCTGATCTGAGTTTGAGGGCGATATTGGGTCTCACATTTACTATTTTGTGGGGTTGACAATAAAGGTATTCTGATGGATCGGGTGCAGAATCCAGGGCTCGGGTTAGGTTAAAGTGTTTGGTAATGCATAATGGCAGGATAGCACTACGATTTCAGTGAGAATCTGGCTCTGATGTGAGGTTGAGGGCGAGAATGAGTGATAGGTGTACGGTGAGCTGTCGGGGTTGTCGCTGTTGACCGTGAGGTGTCAGTCCCAGGGACCAGCGTTAGGGTTAGGGTTCGGTGTTTGTGAAGGTGCACGTTGGTGATAATGTTTTGTTTCGAATTAGGGTCCGTCTGTAATGTGAGGGTGAGTGCGTGATTGGGTCTCAGGTTTACGATTTTGTGGGGCTGACCCCTAAAGCATTCTGATGGTTCGCGTCCATAGTAGAAGTCTAGGGTTAGGGTTAAATGTTCGGTAATGTGTATGTGAAGAACAGTGCTAATTTTAAAGTGAGGTTCTGTCTCTGATATGAGGGTGATGGCGAGATTGAGTGACAGCTTTATGTTGAACAGGGGGGTTGTCGGAGATGTCCCTGATGTGCCAGGTCCATGGGCAGAGTGAGGGTTATCATTAAATATTCGGTAGGGTGTACAGGCAGTATAGGGTTCTGTTTGTATTCAGTACTCGGTTCTGATGTGAGGGAGTCAGCGTGATTGAATGCCAAAGTTACAGTGACACAAGGGTGACGTTGACATTCACGCTCGAAGTCTTTTCCATGAGTCGGGGCTAGGGTTACTGTTCGGTGTTTGGGAAGTTGTACATGGGTGATAGGGTTTGATTCATGTTAGTGTGCCGCTGTAATGTGAGGGCGAGGGTGACATTAAGCGACAGGTTTATTGTGAGGTGTTGGTTATGTCTATGGTGCCCATGATGTCTAGATCCAGGAGTCAGTGCGTGGATTAGGGGTAGGGGTTCAGTAAGGTGTCTGGATAGGACAGGCTCATGAGAATAATTTTTTTCCTCTGGAATGTGAGGGCGATAGTGAGATTCAATACAGTGTTACGTCGAGACACAGGTGACTTCGATATTCATGGTAGTTGTCGGGTCCAACATTAAGGGCTAGGGTTCGGGATCGGTATGTGGGAATGTGTCCGCGGGTGATACGGTTTTGGTTAGAGTTAGGAAACATCCCTGATGTGAGGGTGAGTTCCAAATAGGATCTCAGGTTTACCCTTTTGTGGCCTTACCCTAAAAGTGTTCTGAGGAACCCGGTGCCGAGTCCTGGGCGAGGGCTGGTTTAAGTGTTTGGTATTGCTTATGGGCAGAATACCTCTACAATTAGAATCTGGATCTGCCTTCCATGATAGGGTTAATTCGAGATTGAGTAACATGTTTATGGTGAGCTGTGGGTGATGTCGATGATCACCATGACGGTCAAGTCCATGTGTCAGTGCTAGGGTTAGGTTTCTGTATTTGGTAAAGGGTAAGTGAAGGACCGTGCTTCGGCTACAGTGAGGTTCTGACTCTCATCTGAGTTTGAGGGCGATATTGGGTCTCACATTTACTATTTTGTGGGGCTGACAATAAAGGTATTCTGATGGATCAGGTGAAGAATCCAGGGCTAGGGTTAGGTTTAAGTGTTTGTTAATGCATATGGGAAGTTTAGCACAATTATTAAAGTGAGAATCTGCCACTGATGTGAGGGTGGGAGCGAGAATGAATGATGGGTGTATGGTGAGCTTTCGGGGTTGTCGCTGTTGACCGTGAGGTGTCAGTCCCAGAGACCAGGGTTAGGGTTAGGGTTCGGTGTTTGGGAAGGTGTACGTTGGTGATAAGGTTTAGGTTCGAGTTAGTGTCCGTCTGTAATGTGAGGGTGAGTCCGAGATTGGGTCTCAGGTTTACGATTTTGTGGGGCTGACCCTTAAAGCATTCTGATGGGTCCCGTCAATAGTAGAAGTCTAGGGTTAGGGTTAAATGTTCGGCAACGGGTATGTGCAGATCAGTGCTATATTTAAAGTGAGGTTCTGTCCCTTATATGAGGGTGATGGCGAGATTGAGTGACAGGTTTATGTTGAACGGGGGGGGGTTTGTCGTAGATGACCCTGATGCGCCAGGTCCAGGGACAGAATGAGTGTTAGCGTTAAATATTCGGAAGGTTGTACAATCAGTATAGGGTTCTATTTGTATTCAGTACTCGGTTCTGATGTAAGGGAGTCAGCGTGATTGAGTGCCAATGTTACAGTGACACAAGGGTGACGTTGACATTCATGCTCGAAGTCTTTTCCAAGACTGGGGCCTAGGGTTAGTGTTCGGTGTTTGGGAAGATTTACATGGGTGATAGGGTTTGATTCATGTTAGTGTACCGCTGTAATGTGAGGGCGAGCGTGAGAGTGAGCGACAGGTTTATGGTGAGGTGTTGGTGAGGTCTATGTTGACCGTGATGTTCATATTCAGGAGTCAGTGCGTGGTTTAGGGGTAGCGGTTCAGTAAGGTGTCTGGATAGGACAGGCTCATGAGTACATTTTGTTTTCCTCTGTAATGTGAGGGCGATAGTGAGATTCAAAGACAGTGTTACGTTGACACACAGGTGACTTCGGTATTCATGGTAGTGGTCGGTTCCAACATTCAAGGCTAGGGTTAGGGTTCGCTATGTGGGAATGTGTCCGCGGTGGATACGGTTTCGGTTAGAGTTAGGAAACATCCCTGATGTGAGGGTGAGTTCCAAATAGGCTCTATGGTTTACCCTTTTGTGGCCTCACCCTAAAAGTGTTCTGAGGAACCCGGTGCCGAGTCCTGGGCGAGGGTTAGGTTTAAGTGTATGGTATTGCTTATGGGCAGAATACCTCTACAATTACAATCTGGATCTGCCTTCAATGTGGGGATTAAGGCGAGATTGAGTAACATGTTTATGGTGAGCTCTGGGTGATGTCGGTGTTCACCATGACGGTCAAGTCCATGTGTCAGTGCTAGGGTTAGGTTTCTGTATTCGGTAAAGGGTAAGTGAAGGACCGTGCTTTGGCTACAGTGAGGTTCTGACTCTGATCTGAGTTTGAGGGCGATATTGGGTCTCACATTTACTATTTTATGGGGTTGACAATAAAGGTATTCTGATGGATCGGGTGCAGAATCCAGGGCTCGGGTTAGGTTAAAGTGTTTGGTAATGCATAATGGCAGGATAGCACTACGATTTCAGTGAGAATCTGGCTCTGATGTGAGGTTGAGGGCGAGAATGAGTGATAGGTGTACGGTGAGCTGTCGGGGTTGTCGCTGTTGACCGTGAGGTGTCAGTCCCAGGGACCAGCGTTAGGGTTAGGGTTCGGTGTTTGTGAAGGTGCACGTTGGTGATAATGTTTTGTTTCGAATTAGGGTCCGTCTGTAATGTGAGGGTGAGTGCGTGATTGGGTCTCAGGTTTACGATTTTGTGGGGCTGACCCCTAAAGCATTCTGATGGTTCCCGTCCATAGTAGAAGTCTAGGGTTAGGGTTAAATGTTCGGTAATGTGTATGTGAAGAACAGTGCTAATTTTAAAGTGAGGTTCTGTCTCTGATATGAGGGTGATGGCGAGATTGAGTGACAGCTTTATGTTGAACAGGGGGGTTGTCGGGGATGTCCCTGATATGCCAGGTCCATGGGCAGAGTGAGGGTTATCATTAAATATTCGGTAGGGTGTACAGGCAGTATAGGGTTCTGTTTGTATTCAGTACTCGGTTCTGATGTGAGGGAGTCAGCGTGATTGAATGCCAAAGTTACAGTGACACAAGGGTGACGTTGACATTCACGCTCGAAGTCTTTACCATGAGTCGGGGCTAGGGTTACTGTTCGGTGTTTGGGAAGTTGTACATGGGTGATAGGGTTTGATTCATGTTAGTGTGCCGCTGTAATGTGAGGGCGAGGGTGACATTAAGCGACAGGTTTATTGTGAGGTGTTGGTTATGTCTATGGTGCCCATGATGTCTAGATCCAGGAGTCAGTGCGTGGATTAGGGGTAGGGGTTCAGTAAGGTGTCTGGATAGGACAGGCTCATGAGAATAATTTTTTTCCTCTGGAATGTGAGGGCGATAGTGAGATTCAATACAGTGTTACGTCGAGACACAGGTGACTTCGATATTCATGGTAGTTGTCGGGTCCAACATTAAGGGCTAGGGTTCGGGATCGGTATGTGGGAATGTGTCCGCGGGTGATACGGTTTTGGTTAGAGTTAGGAAACATCCCTGATGTGAGGGTGAGTTCCAAATAGGATCTCAGGTTTACCCTTTTGTGGCCTTACCCTAAAAGTGTTCTGAGGAACCCGGTGCCGAGTCCTGGGCGAGGGCTGGTTTAAGTGTTTGGTATTGCTTATGGGCAGAATACCTCTACAATTAGAATCTGGATCTGCCTTCCATGATAGGGTTAATTCGAGATTGAGTAACATGTTTATGGTGAGCTGTGGGTGATGTCGATGATCACCATGACGGTCAAGTCCATGTGTCAGTGCTAGGGTTAGGTTTCTGTATTTGGTAAAGGGTAAGTGAAGGACCGTGCTTCGGCTACAGTGAGGTTCTGACTCTCATCTGAGTTTGAGGGCGATATTGGGTCTCACATTTACTATTTTGTGGGGCTGACAATAAAGGTATTCTGATGGATCAGGTGAAGAATCCAGGGCTAGGGTTAGGTTTAAGTGTTTGTTAATGCATATGGGAAGTTTAGCACAATTATTAAAGTGAGAATCTGCCACTGATGTGAGGGTGGGAGCGAGAATGAATGGTGGGTGTATGGTGAGCTTTCGGGGTTGTCGCTGTTGACCGTGAGGTGTCAGTCCCAGAGACCAGGGTTAGGGTTAGGGTTCGGTGTTTGGGAAGGTGTACGTTGGTGATAAGGTTTAGGTTCGAGTTAGTGTCCGTCTGTAATGTGAGGGTGAGTCCGAGATTGGGTCTCAGGTTTACGATTTTGTGGGGCTGACCCTTAAAGCATTCTGATGGGTCCCGTCAATAGTAGAAGTCTAGGGTTAGGGTTAAATGTTCGGTAACGGGTATGTGCAGAACAGTGCTATTTTTAAAGTGAGGTTCTGTCCCTGATATGAGGGTGATGGCGAGATTGAGTGACAGGTTTATGTTGTACGGCGGGGGTTTGTTGAAGATGACCCTGATGTGCCAGGTCCATGGGCAGAGTGAGGGTTAGCGTTAAATATTCGGAAGGGTGTACAATCAGTATAGGGTTCTATTTGTATTCAGTACTCGGTTCTGATGTAAGGGAGTCAGCGTGATTGAGTGCCAATGTTACAGTGACACAAGGGTGACGTTGAAATTCATGCTCGAAGTCTTTTCCAAGAGTCGGGCCTAGGGTTACTGTTCGGTGTTTGGGAAGTTTTACATGGGTGATAGGGTTTGATTCATGTTAGTGTACCGCTGTAATGTGAGGGCGAGGGTGAGAGTGAGCGACAGGTTTATGGTGAGGTGTTGGTGAGGGCTATGTTGACCGTGATGTTCATATTCAGGACTCAGTGCGTGATTTAGGTGTAGGGGTTCAGTAAGGTGTCTGGATAGGATAGGCTCATGAGTACATTTTGTTTTCCTCTGTAATGTGAGGGCGATAGTGAGATTCAAAGACAGTGTTACGTTGACACACAGGTGACTTCGGTATTCATGGTAGTTGTCGGTTCCAATATACAGGGCTAGGGTTAGGGTTCGGTATGTGGGAATATCTACGCGGTGGATACGGTTTCGGTTAGAGTTAGGAAACATCCCTGATGTGAGGGTGAGATCCAAATAGGATCTCAGGTTTACCCTTTTGTGGCCTTACCCTAAAAGTGTTCTGAGGAACCCGGTGCCGAGTCCTGGGTGAGGGTTAGGTTTAAGTGTATGGTATTGCTTATGGGTAGAATACCTCTACAATTTGAATCTGGATCTGCCTTCAATGTGAGGGTTAAGGCGAGATTGAGTAACATGTTTATGGTGAGCTGTGGGTGATGTCGATGTTCACCATGACGGTCAAGTCCATGTGTCAGTGCTAGTGTTAGGTTTCTGTATTTGGTAAAGGGTAAGTGGAGGACCGTGCTTCGGCTACCGTGAGGTTCTGACTCTCATCTGAGTTTGAGGGCGATATTGGGTCTCACATTTACTATTTTGTGGGGCTGACAATAAAGGTATTCTGATGGATCAGGTGAAGAATCCAGGGCTAGGGTTAGGTTAAAGTGTTTGTTAATGCATATGGGAAGTTTAGCACAATTATTAAAGTGAGAATCTGCCACTGATGTGAGGGTGGGAGCGAGAATGAATGATGGGTGTATGGTGAGCTTTCGGGGTTGTCGCTGTTGACCGTGAGGTGTCAGTCCCAGGGACCAGGGTTAGGGTTAGGGTTCGGTGTTTGGGAAGGTGTACGTTGGTGATAAGGTTTTGGTTCGAGTTAGTGTCCGTCTGTAATGTGAGGGTGAGTCCGAGATTGGGTCTCAGGTTTACGATTTTGTGGGGCTGACCCTTAAAGCATTCTGATGGGTCCCGTCAATAGTAGAAGTCTAGGGTTAGGGTTAAATGTTCGGCAAAGGGTATGTGCAGAACAGTGCTATATTTAAAGTGAGGTTCTTTCCCTGATATGAGGGTGATGGCCAGATTGAGTGACAGGTTTATGTTGAACGGGGGGGGGTTTGTCGTAGATGACCCTGATGCGCCAGGTCCAGGGACAGAATGAGTGTTAGCGTTAAATATTCGGAAGGGTGTACAATCAGTATAGGGTTCTGTTTGTATTCAGTACTCGGTTCTGATGTGAGGGAGACAGCGTGATTGAATGCCAATGTTACAGTGACACAAGGGTGACGTTGACATTCATGCTCGAAGTCTTTTCCATGAGTTGAGGCTAGGGTTACTGTTCGGTGTTTGGGAAGATGTACATGGGTGATAGGGGTTGATTCATGTTAGTGTACCGCTGTAATGTGAGGGCGAGGGTGAGATTGAGCGACAGGTTTATGGTGAGGTGTTGGTGAGGTCTATGTTGACCGTGATGTTCATATTCAGGAGTCAGTGCGTGGTTTAGGGGTAGGGGTTCAGTAAGGTGTCTGGATAGGACAGGCTCATGAGTACATTTTGTTTTCCTCTGTAATGTGAGGGCGATAGTGAGATTCAAAGACAGTGTTACGTTGACACACAGGTGACTTCGGTATTCATGGTAGTGGTCGGTTCCAACATTCAGGGCTAGGGTTAGGGTTCGCTATGTGGGAATGTGTCCGCGGTGGATACGGTTTCGGTTAGAGTTAGGAAACATCCCTTATGTGAGGGTGAGTTCCAAATAGGGTCTCAGGTTTACCCTTTTGTGGCCTTACCCTAAAAGTGTTCTGAGGAACCCGGTGCCGAGTCCTGGGCGAGGGTTAGGTTTAAGTGTATGGTATTGCTTATGGGCAGAATACCTCTACAATTACAATCTGGATCTGCCTTCAATGTGGGGATTAAGGCGAGATTGAGTAACATGTTTATGGTGAGCTCTGGGTGATGTCGGTGTTCACCATGACGGTCAAGTCCATGTGTCAGTGCTAGGGTTAGGTTTCTGTATTCGGTAAAGGGTAAGTGAAGGACCGTGCTTCGGCTACAGTGAGGTTCTGACTCTGATCTGAGTTTGAGGGCGATATTGGGTCTCACATTTACTATTTTGTGGGGTTGACAATAAAGGTATTCTGATGGATCGGGTGCAGAATCCAGGGCTCGGGTTAGGTTAAAGTGTTTGGTAATGCATAATGGCAGGATAGCACTACGATTTCAGTGAGAATCTGGCTCTGATGTGAGGTTGAGGGCGAGAATGAGTGATAGGTGTACGGTGAGCTGTCGGGGTTGTCGCTGTTGACCGTGAGGTGTCAGTCCCAGGGACCAGCGTTAGGGTTAGGGTTCGGTGTTTGTGAAGGTGCACGTTGGTGATAATGTTTTGTTTCGAATTAGGGTCCGTCTGTAATGTGAGGGTGAGTGCGTGATTGGGTCTCAGGTTTACGATTTTGTGGGGCTGACCCCTAAAGCATTCTGATGGTTCCCGTCCATAGTAGAAGTCTAGGGTTAGGGTTAAATGTTCGGTAATGTGTATGTGAAGAACAGTGCTAATTTTAAAGTGAGGTTCTGTCTCTGATATGAGGGTGATGGCGAGATTGAGTGACAGCTTTATGTTGAACAGGGGGGTTGTCGGGGATGTCCCTGATATGCCAGGTCCATGGGCAGAGTGAGGGTTATCATTAAATATTCGGTAGGGTGTACAGGCAGTATAGGGTTCTGTTTGTATTCAGTACTCGGTTCTGATGTGAGGGAGTCAGCGTGATTGAATGCCAAAGTTACAGTGACACAAGGGTGACGTTGACATTCACGCTCGAAGTCTTTACCATGAGTCGGGGCTAGGGTTACTGTTCGGTGTTTGGGAAGTTGTACATGGGTGATAGGGTTTGATTCATGTTAGTGTGCCGCTGTAATGTGAGGGCGAGGGTGACATTAAGCGACAGGTTTATTGTGAGGTGTTGGTTATGTCTATGGTGCCCATGATGTCTAGATCCAGGAGTCAGTGCGTGGATTAGGGGTAGGGGTTCAGTAAGGTGTCTGGATAGGACAGGCTCATGAGAATAATTTTTTTCCTCTGGAATGTGAGGGCGATAGTGAGATTCAATACAGTGTTACGTCGAGACACAGGTGACTTCGATATTCATGGTAGTTGTCGGGTCCAACATTAAGGGCTAGGGTTCGGGATCGGTATGTGGGAATGTGTCCGCGGGTGATACGGTTTTGGTTAGAGTTAGGAAACATCCCTGATGTGAGGGTGAGTTCCAAATAGGATCTCAGGTTTACCCTTTTGTGGCCTTACCCTAAAAGTGTTCTGAGGAACCCGGTGCCGAGTCCTGGGCGAGGGCTGGTTTAAGTGTTTGGTATTGCTTATGGGCAGAATACCTCTACAATTAGAATCTGGATCTGCCTTCCATGATAGGGTTAATTCGAGATTGAGTAACATGTTTATGGTGAGCTGTGGGTGATGTCGATGATCACCATGACGGTCAAGTCCATGTGTCAGTGCTAGGGTTAGGTTTCTGTATTTGGTAAAGGGTAAGTGAAGGACCGTGCTTCGGCTACAGTGAGGTTCTGACTCTCATCTGAGTTTGAGGGCGATATTGGGTCTCACATTTACTATTTTGTGGGGCTGACAATAAAGGTATTCTGATGGATCAGGTGAAGAATCCAGGGCTAGGGTTAGGTTTAAGTGTTTGTTAATGCATATGGGAAGTTTAGCACAATTATTAAAGTGAGAATCTGCCACTGATGTGAGGGTGGGAGCGAGAATGAATGATGGGTGTATGGTGAGCTTTCGGGGTTGTCGCTGTTGACCGTGAGGTGTCAGTCCCAGAGACCAGGGTTAGGGTTAGGGTTCGGTGTTTGGGAAGGTGTACGTTGGTGATAAGGTTTAGGTTCGAGTTAGTGTCCGTCTGTAATGTGAGGGTGAGTCCGAGATTGGGTCTCAGGTTTACGATTTTGTGGGGCTGACCCTTAAAGCATTCTGATGGGTCCCGTCAATAGTAGAAGTCTAGGGTTAGGGTTAAATGTTCGGCAACGGGTATGTGCAGATCAGTGCTATATTTAAAGTGAGGTTCTGTCCCTTATATGAGGGTGATGGCGAGATTGAGTGACAGGTTTATGTTGAACGGGGGGGGGTTTGTCGTAGATGACCCTGATGCGCCAGGTCCAGGGACAGAATGAGTGTTAGCGTTAAATATTCGGAAGGTTGTACAATCAGTATAGGGTTCTATTTGTATTCAGTACTCGGTTCTGATGTAAGGGAGTCAGCGTGATTGAGTGCCAATGTTACAGTGACACAAGGGTGACGTTGACATTCATGCTCGAAGTCTTTTCCAAGACTGGGGCCTAGGGTTAGTGTTCGGTGTTTGGGAAGATTTACATGGGTGATAGGGTTTGATTCATGTTAGTGTACCGCTGTAATGTGAGGGCGAGCGTGAGAGTGAGCGACAGGTTTATGGTGAGGTGTTGGTGAGGTCTATGTTGACCGTGATGTTCATATTCAGGAGTCAGTGCGTGGTTTAGGGGTAGCGGTTCAGTAAGGTGTCTGGATAGGACAGGCTCATGAGTACATTTTGTTTTCCTCTGTAATGTGAGGGCGATAGTGAGATTCAAAGACAGTGTTACGTTGACACACAGGTGACTTCGGTATTCATGGTAGTGGTCGGTTCCAACATTCAAGGCTAGGGTTAGGGTTCGCTATGTGGGAATGTGTCCGCGGTGGATACGGTTTCGGTTAGAGTTAGGAAACATCCCTGATGTGAGGGTGAGTTCCAAATAGGCTCTATGGTTTACCCTTTTGTGGCCTCACCCTAAAAGTGTTCTGAGGAACCCGGTGCCGAGTCCTGGGCGAGGGTTAGGTTTAAGTGTATGGTATTGCTTATGGGCAGAATACCTCTACAATTACAATCTGGATCTGCCTTCAATGTGGGGATTAAGGCGAGATTGAGTAACATGTTTATGGTGAGCTCTGGGTGATGTCGGTGTTCACCATGACGGTCAAGTCCATGTGTCAGTGCTAGGGTTAGGTTTCTGTATTCGGTAAAGGGTAAGTGAAGGACCGTGCTTTGGCTACAGTGAGGTTCTGACTCTGATCTGAGTTTGAGGGCGATATTGGGTCTCACATTTACTATTTTATGGGGTTGACAATAAAGGTATTCTGATGGATCGGGTGCAGAATCCAGGGCTCGGGTTAGGTTAAAGTGTTTGGTAATGCATAATGGCAGGATAGCACTACGATTTCAGTGAGAATCTGGCTCTGATGTGAGGTTGAGGGCGAGAATGAGTGATAGGTGTACGGTGAGCTGTCGGGGTTGTCGCTGTTGACCGTGAGGTGTCAGTCCCAGGGACCAGCGTTAGGGTTAGGGTTCGGTGTTTGTGAAGGTGCACGTTGGTGATAATGTTTTGTTTCGAATTAGGGTCCGTCTGTAATGTGAGGGTGAGTGCGTGATTGGGTCTCAGGTTTACGATTTTGTGGGGCTGACCCCTAAAGCATTCTGATGGTTCCCGTCCATAGTAGAAGTCTAGGGTTAGGGTTAAATGTTCGGTAATGTGTATGTGAAGAACAGTGCTAATTTTAAAGTGAGGTTCTGTCTCTGATATGAGGGTGATGGCGAGATTGAGTGACAGCTTTATGTTGAACAGGGGGGTTGTCGGGGATGTCCCTGATATGCCAGGTCCATGGGCAGAGTGAGGGTTATCATTAAATATTCGGTAGGGTGTACAGGCAGTATAGGGTTCTGTTTGTATTCAGTACTCGGTTCTGATGTGAGGGAGTCAGCGTGATTGAATGCCAAAGTTACAGTGACACAAGGGTGACGTTGACATTCACGCTCGAAGTCTTTACCATGAGTCGGGGCTAGGGTTACTGTTCGGTGTTTGGGAAGTTGTACATGGGTGATAGGGTTTGATTCATGTTAGTGTGCCGCTGTAATGTGAGGGCGAGGGTGACATTAAGCGACAGGTTTATTGTGAGGTGTTGGTTATGTCTATGGTGCCCATGATGTCTAGATCCAGGAGTCAGTGCGTGGATTAGGGGTAGGGGTTCAGTAAGGTGTCTGGATAGGACAGGCTCATGAGAATAATTTTTTTCCTCTGGAATGTGAGGGCGATAGTGAGATTCAATACAGTGTTACGTCGAGACACAGGTGACTTCGATATTCATGGTAGTTGTCGGGTCCAACATTAAGGGCTAGGGTTCGGGATCGGTATGTGGGAATGTGTCCGCGGGTGATACGGTTTTGGTTAGAGTTAGGAAACATCCCTGATGTGAGGGTGAGTTCCAAATAGGATCTCAGGTTTACCCTTTTGTGGCCTTACCCTAAAAGTGTTCTGAGGAACCCGGTGCCGAGTCCTGGGCGAGGGCTGGTTTAAGTGTTTGGTATTGCTTATGGGCAGAATACCTCTACAATTAGAATCTGGATCTGCCTTCCATGATAGGGTTAATTCGAGATTGAGTAACATGTTTATGGTGAGCTGTGGGTGATGTCGATGATCACCATGACGGTCAAGTCCATGTGTCAGTGCTAGGGTTAGGTTTCTGTATTTGGTAAAGGGTAAGTGAAGGACCGTGCTTCGGCTACAGTGAGGTTCTGACTCTCATCTGAGTTTGAGGGCGATATTGGGTCTCACATTTACTATTTTGTGGGGCTGACAATAAAGGTATTCTGATGGATCAGGTGAAGAATCCAGGGCTAGGGTTAGGTTTAAGTGTTTGTTAATGCAAATGGGAAGTTTAGCACAATTATTAAAGTGAGAATCTGCCACTGATGTGAGGGTGGGAGCGAGAATGAATGATGGGTGTATGGTGAGCTTTCGGGGTTGTCGCTGTTGACCGTGAGGTGTCAGTCCCAGGGACCAGGGTTAGGGTTAGGGTTCGGTGTTTGGGAAGGTGTACGTTGGTGATAAGGTTTAGGTTCGAGTTAGTGTCCGTCTGTAATGTGAGGGTGAGTCCGAGATTGGGTCTCAGGTTTACGATTTTGTGGGGCTGACCCTTAAAGCATTCTGATGGGTCCCGTCAATAGTAGAAGTCTAGGGTTAGGGTTAAATGTTCGGTAACGGGTATGTGCAGAACAGTGCTATTTTTAAAGTGAGGTTCTGTCCCTGATATGAGGGTGATGGCGAGATTGAGTGACAGGTTTATGTTGTACGGCGGGGGTTTGTTGAAGATGACCCTGATGTGCCAGGTCCATGGGCAGAGTGAGGGTTAGCGTTAAATATTCGGAAGGGTGTACAATCAGTATAGGGTTCTATTTGTATTCAGTACTCGGTTCTGATGTAAGGGAGTCAGCGTGATTGAGTGCCAATGTTACAGTGACACAAGGGTGACGTTGAAATTCATGCTCGAAGTCTTTTCCAAGAGTCGGGCCTAGGGTTACTGTTCGGTGTTTGGGAAGTTTTACATGGGTGATAGGGTTTGATTCATGTTAGTGTACCGCTGTAATGTGAGGGCGAGGGTGAGAGTGAGCGACAGGTTTATGGTGAGGTGTTGGTGAGGGCTATGTTGACCGTGATGTTCATATTCAGGACTCAGTGCGTGATTTAGGTGTAGGGGTTCAGTAAGGTGTCTGGATAGGATAGGCTCATGAGTACATTTTGTTTTCCTCTGTAATGTGAGGGCGATAGTGAGATTCAAAGACAGTGTTACGTTGACACACAGGTGACTTCGGTATTCATGGTAGTTGTCGGTTCCAATATACAGGGCTAGGGTTAGGGTTCGGTATGTGGGAATATCTACGCGGTGGATACGGTTTCGGTTAGAGTTAGGAAACATCCCTGATGTGAGGGTGAGATCCAAATAGGATCTCAGGTTTACCCTTTTGTGGCCTTACCCTAAAAGTGTTCTGAGGAACCCGGTGCCGAGTCCTGGGTGAGGGTTAGGTTTAAGTGTATGGTATTGCTTATGGGTAGAATACCTCTACAATTTGAATCTGGATCTGCCTTCAATGTGAGGGTTAAGGCGAGATTGAGTAACATGTTTATGGTGAGCTGTGGGTGATGTCGATGTTCACCATGACGGTCAAGTCCATGTGTCAGTGCTAGTGTTAGGTTTCTGTATTTGGTAAAGGGTAAGTGGAGGACCGTGCTTCGGCTACCGTGAGGTTCTGACTCTCATCTGAGTTTGAGGGCGATATTGGGTCTCACATTTACTATTTTGTGGGGCTGACAATAAAGGTATTCTGATGGATCAGGTGAAGAATCCAGGGCTAGGGTTAGGTTAAAGTGTTTGTTAATGCATATGGGAAGTTTAGCACAATTATTAAAGTGAGAATCTGCCACTGATGTGAGGGTGGGAGCGAGAATGAATGATGGGTGTATGGTGAGCTTTCGGGGTTGTCGCTGTTGACCGTGAGGTGTCAGTCCCAGGGACCAGGGTTAGGGTTAGGGTTCGGTGTTTGGGAAGGTGTACGTTGGTGATAAGGTTTTGGTTCGAGTTAGTGTCCGTCTGTAATGTGAGGGTGAGTCCGAGATTGGGTCTCAGGTTTACGATTTTGTGGGGCTGACCCTTAAAGCATTCTGATGGGTCCCGTCAATAGTAGAAGTCTAGGGTTAGGGTTAAATGTTCGGCAAAGGGTATGTGCAGAACAGTGCTATATTTAAAGTGAGGTTCTTTCCCTGATATGAGGGTGATGGCCAGATTGAGTGACAGGTTTATGTTGAACGGGGGGGGGTTTGTCGTAGATGACCCTGATGCGCCAGGTCCAGGGACAGAATGAGTGTTAGCGTTAAATATTCGGAAGGGTGTACAATCAGTATAGGGTTCTGTTTGTATTCAGTACTCGGTTCTGATGTGAGGGAGACAGCGTGATTGAATGCCAATGTTACAGTGACACAAGGGTGACGTTGACATTCATGCTCGAAGTCTTTTCCATGAGTTGAGGCTAGGGTTACTGTTCGGTGTTTGGGAAGATGTACATGGGTGATAGGGGTTGATTCATGTTAGTGTACCGCTGTAATGTGAGGGCGAGGGTGAGATTGAGCGACAGGTTTATGGTGAGGTGTTGGTGAGGTCTATGTTGACCGTGATGTTCATATTCAGGAGTCAGTGCGTGGTTTAGGGGTAGGGGTTCAGTAAGGTGTCTGGATAGGACAGGCTCATGAGTACATTTTGTTTTCCTCTGTAATGTGAGGGCGATAGTGAGATTCAAAGACAGTGTTACGTTGACACACAGGTGACTTCGGTATTCATGGTAGTGGTCGGTTCCAACATTCAGGGCTAGGGTTAGGGTTCGCTATGTGGGAATGTGTCCGCGGTGGATACGGTTTCGGTTAGAGTTAGGAAACATCCCTTATGTGAGGGTGAGTTCCAAATAGGGTCTCAGGTTTACCCTTTTGTGGCCTTACCCTAAAAGTGTTCTGAGGAACCCGGTGCCGAGTCCTGGGCGAGGGTTAGGTTTAAGTGTATGGTATTGCTTATGGGCAGAATACCTCTACAATTACAATCTGGATCTGCCTTCAATGTGGGGATTAAGGCGAGATTGAGTAACATGTTTATGGTGAGCTCTGGGTGATGTCGGTGTTCACCATGACGGTCAAGTCCATGTGTCAGTGCTAGGGTTAGGTTTCTGTATTCGGTAAAGGGTAAGTGAAGGACCGTGCTTCGGCTACAGTGAGGTTCTGACTCTGATCTGAGTTTGAGGGCGATATTGGGTCTCACATTTACTATTTTGTGGGGTTGACAATAAAGGTATTCTGATGGATCGGGTGCAGAATCCAGGGCTCGGGTTAGGTTAAAGTGTTTGGTAATGCATAATGGCAGGATAGCACTACGATTTCAGTGAGAATCTGGCTCTGATGTGAGGTTGAGGGCGAGAATGAGTGATAGGTGTACGGTGAGCTGTCGGGGTTGTCGCTGTTGACCGTGAGGTGTCAGTCCCAGGGACCAGCGTTAGGGTTAGGGTTCGGTGTTTGTGAAGGTGCACGTTGGTGATAATGTTTTGTTTCGAATTAGGGTCCGTCTGTAATGTGAGGGTGAGTGCGTGATTGGGTCTCAGGTTTACGATTTTGTGGGGCTGACCCCTAAAGCATTCTGATGGTTCGCGTCCATAGTAGAAGTCTAGGGTTAGGGTTAAATGTTCGGTAATGTGTATGTGAAGAACAGTGCTAATTTTAAAGTGAGGTTCTGTCTCTGATATGAGGGTGATGGCGAGATTGAGTGACAGCTTTATGTTGAACAGGGGGGTTGTCGGAGATGTCCCTGATGTGCCAGGTCCATGGGCAGAGTGAGGGTTATCATTAAATATTCGGTAGGGTGTACAGGCAGTATAGGGTTCTGTTTGTATTCAGTACTCGGTTCTGATGTGAGGGAGTCAGCGTGATTGAATGCCAAAGTTACAGTGACACAAGGGTGACGTTGACATTCACGCTCGAAGTCTTTTCCATGAGTCGGGGCTAGGGTTACTGTTCGGTGTTTGGGAAGTTGTACATGGGTGATAGGGTTTGATTCATGTTAGTGTGCCGCTGTAATGTGAGGGCGAGGGTGACATTAAGCGACAGGTTTATTGTGAGGTGTTGGTTATGTCTATGGTGCCCATGATGTCTAGATCCAGGAGTCAGTGCGTGGATTAGGGGTAGGGGTTCAGTAAGGTGTCTGGATAGGACAGGCTCATGAGAATAATTTTTTTCCTCTGGAATGTGAGGGCGATAGTGAGATTCAATACAGTGTTACGTCGAGACACAGGTGACTTCGATATTCATGGTAGTTGTCGGGTCCAACATTAAGGGCTAGGGTTCGGGATCGGTATGTGGGAATGTGTCCGCGGGTGATACGGTTTTGGTTAGAGTTAGGAAACATCCCTGATGTGAGGGTGAGTTCCAAATAGGATCTCAGGTTTACCCTTTTGTGGCCTTACCCTAAAAGTGTTCTGAGGAACCCGGTGCCGAGTCCTGGGCGAGGGCTGGTTTAAGTGTTTGGTATTGCTTATGGGCAGAATACCTCTACAATTAGAATCTGGATCTGCCTTCCATGATAGGGTTAATTCGAGATTGAGTAACATGTTTATGGTGAGCTGTGGGTGATGTCGATGATCACCATGACGGTCAAGTCCATGTGTCAGTGCTAGGGTTAGGTTTCTGTATTTGGTAAAGGGTAAGTGAAGGACCGTGCTTCGGCTACAGTGAGGTTCTGACTCTCATCTGAGTTTGAGGGCGATATTGGGTCTCACATTTACTATTTTGTGGGGCTGACAATAAAGGTATTCTGATGGATCAGGTGAAGAATCCAGGGCTAGGGTTAGGTTTAAGTGTTTGTTAATGCATATGGGAAGTTTAGCACAATTATTAAAGTGAGAATCTGCCACTGATGTGAGGGTGGGAGCGAGAATGAATGATGGGTGTATGGTGAGCTTTCGGGGTTGTCGCTGTTGACCGTGAGGTGTCAGTCCCAGAGACCAGGGTTAGGGTTAGGGTTCGGTGTTTGGGAAGGTGTACGTTGGTGATAAGGTTTAGGTTCGAGTTAGTGTCCGTCTGTAATGTGAGGGTGAGTCCGAGATTGGGTCTCAGGTTTACGATTTTGTGGGGCTGACCCTTAAAGCATTCTGATGGGTCCCGTCAATAGTAGAAGTCTAGGGTTAGGGTTAAATGTTCGGCAACGGGTATGTGCAGATCAGTGCTATATTTAAAGTGAGGTTCTGTCCCTTATATGAGGGTGATGGCGAGATTGAGTGACAGGTTTATGTTGAACGGGGGGGGGTTTGTCGTAGATGACCCTGATGCGCCAGGTCCAGGGACAGAATGAGTGTTAGCGTTAAATATTCGGAAGGTTGTACAATCAGTATAGGGTTCTATTTGTATTCAGTACTCGGTTCTGATGTAAGGGAGTCAGCGTGATTGAGTGCCAATGTTACAGTGACACAAGGGTGACGTTGACATTCATGCTCGAAGTCTTTTCCAAGACTGGGGCCTAGGGTTAGTGTTCGGTGTTTGGGAAGATTTACATGGGTGATAGGGTTTGATTCATGTTAGTGTACCGCTGTAATGTGAGGGCGAGCGTGAGAGTGAGCGACAGGTTTATGGTGAGGTGTTGGTGAGGTCTATGTTGACCGTGATGTTCATATTCAGGAGTCAGTGCGTGGTTTAGGGGTAGCGGTTCAGTAAGGTGTCTGGATAGGACAGGCTCATGAGTACATTTTGTTTTCCTCTGTAATGTGAGGGCGATAGTGAGATTCAAAGACAGTGTTACGTTGACACACAGGTGACTTCGGTATTCATGGTAGTGGTCGGTTCCAACATTCAAGGCTAGGGTTAGGGTTCGCTATGTGGGAATGTGTCCGCGGTGGATACGGTTTCGGTTAGAGTTAGGAAACATCCCTGATGTGAGGGTGAGTTCCAAATAGGCTCTATGGTTTACCCTTTTGTGGCCTCACCCTAAAAGTGTTCTGAGGAACCCGGTGCCGAGTCCTGGGCGAGGGTTAGGTTTAAGTGTATGGTATTGCTTATGGGCAGAATACCTCTACAATTACAATCTGGATCTGCCTTCAATGTGGGGATTAAGGCGAGATTGAGTAACATGTTTATGGTGAGCTCTGGGTGATGTCGGTGTTCACCATGACGGTCAAGTCCATGTGTCAGTGCTAGGGTTAGGTTTCTGTATTCGGTAAAGGGTAAGTGAAGGACCGTGCTTTGGCTACAGTGAGGTTCTGACTCTGATCTGAGTTTGAGGGCGATATTGGGTCTCACATTTACTATTTTATGGGGTTGACAATAAAGGTATTCTGATGGATCGGGTGCAGAATCCAGGGCTCGGGTTAGGTTAAAGTGTTTGGTAATGCATAATGGCAGGATAGCACTACGATTTCAGTGAGAATCTGGCTCTGATGTGAGGTTGAGGGCGAGAATGAGTGATAGGTGTACGGTGAGCTGTCGGGGTTGTCGCTGTTGACCGTGAGGTGTCAGTCCCAGGGACCAGCGTTAGGGTTAGGGTTCGGTGTTTGTGAAGGTGCACGTTGGTGATAATGTTTTGTTTCGAATTAGGGTCCGTCTGTAATGTGAGGGTGAGTGCGTGATTGGGTCTCAGGTTTACGATTTTGTGGGGCTGACCCCTAAAGCATTCTGATGGTTCCCGTCCATAGTAGAAGTCTAGGGTTAGGGTTAAATGTTCGGTAATGTGTATGTGAAGAACAGTGCTAATTTTAAAGTGAGGTTCTGTCTCTGATATGAGGGTGATGGCGAGATTGAGTGACAGCTTTATGTTGAACAGGGGGGTTGTCGGGGATGTCCCTGATATGCCAGGTCCATGGGCAGAGTGAGGGTTATCATTAAATATTCGGTAGGGTGTACAGGCAGTATAGGGTTCTGTTTGTATTCAGTACTCGGTTCTGATGTGAGGGAGTCAGCGTGATTGAATGCCAAAGTTACAGTGACACAAGGGTGACGTTGACATTCACGCTCGAAGTCTTTACCATGAGTCGGGGCTAGGGTTACTGTTCGGTGTTTGGGAAGTTGTACATGGGTGATAGGGTTTGATTCATGTTAGTGTGCCGCTGTAATGTGAGGGCGAGGGTGACATTAAGCGACAGGTTTATTGTGAGGTGTTGGTTATGTCTATGGTGCCCATGATGTCTAGATCCAGGAGTCAGTGCGTGGATTAGGGGTAGGGGTTCAGTAAGGTGTCTGGATAGGACAGGCTCATGAGAATAATTTTTTTCCTCTGGAATGTGAGGGCGATAGTGAGATTCAATACAGTGTTACGTCGAGACACAGGTGACTTCGATATTCATGGTAGTTGTCGGGTCCAACATTAAGGGCTAGGGTTCGGGATCGGTATGTGGGAATGTGTCCGCGGGTGATACGGTTTTGGTTAGAGTTAGGAAACATCCCTGATGTGAGGGTGAGTTCCAAATAGGATCTCAGGTTTACCCTTTTGTGGCCTTACCCTAAAAGTGTTCTGAGGAACCCGGTGCCGAGTCCTGGGCGAGGGCTGGTTTAAGTGTTTGGTATTGCTTATGGGCAGAATACCTCTACAATTAGAATCTGGATCTGCCTTCCATGATAGGGTTAATTCGAGATTGAGTAACATGTTTATGGTGAGCTGTGGGTGATGTCGATGATCACCATGACGGTCAAGTCCATGTGTCAGTGCTAGGGTTAGGTTTCTGTATTTGGTAAAGGGTAAGTGAAGGACCGTGCTTCGGCTACAGTGAGGTTCTGACTCTCATCTGAGTTTGAGGGCGATATTGGGTCTCACATTTACTATTTTGTGGGGCTGACAATAAAGGTATTCTGATGGATCAGGTGAAGAATCCAGGGCTAGGGTTAGGTTTAAGTGTTTGTTAATGCATATGGGAAGTTTAGCACAATTATTAAAGTGAGAATCTGCCACTGATGTGAGGGTGGGAGCGAGAATGAATGATGGGTGTATGGTGAGCTTTCGGGGTTGTCGCTGTTGACCGTGAGGTGTCAGTCCCAGAGACGAGGGTTAGGGTTAGGGTTCGGTGTTTGGGAAGGTGTACGTTGGTGATAAGGTTTAGGTTCGAGTTAGTGTCCGTCTGTAATGTGAGGGTGAGTCCGAGATTGGGTCTCAGGTTTACGATTTTGTGGGGCTGACCCTTAAAGCATTCTGATGGGTCCCGTCAATAGTAGAAGTCTAGGGTTAGGGTTAAATGTTCGGTAACGGGTATGTGCAGAACAGTGCTATTTTTAAAGTGAGGTTCTGTCCCTGATATGAGGGTGATGGCGAGATTGAGTGACAGGTTTATGTTGTACGGCGGGGGTTTGTTGAAGATGACCCTGATGTGCCAGGTCCATGGGCAGAGTGAGGGTTAGCGTTAAATATTCGGAAGGGTGTACAATCAGTATAGGGTTCTATTTGTATTCAGTACTCGGTTCTGATGTAAGGGAGTCAGCGTGATTGAGTGCCAATGTTACAGTGACACAAGGGTGACGTTGAAATTCATGCTCGAAGTCTTTTCCAAGAGTCGGGCCTAGGGTTACTGTTCGGTGTTTGGGAAGTTTTACATGGGTGATAGGGTTTGATTCATGTTAGTGTACCGCTGTAATGTGAGGGCGAGGGTGAGAGTGAGCGACAGGTTTATGGTGAGGTGTTGGTGAGGGCTATGTTGACCGTGATGTTCATATTCAGGACTCAGTGCGTGATTTAGGTGTAGGGGTTCAGTAAGGTGTCTGGATAGGATAGGCTCATGAGTACATTTTGTTTTCCTCTGTAATGTGAGGGCGATAGTGAGATTCAAAGACAGTGTTACGTTGACACACAGGTGACTTCGGTATTCATGGTAGTTGTCGGTTCCAATATACAGGGCTAGGGTTAGGGTTCGGTATGTGGGAATATCTACGCGGTGGATACGGTTTCGGTTAGAGTTAGGAAACATCCCTGATGTGAGGGTGAGATCCAAATAGGATCTCAGGTTTACCCTTTTGTGGCCTTACCCTAAAAGTGTTCTGAGGAACCCGGTGCCGAGTCCTGGGTGAGGGTTAGGTTTAAGTGTATGGTATTGCTTATGGGTAGAATACCTCTACAATTTGAATCTGGATCTGCCTTCAATGTGAGGGTTAAGGCGAGATTGAGTAACATGTTTATGGTGAGCTGTGGGTGATGTCGATGTTCACCATGACGGTCAAGTCCATGTGTCAGTGCTAGTGTTAGGTTTCTGTATTTGGTAAAGGGTAAGTGGAGGACCGTGCTTCGGCTACCGTGAGGTTCTGACTCTCATCTGAGTTTGAGGGCGATATTGGGTCTCACATTTACTATTTTGTGGGGCTGACAATAAAGGTATTCTGATGGATCAGGTGAAGAATCCAGGGCTAGGGTTAGGTTAAAGTGTTTGTTAATGCATATGGGAAGTTTAGCACAATTATTAAAGTGAGAATCTGCCACTGATGTGAGGGTGGGAGCGAGAATGAATGATGGGTGTATGGTGAGCTTTCGGGGTTGTCGCTGTTGACCGTGAGGTGTCAGTCCCAGGGACCAGGGTTAGGGTTAGGGTTCGGTGTTTGGGAAGGTGTACGTTGGTGATAAGGTTTTGGTTCGAGTTAGTGACCGTCTGTAATGTGAGGGTGAGTCCGAGATTGGGTCTCAGGTTTACGATTTTGTGGGGCTGACCCTTAAAGCATTCTGATGGGTCCCGTCAATAGTAGAAGTCTAGGGTTAGGGTTAAATGTTCGGCAAAGGGTATGTGCAGAACAGTGCTATATTTAAAGTGAGGTTCTTTCCCTGATATGAGGGTGATGGCCAGATTGAGTGACAGGTTTATGTTGAACGGGGGGGGGTTTGTCGTAGATGACCCTGATGCGCCAGGTCCAGGGACAGAATGAGTGTTAGCGTTAAATATTCGGAAGGGTGTACAATCAGTATAGGGTTCTGTTTGTATTCAGTACTCGGTTCTGATGTGAGGGAGACAGCGTGATTGAATGCCAATGTTACAGTGACACAAGGGTGACGTTGACATTCATGCTCGAAGTCTTTTCCATGAGTTGAGGCTAGGGTTACTGTTCGGTGTTTGGGAAGATGTACATGGGTGATAGGGGTTGATTCATGTTAGTGTACCGCTGTAATGTGAGGGCGAGGGTGAGATTGAGCGACAGGTTTATGGTGAGGTGTTGGTGAGGTCTATGTTGACCGTGATGTTCATATTCAGGAGTCAGTGCGTGGTTTAGGGGTAGGGGTTCAGTAAGGTGTCTGGATAGGACAGGCTCATGAGTACATTTTGTTTTCCTCTGTAATGTGAGGGCGATAGTGAGATTCAAAGACAGTGTTACGTTGACACACAGGTGACTTCGGTATTCATGGTAGTGGTCGGTTCCAACATTCAGGGCTAGGGTTAGGGTTCGCTATGTGGGAATGTGTCCGCGGTGGATACGGTTTCGGTTAGAGTTAGGAAACATCCCTTATGTGAGGGTGAGTTCCAAATAGGGTCTCAGGTTTACCCTTTTGTGGCCTTACCCTAAAAGTGTTCTGAGGAACCCGGTGCCGAGTCCTGGGCGAGGGTTAGGTTTAAGTGTATGGTATTGCTTATGGGCAGAATACCTCTACAATTACAATCTGGATCTGCCTTCAATGTGGGGATTAAGGCGAGATTGAGTAACATGTTTATGGTGAGCTGTGGGTGATGTCGGTGTTCACCATGACGGTCAAGTCCATGTGTCAGTGCTAGGGTTAGGTTTCTGTATTCGGTAAAGGGTAAGTGAAGGACCGTGCTTCGGCTACAGTGAGGTTCTGACTCTGATCTGAGTTTGAGGGCGATATTGGGTCTCACATTTACTATTTTGTGGGGTTGACAATAAAGGTATTCTGATGGATCGGGTGCAGAATCCAGGGCTCGGGTTAGGTTAAAGTGTTTGGTAATGCATAATGGCAGGATAGCACTACGATTTCAGTGAGAATCTGGCTCTGATGTGAGGTTGAGGGCGAGAATGAGTGATAGGTGTACGGTGAGCTGTCGGGGTTGTCGCTGTTGACCGTGAGGTGTCAGTCCCAGGGACCAGCGTTAGGGTTAGGGTTCGGTGTTTGTGAAGGTGCACGTTGGTGATAATGTTTTGTTTCGAATTAGGGTCCGTCTGTAATGTGAGGGTGAGTGCGTGATTGGGTCTCAGGTTTACGATTTTGTGGGGCTGACCCCTAAAGCATTCTGATGGTTCCCGTCCATAGTAGAAGTCTAGGGTTAGGGTTAAATGTTCGGTAATGTGTATGTGAAGAACAGTGCTAATTTTAAAGTGAGGTTCTGTCTCTGATATGAGGGTGATGGCGAGATTGAGTGACAGCTTTATGTTGAACAGGGGGGTTGTCGGAGATGTCCCTGATGTGCCAGGTCCATGGGCAGAGTGAGGGTTATCATTAAATATTCGGTAGGGTGTACAGGCAGTATAGGGTTCTGTTTGTATTCAGTACTCGGTTCTGATGTGAGGGAGTCAGCGTGATTGAATGCCAAAGTTACAGTGACACAAGGGTGACGTTGACATTCACGCTCGAAGTCTTTTCCATGAGTCGGGGCTAGGGTTACTGTTCGGTGTTTGGGAAGTTGTACATGGGTGATAGGGTTTGATTCATGTTAGTGTGCCGCTGTAATGTGAGGGCGAGGGTGACATTAAGCGACAGGTTTATTGTGAGGTGTTGGTTATGTCTATGGTGCCCATGATGTCTAGATCCAGGAGTCAGTGCGTGGATTATTGGTAGGGGTTCAGTAAGGTGTCTGGATAGGACAGGCTCATGAGAATAATTTTTTTCCTCTGGAATGTGAGGGCGATAGTGAGATTCAATACAGTGTTACGTCGAGACACAGGTGACTTCGATATTCATGGTAGTTGTCGGGTCCAACATTAAGGGCTAGGGTTCGGGATCGGTATGTGGGAATGTGTCCGCGGGTGATACGGTTTTGGTTAGAGTTAGGAAACATCCCTGATGTGAGGGTGAGTTCCAAATAGGATCTCAGGTTTACCCTTTTGTGGCCTTACCCTAAAAGTGTTCTGAGGAACCCGGTGCCGAGTCCTGGGCGAGGGCTGGTTTAAGTGTTTGGTATTGCTTATGGGCAGAATACCTCTACAATTAGAATCTGGATCTGCCTTCCATGATAGGGTTAATTCGAGATTGAGTAACATGTTTATGGTGAGCTGTGGGTGATGTCGATGATCACCATGACGGTCAAGTCCATGTGTCAGTGCTAGGGTTAGGTTTCTGTATTTGGTAAAGGGTAAGTGAAGGACCGTGCTTCGGCTACAGTGAGGTTCTGACTCTCATCTGAGTTTGAGGGCGATATTGGGTCTCACATTTACTATTTTGTGGGGCTGACAATAAAGGTATTCTGATGGATCAGGTGAAGAATCCAGGGCTAGGGTTAGGTTAAAGTGTTTGTTAATGCATATGGGAAGTTTAGCACAATTATTAAAGTGAGAATCTGCCACTGATGTGAGGGTGGGAGCGAGAATGAATGGTGGGTGTATGGTGAGCTTTCGGGGTTGTCGCTGTTGACCGTGAGGTGTCAGTCCCAGAGACCAGGGTTAGGGTTAGGGTTCGGTGTTTGGGAAGGTGTACGTTGGTGATAAGGTTTTGGTTCGAGTTAGTGTCCGTCTGTAATGTGAGGGTGAGTCCGAGATTGGGTCTCAGGTTTACGATTTTGTGGGGCTGACCCTTAAAGCATTCTGATGGGTCCCATCAATAGTAGAAGTCTAGGGTTAGGGTTAAATGTTCGGTAACGGGTATGTGCAGAACAGTGCTATTTTTAAAGTGAGGTTCTGTCCCTGATATGAGGGTGATGGCGAGATTGAGTGACAGGTTTATGTTGTACGGGGGGGGTTTGTTGAAGATGACCCTGATGTGCCAGGTCCATGGGCAGAGTGAGGGTTAGCGTTAAATATTCGGAAGGGTGTACAGTCAGTATAGGGTTCTATTTGTATTCAGTACTCGGTTCTGATGTAAGGGAGTCAGCGTGATTGAGTGCCAATGTTACAGTGACACAAGGGTGACGTTGACATTCATGCTCGAAGTCTTTTCCAAGACTCGGACCTAGGGTTAGTGTTCGGAGTTTGGGAAGATTTACATGGGTGATAGGGTTTGATTCATGTTAGTGTACCGCTGTAATGTGAGGGCGAGGGTGAGAGTGAGCGACAGGTTTATGGTGAGGTGTTGGTGAGGGCTATGTTGACCGTGATGTTCATATTCAGGACTCAGTGCGTGATTTAGGTGTAGGGGTTCAGTAAGGTGTCTGGATAGGATAGGCTCATGAGTACATTTTGTTTTCCTCTGTAATGTGAGGGCGATAGTGAGATTCAAAGACAGTGTTACGTTGACACACAGGTGACTTCGGTATTCATGGTAGTTGTCGGTTCCAATATACAGGGCTAGGGTTAGGGTTCAGTATGTGGGAATGTGTCCGCGGTGGATACGGTTTCGGTTAGAGTTAGGAAACATCCCTGATGTGAGGGTGAGATCCAAATAGGATCTCAGGTTTACCCTTTTGTGGCCTTACCCTAAAAGTGTTCTGAGGAACCCGGTGCCGAGTCCTGGGTGAGGGTTAGGTTTAAGTGTATGGTATTGCTTATGGGTAGAATACCTCTACAATTTGAATCTGGATCTGCCTTCAATGTGAGGGTTAAGGCGAGATTGAGTAACATGTTTATGGTGAGCTGTGGGTGATGTCGATGTTCACCATGACGGTCAAGTCCATGTGTCAGTGCTAGTGTTAGGTTTCTGTATTTGGTAAAGGGTAAGTGGAGGACCGTGCTTCGGCTACCGTGAGGTTCTGACTCTCATCTGAGTTTGAGGGCGATATTGGGTCTCACATTTACTATTTTGTGGGGCTGACAATAAAGGTATTCTGATGGATCAGGTGAAGAATCCAGGGCTAGGGTTAGGTTAAAGTGTTTGTTAATGCATATTGGAAGTTTAGAACAATTATTAAAGTGAGAATCTGCCACTGATGTGAGGGTGGGAGCGAGAATGAATGATAGGTGTATGGTGAGCTTTCGGGGTTGTCGCTGTTGACCGTGAGGTGTCAGTCCCAGGGACCAGGGTTAGGGTTAGGGTTCGGTGTTTGGGAAGGTGTACGTTGGTGATAAGGTTTTGGTTCGAGTTTGTGTCCGTCTGTAATGTGAGGGTGAGTCCGAGATTGGGTCTCAGGTTTACGATTTTGTGGGGCTGACCCTTAAAGCATTCTGATGGGTCCCGTCAATAGTAGAAGTCTAGGGTTAGGGTTAAATGTTCGGCAACGGGTATGTGCAGATCAGTGCTATATTTAAAGTGAGGTTCTGTCCCTGATATGAGGGTGATGGCGAGATTGAGTGACAGGTTTATGTTGAACGGGGGGGGGTTTGTCGTAGATGACCCTGATGCGCCAGGTCCAGGGACAGAATGAGTGTTAGCGTTAAATATTCGGAAGGTTGTACAATCAGTATAGGGTTCTATTTGTATTCAGTACTCGGTTCTGATGTAAGGGAGTCAGCGTGATTGAGTGCCAATGTTACAGTGACACAAGGGTGACGTTGACATTCATGCTCGAAGTCTTTTCCAAGACTGGGGCCTAGGGTTAGTGTTCGGTGTTTGGGAAGATTTACATGGGTGATAGGGTTTGATTCATGTTAGTGTACCGCTGTAATGTGAGGGCGAGCGTGAGAGTGAGCGACAGGTTTATGGTGAGGTGTTGGTGAGGTCTATGTTGACCGTGATGTTCATATTCAGGAGTCAGTGCGTGGTTTAGGGGTAGCGGTTCAGTAAGGTGTCTGGATAGGACAGGCTCATGAGTACATTTTGTTTTCCTCTGTAATGTGAGGGCGATAGTGAGATTCAAAGACAGTGTTACGTTGACACACAGGTGACTTCGGTATTCATGGTAGTGGTCGGTTCCAACATTCAAGGCTAGGGTTAGGGTTCGCTATGTGGGAATGTGTCCGCGGTGGATACGGTTTCGGTTAGAGTTAGGAAACATCCCTGATGTGAGGGTGAGTTCCAAATAGGCTCTATGGTTTACCCTTTTGTGGCCTCACCCTAAAAGTGTTCTGAGGAACCCGGTGCCGAGTCCTGGGCGAGGGTTAGGTTTAAGTGTATGGTATTGCTTATGGGCAGAATACCTCTACAATTACAATCTGGATCTGCCTTCAATGTGGGGATTAAGGCGAGATTGAGTAACATGTTTATGGTGAGCTCTGGGTGATGTCGGTGTTCACCATGACGGTCAAGTCCATGTGTCAGTGCTAGGGTTAGGTTTCTGTATTCGGTAAAGGGTAAGTGAAGGACCGTGCTTTGGCTACAGTGAGGTTCTGACTCTGATCTGAGTTTGAGGGCGATATTGGGTCTCACATTTACTATTTTATGGGGTTGACAATAAAGGTATTCTGATGGATCGGGTGCAGAATCCAGGGCTCGGGTTAGGTTAAAGTGTTTGGTAATGCATAATGGCAGGATAGCACTACGATTTCAGTGAGAATCTGGCTCTGATGTGAGGTTGAGGGCGAGAATGAGTGATAGGTGTACGGTGAGCTGTCGGGGTTGTCGCTGTTGACCGTGAGGTGTCAGTCCCAGGGACCAGCGTTAGGGTTAGGGTTCGGTGTTTGTGAAGGTGCACGTTGGTGATAATGTTTTGTTTCGAATTAGGGTCCGTCTGTAATGTGAGGGTGAGTGCGTGATTGGGTCTCAGGTTTACGATTTTGTGGGGCTGACCCCTAAAGCATTCTGATGGTTCCCGTCCATAGTAGAAGTCTAGGGTTAGGGTTAAATGTTCGGTAATGTGTATGTGAAGAACAGTGCTAATTTTAAAGTGAGGTTCTGTCTCTGATATGAGGGTGATGGCGAGATTGAGTGACAGCTTTATGTTGAACAGGGGGGTTGTCGGGGATGTCCCTGATATGCCAGGTCCATGGGCAGAGTGAGGGTTATCATTAAATATTCGGTAGGGTGTACAGGCAGTATAGGGTTCTGTTTGTATTCAGTACTCGGTTCTGATGTGAGGGAGTCAGCGTGATTGAATGCCAAAGTTACAGTGACACAAGGGTGACGTTGACATTCACGCTCGAAGTCTTTACCATGAGTCGGGGCTAGGGTTACTGTTCGGTGTTTGGGAAGTTGTACATGGGTGATAGGGTTTGATTCATGTTAGTGTGCCGCTGTAATGTGAGGGCGAGGGTGACATTAAGCGACAGGTTTATTGTGAGGTGTTGGTTATGTCTATGGTGCCCATGATGTCTAGATCCAGGAGTCAGTGCGTGGATTAGGGGTAGGGGTTCAGTAAGGTGTCTGGATAGGACAGGCTCATGAGAATAATTTTTTTCCTCTGGAATGTGAGGGCGATAGTGAGATTCAATACAGTGTTACGTCGAGACACAGGTGACTTCGATATTCATGGTAGTTGTCGGGTCCAACATTAAGGGCTAGGGTTCGGGATCGGTATGTGGGAATGTGTCCGCGGGTGATACGGTTTTGGTTAGAGTTAGGAAACATCCCTGATGTGAGGGTGAGTTCCAAATAGGATCTCAGGTTTACCCTTTTGTGGCCTTACCCTAAAAGTGTTCTGAGGAACCCGGTGCCGAGTCCTGGGCGAGGGCTGGTTTAAGTGTTTGGTATTGCTTATGGGCAGAATACCTCTACAATTAGAATCTGGATCTGCCTTCCATGATAGGGTTAATTCGAGATTGAGTAACATGTTTATGGTGAGCTGTGGGTGATGTCGATGATCACCATGACGGTCAAGTCCATGTGTCAGTGCTAGTGTTAGGTTTCTGTATTTGGTAAAGGGTAAGTGGAGGACCGTGCTTCGGCGACCGTGAGGTTCTGACTCTCATCTGAGTTTGAGGGCGATATTCGGTCTCACATTTACTATTTTGTGGGGCTGACAATAAAGGTATTCTGATGGATCAGGTGAAGAATCCAGGGCTAGGGTTAGGTTTAAGTGTTTGTTAATGCATATGGGAAGTTTAGCACAATTATTAAAGTGAGAATCTGCCACTGATGTGAGGGTGGGAGCGAGAATGAATGGTGGGTGTATGGTGAGCTTTCGGGGTTGTCGCTGTTGACCGTGAGGTGTCAGTCCCAGAGACCAGGGTTAGGGTTAGGGTTCGGTGTTTGGGAAGGTGTACGTTGGTGATAAGGTTTTGGTTCGAGTTAGTGTCCGTCTGTAATGTGAGGGTGAGTCCGAGATTGGGTCTCAGGTTTACGATTTTGTGGGGCTGACCCTTAAAGCATTCTGATGGGTCCCATCAATAGTAGAAGTCTAGGGTTAGGGTTAAATGTTCGGTAACGGGTATGTGCAGAACAGTGCTATTTTTAAAGTGAGGTTCTGTCCCTGATATGAGGGTGATGGCGAGATTGAGTGACAGGTTTATGTTGTACGGGGGGGGTTTGTTGAAGATGACCCTGATGTGCCAGGTCCATGGGCAGAGTGAGGGTTAGCGTTAAATATTCGGAAGGGTGTACAGTCAGTATAGGGTTCTATTTGTATTCAGTACTCGGTTCTGATGTAAGGGAGTTAGCGTGATTGAGTGCCAATGTTACAGTGACACAAGGGTGACGTTGACATTCATGCTCGAAGTCTTTTCCAAGACTCGGACCTAGGGTTAGTGTTCGGAGTTTGGGAAGATTTACATGGGTGATAGGGTTTGATTCATGTTAGTGTACCGCTGTAATGTGAGGGCGAGGGTGAGAGTGAGCGACAGGTTTATGGTGAGGTGTTGGTGAGGGCTATGTTGACCGTGATGTTCATATTCAGGACTCAGTGCGTGATTTAGGTGTAGGGGTTCAGTAAGGTGTCTGGATAGGATAGGCTCATGAGTACATTTTGTTTTCCTCTGTAATGTGAGGGCGATAGTGAGATTCAAAGACAGTGTTACGTTGACACACAGGTGACTTCGGTATTCATGGTAGTTGTCGGTTCCAATATACAGGGCTAGGGTTAGGGTTCGGTATGTGGGAATGTGTCCGCGGTGGATACGGTTTCGGTTAGAGTTAGGAAACATCCCTGATGTGAGGGTGAGATCCAAATAGGATCTCAGGTTTACCCTTTTGTGGCCTTACCCTAAAAGTGTTCTGAGGAACCCGGTGCCGAGTCCTGGGCGAGGGTTAGGTTTAAGTGTATGGTATTGCTTATGGGTAGAATACCTCTACAATTTGAATCTGGATCTGCCTTCAATGTGAGGGTTAAGGCGAGATTGAGTAACATGTTTATGGTGAGCTGTGGGTGATGTCGATGTTCACCATGACGGTCAAGTCCATGTGTCAGTGCTAGTGTTAGGTTTCTGTATTTGGTAAAGGGTAAGTGGAGGACCGTGCTTCGGCTACCGTGAGGTTCTGACTCTCATCTGAGTTTGAGGGCGATATTGGGTCTCACATTTACTATTTTGTGGGGCTGACAATAAAGGTATTCTGATGGATCAGGTGAAGAATCCAGGGCTAGGGTTAGGTTAAAGTGTTTGTTAATGCATATTGGAAGTTTAGAACAATTATTAAAGTGAGAATCTGCCACTGATGTGAGGGTGGGAGCGAGAATGAATGATAGGTGTATGGTGAGCTTTCGGGGTTGTCGCTGTTGACCGTGAGGTGTCAGTCCCAGGGACCAGGGTTAGGGTTAGGGTTCGGTGTTTGGGAAGGTGTACGTTGGTGATAAGGTTTTGGTTCGAGTTTGTGTCCGTCTGTAATGTGAGGGTGAGTCCGAGATTGGGTCTCAGGTTTACGATTTTGTGGGGCTGACCCTTAAAGCATTCTGATGGGTCCCGTCAATAGTAGAAGTCTAGGGTTAGGGTTAAATGTTCGGCAACGGGTATGTGCAGATCAGTGCTATATTTAAAGTGAGGTTCTGTCCCTGATATGAGGGTGATGGCGAGATTGAGTGACAGGTTTATGTTGAACGGGGGGGGGTTTGTCGTAGATGACCCTGATGCGCCAGGTCCAGGGACAGAATGAGTGTTAGCGTTAAATATTCGGAAGGTTGTACAATCAGTATAGGGTTCTATTTGTATTCAGTACTCGGTTCTGATGTAAGGGAGTCAGCGTGATTGAGTGCCAATGTTACAGTGACACAAGGGTGACGTTGACATTCATGCTCGAAGTCTTTTCCAAGACTGGGGCCTAGGGTTAGTGTTCGGTGTTTGGGAAGATTTACATGGGTGATAGGGTTTGATTCATGTTAGTGTACCGCTGTAATGTGAGGGCGAGCGTGAGAGTGAGCGACAGGTTTATGGTGAGGTGTTGGTGAGGTCTATGTTGACCGTGATGTTCATATTCAGGAGTCAGTGCGTGGTTTAGGGGTAGCGGTTCAGTAAGGTGTCTGGATAGGACAGGCTCATGAGTACATTTTGTTTTCCTCTGTAATGTGAGGGCGATAGTGAGATTCAAAGACAGTGTTACGTTGACACACAGGTGACTTCGGTATTCATGGTAGTGGTCGGTTCCAACATTCAAGGCTAGGGTTAGGGTTCGCTATGTGGGAATGTGTCCGCGGTGGATACGGTTTCGGTTAGAGTTAGGAAACATCCCTGATGTGAGGGTGAGTTCCAAATAGGCTCTATGGTTTACCCTTTTGTGGCCTCACCCTAAAAGTGTTCTGAGGAACCCGGTGCCGAGTCCTGGGCGAGGGTTAGGTTTAAGTGTATGGTATTGCTTATGGGCAGAATACCTCTACAATTACAATCTGGATCTGCCTTCAATGTGGGGATTAAGGCGAGATTGAGTAACATGTTTATGGTGAGCTCTGGGTGATGTCGGTGTTCACCATGACGGTCAAGTCCATGTGTCAGTGCTAGGGTTAGGTTTCTGTATTCGGTAAAGGGTAAGTGAAGGACCGTGCTTTGGCTACAGTGAGGTTCTGACTCTGATCTGAGTTTGAGGGCGATATTGGGTCTCACATTTACTATTTTATGGGGTTGACAATAAAGGTATTCTGATGGATCGGGTGCAGAATCCAGGGCTCGGGTTAGGTTAAAGTGTTTGGTAATGCATAATGGCAGGATAGCACTACGATTTCAGTGAGAATCTGGCTCTGATGTGAGGTTGAGGGCGAGAATGAGTGATAGGTGTACGGTGAGCTGTCGGGGTTGTCGCTGTTGACCGTGAGGTGTCAGTCCCAGGGACCAGCGTTAGGGTTAGGGTTCGGTGTTTGTGAAGGTGCACGTTGGTGATAATGTTTTGTTTCGAATTAGGGTCCGTCTGTAATGTGAGGGTGAGTGCGTGATTGGGTCTCAGGTTTACGATTTTGTGGGGCTGACCCCTAAAGCATTCTGATGGTTCCCGTCCATAGTAGAAGTCTAGGGTTAGGGTTAAATGTTCGGTAATGTGTATGTGAAGAACAGTGCTAATTTTAAAGTGAGGTTCTGTCTCTGATATGAGGGTGATGGCGAGATTGAGTGACAGCTTTATGTTGAACAGGGGGGTTGTCGGGGATGTCCCTGATATGCCAGGTCCATGGGCAGAGTGAGGGTTATCATTAAATATTCGGTAGGGTGTACAGGCAGTATAGGGTTCTGTTTGTATTCAGTACTCGGTTCTGATGTGAGGGAGTCAGCGTGATTGAATGCCAAAGTTACAGTGACACAAGGGTGACGTTGACATTCACGCTCGAAGTCTTTTCCATGAGTCGGGGCTAGGGTTACTGTTCGGTGTTTGGGAAGTTGTACATGGGTGATAGGGTTTGATTCATGTTAGTGTGCCGCTGTAATGTGAGGGCGAGGGTGACATTAAGCGACAGGTTTATTGTGAGGTGTTGGTTATGTCTATGGTGCGCATGATGTCTAGATCCAGGAGTCAGTGCGTGGATTAGGGGTAGGGGTTCAGTAAGGTGTCTGGATAGGACAGGCTCATGAGAATAATTTTTTTCCTCTGGAATGTGAGGGCGATAGTGAGATTCAATACAGTGTTACGTCGAGACACAGGTGACTTCGATATTCATGGTAGTTGTCGGGTCCAACATTAAGGGCTAGGGTTCGGGATCGGTATGTGGGAATGTGTCCGCGGGTGATACGGTTTTGGTTAGAGTTAGGAAACATCCCTGATGTGAGGGTGAGTTCCAAATAGGATCTCAGGTTTACCCTTTTGTGGCCTTACCCTAAAAGTGTTCTGAGGAACCCGGTGCCGAGTCCTGGGCGAGGGCTGGTTTAAGTGTTTGGTATTGCTTATGGGCAGAATACCTCTACAATTAGAATCTGGATCTGCCTTCCATGATAGGGTTAATTCGAGATTGAGTAACATGTTTATGGTGAGCTGTGGGTGATGTCGATGATCACCATGACGGTCAAGTCCATGTGTCAGTGCTAGGGTTAGGTTTCTGTATTTGGTAAAGGGTAAGTGAAGGACCGTGCTTCGGCTACAGTGAGGTTCTGACTCTCATCTGAGTTTGAGGGCGATATTGGGTCTCACATTTACTATTTTGTGGGGCTGACAATAAAGGTATTCTGATGGATCAGGTGAAGAATCCAGGGCTAGGGTTAGGTTTAAGTGTTTGTTAATGCATATGGGAAGTTTAGCACAATTATTAAAGTGAGAATCTGCCACTGATGTGAGGGTGGGAGCGAGAATGAATGGTGGGTGTATGGTGAGCTTTCGGGGTTGTCGCTGTTGACCGTGAGGTGTCAGTCCCAGAGACCAGGGTTAGGGTTAGGGTTCGGTGTTTGGGAAGGTGTACGTTGGTGATAAGGTTTTGGTTCGAGTTAGTGTCCGTCTGTAATGTGAGGGTGAGTCCGAGATTGGGTCTCAGGTTTACGATTTTGTGGGGCTGACCCTTAAAGCATTCTGATGGGTCCCGTCAATAGTAGAAGTCTAGGGTTAGGGTTAAATGTTCGGTAACGGGTATGTGCAGAACAGTGCTATTTTTAAAGTGAGGTTCTGTCCCTGATATGAGGGTGATGGCGAGATTGAGTGACAGGTTTATGTTGTACGGGGGGGGTTTGTTGAAGATGACCCTGATGTGCCAGGTCCATGGGCAGAGTGAGGGTTAGCGTTAAATATTCGGAAGGGTGTACAGTCAGTATAGGGTTCTATTTGTATTCAGTACTCGGTTCTGATGTAAGGGAGTCAGCGTGATTGAGTGCCAATGTTACAGTGACACAAGGGTGACGTTGACATTCATGCTCGAAGTCTTTTCCAAGACTCGGGCCTAGGGTTAGTGTTCGGTGTTTGGGAAGATTTACATGGGTGATAGGGTTTGATTCATGTTAGTGTACCGCTGTAATGTGAGGGCGAGGGTGAGAGTGAGCGACAGGTTTATGGTGAGGTGTTGGTGAGGGCTATGTTGACCGTGATGTTCATATTCAGGACTCAGTGCGTGATTTAGGTGTAGGGGTTCAGTAAGGTGTCTGGATAGGATAGGCTCATGAGTACATTTTGTTTTCCTCTGTAATGTGAGGGCGATAGTGAGTTTCAAAGACAGTGTTACGTTGACACACAGGTGACTTCGGTATTCATGGTAGTTGTCGGTTCCAATATACAGGGCTAGGGTTAGGGTTCGGTATGTGGGAATGTGTCCGCGGTGGATACGGTTTCGGTTAGAGTTAGGAAACATCCCTGATGTGAGGGTGAGATCCAAATAGGATCTCAGGTTTACCCTTTTGTGGCCTTACCCTAAAAGTGTTCTGAGGAACCCGGTGCCGAGTCCTGGGTGAGGGTTAGGTTTAAGTGTATGGTATTGCTTATGGGTAGAATACCTCTACAATTTGAATCTGGATCTGCCTTCAATGTGAGGGTTAAGGTGAGATTGAGTAACATGTTTATGGTGAGCTGTGGGTGATGTCGATGTTCACCATGACGGTCAAGTCCATGTGTCAGTGCTAGTGTGAGGTTTCTGTATTTGGTAAAGGGTAAGTGGAGGACCGTGCTTCGGCTACCGTGAGGTTCTGACTCTCATCTGAGTTTGAGGGCGATATTGGGTCTCACATTTACTATTTTGTGGGGCTGACAATAAAGGTATTCTTATGGATCAGGTGAAGAATCCAGGGCTAGGGTTAGGTTAAAGTGTTTGTTAATGCATATTGGAAGTTTAGAACAATTATTAAAGTGAGAAACTGCCACTGATGTGAGGGTGGGAGCGAGAATGAATGATAGGTGTATGGTGAGCTTTCGGGGTTGTCGCTGTTGACCGTGAGGTGTCAGTCCCAGGGACCAGGGTTAGGGTTAGGGTTTGGTGTTTGGGAAGGTGTACGTTGGTGATAAGGTTTTGGTTCGAGTTAGTGTCCGTCTGTAATGTGAGGGTGAGTCCGAGATTGGGTCTCAGGTTTACGATTTTGTGGGGCTGACCCTTAAAGCATTCTGATGGGTCCCGTCAATAGTAGAAGTCTAGGGTTAGGGTTAAATGTTCGGCAACGGGTATGTGCAGAACAGTGCTATATTTAAAGTGAGGTTCTGTCCCTGATATGAGGGTGATGGCGAGATTGAGTGACAGGTTTATGTTGAACGGGGGGGGGTTTGTCGTAGATGACCCTGATGCGCCAGGTCCAGGGACAGAATGAGTGTTAGCGTTAAATATTCGGAAGGGTGTACAATCAGTATAGGGTTCTGTTTGTATTCAGTACTCGGTTCTGATGTGAGGGAGACAGCGTGATTGAATGCCAATGTTACAGTGACACAAGGGTGACGTTGACATTCATGCTCGAAGTCTTTTCCATGAGTTGAGGCTAGGGTTACTGTTCGGTGTTTGGGAAGATGTACATGGGTGATAGGGGTTGATTCATGTTAGTGTACCGCTGTAATGTGAGGGGGAGGGTGAGATTGAGCGACAGGTTTATGGTGAGGTGTTGGTGAGGTCTATGTTGACCGTGATGTTCATATTCAGGAGTCAGTGCGTGGTTTAGGGGTAGCGGTTCAGTAAGGTGTCTGGATAGGACAGGCTCATGAGTACATTTTGTTTTCCTCTGTAATGTGAGGGCGATAGTGAGATTCAAAGACAGTGTTACGTTGACACACAGGTGACTTCGGTATTCATGGTAGTGGTCGGTTCCAACATTCAGGGCTAGGGTTAGGGTTCGCTATGTGGGAATGTGTCCGCGGTGGATACGGTTTTGGTTAGAGTTAGGAAACAACCCTGATGTGAGGGTGAGTTCCAAATAGGATCTCAGGTTTACCCTTTTGTGGCCTTACCCTAAAAGTGTTCTGAGGAACCCGGTGCCGAGTCCTGGGCGAGGGTTAGGTTTAAGTGTATGGTATTGCTTATGGGCAGAATACCTCTACAATTACAATCTGGATCTGCCTTCAATGTGGGGATTAAGGCGAGATTGAGTAACATGTTTATGGTGAGCTCTGGGTGATGGTGTTCACCATGACGTTCAAGTCCATGGGTCAGTGCTAGGGTTAGGTTTCTGTATTCGGTAAAGGGTAAGTGAAGGACCGTGCTTCGGCTACAGTGAGGTTCTGACTCTGATCTGAGTTTGAGGGCGATATTGGGTCTCACATTTACTATTTTGTGGGGTTGACAATAAAGGTATTCTGATGGATCGGGTGCAGAATCCAAGGCTCGGGTTAGGTTAAAGTGTTTGGTAATGCATAATGGCAGGATAGCACTACGATTTCAGTGAGAATCTGGCTCTGATGTGAGGTTGAGGGCGAGAATGAGTGATAGGTGTACAGTGAGCTGTCGGGGTTGTCGCTGTTGACCGTGAGGTGTCAGTCCCAGGGACCAGCGTTAGGGTTAGGGTTCGGTGTTTGTAAAGGTGCACGTTGGTGATAATGTTTTGGTTCGAGTTAGGGTCCGACTGTAATGTGAGGGTGAGTGCGTGATTGGGTCTCAGGTTTACGATTTTGTGGGGCTGACCCTTAAAGCATTCTGATGGGTCCCGTCCATAGTAGAAGTCTAGGGTTAGGGTTAAATGTTCAGTAATGTGTATGTGAAGAACAGTGCTAATTTTAAAGTGAGGTTCTGTCTCTGATATGAGGGTGATGGCGAGATTGAGTGACAGCTTTATGTTGAACAGGGGGGTTGTCGGAGATGTCCCTGATGTGCCAGGTCCATGGGCAGAGTGAGGGTTATCATTAAATATTCGGTAGGGTGTACAGGCAGTATAGGGTTCTGTTTGTATTCAGTACTCGGTTCTGATGTGAGGGAGTCAGCGTGATTGAATGCCAAAGTTACAGTGACACAAGGGTGACGTTGACATTCACGCTCGAAGTCTTTTCCATGAGTCGGGGCTAGGGTTACTGTTCGGTGTTTGGGAAGTTGTACATGGGTGATAGGGTTTGATTCATGTTAGTGTGCCGCTGTAATGTGAGGGCGAGGGTGACATTAAGCGACAGGTTTATTGTGAGGTGTTGGTTATGTCTATGGTGCCCATGATGTCTAGATCCAGGAGTCAGTGCGTGGATTAGGGGTAGGGGTTCAGTAAGGTGTCTGGATAGGACAGGCTCATGAGAATAATTTTTTTCCTCTGGAATGTGAGGGCGATAGTGAGATTCAATACAGTGTTACGTCGAGACACAGGTGACTTCGGTATTCATGGTAGTGGTCGGTTCCAACATTCAGGGCTAGGGTTAGGGTTCGCTATGTGGGAATGTGTCCGCGGTGGATACGGTTTCGGTTAGAGTTAGGAAACATCCCTGATGTGAGGGTGAGTTCCAAATAGGATCTCAGGTTTACCCTTTTGTGGCCTTACCCTAAAAGTGTTCTGAGGAACCCGGTGCCGAGTCCTGGGCGAGGGCTGGTTTAAGTGTTTGGTATTGCTTATGGGCAGAATACCTCTACAATTAGAATCTGGATCTGCCTTCCATGATAGGGTTAATTCGAGATTGAGTAACATGTTTATGGTGAGCTGTGGGTGATGTCGATGATCACCATGACGGTCAAGTCCATGTGTCAGTGCTAGGGTTAGGTTTCTGTATTTGGTAAAGGGTAAGTGAAGGACCGTGCTTCGGCTACAGTGAGGTTCTGACTCTCATCTGAGTTTGAGGGCGATATTGGGTCTCACATTTACTATTTTGTGGGGCTGACAATAAAGGTATTCTGATGGATCAGGTGAAGAATCCAGGGCTAGGGTTAGGTTTAAGTGTTTGTTAATGCATATGGGAAGTTTAGCACAATTATTAAAGTGAGAATCTGCCACTGATGTGAGGGTGGGAGCGAGAATGAAAGATAGGTGTATGGTGAGCTTTCGGGGTTGTCGCTGTTGACCGTGAGGTGTCAGTCCCAGAGACCAGGGTTAGGGTTAGGGTTCGGTGTTTGGGAAGGTGTACGTTGGTGATAAGGTTTAGGTTCGAGTTAGTGTCCGTCTGTAATGTGAGGGTGAGTCCGAGATTGGGTCTCAGGTTTACGATTTTGTGGGGCTGACCCTTAAAGCATTCTGATGGGTCCTGTCAATAGTAGAAGTCTAGGGTTAGGGTTAAATGTTCGGTAATGGGTATGTGCAGAACAGTGCTATTTTTAAAGTGAGGTTCTGTCCCTGATATGAGGGTGATGGCGAGATTGAGTGACAGGTTTATGTTGTACGGGGGGGGTTTGTTGAAGATGACCCTGATGTGCCAGGTCCATGGGCAGAGTGAGGGTTAGCGTTAAATATTCGGAAGGGTGTACAATCAGTATAGGGTTCTATTTGTATTCAGTACTCGGTTCTGATGTAAGGGAGTCAGCGTGATTGAGTGCCAATGTTACAGTGACACAAGGGTGACGTTGACATTCATGCTCGAAGTCTTTTCCAAGAGTCGGGCCTAGGGTTACTGTTCGGTGTTTGGGAAGTTTTACATGGGTGATAGGGTTTGATTCATGTTAGTGTACCGCTGTAATGTGAGGGCGAGGGTGAGAGTGAGCGACAGGTTTATGGTGAGGTGTTGGTGAGGGCTATGTTGACCGTGATGTTCATATTCAGGACTCAGTGCGTGATTTATGTGTAGGGGTTCAGTAAGGTGTCTGGATAGGATAGGCTCATGAGTACATTTTGTTTTCCTCTGTAATGTGAGGGCGATAGTGAGATTCAAAGACAGTGTTACGTTGACACACAGGTGACTTCGGTATACATGGTAGTTGTCGGTTCCAATATACAGGGCTAGGGTTAGGGTTTGGTATGTGGGAATATGTCCGCGGTGGATACGGTTTCGGTTAGAGTTAGGAAACATCCCTGATATGAGGGTGAGATCCAAATAGGATCTCAGGTTTACCCTTTTGTGGCCTTACCCTAAAAGTGTTCTGAGGAACCCGGTGCCGAGTCCTGGGCGAGGGTTAGGTTTAAGTGTATGGTATTGCTTATGGGTAGAATACCTCTACAATTTGAATCTGGATCTGCCTTCAATGTGAGGGTTAAGGCGAGATTGAGTAACATGTTTATGGTGAGCTGTGGGTGATGTCGATGTTCACCATGACGGTCAAGTCCATGTGTCAGTGCTAGTGTTAGGTTTCTGTATTTGGTAAAGGGTAAGTGGAGGACCGTGCTTCGGCTACCGTGAGGTTCTGACTCTCATCTGAGTTTGAGGGCGATATTGGGTCTCACATTTACTATTTTGTGGGGCTGACAATAAAGGTATTCTGATGGATCAGGTGAAGAATCCAGGGCTCGGGTTAGGTTAAAGTGTTTGTTAATTCATATGGGAAGTTTAGAACAATTATTAAATTAAGAATCTGCCACTGATGTGAGGGTGGGAGCGAGAATGAATGATAGGTGTATGGTGAGCTTTCAGGGTTGTCGCTGTTGACCGTGAGGTGTCAGTCCCAGGGACCAGGGTTAGCGTTAGGGTTCGGTGTTTGGGAAGGTGTACGTTGGTGATAAGGTTTTGGTTCGAGTTAGTGTCCGTCTGTAATGTGAGGGTGAGTCCGAGATTGGGTCTCAGGTTTACGATTTTGTGGGGCTGACCCTAAAAGCATTCTGATGTGTCCTGTCAATAGTAGAAGTCTAGGGTTAGGGTTAAATGTTCGGCAACGGGTATGTGCAGAACAGTGCTATATTTAAAGTGAGGTTCTTTCCCTGATATGAGGGTGATGGCGAGATTGAGTGACAGGTTTATGTTGAACGGGGGGGGCTTTGTCGTAGATGAATCTGATGCGCCAGTTCCAGGGACAGAATGAGTGTTAGCGTTAAATATTCGGAAGGGTGTACAATCAGTATAGGGTTCTGTTTGTATTCAGTACTCGGTTCTGATGTGAGGGAGACAGCGTGATTGAATGCCAATGTTACAGTGACACAAGGGTGACGTTGACATTCATGCTCGAAGTCTTTTCCATGAGTTGATGCTAGGGTTACTGTTCGGTGTTTGGGAAGATGTACATGGGTGATAGGGGTTGATTCATGTTAGTGTACCGCTGTAATGTGAGGGCGAGGGTGAGATTGAGCGACAGGTTTATGGTGAGGTGTTGGTGAGGTCTATGTTGACCGTGATGTTCATATTCAGGAGTCAGTGCGTGGTTTAGGGGTAGTGGTTCAGTAAGGTGTCTGGATAGGACAGGCTCATGAGTACATTTTGTTTTCCTCTGTAATGTGAGGGCGATAGTGAGATTCAAAGACAGTGTTACGTTGACACACAGGTGACTTCGGTATTCATGGTAGTGGTCGGTTCCAACATTCAGGGCTAGGGTTAGGGTTCGCTATGTGGGAATGTGTCCGCGGTGGATACGGTTTCGGTTAAAGTTAGGAAACAACCCTGATGTGAGGGTGAGTTCCAAATAGGATCTCAGGTTTACCCTTTTGTGGCCTTACCCTAAAAGTGTTCTGAGGAACCCGGTGCCGAGTCCTGGGCGAGGGTTAGGTTTAAGTGTATGGTATTGCTTATGGGCAGAATACCTCTACAATTACAATCTGGATCTGCCTTCAATGTGGGGATTAAGGCGAGATTGAGTAACATGTTTATGGTGAGCTCTGGGTGATGGTGTTCACCATGACGTTCAAGTCCATGGGTCAGTGCTAGGGTTACGTTTCTGTATTCGGTAAAGGGTAAGTGAAGGACCGTGCTTCGGCTACAGTGAGGTTCTGACTCTGATCTGAGTTTGAGGGCGATATTGGGTCTCACATTTACTATTTTGTGGGGTTGACAATAAAGGTATTCTGATGGATCGGGTGCAGAATCCAAGGCTCGGGTTAGGTTAAAGTGTTTGGTAATGCATAATGGCAGGATAGCACTACGATTTCAGTGAGAATCTGGCTCTGATGTGAGGTTGAGGGCGAGAATGAGTGATAGGTGTACGGTGAGCTGTCGGGGTTGTCGCTGTTGACCGTGAGGTGTCAGTCCCAGGGACCAGCGTTAGGGTTAGGGTTCGGTGTTTGTGAAGGTGCACGTTGGTGATAATGTTTTGGTTCGAGTTAGGGTCCGACTGTAATGTGAGGGTGAGTGCGTGATTGGGTCTCAGGTTTACGATTTTGTGGGGCTGACCCTTAAAGCATTCTAATGGGTCCTGTATAGTAGAAGTCTAGGGTTTGGGTTAAATGTTCAGTAATGTGTATGTGAAGAACAGTGCTAATTTTAAAGTGAGGTTCTGTCTCTGATATGAGGGTGATGGCGAGATTGAGTGACAGCTTTATGTTGAACAGGGGGGTTGTCGGAGATGTCCCTGATGTGCCAGGTCCATGGGCAGAGTGAGGGTTATCATTACATATTCGGTAGGGTGTACAGGCAGTATAGGGTTCTGTTTGTATTCAGTACTCGGTTCTGATGTGAGGGAGTCAGCGTGATTGAATGCCAAAGTTACAGTGACACAAGGGTGACGTTGACATTCACGCTCGAAGTCTTTTCCATGAGTCGGGGCTAGGGTTACTGTTCGGTGTTTGGGAAGTTGTACATGGGTGATAGGGTTTGATTCATGTTAGTGTGCCGCTGTAATGTGAGGGCGAGGGTGACATTAAGTGACAGGTTTATTGTGAGGTGTTGGTTATGTCTATGGTGCCCATGATGTCTAGATCCAGGAGTCAGTGCGTGGATTAGGGGTAGGGGTTCAGTAAGGTGTCTGGATAGGACAGGCTCATGAGAATAATTTTTTTCCTCTGGAATGTGAGGGCGATAGTGAGATTCAATACAGTGTTACGTCGAGACACAGGTGACTTCGATATTCATGGTAGTTGTCGGGTCCAACATTAAGGGCTAGGGTTCGGGATCGGTATGGGGGAATGTGTCCGCGGGTGATACGGTTTTGGTTAGAGTTAGGAAACATCCCTGATGTGAGGGTGAGTTCCAAATAGGATCTCAGGTTTACCCTTTTGTGGCCTTACCCTAAAAGTGTTCTGTGGAACCCGGTGTCGAGTCCTGGACGAGGGCTGGTTTAAGTGTTTGGTATTGCTTATGGGCAGAATACCTCTACAATTAGAATCTGGATCTGCCTTCCATGATAGGGTTAATTCGAGATTGAGTAACATGTTTATGGTGAGCTGTGGGTGATGTCGATGTTCACCATGACGGTCAAGTCCATGTGTCAGTGCTAGTGTTAGGTTTCTGTATTTGGTAAAGGGTAAGTGGAGGACCGTGCTTCGGCTACCGTGAGGTTCTGACTCTGATCTGAGTTTGAGGGCGATATTGGGTCTCACATTTACTATTTTGTGGGGCTGACAATAAAGGTATTCTGATGGATCAGGTGAAGAATCCAGGGCTAGGGTTAGGTTAAAGTGTTTGTTAATGCATATGGGAAGTTTAGCACAATTATTAAAGTGAGAATCTGCCACTGATGTGAGGGTGGGAGCGAGAATGAATGGTGGGTGTATGGTGAGCTTTCGGGGTTGTCGCTGTTGACCGTGAGGTGTCAGTCCCAGAGACCAGGGTTAGGGTTAGGGTTCGGTGTTTGGGAAGGTGTACGTTGGTGATAAGGTTTAGGTTCGAGTTAGTGTCCGTCTGTATTGTGAGGGTGAGTCCGAGATTGGGTCTCAGGTTTACGATTTTGTGGGGCTGACCCTTAAAGCATTCTGATGGGTCCCGTCAATAGTAGAAGTCTAGGGTTAGGGTTAAATGTTCGGCAACGGGTATGTGCAGAACAGTGCTATATTTAAAGTGAGGTTCTTTCCCTGATATGAGGGTGATGGCGAGATTGAGTGACAGGTTTATGTTGAACGGGGGGGGGTTTGTCGTAGATGACCCTGATGCGCCAGTTCCAGGGACAGAATGAGTGTTAGCGTTAAATATTCGGAAGGGTGTACAATCAGTATAGGGTTCTGTTTGTATTCAGTACTCGGTTCTGATGTGAGGGAGACAGCGTGATTGAATGCCAATGTTACAGTGACACAAGGGTGACGTTGACATTCATGCTCGAAGTCTTTTCCATGAGTTGAGGCTAGGGTTACTGTTCGGTGTTTGGGAAGATGTACATGGGTGATAGGGGTTGATTCATGTTAGTGTACCGCTGTAATGTGAGGGCGAGGGTGAGATTGAGCGACAGGTTTATGGTGAGGTGTTGGTGAGGTCTATGTTGACCGTGATGTTCATATTCAGGAGTCAGTGCGTGGTTTAGGGGTAGGGGTTCAGTAAGGTGTCTGGATAAGATAGGCTCATGAGTACATTTTGTTTTCCTCTGTAATGTGAGGGCGATAGTGAGATTCAAAGACAGTGTTACGTTGACACACAGGTGACTTCGGTATTCATGGTAGTGGTCGGTTACAACATTCAGGGCTAGGGTTAGGGTTCTGTATTTGGGAATGTGTCCGTGGTGGATACGGTTTCGGTTAGAGTTAGGAAACATCCCTGATGTGAGGGTGAGTTCCAAATAGGATCTCAGGTTTACCCTTTTGTGGCCTTACCCTAAAAGTGTTCTGAGGAACCCGGTGCCGAGTCCTGGGCGAGGGTTAGGTTTAAGTGTATGGTATTGCTTATGGGCAGAATACCTCTACAATTACAATCTGGATCTGCCTTCAATGTGGGGATTAAGGCGAGATTGAGTAACATGTTTATGGTGAGCTCTGGGTGATGGTGTTCACCATGACGTTCAAGTCCATGGGTCAGTGCTAGGGTTAGGTTTCTGTATTCGGTAAAGGGTAAGTGAAGGACCGTGCTTCGGCTACAGTGAGGTTCTGACTCTGATCTGAGTTTGAGGGCGATATTGGGTCTCACATTTACTATTTTGTGGGGTTGACAATAAAGGTATTCTGATGGATCGGGTGCAGAATCCAGGGCTCGGGTTAGGTTAAAGTGTTTGGTAATGCATAATGGCAGGATAGCACTACGATTTCAGTGAGAATCTGGCTCTGATGTGAGGTTGAGGGCGAGAATGAGTGATAGGTGTACGGTGAGCTGTCGGGGTTGTCGCTGTTGACCGTGAGGTGTCAGTCCCAGGGACCAGCGTTAGGGTTAGGGTTCGGTGTTTGTAAAGGTGCACGTTGGTGATAATGTTTTGGTTCGAGTTAGGGTCCGACTGTAATGTGAGGGTGAGTGCGTGATTGGGTCTCAGGTTTACGATTTTGTGGGGCTGACCCTTAAAGCATTCTGATGGGTCCCGTCCATAGTAGAAGTCTAGGGTTTGGGTTAAATGTTCAGTAATGTGTATGTGAAGAACAGTGCTAATTTTAAAGTGAGGTTCTGTCTCTGATATGAGGGTGATGGCGAGATTGAGTGACAGCTTTATGTTGAACAGGGGGGTTGTCAGAGATGTCCCTGATGTGCCAGGTCCATGGGCAGAGTGAGGGTTATCATTAAATATTCGGTAGGGTGTACAGGCAGTATAGGGTTCTGTTTGTATTCAGTACTCGGTTCTGATGTGAGGGAGTCAGCGTGATTGAATGCCAAAGTTACAGTGACACAAGGGTGACGTTGACATTCACGCTCGAAGTCTTTTCCATGAGTCGGGGCTAGGGTTACTGTTCGGTGTTTGGGAAGTTGTACATGGGTGATAGGGTTTGATTCATGTTAGTGTGCCGCTGTAATGTGAGGGCGAGGGTGACATTAAGTGACAGGTTTATTGTGAGGTGTTGGTTATGTCTATGGTGCCCATGATGTCTAGATCCAGGAGTCAGTGCGTGGATTAGGGGTAGGGGTTCAGTAAGGTGTCTGGATAGGACAGGCTCATGAGAATAATTTTTTTCCTCTGGAATGTGAGGGCGATAGTGAGATTCAATACAGTGTTACGTCGAGACACAGGTGACTTCGATATTCATGGTAGTTGTCGGGTCCAACATTAAGGGCTAGGGTTCGGGATCGGTATGTGGGAATGTGTCCGCGGGTGATACGGTTTTGGTTAGAGTTAGGAAACATCCCTGATGTGAGGGTGAGTTCCAAATAGGATCTCAGGTTTACCCTTTTGTGGCCTTACCCTAAAAGTGTTCTGAGGAACCCGGTGCCGAGTCCTGGGCGAGGGTTAGGTTTAAGTGTATGGTATTGCTTATGGGCAGAATACCTCTACAATTACAATCTGGATCTGCCTTCAATGTGGGGATTAAGGCGAGATTGAGTAACATGTTTATGGTGAGCTCTGGGTGATGGTGTTCACCATGACGTTCAAGTCCATGGGTCAGTGCTAGGGTTAGGTTTCTGTATTCGGTAAAGGGTAAGTGAAGGACCGTGCTTCGGCTACAGTGAGGTTCTGAATCTCATCTGAGTTTGAGGGCGATATTGGGTCTCACATTTACTATTTTGTGGGGCTGACAATAAAGGTATTCTGATGGATCAGGTGAAGAATCCAGGGCTAGGGTTAGGTTTAAGTGTTTGTTAATGCATATGGGAAGTTTAGCACAATTATTAAAGTGAGAATCTGCCACTGATGTGAGGGTGGGAGCGAGAATGAATGGTGGGTGTATGGTGAGCTTTCGGGGTTGTCGCTGTTGACCGTGAGGTGTCAGTCCCAGAGACCAGGGTTAGGGTTAGGGTTCGGTGTTTGGGAAGGTGTACGTTGGTGATAAGGTTTAGGTTCGAGTTAGTGTCCGTCTGTATTGTGAGGGTGAGTCCGAGATTGGGTCTCAGGTTTACGATTTTGTGGGGCTGACCCTTAAAGCATTCTGATGGGTCCCGTCAATAGTAGAAGTCTAGGGTTAGGGTTAAATGTTCGGTAACGGGTATGTGCAGAACAGTGCTATTTTTAAAGTGAGGTTCTGTCCCTGATATGAGGGTGATGGCGAGATTGAGTGACAGGTTTATGTTGTACGGGGGGGGTTTGTTGAAGATGACCCTGATGTGCCAGGTCCATGGGCAGAGTGAGGGTTAGCGTTAAATATTCGGAAGGGTGTACAATCAGTATAGGGTTCTATTTGTATTCAGTACTCGGTTCTGATGTAAGGGAGTCAGCGTGATTGAGTGCCAATGTTACAGTGACACAAGGGTGACGTTGACATTCATGCTCGAAGTCTTTTCCAAGAGTCGGGCGTAGGGTTACTGTTCGGTGTTTGGGAAGTTTTACATGGGTGATAGGGTTTGATTCATGTTAGTGTACCGCTGTAATGTGAGGGCGAGGGTGAGAGTGAGCGACAGGTTTATGGTGAGGTGTTGGTGAGGGCTATGTTGACCGTGATGTTCATATTCAGGACTCAGTGCGTGATTTAGGTGTAGGGGTTCAGTAAGGTGTCTGGATAGGATAGGCTCATGAGTACATTTTGTTTTCCTCTGTAATGTGAGGGCGATAGTGAGATTCAAAGACAGTGTTACGTTGACTCACAGGTGACTTCGGTATTCATGGTAGTTGTCGGTTCCAATATACAGGGCTAGGGTTAGGGTTTGGTATGTGGGAATATGTCCGCGGTGGATACGGTTTCGGTTAGAGTTAGGAAACATCCCTGATGTGAGGGTGAGATCCAAATAGGATCTCAGGTTTACCCTTTTGTGGCCTTACCCTAAAAGTGTTCTGAGGAACCCGGTGCCGAGTCCTGGGCGAGGGTTAGGTTTAAGTGTATGGTATTGCTTATGGGTAGAATACCTCTACAATTTGAATCTGGATCTGCCTTCAATGTGAGGGTTAAGGCGAGATTGAGTAACATGTTTATGGTGAGCTGTGGGTGATGTCGATGTTCACCATGACGGTCAAGTCCATGTGTCAGTGCTAGTGTTAGGTTTCTGTATTTGGTAAAGGGTAAGTGGAGGACTGTGCTTCGGCTACAGTGAGGTTCTGACTCTCATCTGAGTTTGAGGGCGATATTGGGTCTCACATTTACTATTTTGTGGGGCTGACAATAAAGGTATTCTGATGGATCAGGTGAAGAATCCAGGGCTCGGGTTAGGTTAAAGTGTTTGTTAATTCATATGGGAAGTTTAGAACAATTATTAAATTAAGAATCTGAAACTGATGTGAGGGTGGGAGCGAGAATGAATGATAGGTGTATGGTGAGCTTTCAGGGTTGTCGCTGTTGACCGTGAGGTGTCAGTCCCAGGGACCAGGGTAAGGGTTAGGGTTCGGTGTTTGGGAAGGTGTACGTTGGTGATAAGGTTTTGGTTCGAGTTAGGGTCCGTCTGTAATGTGAGGGTGAGTCCGAGATTGGGTCTCAGGTTTACGATTTTGTGGGGCTGACCCTTAAAGCATTCTGATGGGTCCCGTCAATAGTAGAAGTCTAGGGTTAGGGTTAAATGTTCGGCAACGGGTATGTGCAGAACAGTGCTATATTTAAAGTGAGGTTCTTTCCCTGATATGAAGGTGATGGCGAGATTGAGTGACAGGTTTATGTTGAACGGGGGGGGTTTGTCGTAGATGACCCTGATGCGCCAGGTCCAGGGACAGAATGAGTGTTAGCGTTAAATATTCGGAAGGGTGTACAATCAGTATAGGGTTCTGTTTGTATTCAGTACTCGGTTCTGATGTGAGGGAGACAGCGTGATTGAATGCCAATGTTACAGTGACACAAGGGTGACGTTGACATTCATGCTCGAAGTCTTTTCCATGAGTTGAGGCTAGGGTTACTGTTCGGTGTTTGAGAAGATGTACATGGGTGATAGGGGTTGATTCATGTTAGTGTACCGCTGTAATGTGAGGGCGAGGGTGAGATTGAGCGACAGGTTTATGGTGAGGTGTTGGTGAGGTCTATGTTGACCGTGATGTTCATATTCAGGAGTCAGTGCGTGGTTTAGGGGTAGGGGTTCAGTAAGGTGTCTGGATAAGATAGGCTCATGAGTACATTTTGTTTTCCTCTGTAATGTGAGGGCGATAGTGAGATTCAAAGACAGTGTTACGTTGACACACAGGTGACTTCGGTATTCATGGTAGTGGTCGGTTATAACATTCAGGGCTAGGGTTAGGGTTCGGTATTTGGGAATGTGTCCGTGGTGGATACGGTTTCGGTTAGAGTTAGGAAACATCCCTGATGTGAGGGTGAGTTCCAAATAGGATCTCAGGTTTACCCTTTTGTGGCCTTACCCTAAAAGTGTTCTGAGGAACCCGGTGCCGAGTCCTGGGCGAGGGTTAGGTTTAAGTGTATGGTATTGCTTATGGGCAGAATACCTCTACAATTACAATCTGGATCTGCCTTCAATGTGGGGATTAAGGCGAGATTGAGTAACATGTTTATGGTGAGCTCTGGGTGATGGTGTTCACCATGACGTTCAAGTCCATGGGTCAGTGCTAGGGTTACGTTTCTGTATTCGGTAAAGGGTAAGTGAAGGACCGTGCTTCGGCTACAGTGAGGTTCTGACTCTGATCTGAGTTTGAGGGCGATATTGGGTCTCACATTTACTATTTTGTGGGGTTGACAATAAAGGTATTCTGATGGATCGGGTGCAGAATCCAAGGCTCGGGTTAGGTTAAAGTGTTTGGTAATGCATAATGGCAGGATAGCACTACGATTTCAGTGAGAATCTGGCTCTGATGTGAGGTTGAGGGCGAGAATGAGTGATAGGTGTACGGTGAGCTGTCGGGGTTGTCGCTGTTGACCGTGAGGTGTCAGTCCCAGGGACCAGCGTTAGGGTTAGGGTTCGGTGTTTGTAAAGGTGCACGTTGGTGATAATGTTTTGGTTCGAGTTAGGGTCCGACTGTAATGTGAGGGTGAGTGCGTGATTGGGTCTCAGGTTTACGATTTTGTGGGGCTGACCCTTAAAGCATTCTGATGGGTCCCGTCCATAGTAGAAGTCTAGGGTTAGGGTTAAATGTTCAGTAATGTGTATGTGAAGAACAGTGCTAATTTTAAAGTGAGGTTCTGTCTCTGATATGAGGGTGATGGCGAGATTGAGTGACAGCTTTATGTTGAACAGGGGGGTTGTCGGAGATGTCCCTGATGTGCCAGGTCCATGGGCAGAGTGAGGGTTATCATTAAATATTCGGTAGGGTGTACAGGCAGTATAGGGTTCTGTTTGTATTCAGTACTCGGTTCTGATGTGAGGGAGTCAGCGTGATTGAATGCCAAAGTTACAGTGACACAAGGGTGACGTTGACATTCACGCTCGAAGTCTTTTCCATGAGTCGGGGCTAGGGTTACTGTTCGGTGTTTGGGAAGTTGTACATGGGTGATAGGGTTTGATTCATGTTAGTGTGCCGCTGTAATGTGAGGGCGAGTGTGACATTAAGCGACAGGTTTATTGTGAGGTATTGGTTATGTCTATGGTGCCCATGATGTCTAGATCCAGGAGTCAGTGCGTGGATTAGGGGTAGGGGTTCAGTAAGGTGTCTGGATAGGACAGGCTCATGAGAATAATTTTTTTCCTCTGGAATGTGAGGGCGATAGTGAGATTCAATACAGTGTTACGTCGAGACACAGGTGACTTCGATATTCATGGTAGTTGTCGGGTCCAACATTAAGGGCTAGGGTTCGGGATCGGTATGTGGGAATGTGTCCGCGGGTGATACAGTTTTGGTTAGAGTTAGGAAACATCCCTGATGTGAGGGTGAGTTCCAAATAGGATCTCAGGTTTACCCTTTTGTGGCCTTACCCTAAAAGTGTTCTGAGGAACCCGGTGCCGAGTCCTGGGCGAGGGCTGGTTTAAGTGTTTGGTATTGCTTATGGGCAGAATACCTCTACAATTAGAATCTGGATCTGCCTTCCATGATAGGGTTAATTCGAGATTGAGTAACATGTTTATGGTGAGCTGTGGGTGATGTCGATGTTCACCATGACGGTCAAGTCCATGTGTCAGTGCTAGTGTTAGGTTTCTGTATTTGGTAAAGGGTAAGTGGAGGACCGTGCTTCGGCTACCGTGAGGTTCTGACTCTGATCTGAGTTTGAGGGCGATATTGGGTCTCACATTTACTATTTTGTGGGGCTGACAATAAAGGTATTCTGATGGATCAGGTGAAGAATCCAGGGCTAGGGTTAGGTTAAAGTGTTTGTTAATGCATATGGGAAGTTTAGCACAATTATTAAAGTGAGAATCTGCCACTGATGTGAGGGTGGGAGCGAGAATGAATGGTGGGTGTATGGTGAGCTTTCGGGGTTGTCGCTGTTGACCGTGAGGTGTCAGTCCCAGAGACCAGGGTTAGGGTTAGGGTTCGGTGTTTGGGAAGGTGTACGTTGGTGATAAGGTTTAGGTTCGAGTTAGTGTCCGTCTGTATTGTGAGGGTGAGTCCGAGATTGGGTCTCAGGTTTACGATTTTGTGGGGCTGACCCTTAAAGCATTCTGATGGGTCCCGTCAATAGTAGAAGTCTAGGGTTAGGGTTAAATGTTCGGCAACGGGTATGTGCAGAACAGTGCTATATTTAAAGTGAGGTTCTTTCCCTGATATGAGGGTGATGGCGAGATTGAGTGACAGGTTTATGTTGAACGGGGGGGGTTTGTCGTAGATGACCCTGATGCGCCAGTTCCAGGGACAGAATGAGTGTTAGCGTTAAATATTCGGAAGGGTGTACAATCAGTATAGGGTTCTGTTTGTATTCAGTACTCGGTTCTGATGTGAGGGAGACAGCGTGATTGAATGCCAATGTTACAGTGACACAAGGGTGACGTTGACATTCATGCTCGAAGTCTTTTCCATGAGTTGAGGCTAGGGTTACTGTTCGGTGTTTGGGAAGATGTACATGGGTGATAGGGGTTGATTCATGTTAGTGTACCGCTGTAATGTGAGGGCGAGGGTGAGATTGAGCGACAGGTTTATGGTGAGGTGTTGGTGAGGTCTATGTTGACCGTGATGTTCATATTCAGGAGTCAGTGCGTGGTTTAGGGGTAGGGGTTCAGTAAGGTGTCTGGATAAGATAGGCTCATGAGTACATTTTGTTTTCCTCTGTAATGTGAGGGCGATAGTGAGATTCAAAGACAGTGTTACGTTGACACACAGGTGACTTCGGTATTCATGGTAGTGGTCGGTTACAACATTCAGGGCTAGGGTTAGGGTTCTGTATTTGGGAATGTGTCCGTGGTGGATACGGTTTCGGTTAGAGTTAGGAAACATCCCTGATGTGAGGGTGAGTTCCAAATAGGATCTCAGGTTTACCCTTTTGTGGCCTTACCCTAAAAGTGTTCTGAGGAACCCGGTGCCGAGTCCTGGGCGAGGGTTAGGTTTAAGTGTATGGTATTGCTTATGGGCAGAATACCTCTACAATTACAATCTGGATCTGCCTTCAATGTGGGGATTAAGGCGAGATTGAGTAACATGTTTATGGTGAGCTCTGGGTGATGGTGTTCACCATGACGTTCAAGTCCATGGGTCAGTGCTAGGGTTACGTTTCTGTATTCGGTAAAGGGTAAGTGAAGGACCGTGCTTCGGCTACAGTGAGGTTCTGACTCTGATCTGAGTTTGAGGGCGATATTGGGTCTCACATTTACTATTTTGTGGGGTTGACAATAAAGGTATTCTGATGGATCGGGTGCAGAATCCAGGGCTCGGGTTAGGTTAAAGTGTTTGGTAATGCATAATGGCAGGATAGCACTACGATTTCAGTGAGAATCTGGCTCTGATGTGAGGTTGAGGGCGAGAATGAGTGATAGGTGTACGGTGAGCTGTCGGGGTTGTCGCTGTTGACCGTGAGGTGTCAGTCCCAGGGACCAGCGTTTGGGTTAGGGTTCGGTGTTTGTAAAGGTGCACGTTGGTGATAATGTTTTGGTTCGAGTTAGGGTCCGACTGTAATGTGAGGGTGAGTGCGTGATTGGGTCTCAGGTTTACGATTTTGTGGGGCTGACCCTTAAAGCATTCTGATGGGTCCCGTCCATAGTAGAAGTCTAGGGTTTGGGTTAAATGTTCAGTAATGTGTATGTGAAGAACAGTGCTAATTTTAAAGTGAGGTTCTGTCTCTGATATGAGGGTGATGGCGAGATTGAGTGACAGCTTTATGTTGAACAGGGGGGTTGTCAGAGATGTCCCTGATGTGCCAGGTCCATGGGCAGAGTGAGGGTTATCATTAAATATTCGGTAGGGTGTACAGGCAGTATAGGGTTCTGTTTGTATTCAGTACTCGGTTCTGATGTGAGGGAGTCAGCGTGATTGAATGCCAAAGTTACAGTGACACAAGGGTGACGTTGACATTCACGCTCGAAGTCTTTTCCATGAGTCGGGGCTAGGGTTACTGTTCGGTGTTTGGGAAGTTGTACATGGGTGATAGGGTTTGATTCATGTTAGTGTGCCGCTGTAATGTGAGGGCGAGGGTGACATTAAGTGACAGGTTTATTGTGAGGTGTTGGTTATGTCTATGGTGCCCATGATGTCTAGATCCAGGAGTCAGTGCGTGGATTAGGGGTAGGGGTTCAGTAAGGTGTCTGGATAGGACAGGCTCATGAGAATAATTTTTTTCCTCTGGAATGTGAGGGCGATAGTGAGATTCAATACAGTGTTACGTCGAGACACAGGTGACTTCGATATTCATGGTAGTTGTCGGGTCCAACATTAAGGGCTAGGGTTCGGGATCGGTATGGGGGAATGTGTCCGCGGGTGATACGGTTTTGGTTAGAGTTAGGAAACATCCCTGATGTGAGGGTGAGTTCCAAATAGGATCTCAGGTTTACCCTTTTGTGGCCTTACCCTAAAAGTGTTCTGAGGAACCCGGTGCCGAGTCCTGGGCGAGGGTTAGGTTTAAGTGTATGGTATTGCTTATGGGCAGAATACCTCTACAATTACAATCTGGATCTGCCTTCAATGTGGGGATTAAGGCGAGATTGAGTAACATGTTTATGGTGAGCTCTGGGTGATGGTGTTCACCATGACGTTCAAGTCCATGGGTCAGTGCTAGGGTTAGGTTTCTGTATTCGGTAAAGGGTAAGTGAAGGACCGTGCTTCGGCTACAGTGAGGTTCTGACTCTGATCTGAGTTTGAGGGCGATATTGGGTCTCACATTTACTATTTTGTGGGGTTGACAATAAAGGTATTCTGATGGATCGGGTGCAGAATCCAAGGCTCGGGTTAGGTTAAAGTGTTTGGTAATGCATAATGGCAGGATAGCACTACGATTTCAGTGAGAATCTGGCTCTGATGTGAGGTTGAGGGCGAGAATGAGTGATAGGTGTACGGTGAGCTGTCGGGGTTGTCGCTGTTGACCGTGAGGTGTCAGTCCCAGGGACCAGCGTTAGGGTTAGGGTTCGGTGTTTGTAAAGGTGCACGTTGGTGATAATGTTTTGGTTCGAGTTAGGGTCCGACTGTAATGTGAGGGTGAGTGCGTGATTGGGTCTCAGGTTTACGATTTTGTGGGGCTGACCCTTAAAGCATTCTGATGGGTCCCGTCCATAGTAGAAGTCTAGGGTTTGGGTTAAATGTTCAGTAATGTGTATGTGAAGAACAGTGCTAATTTTAAAGTGAGGTTCTGTCTCTGATATGAGGGTGATGGCGAGATTGAGTGACAGCTTTATGTTGAACAGGGGGGTTGTCAGAGATGTCCCTGATGTGCCAGGTCCATGGGCAGAGTGAGGGTTATCATTAAATATTCGGTAGGGTGTACAGGCAGTATAGGGTTCTGTTTGTATTCAGTACTCGGTTCTGATGTGAGGGAGTCAGCGTGATTGAATGCCAAAGTTACAGTGACACAAGGGTGACGTTGACATTCACGCTCGAAGTCTTTTCCATGAGTCGGGGCTAGGGTTACTGTTCGGTGTTTGGGAAGTTGTACATGGGTGATAGGGTTTGATTCATGTTAGTGTGCCGCTGTAATGTGAGGGCGAGGGTGACATTAAGCGACAGGTTTATTGTGAGGTGTTGGTTATGTCTATGGTGCCCATGATGTCTAGATCCAGGAGTCAGTGCGTGGATTAGGGGTAGGGGTTCAGTAAGGTGTCTGGATAGGACAGGCTCATGAGAATAATTTTTTTCCTCTGGAATGTGAGGGCGATAGTGAGATTCAATACAGTGTTACGTCGAGACACAGGTGACTTCGATATTCATGGTAGTTGTCGGGTCCAACATTAAGGGCTAGGGTTCGGGATCGGTATGTGGGAATGTGTCCGCGGGTGATACAGTTTTGGTTAGAGTTAGGAAACATCCCTGATGTGAGGGTGAGTTCCAAATAGGATCTCAGGTTTACCCTTTTGTGGCCTTACCCTAAAAGTGTTCTGAGGAACCCGGTGCCGAGTCCTGGGCGAGGGCTGGTTTAAGTGTTTGGTATTGCTTATGGGCAGAATACCTCTACAATTAGAATCTGGATCTGCCTTCCATGATAGGGTTAATTCGAGATTGAGTAACATGTTTATGGTGAGCTGTGGGTGATGTCGATGTTCACCATGACGGTCAAGTCCATGTGTCAGTGCTAGTGTTAGGTTTCTGTATTTGGTAAAGGGTAAGTGGAGGACCGTGCTTCGGCTACCGTGAGGTTCTGACTCTGATCTGAGTTTGAGGGCGATATTGGGTCTCACATTTACTATTTTGTGGGGCTGACAATAAAGGTATTCTGATGGATCAGGTGAAGAATCCAGGGCTAGGGTTAGGTTAAAGTGTTTGTTAATGCATATGGGAAGTTTAGCACAATTATTAAAGTGAGAATCTGCCACTGATGTGAGGGTGGGAGCGAGAATGAATGGTGGGTGTATGGTGAGCTTTCGGGGTTGTCGCTGTTGACCGTGAGGTGTCAGTCCCAGAGACCAGGGTTAGGGTTAGGGTTCGGTGTTTGGGAAGGTGTACGTTGGTGATAAGGTTTAGGTTCGAGTTAGTGTCCGTCTGTATTGTGAGGGTGAGTCCGAGATTGGGTCTCAGGTTTACGATTTTGTGGGGCTGACCCTTAAAGCATTCTGATGGGTCCCGTCAATAGTAGAAGTCTAGGGTTAGGGTTAAATGTTCGGCAACGGGTATGTGCAGAACAGTGCTATATTTAAAGTGAGGTTCTTTCCCTGATATGAGGGTGATGGCGAGATTGAGTGACAGGTTTATGTTGAACGGGGGGGGTTTGTCGTAGATGACCCTGATGCGCCAGTTCCAGGGACAGAATGAGTGTTAGCGTTAAATATTCGGAAGGGTGTACAATCAGTATAGGGTTCTGTTTGTATTCAGTACTCGGTTCTGATGTGAGGGAGACAGCGTGATTGAATGCCAATGTTACAGTGACACAAGGGTGACGTTGACATTCATGCTCGAAGTCTTTTCCATGAGTTGAGGCTAGGGTTACTGTTCGGTGTTTGGGAAGATGTACATGGGTGATAGGGGTTGATTCATGTTAGTGTACCGCTGTAATGTGAGGGCGAGTGTGAGATTGAGCGACAGGTTTATGGTGAGGTGTTGGTGAGGTCTATGTTGACCGTGATGTTCATATTCAGGAGTCAGTGCGTGGTTTAGGGGTAGGGGTTCAGTAAGGTGTCTGGATAAGATAGGCTCATGAGTACATTTTGTTTTCCTCTGTAATGTGAGGGCGATAGTGAGATTCAAAGACAGTGTTACGTTGACACACAGGTGACTTCGGTATTCATGGTAGTGGTCGGTTACAACATTCAGGGCTAGGGTTAGGGTTCTGTATTTGGGAATGTGTCCGTGGTGGATACGGTTTCGGTTAGAGTTAGGAAACATCCCTGATGTGAGGGTGAGTTCTAAATAGGATCTCAGGTTTACCCTTTTGTGGCCTTACCCTAAAAGTGTTCTGAGGAACCCGGTGCCGAGTCCTGGGCGAGGGTTAGGTTTAAGTGTATGGTATTGCTTATGGGCAGAATACCTCTACAATTACAATCTGGATCTGCCTTCAATGTGGGGATTAAGGCGAGATTGAGTAACATGTTTATGGTGAGCTCTGGGTGATGGTGTTCACCATGACGTTCAAGTCCATGGGTCAGTGCTAGGGTTACGTTTCTGTATTCGGTAAAGGGTAAGTGAAGGACCGTGCTTCGGCTACAGTGAGGTTCTGACTCTGATCTGAGTTTGAGGGCGGTATTGGGTCTCACATTTACTATTTTGTGGGGTTGACAATAAAGGTATTCTGATGGATCGGGTGCAGAATCCAAGGCTCGGGTTAGGTTAAAGTGTTTGGTAATGCATAATGGCAGGATAGCACTACGATTTCAGTGAGAATCTGGCTCTGATGTGAGGTTGAGGGCGAGAATGAGTGATAGGTGTACGGTGAGCTGTCGGGGTTGTCGCTGTTGACCGTGAGGTGTCAGTCCCAGGGACCAGCGTTAGGGTTAGGGTTCGGTGTTTGTAAAGGTGCACGTTGGTGATAATGTTTTGGTTCGAGTTAGGGTCCGACTGTAATGTGAGGGTGAGTGCGTGATTGGGTCTCAGGTTTACGATTTTGTGGGGCTGACCCTTAAAGCATTCTGATGGGTCCCGTCCATAGTAGAAGTCTAGGGTTTGGGTTAAATGTTCAGTAATGTGTATGTGAAGAACAGTGCTAATTTTAAAGTGAGGTTCTGTCTCTGATATGAGGGTGATGGCGAGATTGAGTGACAGCTTTATGTTGAACAGGGGGGTTGTCAGAGATGTCCCTGATGTGCCAGGTCCATGGGCAGAGTGAGGGTTATCATTAAATATTCGGTAGGGTGTACAGGCAGTATAGGGTTCTGTTTGTATTCAGTACTCGGTTCTGATGTGAGGGAGTCAGCGTGATTGAATGCCAAAGTTACAGTGACACAAGGGTGACGTTGACATTCACGCTCGAAGTCTTTTCCATGAGTCGGGGCTAGGGTTACTGTTCGGTGTTTGGGAAGTTGTACATGGGTGATAGGGTTTGATTCATGTTAGTGTGCCGCTGTAATGTGAGGGCGAGGGTGACATTAAGTGACAGGTTTATTGTGAGGTGTTGGTTATGTCTATGGTGCCCATGATGTCTAGATCCAGGAGTCAGTGCGTGGATTAGGGGTAGGGGTTCAGTAAGGTGTCTGGATAGGACAGGCTCATGAGAATAATTTTTTTCCTCTGGAATGTGAGGGCGATAGTGAGATTCAATACAGTGTTACGTCGAGACACAGGTGACTTCGATATTCATGGTAGTTGTCGGGTCCAACATTAAGGGCTAGGGTTCGGGATCGGTATGTGGGAATGTGTCCGCGGGTGATACGGTTTTGGTTAGAGTTAGGAAACATCCCTGATGTGAGGGTGAGTTCCAAATAGGATCTCAGGTTTACCCTTTTGTGGCCTTACCCTAAAAGTGTTCTGAGGAACCCGGTGCCGAGTCCTGGGCGAGGGCTGGTTTAAGTGTTTGGTATTGCTTATGGGCAGAATACCTCTACAATTAGAATCTGGATCTGCCTTCCATGATAGGGTTAATTCGAGATTGAGTAACATGTTTATGGTGAGCTGTGGGTGATGTCGATGTTCACCATGACGGTCAAGTCCATGTGTCAGTGCTAGTGTTAGGTTTCTGTATTTGGTAAAGGGTAAGTGGAGGACCGTGCTTCGGCTACCGTGAGGTTCTGACTCTGATCTGAGTTTGAGGGCGATATTGGGTCTCACATTTACTATTTTGTGGGGCTGACAATAAAGGTATTCTGATGGATCAGGTGAAGAATCCAGGGCTAGGGTTAGGTTAAAGTGTTTGTTAATGCATATGGGAAGTTTAGCACAATTATTAAAGTGAGAATCTGCCACTGATGTGAGGGTGGGAGCGAGAATGAATGGTGGGTGTATGGTGAGCTTTCGGGGTTGTCGCTGTTGACCGTGAGGTGTCAGTCCCAGAGACCAGGGTTAGGGTTAGGGTTCGGTGTTTGGGAAGGTGTACGTTGGTGATAAGGTTTAGGTTCGAGTTAGTGTCCGTCTGTATTGTGAGGGTGAGTCCGAGATTGGGTCTCAGGTTTACGATTTTGTGGGGCTGACCCTTAAAGCATTCTGATGGGTCCCGTCAATAGTAGAAGTCTAGGGTTAGGGTTAAATGTTCGGCAACGGGTATGTGCAGAACAGTGCTATATTTAAAGTGAGGTTCTTTCCCTGATATGAGGGTGATGGCGAGATTGAGTGACAGGTTTATGTTGAACGGGGGGGGTTTGTCGTAGATGACCCTGATGCGCCAGTTCCAGGGACAGAATGAGTGTTAGCGTTAAATATTCGGAAGGGTGTACAATCAGTATAGGGTTCTGTTTGTATTCAGTACTCGGTTCTGATGTGAGGGAGACAGCGTGATTGAATGCCAATGTTACAGTGACACAAGGGTGACGTTGACATTCATGCTCGAAGTCTTTTCCATGAGTCGGGGCTAGGGTTACTGTTCGGTGTTTGGGAAGATGTACATGGGTGATAGGGGTTGATTCATGTTAGTGTACCGCTGTAATGTGAGGGCGAGTGTGAGATTGAGCGACAGGTTTATGGTGAGGTGTTGGTGAGGTCTATGTTGACCGTGATGTTCATATTCAGGAGTCAGTGCGTGGTTTAGGGGTAGGGGTTCAGTAAGGTGTCTGGATAAGATAGGCTCATGAGTACATTTTGTTTTCCTCTGTAATGTGAGGGCGATAGTGAGATTCAAAGACAGTGTTACGTTGACACACAGGTGACTTCGGTATTCATGGTAGTGGTCGGTTACAACATTCAGGGCTAGGGTTAGGGTTCTGTATTTGGGAATGTGTTCGTGGTGGATACGGTTTCGGTTAGAGTTAGGAAACATCCCTGATGTGAGGGTGAGTTCTAAATAGGATCTCAGGTTTACCCTTTTGTGGCCTTACCCTAAAAGTGTTCTGAGGAACCCGGTGCCGAGTCCTGGGCGAGGGTTAGGTTTAAGTGTATGGTATTGCTTATGGGCAGAATACCTCTACAATTACAATCTGGATCTGCCTTCAATGTGGGGATTAAGGCGAGATTGAGTAACATGTTTATGGTGAGCTCTGGGTGATGGTGTTCACCATGACGTTCAAGTCCATGGGTCAGTGCTAGGGTTACGTTTCTGTATTCGGTAAAGGGTAAGTGAAGGACCGTGCTTCGGCTACAGTGAGGTTCTGACTCTGATCTGAGTTTGAGGGCGGTATTGGGTCTCACATTTACTATTTTGTGGGGTTGACAATAAAGGTATTCTGATGGATCGGGTGCAGAATCCAAGGCTCGGGTTAGGTTAAAGTGTTTGGTAATGCATAATGGCAGGATAGCACTACGATTTCAGTGAGAATCTGGCTCTGATGTGAGGTTGAGGGCGAGAATGAGTGATAGGTGTACGGTGAGCTGTCGGGGTTGTCGCTGTTGACCGTGAGGTGTCAGTCCCAGGGACCAGCGTTAGGGTTAGGGTTCGGTGTTTGTAAAGGTGCACGTTGGTGATAATGTTTTGGTTCGAGTTAGGGTCCGACTGTAATGTGAGGGTGAGTGCGTGATTGGGTCTCAGGTTTACGATTTTGTGGGGCTGACCCTTAAAGCATTCTGATGGGTCCCGTCCATAGTAGAAGTCTAGGGTTTGGGTTAAATGTTCAGTAATGTGTATGTGAAGAACAGTGCTAATTTTAAAGTGAGGTTCTGTCTCTGATATGAGGGTGATGGCGAGATTGAGTGACAGCTTTATGTTGAACAGGGGGGTTGTCAGAGATGTCCCTGATGTGCCAGGTCCATGGGCAGAGTGAGGGTTATCATTAAATATTCGGTAGGGTGTACAGGCAGTATAGGGTTCTGTTTGTATTCAGTACTCGGTTCTGATGTGAGGGAGTCAGCGTGATTGAATGCCAAAGTTACAGTGACACAAGGGTGACGTTGACATTCACGCTCGAAGTCTTTTCCATGAGTCGGGGCTAGGGTTACTGTTCGGTGTTTGGGAAGTTGTACATGGGTGATAGGGTTTGATTCATGTTAGTGTGCCGCTGTAATGTGAGGGCGAGGGTGACATTAAGTGACAGGTTTATTGTGAGGTGTTGGTTATGTCTATGGTGCCCATGATGTCTAGATCCAGGAGTCAGTGCGTGGATTAGGGGTAGGGGTTCAGTAAGGTGTCTGGATAGGACAGGCTCATGAGAATAATTTTTTTCCTCTGGAATGTGAGGGCGATAGTGAGATTCAATACAGTGTTACGTCGAGACACAGGTGACTTCGATATTCATGGTAGTTGTCGGGTCCAACATTAAGGGCTAGGGTTCGGGATCGGTATGGGGGAATGTGTCCGCGGGTGATACGGTTTTGGTTAGAGTTAGGAAACATCCCTGATGTGAGGGTGAGTTCCAAATAGGATCTCAGGTTTACCCTTTTGTGGCCTTACCCTAAAAGTGTTCTGAGGAACCCGGTGCCGAGTCCTGGGCGAGGGTTAGGTTTAACTGTATGGTATTGCTTATGGGCAGAATACCTCTACAATTACAATCTGGATCTGCCTTCAATGTGGGGATTAAGGCGAGATTGAGTAACATGTTTATGGTGAGCTCTGGGTGATGGTGTTCACCATGACGTTCAAGTCCATGGGTCAGTGCTAGGGTTAGGTTTCTGTATTCGGTAAAGGGTAAGTGAAGGACCGTGCTTCGGCTACAGTGAGGTTCTGACTCTGATCTGAGTTTGAGGGCGATATTGGGTCTCACATTTACTATTTTGTGGGGTTGACAATAAAGGTATTCTGATGGATCGGGTGCAGAATCCAAGGCTCGGGTTAGGTTAAAGTGTTTGGTAATGCATAATGGCAGGATAGCACTACGATTTCAGTGAGAATCTGGCTCTGATGTGAGGTTGAGGGCGAGAATGAGTGATAGGTGTACGGTGAGCTGTCGGGGTTGTCGCTGTTGACCGTGAGGTGTCAGTCCCAGGGACCAGCGTTAGGGTTAGGGTTCGGTGTTTGTAAAGGTGCACGTTGGTGATAATGTTTTGGTTCGAGTTAGGGTCCGACTGTAATGTGAGGGTGAGTGCGTGATTGGGTCTCAGGTTTACGATTTTGTGGGGCTGACCCTTAAAGCATTCTGATGGGTCCCGTCCATAGTAGAAGTCTAGGGTTTGGGTTAAATGTTCAGTAATGTGTATGTGAAGAACAGTGCTAATTTTAAAGTGAGGTTCTGTCTCTGATATGAGGGTGATGGCGAGATTGAGTGACAGCTTTATGTTGAACAGGGGGGTTGTCAGAGATGTCCCTGATGTGCCAGGTCCATGGGCAGAGTGAGGGTTATCATTAAATATTCGGTAGGGTGTACAGGCAGTATAGGGTTCTGTTTGTATTCAGTACTCGGTTCTGATGTGAGGGAGTCAGCGTGATTGAATGCCAAAGTTACAGTGACACAAGGGTGACGTTGACATTCACGCTCGAAGTCTTTTCCATGAGTCGGGGCTAGGGTTACTGTTCGGTGTTTGGGAAGTTGTACATGGGTGATAGGGTTTGATTCATGTTAGTGTGCCGCTGTAATGTGAGGGCGAGGGTGACATTAAGTGACAGGTTTATTGTGAGGTGTTGGTTATGTCTATGGTGCCCATGATGTCTAGATCCAGGAGTCAGTGCGTGGATTAGGGGTAGGGGTTCAGTAAGGTGTCTGGATAGGACAGGCTCATGAGAATAATTTTTTTCCTCTGGAATGTGAGGGCGATAGTGAGATTCAATACAGTGTTACGTCGAGACACAGGTGACTTCGATATTCATGGTAGTTGTCGGGTCCAACATTAAGGGCTAGGGTTCGGGATCGGTATGGGGGAATGTGTCCGCGGGTGATACGGTTTTGGTTAGAGTTAGGAAACATCCCTGATGTGAGGGTGAGTTCCAAATAGGATCTCAGGTTTACCCTTTTGTGGCCTTACCCTAAAAGTGTTCTGAGGAACCCGGTGCCGAGTCCTGGGCGAGGGTTAGGTTTAAGTGTATGGTATTGCTTATGGGCAGAATACCTCTACAATTACAATCTGGATCTGCCTTCAATGTGGGGATTAAGGCGAGATTGAGTAACATGTTTATGGTGAGCTCTGGGTGATGGTGTTCACCATGACGTTCAAGTCCATGGGTCAGTGCTAGGGTTAGGTTTCTGTATTCGGTAAAGGGTAAGTGAAGGACCGTGCTTCGGCTACAGTGAGGTTCTGACTCTGATCTGAGTTTGAGGGCGATATTGGGTCTCACATTTACTATTTTGTGGGGTTGACAATAAAGGTATTCTGATGGATCGGGTGCAGAATCCAAGGCTCGGGTTAGGTTAAAGTGTTTGGTAATGCATAATGGCAGGATAGCACTACGATTTCAGTGAGAATCTGGCTCTGATGTGAGGTTGAGGGCGAGAATGAGTGATAGGTGTACGGTGAGCTGTCGGGGTTGTCGCTGTTGACCGTGAGGTGTCAGTCCCAGGGACCAGCGTTAGGGTTAGGGTTCGGTGTTTGTAAAGGTGCACGTTGGTGATAATGTTTTGGTTCGAGTTAGGGTCCGACTGTAATGTGAGGGTGAGTGCGTGATTGGGTCTCAGGTTTACGATTTTGTGGGGCTGACCCTTAAAGCATTCTGATGGGTCCCGTCCATAGTAGAAGTCTAGGGTTTGGGTTAAATGTTCAGTAATGTGTATGTGAAGAACAGTGCTAATTTTAAAGTGAGGTTCTGTCTCTGATATGAGGGTGATGGCGAGATTGAGTGACAGCTTTATGTTGAACAGGGGGGTTGTCAGAGATGTCCCTGATGTGCCAGGTCCATGGGCAGAGTGAGGGTTATCATTAAATATTCGGTAGGGTGTACAGGCAGTATAGGGTTCTGTTTGTATTCAGTACTCGGTTCTGATGTGAGGGAGTCAGCGTGATTGAATGCCAAAGTTACAGTGACACAAGGGTGACGTTGACATTCACGCTCGAAGTCTTTTCCATGAGTCGGGGCTAGGGTTACTGTTCGGTGTTTGGGAAGTTGTACATGGGTGATAGGGTTTGATTCATGTTAGTGTGCCGCTGTAATGTGAGGGCGAGGGTGACATTAAGTGACAGGTTTATTGTGAGGTGTTGGTTATGTCTATGGTGCCCATGATGTCTAGATCCAGGAGTCAGTGCGTGGATTAGGGGTAGGGGTTCAGTAAGGTGTCTGGATAGGACAGGCTCATGAGAATAATTTTTTTCCTCTGGAATGTGAGGGCGATAGTGAGATTCAATACAGTGTTACGTCGAGACACAGGTGACTTCGATATTCATGGTAGTTGTCGGGTCCAACATTAAGGGCTAGGGTTCGGGATCGGTATGGGGGAATGTGTCCGCGGGTGATACGGTTTTGGTTAGAGTTAGGAAACATCCCTGATGTGAGGGTGAGTTCCAAATAGGATCTCAGGTTTACCCTTTTGTGGCCTTACCCTAAAAGTGTTCTGAGGAACCCGGTGCCGAGTCCTGGGCGAGGGCTGGTTTAAGTGTTTGGTATTGCTTATGGGCAGAATACCTCTACAATTAGAATCTGGATCTGCCTTCCATGATAGGGTTAATTCGAGATTGAGTAACATGTTTATGGTGAGCTGTGGGTGATGTCGATGATCACCATGACGGTCAAGTCCATGTGTCAGTGCTAGGGTTAGGTTTCTGTATTTGGTAAAGGGTAAGTGAAGGACCGTGCTTCGGCTACAGTGAGGTTCTGAATCTCATCTGAGTTTGAGGGCGATATTGGGTATCACATTTACTATTTTGTGGGGCTGACAATAAAGGTATTCTGATGGATCAGGTGAAGAATCCAGGGCTCGGGTTAGGTTAAAGTGTTTGTTAATTCATATGGGAAGTTTAGAACAATTATTAAATTAAGAATCTGAAACTGATGTGAGGGTGGGAGCGAGAATGAATGATAGGTGTATGGTGAGCTTTCAGGGTTGTCGCTGTTGACCGTGAGGTGTCAGTCCCAGGGACCAGGGTTAGGGTTAGGGTTCGGTGTTTGGGAAGGTGTACGTTGGTGATAAGGTTTTGGTTCGAGTTAGTGTCCGTCTGTAATGTGAGGGTGAGTCCGAGATTGGGTCTCAGGTTTACGATTTTGTGGGGCTGACCCTTAAAGCATTCTGATGGGTCCCGTCAATAGTAGAAGTCTAGGGTTAGGGTTAAATGTTCGGCAACGGGTATGTGCAGAACAGTGCTATATTTAAAGTGAGGTTCTTTCCCTGATATGAGGGTGATGGCGAGATTGAGTGACAGGTTTATGTTGAACGGGGGGGGTTTGTCGTAGATGACCCTGATGTGCCAGGTCCAGGGACAGAATGAGTGTTAGCGTTAAATATTCGGAAGGGTGTACAATCAGTATAGGGTTCTGTTTGTATTCAGTACTCGGTTCTGATGTGAGGGAGACAGCGTGATTGAATGCCAATGTTACAGTGACACAAGGGTGACGTTGACATTCATGCTCGAAGTCTTTTCCATGAGTTGAGGCTAGGGTTACTGTTCGGTGTTTGGGAAGATGTACATGGGTGATAGGGGTTGATTCATGTTAGTGTACCGCTGTAATGTGAGGGCGAGGGTGAGATTGAGCGACAGGTTTATGGTGAGGTGTTGGTGAGGTCTATGTTGACCGTGATGTTCATATTCAGGAGTCAGTGCGTGGTTTAGGGGTAGGGGTTCAGTAAGGTGTCTGGATAAGATAGGCTCATGAGTACATTTTGTTTTCCTCTGTAATGTGAGGGCGATAGTGAGATTCAAAGACAGTGTTACGTTGACACACAGGTGACTTCGGTATTCATGGTAGTGGTCGGTTCCAACATTCAGGGCTAGGGTTAGGGTTCGGTATTTGGGAATGTGTCCGTGGTGGATACGGTTTCGGTTAGAGTTAGGAAACATCCCTGATGTGAGGGTGAGTTCCAAATAGGATCTCAGGTTTACCCTTTTGTGGCCTTACCCTAAAAGTGTTCTGAGGAACCCGGTGCCGAGTCCTGGGCGAGGGTTAGGTTTAAGTGTATGGTATTGCTTATGGGCAGAATGCCTCTACAATTACAATCTGGATCTGCCTTCAATGTGGGGATTAAGGCGAGATTGAGTAACATGTTTATGGTGAGCTCTGGGTGATGGTGTTCACCATGACGTTCAAGTCCATGGGTCAGTGCTAGGGTTAGGTTTCTGTATTCGGTAAAGGGTAAGTGAAGGACCGTGCTTCGGCTACAGTGAGGTTCTGACTCTGATCTGAGTTTGAGGGCGATATTGGGTCTCACATTTACTATTTTGTGGGGTTGACAATAAAGGTATTCTGATGGATCGGGTGCAGAATCCAAGGCTCGGGTTAGGTTAAAGTGTTTGGTAATGCATAATGGCAGGATAGCACTACGATTTCAGTGAGAATCTGGCTCTGATGTGAGGTTGAGGGCGAGAATGAGTGATAGGTGTACGGTGAGCTGTCGGGGTTGTCGCTGTTGACCGTGAGGTGTCAGTCCCAGGGACCAGCGTTAGGGTTAGGGTTCGGTGTTTGTAAAGGTGCACGTTGGTGATAATGTTTTGGTTCGAGTTAGGGTCCGACTGTAATGTGAGGGTGAGTGCGTGATTGGGTCTCAGGTTTACGATTTTGTGGGGCTGACCCTTAAAGCATTCTGATGGGTCCCGTCCATAGTAGAAGTCTAGGGTTAGGGTTAAATGTTCAGTAATGTGTATGTGAAGAACAGTGCTAATTTTAAAGTGAGGTTCTGTCTCTGATATGAGGGTGATGGCGAGATTGAGTGACAGCTTTATGTTGAACAGGGGGATTGTCGGAGATGTCCCTGATGTGCCAGGTCCATGGGCAGAGTGAGGGTTATCATTAAATATTCGGTAGGGTGTACAGGCAGTATAGGGTTCTGTTTGTATTCAGTACTCGGTTCTGATGTGAGGGAGTCAGCGTGATTGAATGCCAAAGTTACAGTGACACAAAGGTGATGTTGACATTCACGCTCGAAGTCTTTTCCATGAGTCGGGGCTAGGGTTACTGTTCGGTGTTTGGGAAGTTGTACATGGGTGATAGGGTTTGATTCATGTTAGTGTGCCGCTGTAATGTGAGGGCGAGGGTGACATTAAGCGACAGGTTTATTGTGAGGTGTTGGTTATGTCTATGGTGCCCATGATGTCTAGATCCAGGAGTCAGTGCGTGGATTAGGGGTAGGGGTTCAGTAAGGTGTCTGGATCGGACAGGCTCATGAGAATAATTTTTTTCCTCTGGAATGTGAGGGCGATAGTGAGATTCAATACAGTGTTACGTCGAGACACAGGTGACTTCGATATTCATGGTAGTTGTCGGGTCCAACATTAAGGGCTAGGGTTCGGGATCGGTATGTGGGAATGTGTCCGCGGGTGATACAGTTTTGGTTAGAGTTAGGAAACATCCCTGATGTGAGGGTGAGTTCCAAATAGGATCTCAGGTTTACCCTTTTGTGGCCTTACCCTAAAAGTGTTCTGAGGAACCCGGTGCCGAGTCCTGGGCGAGGGCTGGTTTAAGTGTTTGGTATTGCTTATGGGCAGAATACCTCTACAATTAGAATCTGGATCTGCCTTCCATGATAGGGTTAATTCGAGATTGAGTAACATGTTTATGGTGAGCTGTGGGTGATGTCGATGTTCACCATGACGGTCAAGTCCATGTGTCAGTGCTAGTGTTAGGTTTCTGTATTTGGTAAAGGGTAAGTGGAGGACCGTGCTTCGGCTACCGTGAGGTTCTGACTCTGATCTGAGTTTGAGGGCGATATTGGGTCTCACATTTACTATTTTGTGGGGCTGACAATAAAGGTATTCTGATGGATCAGGTGAAGAATCCAGGGCTAGGGTTAGGTTAAAGTGTTTGTTAATGCATATGGGAAGTTTAGCACAATTATTAAAGTGAGAATCTGCCACTGATGTGAGGGTGGGAGCGAGAATGAATGGTGGGTGTATGGTGAGCTTTCGGGGTTGTCGCTGTTGACCGTGAGGTGTCAGTCCCAGAGACCAGGGTTAGGGTTAGGGTTCGGTGTTTGGGAAGGTGTACGTTGGTGATAAGGTTTAGGTTCGAGTTAGTGTCCGTCTGTATTGTGAGGGTGAGTCCGAGATTGGGTCTCAGGTTTACGATTTTGTGGGGCTGACCCTTAAAGCATTCTGATGGGTCCCGTCAATAGTAGAAGTCTAGGGTTAGGGTTAAATGTTCGGCAACGGGTATGTGCAGAACAGTGCTATATTTAAAGTGAGGTTCTTTCCCTGATATGAGGGTGATGGCGAGATTGAGTGACAGGTTTATGTTGAACGGGGGTGGTTTGTCGTAGATGACCCTGATGCGCCAGTTCCAGGGACAGAATGAGTGTTAGCGTTAAATATTTGGAAGGGTGTACAATCAGTATAGGGTTCTGTTTGTATTCAGTACTCGGTTCTGATGTGAGGGAGACAGCGTGATTGAATGCCAATGTTACAGTGACACAAGGGTGACGTTGACATTCATGCTCGAAGTCTTTTCCATGAGTTGAGGCTAGGGTTACTGTTCGGTGTTTGGGAAGATGTACATGGGTGATAGGGGTTGATTCATGTTAGTGTGCCGCTGTAATGTGAGGGCGAGGGTGACATTAAGTGACAGGTTTATTGTGAGGTGTTGGTTATGTCTATGGTGCCCATGATGTCTAGATCCAGGAGTCAGTGCGTGGATTAGGGGTAGGGGTTCAGTAAGGTGTCTGGATAGGACAGGCTCATGAGAATAATTTTTTTCCTCTGGAATGTGAGGGCGATAGTGAGATTCAATACAGTGTTACGTCGAGACACAGGTGACTTCGATATTCATGGTAGTTGTCGGGTCCAACATTAAGGGCTAGGGTTCGGGATCGGTATGTGGGAATGTGTCCGCGGGTGATACAGTTTTGGTTAGAGTTAGGAAACATCCCTGATGTGAGGGTGAGTTCCAAATAGGATCTCAGGTTTACCCTTTTGTGGCCTTACCCTAAAAGTGTTCTGAGGAACCCGGTGCCGAGTCCTGGGCGAGGGCTGGTTTAAGTGTTTGGTATTGCTTATGGGCAGAATACCTCTACAATTAGAATCTGGATCTGCCTTCCATGATAGGGTTAATTCGAGATTGAGTAACATGTTTATGGTGAGCTGTGGGTGATGTCGATGTTCACCATGACGGTCAAGTCCATGTGTCAGTGCTAGTGTTAGGTTTCTGTATTTGGTAAAGGGTAAGTGGAGGACCGTGCTTCGGCTACCGTGAGGTTCTGACTCTGATCTGAGTTTGAGGGCGATATTGGGTCTCACATTTACTATTTTGTGGGGCTGACAATAAAGGTATTCTGATGGATCAGGTGAAGAATCCAGGGCTAGGGTTAGGTTAAAGTGTTTGTTAATGCATATGGGAAGTTTAGCACAATTATTAAAGTGAGAATCTGCCACTGATGTGAGGGTGGGAGCGAGAATGAATGGTGGGTGTATGGTGAGCTTTCGGGGTTGTCGCTGTTGACCGTGAGGTGTCAGTCCCAGAGACCAGGGTTAGGGTTAGGGTTCGGTGTTTGGGAAGGTGTACGTTGGTGATAAGGTTTAGGTTCGAGTTAGTGTCCGTCTGTATTGTGAGGGTGAGTCCGAGATTGGGTCTCAGGTTTACGATTTTGTGGGGCTGACCCTTAAAGCATTCTGATGGGTCCCGTCCATAGTAGAAGTCTAGGGTTAGGGTTAAATGTTCGGCAACGGGTATGTGCAGAACAGTGCTATATTTAAAGTGAGGTTCTTTCCCTGATATGAGGGTGATGGCGAGATTGAGTGACAGGTTTATGTTGAACGGGGGGGGTTTGTCGTAGATGACCCTGATGCGCCAGTTCCAGGGACAGAATGAGTGTTAGCGTTAAATATTCGGAAGGGTGTACAATCAGTATAGGGTTCTGTTTGTATTCAGTACTCGGTTCTGATGTGAGGGAGACAGCGTGATTGAATGCCAATGTAACAGTGACACAAGGGAGACGTTGACATTCATGCTCGAAGTCTTTTCCATGATTTGAGGCTAGGGTTACTGTTCGGTGTTTGGGAAGATGTACATGGGTGATAGGGGTTGATTCATGTTAGTGTACCGCTGTAATGTGAGGGCGAGGGTGAGATTGAGCGACAGGTTTATGGTGAGGTGTTGGTGAGGTCTATGTTGACCGTGATGTTCATATTCAGGAGTCAGTGCGTGGTTTAGGGGTAGGGGTTCAGTAAGGTGTCTGGATAAGATAGGCTCATGAGTACATTTTGTTTTCCTCTGTAATGTGAGGGCGATAGTGAGATTCAAAGACAGTGTTACGTTGACACACAGGTGACTTCGGTATTCATGGTAGTGGTCGGTTACAACATTCAGGGCTAGGGTTAGGGTTCTGTATTTGGGAATGTGTCCGTGGTGGATACGGTTTCGGTTAGAGTTAGGAAACATCCCTGATGTGAGGGTGAGTTCCAAATAGGATCTCAGGTTTACCCTTTTGTGGCCTTACCCTAAAAGTGTTCTGAGGAACCCGGTGCCGAGTCCTGGGCGAGGGTTAGGTTTAAGTGTATGGTATTGCTTATGGGCAGAATACCTCTACAATTACAATCTGGATCTGCCTTCAATGTGGGGATTAAGGCGAGATTGAGTAACATGTTTATGGTGAGCTCTGGGTGATGGTGTTCACCATGACGTTCAAGTCCATGGGTCAGTGCTAGGGTTAGGTTTCTGTATTCGGTAAAGGGTAAGTGAAGGACCGTGCTTCGGCTACAGTGAGGTTCTGACTCTGATCTGAGTTTGAGGGCGATATTGGGTCTCACATTTACTATTTTGTGGGGTTGACAATAAAGGTATTCTGATGGATCGGGTGCAGAATCCAAGGCTCGGGTTAGGTTAAAGTGTTTGGTAATGCATAATGGCAGGATAGCACTACGATTTCAGTGAGAATCTGGCTCTGATGTGAGGTTGAGGGCGAGAATGAGTGATAGGTGTACGGTGAGCTGTCGGGGTTGTCGCTGTTGACCGTGAGGTGTCAGTCCCAGGGACCAGCGTTAGGGTTAGGGTTCGGTGTTTGTAAAGGTGCACGTTGGTGATAATGTTTTGGTTCGAGTTAGGGTCCGACTGTAATGTGAGGGTGAGTGCGTGATTGGGTCTCAGGTTTACGATTTTGTGGGGCTGACCCTTAAAGCATTCTGATGGGTCCCGTCCATAGTAGAAGTCTAGGGTTTGGGTTAAATGTTCAGTAATGTGTATGTGAAGAACAGTGCTAATTTTAAAGTGAGGTTCTGTCTCTGATATGAGGGTGATGGCGAGATTGAGTGACAGCTTTATGTTGAACAGGGGGGTTGTCAGAGATGTCCCTGATGTGCCAGGTCCATGGGCAGAGTGAGGGTTATCATTAAATATTCGGTAGGGTGTACAGGCAGTATAGGGTTCTGTTTGTATTCAGTACTCGGTTCTGATGTGAGGGAGTCAGCGTGATTGAATGCCAAAGTTACAGTGACACAAGGGTGACGTTGACATTCACGCTCGAAGTCTTTTCCATGAGTCGGGGCTAGGGTTACTGTTCGGTGTTTGGGAAGTTGTACATGGGTGATAGGGTTTGATTCATGTTAGTGTGCCGCTGTAATGTGAGGGCGAGGGTGACATTAAGTGACAGGTTTATTGTGAGGTGTTGGTTATGTCTATGGTGCCCATGATGTCTAGATCCAGGAGTCAGTGCGTGGATTAGGGGTAGGGGTTCAGTAAGGTGTCTGGATAGGACAGGCTCATGAGAATAATTTTTTTCCTCTGGAATGTGAGGGCGATAGTGAGATTCAATACAGTGTTACGTCGAGACACAGGTGACTTCGATATTCATGGTAGTTGTCGGGTCCAACATTAAGGGCTAGGGTTCGGGATCGGTATGGGGGAATGTGTCCGCGGGTGATACGGTTTTGGTTAGAGTTAGGAAACATCCCTGATGTGAGGGTGAGTTCCAAATAGGATCTCAGGTTTACCCTTTTGTGGCCTTACCCTAAAAGTGTTCTGAGGAACCCGGTGCCGAGTCCTGGGCGAGGGTTAGGTTTAAGTGTATGGTATTGCTTATGGGCAGAATACCTCTACAATTACAATCTGGATCTGCCTTCAATGTGGGGATTAAGGCGAGATTGAGTAACATGTTTATGGTGAGCTCTGGGTGATGGTGTTCACCATGACGTTCAAGTCCATGGGTCAGTGCTAGGGTTAGGTTTCTGTATTCGGTAAAGGGTAAGTGAAGGACCGTGCTTCGGCTACAGTGAGGTTCTGACTCTGATCTGAGTTTGAGGGCGATATTGGGTCTCACATTTACTATTTTGTGGGGTTGACAATAAAGGTATTCTGATGGATCGGGTGCAGAATCCAAGGCTCGGGTTAGGTTAAAGTGTTTGGTAATGCATAATGGCAGGATAGCACTACGATTTCAGTGAGAATCTGGCTCTGATGTGAGGTTGAGGGCGAGAATGAGTGATAGGTGTACGGTGAGCTGTCGGGGTTGTCGCTGTTGACCGTGAGGTGTCAGTCCCAGGGACCAGCGTTAGGGTTAGGGTTCGGTGTTTGTAAAGGTGCACGTTGGTGATAATGTTTTGGTTCGAGTTAGGGTCCGACTGTAATGTGAGGGTGAGTGCGTGATTGGGTCTCAGGTTTACGATTTTGTGGGGCTGACCCTTAAAGCATTCTGATGGGTCCCGTCCATAGTAGAAGTCTAGGGTTTGGGTTAAATGTTCAGTAATGTGTATGTGAAGAACAGTGCTAATTTTAAAGTGAGGTTCTGTCTCTGATATGAGGGTGATGGCGAGATTGAGTGACAGCTTTATGTTGAACAGGGGGGTTGTCAGAGATGTCCCTGATGTGCCAGGTCCATGGGCAGAGTGAGGGTTATCATTAAATATTCGGTAGGGTGTACAGGCAGTATAGGGTTCTGTTTGTATTCAGTACTCGGTTCTGATGTGAGGGAGTCAGCGTGATTGAATGCCAAAGTTACAGTGACACAAGGGTGACGTTGACATTCACGCTCGAAGTCTTTTCCATGAGTCGGGGCTAGGGTTACTGTTCGGTGTTTGGGAAGTTGTACATGGGTGATAGGGTTTGATTCATGTTAGTGTGCCGCTGTAATGTGAGGGCGAGGGTGACATTAAGTGACAGGTTTATTGTGAGGTGTTGGTTATGTCTATGGTGCCCATGATGTCTAGATCCAGGAGTCAGTGCGTGGATTAGGGGTAGGGGTTCAGTAAGGTGTCTGGATAGGACAGGCTCATGAGAATAATTTTTTTCCTCTGGAATGTGAGGGCGATAGTGAGATTCAATACAGTGTTACGTCGAGACACAGGTGACTTCGATATTCATGGTAGTTGTCGGGTCCAACATTAAGGGCTAGGGTTCGGGATCGGTATGGGGGAATGTGTCCGCGGGTGATACGGTTTTGGTTAGAGTTAGGAAACATCCCTGATGTGAGGGTGAGTTCCAAATAGGATCTCAGGTTTACCCTTTTGTGGCCTTAGCCTGAAAGTGTTCTGAGGAACCCGGTGCCGAGTCCTGGGCGAGGGTTAGGTTTAAGTGTATGGTATTGCTTATGGGCAGAATACCTCTACAATTACAATCTGGATCTGCCTTCAATGTGGGGATTAAGGCGAGATTGAGTAACATGTTTATGGTGAGCTCTGGGTGATGGTGTTCACCATGACGTTCAAGTCCATGGGTCAGTGCTAGGGTTAGGTTTCTGTATTCGGTAAAGGGTAAGTGAAGGACCGTGCTTCGGCTACAGTGAGGTTCTGACTCTGATCTGAGTTTGAGGGCGATATTGGGTCTCACATTTACTATTTTGTGGGGTTGACAATAAAGGTATTCTGATGGATCGGGTGCAGAATCCAAGGCTCGGGTTAGGTTAAAGTGTTTGGTAATGCATAATGGCAGGATAGCACTACGATTTCAGTGAGAATCTGGCTCTGATGTGAGGTTGAGGGCGAGAATGAGTGATAGGTGTACGGTGAGCTGTCGGGGTTGTCGCTGTTGACCGTGAGGTGTCAGTCCCAGGGACCAGCGTTAGGGTTAGGGTTCGGTGTTTGTAAAGGTGCACGTTGGTGATAATGTTTTGGTTCGAGTTAGGGTCCGACTGTAATGTGAGGGTGAGTGCGTGATTGGGTCTCAGGTTTACGATTTTGTGGGGCTGACCCTTAAAGCATTCTGATGGGTCCCGTCCATAGTAGAAGTCTAGGGTTTGGGTTAAATGTTCAGTAATGTGTATGTGAAGAACAGTGCTAATTTTAAAGTGAGGTTCTGTCTCTGATATGAGGGTGATGGCGAGATTGAGTGACAGCTTTATGTTGAACAGGGGGGTTGTCAGAGATGTCCCTGATGTGCCAGGTCCATGGGCAGAGTGAGGGTTATCATTAAATATTCGGTAGGGTGTACAGGCAGTATAGGGTTCTGTTTGTATTCAGTACTCGGTTCTGATGTGAGGGAGTCAGCGTGATTGAATGCCAAAGTTACAGTGACACAAGGGTGACGTTGACATTCACGCTCGAAGTCTTTTCCATGAGTCGGGGCTAGGGTTACTGTTCGGTGTTTGGGAAGTTGTACATGGGTGATAGGGTTTGATTCATGTTAGTGTGCCGCTGTAATGTGAGGGCGAGGGTGACATTAAGTGACAGGTTTATTGTGAGGTGTTGGTTATGTCTATGGTGCCCATGATGTCTAGATCCAGGAGTCAGTGCGTGGATTAGGGGTAGGGGTTCAGTAAGGTGTCTGGATAGGACAGGCTCATGAGAATAATTTTTTTCCTCTGGAATGTGAGGGCGATAGTGAGATTCAATACAGTGTTACGTCGAGACACAGGTGACTTCGATATTCATGGTAGTTGTCGGGTCCAACATTAAGGGCTAGGGTTCGGGATCGGTATGGGGGAATGTGTCCGCGGGTGATACGGTTTTGGTTAGAGTTAGGAAACATCCCTGATGTGAGGGTGAGTTCCAAATAGGATCTCAGGTTTACCCTTTTGTGGCCTTACCCTAAAAGTGTTCTGAGGAACCCGGTGCCGAGTCCTGGGCGAGGGCTGGTTTAAGTGTTTGGTATTGCTTATGGGCAGAATACCTCTACAATTAGAATCTGGATCTGCCTTCCATGATAGGGTTAATTCGAGATTGAGTAACATGTTTATGGTGAGCTGTGGGTGATGTCGATGATCACCATGACGGTCAAGTCCATGTGTCAGTGCTAGGGTTAGGTTTCTGTATTTGGTAAAGGGTAAGTGAAGGACCGTGCTTCGGCTACAGTGAGGTTCTGACTCTCATCTGAGTTTGAGGGCGATATTGGGTCTCACATTTACTATTTTGTGGGGCTGACAATAAAGTTATTCTGATGGATCAGGTGAAGAATCCAGGGCTAGGGTTAGGTTTAAGTGTTTGTTAATGCATATGGGAAGTTTAGCACAATTATTAAAGTGAGAATCTGCCACTGATGTGAGGGTGGGAGCGAGAATGAAAGATAGGTGTATGGTGAGCTTTCGGGGTTGTCGCTGTTGACCGTGAGGTGTCAGTCCCAGAGACCAGGGTTAGGGTTAGGGTTCGGTGTTTGGGAAGGTGTACGTTGGTGATAAGGTTTAGGTTCGAGTTAGTGTCCGTCTGTAATGTGAGGGTGAGTCCGAGATTGGGTCTCAGGTTTACGATTTTGTGGGGCTGACCCTTAAAGCATTCTGATGGGTCCTGTCAATAGTAGAAGTCTAGGGTTAGGGTTAAATGTTCGGTAATGGGTATGTGCAGAACAGTGCTATTTTTAAAGTGAGGTTCTGTCCCTGATATGAGGGTGATGGCGAGATTGAGTGACAGGTTTATGTTGTACGGGGGGGGTTTGTTGAAGATGACCCTGATGTGCCAGGTCCATGGGCAGAGTGAGGGTTAGCGTTAAATATTCGGAAGGGTGTACAATCAGTATAGGGTTCTATTTGTATTCAGTACTCGGTTCTGATGTAAGGGAGTCTGCGTGATTGAGTGCCAATGTTACAGTGACACAAGGGTGACGTTGACATTCATGCTCGAAGTCTTTTCCAAGAGTCGGGACTAGGGTTACTGTTCGGTGTTTGGGAAGTTTTACATGGGTGATAGGGTTTGATTCATGTTAGTGTACCGCAGTAATGTGAGGGCGAGGGTGAGAGTGAGCGACAGGTTTATGGTGAGGTGTTGGTGAGGGCTATGTTGACCGTGATGTTCATATTCAGGACTCAGTGCGTGATTTAGGTGTAGGGGTTCAGTAAGGTGTCTGGATAGGATAGGCTCATGAGTACATTTTGTTTTCCTCTGTAATGTGAGGGCGATAGTGAGATTCAAAGACAGTGTTACGTTGACACACAGGTGACTTCGGTATTCATGGTAGTTGTCGGTTCCAATATACAGGGCTAGTGTTAGGGTTTGGTATGTGGGAATATGTCCGCGGTGGATACGGTTTCGGTTAGAGTTAGGAAACATCCCTGATATGAGGGTGAGATCCAAATAGGATCTCAGGTTTACCCTTTTGTGGCCTTACCCTAAAAGTGTTCTGAGGAACCCGGTGCCGAGTCCTGGGCGAGGGTTAGGTTTAAGTGTATGGTATTGCTTATGGGTAGAATACCTCTGCAATTTGAATCTGGATCTGCCTTCAATGTGAGGGTTAAGGCGAGATTGAGTAACATGTTTATGGTGAGCTGTGGGTGATGTCGATGTTCACCATGACGGTCAAGTCCATGTGTCAGTGCTAGTGTTAGGTTTCTGTATTTGGTAAAGGGTAAGTGGAGGAACGTGCTTCGGCTACCGTGAGGTTCTGACTCTCATCTGAGTTTGAGGGCGATATTGGGTCTCACATTTACTATTTTGTGGGGCTGACAATAAAGGTATTCTGATGGATCAGGTGAAGAATCCAGGGCTCGGGTTAGGTTAAAGTGTTTGTTAATTCATATGGGAAGTTTAGAACAATTATTAAATTAAGAATCTGCCACTGATGTGAGGGTGGGAGCGAGAATGAATGATAGGTGTATGGTGAGCTTTCAGGGTTGTCGCTGTTGACCGTGAGGTGTCAGTCCCAGGGACCAGGGTTAGGGTTAGGGTTTGGTGTTTGGGAAGGTGTACGTTGGTGATAAGGTTTTGGTTCGAGTTAGTGTCCGTCTGTAATGTGAGGGTGAGTCCGAGATTGGGTCTCAGGTTTACGATTTTGTGGGGCTGACCCTAAAAGCATTCTGATGGGTCCCGTCAATAGTAGAAGTCTAGGGTTAGGGTTAAATGTTCGGCAACGGGTATGTGCAGAACAGTGCTATATTTAAAGTGAGGTTCTTTCCCTGATATGAGGGTGATGGCGAGATTGAGTGACAGGTTTATGTTGAACGGGGGGGGGTTTGTCGTAGATGACCCTGATGCGCCAGGTCCAGGGACAGAATGAGTGTTAGCGTTAAATATTCGGAAGGGTGTACAATCAGTATAGGGTTCTGTTCGTATTCAGTACTCGGTTCTGATGTGAGGGAGACAGCGTGATTGAATGCCAATGTTACAGTGACACAAGGGTGACGTTGACATTCATGCTCGAAGTCTTTTCCATGAGTTGAGGCTAGGGTTACTGTTCGGTGTTTGGGAAGATGTACATGGGTGATAGGGGTTGATTCATGTTAGTGTACCGCTGTAATGTGAGGGCGAGGGTGAGATTGAGCGACAGGTTTATGGTGAGGTGTTGGTGAGGTCTATGTTGACCGTGATGTTCATATTCAGGAGTCAGTGCGTGGTTTAGGGGTAGTGGTTCAGTAAGGTGTCTGGATAGGACAGGCTCATGAGTACATTTTGTTTTCCTCTGTAATGTGAGGGCGATAGTGAGATTCAAAGACAGTGTTACGTTGACACACAGGTGACTTCGGTATTCATGGTAGTGGTCGGTTCCAACATTCAGGGCTAGGGTTAGGGTTCGCTATGTGGGAATGTGTCCGCGGTGGATACGGTTTCGGTTAGAGTTAGGAAACATCCCTGATGTGAGGGTGAGTTCCAAATAGGATCTCAGGTTTACCCTTTTGTGGCCTTACCCTAAAAGTGTTCTGAGGAACCCGGTGCCGAGTCCTGGGCGAGGGTTAGGTTTAAGTGTATGGTATTGCTTATGGGCAGAATACCTCTACAATTACAATCTGGATCTGCCTTCAATGTGGGGATTAAGGCGAGATTGAGTAACATGTTTATGGTGAGCTCTGGGTGATGGTGTTCACCATGACGTTCAAGTCCATGGGTCAGTGCTAGGGTTAGGTTTCTGTATTCGGTAAAGGGTAAGTGAAGGACCGTGCTTCGGCTACAGTGAGGTTCTGACTCTGATCTGAGTTTGAGGGCGATATTGGGTCTCACATTTACTATTTTGTGGGGTTGACAATAAAGGTATTCTGATGGATCGGGTGCAGAATCCAAGGCTCGGGTTAGGTTAAAGTGTTTGGTAATGCATAATGGCAGGATAGCACTACGATTTCAGTGAGAATCTGGCTCTGATGTGAGGTTGAGGGCGAGAATGAGTGATAGGTGTACGGTGAGCTGTCGGGGTTGTCGCTGTTGACCGTGAAGTGTCAGTCCCAGGGACCAGCGTTAGGGTTAGGGTTCGGTGTTTGTAAAGGTGCACGTTGGTGATAATGTTTTGGTTCGAGTTAGGGTCCGACTGTAATGTGAGGGTGAGTGCGTGATTGGGTCTCAGGTTTACGATTTTGTGGGGCTGACCCTAAAAGCATTCTGATGGGTCCCGTCCATAGTAGAAGTCTAGGGTTAGGGTTAAATGTTCAGTAATGTGTATGTGAAGAACAGTGCTAATTTTAAAGTGAGGTTCTGTCTCTGATATGAGGGTGATGGCGAGATTGAGTGACAGCTTTATGTTGAACAGGGGGGTTGTCGGAGATGTCCCTGATGTGCCAGGTCCATGGGCAGAGTGAGGGTTATCATTAAATATTCGGTAGGGTGTACAGGCAGTATAGGGTTCTGTTTGTATTCAGTACTCGGTTCTGATGTGAGGGAGTCAGCGTGATTGAATGCCAAAGTTACAGTGACACAAAGGTGATGTTGACATTCACGCTCGAAGTCTTTTCCATGAGTCGGGGCTAGGGTTACTGTTCGGTGTTTGGGAAGTTGTACATGGGTGATAGGGTTTGATTCATGTTAGTGTGCCGCTGTAATGTGAGGGCGAGGGTGACATTAAGCGACAGGTTTATTGTGAGGTGTTGGTTATGTCTATGGTGCCCATGATGTCTAGATCCAGGAGTCAGTGCGTGGATTAGGGGTAGGGGTTCAGTAAGGTGTCTGGATAGGACAGGCTCATGAGAATAATTTTTTTCCTCTGGAATGTGAGGGCGATAGTGAGATTCAATACAGTGTTACGTCGAGACACAGGTGACTTCGATATTCATGGTAGTTGTCGGGTCCAACATTAAGGGCTAGGGTTCGGGATCGGTATGTGGGAATGTGTCCGCGGGTGATACAGTTTTGGTTAGAGTTAGGAAACATCCCTGATGTGAGGGTGAGTTCCAAATAGGATCTCAGGTTTACCCTTTTGTGGCCTTACCCTAAAAGTGTTCTGAGGAACCCGGTGCCGAGTCCTGGGCGAGGGCTGGTTTAAGTGTTTGGTATTGCTTATGGGCAGAATACCTCTACAATTAGAATCTGGATCTGCCTTCCATGATAGGGTTAATTCGAGATTGAGTAACATGTTTATGGTGAGCTGTGGGTGATGTCGATGATCACCATGACGGTCAAGTCCATGTGTCAGTGCTAGGGTTAGGTTTCTGTATTTGGTAAAGGGTAAGTGAAGGACCGTGCTTCGGCTACAGTGAGGTTCTGACTCTCATCTGAGTTTGAGGGCGATATTGGGTCTCACATTTACTATTTTGTGGGGCTGACAATAAAGGTATTCTGATGGATCAAGTGAAGAATCCAGGGCTAGGGTTAGGTTTAAGTGTTTGTTAATGCATATGGGAAGTTTAGCACAATTATTAAAGTGAGAATCTGCCACTGATGTGAGGGTGGGAGCGAGAATGAATGATAGGTGTATGGTGAGCTTTCGGGGTTGTCGCTGTTGACCGTGAGGTGTCAGTCCCAGGGACCAGGGTTAGGGTTAGGGTTCGGTGTTTGGGAAGGTGTACGTTGGTGATAAGGTTTTGGTTCGAGTTAGTGTCCGCCTGTAATGTGAGGGTGAGTCCGAGATTGGGTCTCAGGTTTACGATTTTGTGGGGCTGACCCTTAAAGCATTCTGGTGGGTCACGTCAATAGTAGAAGTCTAGGGTTAGGGTTAAATGTTCGGTAACGGTTATGTGCAGAACAGTGCTATATTTAAAGTGAGGTTCTGTCCCTGATATGAGGGTGATGGCGAGATTGAGTGACATGTTTATGTTGAACGGGGGGGGTTTGTCGAAGATGACCCTGATGTGCCAGGTCCAGGGACCGAGTGAGGGTTAGCATTAAATATTCGGAAGGGTGTACAATCAGTATAGGGTTCTATTTGTATTCAGTACTCGGTTCTGATGTGAGGGAGTCAGCGTGATTGAGTGCCAATGTTACAGTGACACAAGGGTGACGTTGATATTCATGCTGAAAGACTTTTCCAAGAGTCGGGCATAGGGTTACTGTTCGGTGTTTGGGAAGTTTTACATTGGTGATAGGGTTTGATTCATGTCAGTGTACCGCTGTAATGTGAGGGCGAGATTGAGAGTGAGGGACAGGTTTATGGTGAGGTGTTGGTGAGGGCTATGTTGACCGTGATGTTCATATTCAGGACTCAGTGCGTGATTTAGGTGTAAGGGTTCAGTAAGGTGTCTGGATAGGATAGGCTCATGAGTACATTTTGTTTTCCTCTGTAATGTGAGGGCGATAGTGAGATTCAAAGACAGTGTTACGTTGACACACAGGTGACTTCGGTATTCATGGTAGTGGTCGGTTCCAACATTCAGGGCTAGGTTTAGGGTTCGGTATGTGGGAATGTGTCCGCGGTGGATACGGTTTCGGTTAGAGTTAGGAAACATCCCTGATGTGAGGGTGAGTTCCAAATAGGCTCTATGGTTTACCCTTTTGTGGCCTTACCCTAAAAGTGTTCTGAGGAACCCGGTGCCGAGTCCTGGGCGAGGGTTAGGTTTAAGTGTATGGTATTGCTTATGGGCAGAATACCTCTACAATTACAATCTGGATCTGCCTTCAATGTGGGGATTAAGGCGAGATTGAGTAACATCTTTATGGTGAGCTCTGGGTGATGTCGGTGTTCACCATGACGGTCAAGTCCATGTGTCAGTGCTAGGGTTAGGTTTCTGTATTCGGTAAAGGGTAAGTGAAGGACCGTGCTTCGGCTACACTGAGGTTCTGACTCTGATCTGAGTTTGAGGGCGATATTGGGTCTCACATTTACTATTTTGTGGGGTTGACAATAAAGGTATTCTGATGGATCGGGTGCAGAATCCAGGGCTCGGGTTAGGTTAAAGTGTTTGGTAATGCATAATGGCAGGATAGCACTATGATTTCAGTGAGAATCTGGCTCTGATGTGAGGTTGAGGGCGAGAATGAGTGATAGGTGTACGGTGAGCTGTCGGGGTTGTCGCTGTTGACCGTGAGGTGTCAGTCCCAGGGACCAGCGTTAGGGTTAGGGTTCGGTGTTTGTGAAGGTGCACGTTGGTGATAGTGTTTTGGTTCGAGTTAGGGTCAGTCTGTAATGTGAGGGTGAGTGCGTGATTGGGTCTCAGGTTTACGATTTTGTGGGGCTGACCCTTAAAGCATTCTGATGGGTCCCGTCCATAGTAGAAGTCTAGGGTTAGGGTTAAATGTTCGGTAATGTGTATGTGAAGAACAGTGCTAATTTTAAAGTGAGGTTCTGTCTCTGATATGAGGGTGATGGCGAGATTGAGTGACAGCTTTATGTTGAACATGGGCTTTGTCAGAGATGTCCCTGATGTGCCAGGTCCATGGGCAGAGTGAGAGTTATCATTAAATATTCGGTAGGGTGTACAGGCAGTATAGGGTTCTGCTTGTATTCAGTACTCGGTTCCGATGTGAGGGAGTCAGCGTGATTGAATGCCAATGTTACAGTGACACAAGGGTGACGTTGACATTCACCCTCGAAGTCTTTTCCATGAGTCGGGGCTAGGGTTACTGTTCGGTGTTTGGGAAGTTGTACATGGGTGATAGGGTTTGATTCATGTTAGTGTGCCGCTGTAATGTGAGGGCGAGGGTGACATTGAGCGACAGGTTTATTGTGATGTGTTGGTTATGTCTATGTTGACCATGACGTCTAGATCCAGGAGTCAGTGCGTGGATTAGGGGTAGGGGTTCAGTAAGGTGTCTGGATAGGACAGGCTCATGAGAATAATTTTTTTCCTCTGGAATGTGAGGGCGATAGTGAGATTCAATACAGTGTTACGTCGAGACACAGGTGACTTCGATATTCATGGTAGTTGTCGGGTCAAACATTAAGGGCTAGGGTTCGGGTTCGGTATGTGGGAATGTGTCCGCGGGTGATACGGTTTTGGTTAGAGTTAGGAAACATCCCTGATGTGAGGGTAAGTTCCAAATCTGATCTCAGGTTTACCCTTTTGTGGCCTTACCCTAAAAGTGTTCTGAGGAACCCGGTGCCGAGTCCTGGGCGAGGGCTGGTTTAAGTGTTTGGTATTGCTTATGGGCAGAATACCTCTACAATTAGAATCTGGATCTGCCTTCCATGATAGGGTTAATTCGAGATTGAGTAACATGTTTATGGTGAGCTGTGGGTGATGTCGATGATCACCATGACGGTCAAGTCCATGTGTCAGTGCTAGGGTTAGGTTTCTGTATTTGGTAAAGGGTAAGTGAAGGACCGTGCTTCGGCTACAGTGAGGTTCTGACTCTCATCTGAGTTTGAGGGCGATATTGGGTCTCACATTTACTATTTTGTGGGGCTGACAATAAAGGTATTCTGATGGATCAGGTGAAGAATCCAGGGCTAGGGTTAGGTTTAAGTGTTTGTTAATGCATATGGGAAGTTTAGCACAATTATTAAAGTGAGAATCTGCCACTGATGTGAGGGTGGGAGCGAGAATGAATGGTGGGTGTATGGTGAGCTTTCGGGGTTGTCGCTGTTGACCGTGAGGTGTCAGTCCCAGAGACCAGGGTTAGGGTTAGGGTTCGGTGTTTGGGAAGGTGTACGTTGGTGATAAGGTTTAGGTTCGAGTTAGTGTCCGTCTGTATTGTGAGGGTGAGTCCGAGATTGGGTCTCAGGTTTACGATTTTGTGGGGCTGACCCTTAAAGCATTCTGATGGGTCCCGTCAATAGTAGAAGTCTAGGGTTAGGGTTAAATGTTCGGTAACGGGTATGTGCAGAACAGTGCTATTTTTAAAGTGAGGTTCTGTCCCTGATATGAGGGTGATGGCGAGATTGAGTGACAGGTTTATGTTGTACGGGGGGGGGTTTGTAGAAGATGACCCTGATGTGCCAGGTCCATGGGCAGAGTGAGGGTTAGCGTTAAATATTCGGAAGGGTGTACAATCAGTATAGGGTTCTATTTGTATTCAGTACTCGGTTCTGATGTAAGGGAGTCAGCGTGATTGAGTGCCAATGTTACAGTGACACAAGGGTGACGTTGACATTCATGCTCGAAGTCTTTTCCAAGAGTCGGGCGTAGGGTTACTGTTCGGTGTTTGGGAAGTTTTACATGGGTGATAGGGTTTGATTCATGTTAGTGTACCGCTGTAATGTGAGGGCGAGGGTGAGAGTGAGCGACAGGTTTATGGTGAGGTGTTGGTGAGGGCTATGTTGACCGTGATGTTCATATTCAGGACTCAGTGCGTGATTTATGTGTAGGGGTTCAGTAAGGTGTCTGGATAGGATAGGTTCATGAGTACATTTTGTTTTCCTCTGTAATGTGAGGGCGATAGTAAGATTCAAAGACAGTGTTACGTTGACACACAGGTGACTTCGGTATTCATGGTAGTGGTCGGTTCCAACATTCAGGGCTAGGTTTAGGGTTCGGTATGTGGGAATGTGTCCGCGGTGGATACGGTTTCGGTTAGAGTTAGGAAACATCCCTGATGTGAGGGTGAGTCCCAAATAGGCTCTATGGTTTACCCTTTTGTGGCCTTACCCTAAAAGTGTTCTGAGGAACCCGGTGCCGAGTCCTGGGCGAGGGTTAGGTTTAAGTGTATGGTATTGCTTATGGGCAGAATACCTCTACAATTACAATCTGGATCTGCCTTCAATGTGGGGATTAAGGCGAGATTGAGTAACATCTTTATGGTGAGCTCTGGGTGATGTCGGTGTTCACCATGACGGTCAAGTCCATGTGTCAGTGCTAGGGTTAGGTTTCTGTATTCGGTAAAGGGTAAGTGAAGGACCGTGCTTCGGCTACAGTGAGGTTCTGACTCTGATCTGAGTTTGAGGGCGATATTGGGTCTCACATTTACTATTTTGTGGGGTTGACAATAAAGGTATTCTGATGGATCGGGTGCAGAATCCAGGGCTCGGGTTAGGTTAAAGTGTTTGGTAATGCATAATGGCAGGATAGCACTACGATTTCAGTGAGAATCTGGCTCTGATGTGAGGTTGAGGGCGAGAATGAGTGATAGGTGTACGGTGAGCTGTCGGGGTTGTCGCTGTTGACCGTGAGGTGTCAGTCCCAGGGACCAGCGTTAGGGTTAGGGTTCGGTGTTTGTGAAGGTGCACGTTGGTGATAGTGTTTTGGTTCGAGTTAGGGTCAGTCTGTAATGTGAGGGTGAGTGCGTGATTGGGTCTCAGGTTTACGATTTTGTGGGGCTGACCCTTAAAGCATTCTGATGGGTCCCGTCCATAGTAGAAGTCTAGGGTTAGGGTTAAATGTTCGGTAATGTGTATGTGAAGAACAGTGCTAATTTTAAAGTGAGGTTCTGTCTCTGATATGAGGGTGATGGCGAGATTGAGTGACAGCTTTATGTTGAACATGGGCTTTGTCAGAGATGTCCCTGATGTGCCAGGTCCATGGGCAGAGTGAGAGTTATCATTAAATATTCGGTAGGGTGTACAGGCAGTATAGGGTTCTGTTTGTATTCAGTACTCGTTTCCGATGTGAGGGAGTCAGCGTGATTGAATGCCAATGTTACAGTGACACAAGGGTGACGTTGACATTCACCCTCGAAGTCTTTTCCATGAGTCGGGGCTAGGGTTACTGTTCGGTGTTTGGGAAGTTGTACATGGGTGATAGGGTTTGATTCATGTTAGTGTGCCGCTGTAATGTGAGGGCGAGGGTGACATTGAGCGACAGGTTTATTGTGATGTGTTGGTTATGTCTATGTTGACCATGACGTCTAGATCCAGGAGTCAGTGCGTGGATTAGGGGTAGGGGTTCAGTAAGGTGTCTGGATAGGACAGGCTCATGAGAATAATTTTTTTCCTCTGGAATGTGAGGGCGATAGTGAGATTCAATACAGTGTTACGTCGAGACACAGGTGACTTCGATATTCATGGTAGTTGTCGGGTCAAACATTAAGGGCTAGGGTTCGGGTTCGGTATGTGGGAATGTGTCCGCGGGTGATACGGTTTTGGTTAGAGTTAGGAAACATCCCTGATGTGAGGGTAAGTTCCAAATCTGATCTCAGGTTTACCCTTTTGTGGCCTTACCCTAAAAGTGTTCTGAGGAACCCGGTGCCGAGTCCTGGGCGAGGGCTGGTTTAAGTGTTTGGTATTGCTTATGGGCAGAATACCTCTACAATTAGAATCTGGATCTGCCTTCCATGATAGGGTTAATTCGAGATTGAGTAACATGTTTATGGTGAGCTGTGGGTGATGTCGATGATCACCATGACGGTCAAGTCCATGTGTCAGTGCTAGGGTTAGGTTTCTGTATTTGGTAAAGGGTAAGTGAAGGACCGTGCTTCGGCTACAGTGAGGTTCTGACTCTCATCTGAGTTTGAGGGCGATATTGGGTCTCACATTTACTATTTTGTGGGGCTGACAATAAAGGTATTCTGATGGATCAGGTGAAGAATCCAGGGCTAGGGTTAGGTTTAAGTGTTTGTTAATGCATATGGGAAGTTTAGCACAATTATTAAAGTGAGAATCTGCCATTGATGTGAGGGTGGGAGCGAGAATGAATGGTGGGTGTATGGTGAGCTTTCGGGGTTGTCGCTGTTGACCGTGAGGTGTCAGTCCCAGAGACCAGGGTTAGGGTTAGGGTTCGGTGTTTGGGAAGGTGTACGTTGGTGATAAGGTTTAGGTTCGAGTTAGTGTCCGTCTGTATTGTGAGGGTGAGTCCGAGATTGGGTCTCAGGTTTACGATTTTGTGGGGCTGACCCTTAAAGCATTCTGATGGGTCCCGTCAATAGTAGAAGTCTAGGGTTAGGGTTAAATGTTCGGTAACGGGTATGTGCAGAACAGTGCTATTTTTAAAGTGAGGTTCTGTCCCTGATATGAGGGTGATGGCGAGATTGAGTGACAGGTTTATGTTGTACGGGGGGGGTTTGTTGAAGATGACCCTGATGTGCCAGGTCCATGGGCAGAGTGAGGGTTAGCGTTAAATATTCGGAAGGGTGTACAATCAGTATAGGGTTCTATTTGTATTCAGTACTCGGTTCTGATGTAAGGGAGTCAGCGTGATTGAGTGCCAATGTTACAGTGACACAAGGGTGACGTTGACATTCATGCTCGAAGTCTTTTCCAAGAGTCGGGCGTAGGGTTACTGTTCGGTGTTTGGGAAGTTTTACATGGGTGATAGGGTTTGATTCATGTTAGTGTACCGCTGTAATGTGAGGGCGAGGGTGAGAGTGAGCGACAGGTTTATGGTGAGGTGTTGGTGAGGGCTATGTTGACCGTGATGTTCATATTCAGGACTCAGTGCGTGATTTATGTGTAGGGGTTCAGTAAGGTGTCTGGATAGGATAGGTTCATGAGTACATTTTGTTTTCCTCTGTAATGTGAGGGCGATAGTAAGATTCAAAGACAGTGTTACGTTGACACACAGGTGACTTCGGTATTCATGGTAGTTGTCGGTTCCAATATACAGGGCTAGGGTTAGGGTTTGGTATGTGGGAATATGTCCGCGGTGGATACGGTTTCGGTTAGAGTTAGGAAACATCCCTGATGTGAGGGTGAGTTCCAAATAGGATCTCAGGTTTACCCTTTTGTGGCCTTACCCTAAAAGTGTTCTGAGGAACCCGGTGCCGAGTCCTGGGCGAGGGTTAGGTTTAAGTGTATGGTATTGCTTATGGGTAGAATACCTCTACAATTTGAATCTGGATCTGCCTTCAATGTGAGGGTTAAGGCGAGATTGAGTAACATGTTTATGGTGAGCTGTGGGTGATGTCGATGTTCACCATGACGGTCAAGTCCATGTGTCAGTGCTAGTGTTAGGTTTCTGTATTTGGTAAAGGGTAAGAGGAGGACCGTGCTTCGGCTACCGTGAGGTTCTGACTCTCATCTGAGTTTGAGGGCGATATTGGGTCTCACATTTACTATTTTGTGGGGCTGACAATAAAGGTATTCTGATGGATCAGGTGAAGAATCCAGGGCTCGGGTTAGGTTTAAGTGTTTGTTAATTCATATGGGAAGTTTAGCACAATTATTAAAGTGAGAATCTGCCACTGATGTGAGGGTGGGAGCGAGAATGAATGATAGGTGTATGGTGAGCTTTCAGGGTTGTCGCTGTTGACCGTGAGGTGTCAGTCCCAGGGACCAGGGTTAGGGTTAGGGTTCGGTGTTTGGGAAGGTGTACGTTGGTGATTAGGTTTTGGTTCGAGTTAGTGTCCGTCTGTAATGTGAGGGTGAGTCCGAGATTGGGTCTCAGGTTTACGATTTTGTGGGGCTGACCCTTAAAGCATTCTGATGGGTCCCGTCAATAGTAGAAGTCTAGGGTTAGGGTTAAATGTTCGGCAACGGGTATGTGCAGACCAGTGCTATATTTAAAGTGAGGTTCTTTCCCTGATATGAGGGTGATGGCGAGATTGAGTGACAGGTTTATGTTGAACGGGGGGAGTTTGTCGTAGATGACCCTGATGCGCCAGGTCCAGGGACAGAATGAGTGTTAGCGTTAAATATTCGGAAGGGTGTACAATCAGTATAGGGTTCTGTTTGTATTCAGTACTCGGTTCTGATGTGAGGGAGACAGCGTGATTGAATGCCAATGTTACAGTGACACAAGGGTGACGTTGACATTCATGCTCGAAGTCTTTTCCATGAGTTGAGGCTAGGGTTACTGTTCGGTGTTTGGGAAGATGTACATGGGTGATAGGGGTTGATTCATGTTAGTGTACCGCTGTAATGTGAGGGCGAGGGTGAGATTGAGCGACAGGTTTATGGTGAGGTGTTGGTGAGGTCTATGTTGACCGTGATGTTCATATTCAGGAGTCAGTGCGTGGTTTAGGGGTAGGGGTTCAGTAAGGTGTCTGGATAAGATAGGCTCATGAGTACATTTTGTTTTCCTCTGTAATGTGAGGGCGATAGTGAGATTCAAAGACAGTGTTACGTTGACACACAGGTGACTTCGGTATTCATGGTAGTGGTCGGTTCCAACATTCAGGGCTAGGGTTAGGGTTCGGTATTTGGGAATGTGTCCGCGGTGGATACGGTTTCGGTTAGAGTTAGGAAACATCCCTGATGTGAGGGTGAGTTCCAAATAGGATCTCAGGTTTACCCTTTTGTGGCCTTACCCTAAAAGTGTTCTGAGGAACCCGGTGCCGAGTCCTGGGCGAGGGTTAGTTTTAAGTGTATGGTATTGCTTATGGGCAGAATACCTCTACAATTACAATCTGGATCTGCCTTCAATGTGGGGATTAAGGCGAGATTGAGTAACATGTTTATGGTGAGCTCTGGGTGATGTCGGTGTTCACCATGACGGTCATGTCCATGTGTCCGTGCTAGGGTTAGGTTTCTGTATTCGGTAAAGGGTAAGTGAAGGACCGTGCTTCGGCTACAGTGAGGTTCTGACTCTGATCTGAGTTTGAGGGCGATATTGGGTCTCACATTTACTATTTTGTGGGGTTGACAATAAAGGTATTCTGATGGATCGGGTGCAGAATCCAGGGCTCAGGTTAGGTTAAAGTGTTTGGTAATGCATAATGGCAGGATAGCACTATGATTTCAGTGAGAATCTGGCTCTGATGTGAGGTTGAGGGCGAGAATGAGTGATAGGAGTACGGTGAGCTGTCGGGGTTGTCGCTGTTGACCGTGAGGTGTCAGTCCCAGGGACCAGGGTTAGGGTTAGGGTTCGGTGTTTGGGAAGGTGTACGTTGGTGATAAGGTTTTCGTTCGAGTTACTGTCTGTCTGTAATGTGAAGGTGAGTCCGAGATTGGGTCTCAGGTTTACGATTTTGTGGGGCTGACCCTTAAAGCATTCTGATGGGTCCCGTCAATAGTAGAAGATTGGGTTAGGGTTAAATGTTCGGTAACGGGTATGTGCAGAACAGTGCTATATTTAAAGTGAGGTTCTGTCCCTGATATGAGGGTGATGGCGAGATTGAGTGACAGGTTTATGTTGAACGGGGGGGTTTTGTCGAAGATGACCCTGATGTGCCACGTCCAGGGACAGAGTGAGGGTTAGCATTAAATATTCGGAAGGGTGTACAATCAGTATAGGGTTCTGTTTGTATTCAGTACTCGGTTCTGATGTGAGGGAGACAGCGTGATTGAATGCCAATGTTACAGTGACACAAGGGTGACGTAGACATTCATGCTCGAAGTCTTTTCCATGAGTCGGGTCTAGGGTTACTCTTCGGTGTTTGGGAAGATGTACATGGGTGATAGGGGTTGATTCATGTTAGTGTACCGCTGTAATGTGAGGGCGAGGGTGAGATTGAGCGACAGGTTTATGGTGAGGTGTTGGTGAGGTCTATGTTGACCGTGATGTTCATATTCAGGAGTCAGTGCGTGGTTTAGGGGTAGTGGTTCAGTAAGGTGTCTGGATAGGACAGGCTCATGAGTACATTTTGTTTTCCTCTCTAATGTGAGGGCGATAGTGAGATTCAAAGACAGTGTTACGTTGACACACAGGTGACTTCGGTATTCATGGTAGTGGTCGGTTCCAATATTCAGGGCTAGGGTTAGGGTTCGCTATGTGGGAATGTGTCCGCGGTGGATACGGTTTCGGTTAGAGTTAGGAAACATCCCTGATGTGAGGGTGAGTTCCAAATAGGCTCTATGGTTTACCCTTTTGTGGCCTCACCCTAAAAGTGTTCTGAGGATCCCGGTGCCGAGTCCTGGGCGAGGGTTAGGTTTAAGTGTATGGTATTGCTTATGGGCAGAATACCTCTACAATTACAATCTGGATCTGCCTTCAATGTGGGGATTAAGGCGAGATTGAGTAACATGTTTATGGTGAGCTCTGGGTGATGTCGGTGTTCACCATGACGGTCAAGTCCATGTGTCAGTGCTAGGGTTAGGTTTCTGTATTCGGTAAAGGGTAAGTGAAGGACCGTGCTTCGGCTACAGTGAGGTTCTGACTCTGATCTGAGTTTGAGGGCGATATTGGGTCTCACATTTACTATTTTGTGGGGTTGACAATAAAGGTATTCTGATGGATCGGGTGCAGAATCCAGGGCTCGGGTTAGGTTAAAGTGTTTGGTAATGCATAATGGCAGGATAGCACTACGATTTCAGTGAGAATCTGGCTCTGATGTGAGGTTGAGGGCGAGAATGAGTGATAGGTGTACGGTGAGCTGTCGGGGTTGTCGCTGTTGACCGTGAGGTGTCAGTCCCAGGGACCTGCGTTAGGGTTAGGGTTCGGTGTTTGTGAAGGTGCACGTTGGTGATAGTGTTTTGGTTCGAGTTAGGGTCCGTCTGTAATGTGAGGGTGAGTGCGTGATTGGGTTTCAGGTTTACGATTTTGTGGGGCTGACCCTTAAAGCATTCTGATGGTTCGCGTCCATAGTAGAAGTCTAGGGTTAGGGTTCAATATTCGGTAATGTGTATGTGAAGAACAGTGCTAATTTTAAATTGAGGTTCTGTCTCTGATATGAGGGTGATGGCGAGATTGAGTGACAGCTTTATGTTGAACAGGGGCGTTGTCAGTGATGTCCCTGATGTGCCAGATCCATGGGCAGAGTGAGAGTTATCATTAAATATTCGGTAGGGTGTACAGGCAGTATAGGGTTCTGTTTGTATTCAGTACTCGGTTCTGATGTGAGGGAGTCAGCGTGATTGAATGCCAATGTTACAGTGACACAAGGGTGACGTTGACATTCACCCTCGAAGTCTTTTCCATGAGTCGGGGCTAGGGTTACTGTTCGGTGTTTGGGAAGTTGTACATGGGTGATAGGGTTTGATTCATGTTAGTGTTCCGCTGTAATGTGAGGGCGAGGGTGACATTGAGCGACAGGTTTATGGTGAGGTGTTGGTTATGTCTATGTTGACCATGACGTCTAGATCCAGGAGTCAGTGCGTGGATTAGGGGTAGGGGTTCAGTAAGGTGTCTGGATAGGACAGGCTCATGAGAATAATTTTTTTCCTCTGTAATGTGAGGGCGATATTGAGATTCAATACAGTGTTACGTCGAGACACAGGTGACTTCGATATTCATGGTAGTTGTCGGGTCCAACATTAAGGGCTAGGGTTCGGGTTCGGTATGTGGGAATATGTCCGCGGGTGATACGGTTTTGGTTAGAGTTAGGAAACATCACTGATGTGAGGGTAAGTTCCAAATCTGATCTCAGGTTTACCATTTTGTGGCCTTACCCTAAAAGTGTTCTGAGGAACCCGGTGCCGAGTCCTGGGCGAGGGCTGGTTTAAGTGTTTGGTATTGCTTATGGGCAGAATAAATCTACAATTAGAATCTGGATCTGCCTTCAATGTGAGGGTTAAGGCGAGATTGAGTAACATGTTTATGGTGAGCTGTGGGTGATGTCGATGTTCACCATGACGGTCAAGTCCATGTGTCAGTGCTAGGGTTAGGTTTCTGTATTTGGTAAAGGGTAAGTGAAGGACCGTGCTTCGGCTACAGTGAGGTTCTGACTCTCATCTGAGTTTGAGGGCGATATTGGGTCTCACATTTACTATTTTGTGGGGCTGACAATAAAGGTATTCTGATGGATCAAGTGAAGAATCCAGGGCTAGGGTTAGGTTTAAGTGTTTGTTAATGCATATGGGAAGTTTAGCACAATTATTAAAGTGAGAATATGCCACTGATGTGAGGGTGGGAGCGAGAATGAATGATAGGTGTATGGTGAGCTTTCGGGGTTGTCGCTGTTGACCGTGAGGTGTCAGTCCCAGGGACCAGGGTTAGGGTTAGGGTTCGGTGTTTGGGAAGGTGTACGTTGGTGATAAGGTTTTGGTTCGAGTTAGTGTCCGCCTGTAATGTGAGGGTGAGTCCGAGATTGGGTCTCAGGTTTACGATTTTGTGGGGCTGACCCTTAAAGCATTCTGGTGGGTCACGTCAATAGTAGAAGTCTAGGGTTAGGGTTAAATGTTCGGTAACGGTTATGTGCAGAACAGTGCTATATTTAAAGTGAGGTTCTGTCCCTGATATGAGGGTGATGGCGAGATTGAGTGACATGTTTATGTTGAACGGGGGGGGTTTGTCGAAGATGACCCTGATGTGCCAGGTCCAGGGACCGAGTGAGGGTTAGCATTAAATATTCGGAAGGGTGTACAATCAGTATAGGGTTCTATTTGTATTCAGTACTCGGTTCTGATGTGAGGGAGTCAGCGTGATTGAGTGCCAATGTTACAGTGACACAAGGGTGACGTTGATATTCATGCTGAAAGACTTTTCCAAGAGTCGGGCATAGGGTTACTGTTCGGTGTTTGGGAAGTTTTACATTGGTGATAGGGTTTGATTCATGTCAGTGTACCGCTGTAATGTGAGGGCGAGATTGAGAGTGAGGGACAGGTTTATGGTGAGGTGTTGGTGAGGGCTATGTTGACCGTGATGTTCATATTCAGGACTCAGTGCGTGATTTAGGTGTAAGGGTTCAGTAAGGTGTCTGGATAGGATAGGCTCATGAGTACATTTTGTTTTCCTCTGTAATGTGAGGGCGATAGTGAGATTCAAAGACAGTGTTACGTTGACACACAGGTGACTTCGGTATTCATGGTAGTGGTCGGTTCCAACATTCAGGGCTAGGTTTAGGGTTCGGTATGTGGGAATGTGTCCGCGGTGGATACGGTTTCGGTTAGAGTTAGGAAACATCCCTGATGTGAGGGTGAGTTCCAAATAGGCTCTATGGTTTACCCTTTTGTGGCCTTACCCTAAAAGTGTTCTGAGGAACCCGGTGCCGAGTCCTGGGCGAGGGTTAGGTTTAAGTGTATGGTATTGCTTATGGGCAGAATACCTCTACAATTACAATCTGGATCTGCCTTCAATGTGGGGATTAAGGCGAGATTGAGTAACATCTTTATGGTGAGCTCTGGGTGATGTCGGTGTTCACCATGACGGTCAAGTCCATGTGTCAGTGCTAGGGTTAGGTTTCTGTATTCGGTAAAGGGTAAGTGAAGGACCGTGCTTCGGCTACACTGAGGTTCTGACTCTGATCTGAGTTTGAGGGCGATATTGGGTCTCACATTTACTATTTTGTGGGGTTGACAATAAAGGTATTCTGATGGATCGGGTGCAGAATCCAGGGCTCGGGTTAGGTTAAAGTGTTTGGTAATGCATAATGGCAGGATAGCACTATGATTTCAGTGAGAATCTGGCTCTGATGTGAGGTTGAGGGCGAGAATGAGTGATAGGTGTACGGTGAGCTGTCGGGGTTGTCGCTGTTGACCGTGAGGTGTCAGTCCCAGGGACCAGCGTTAGGGTTAGGGTTCGGTGTTTGTGAAGGTGCACGTTGGTGATAGTGTTTTGGTTCGAGTTAGGGTCAGTCTGTAATGTGAGGGTGAGTGCGTGATTGGGTCTCAGGTTTACGATTTTGTGGGGCTGACCCTTAAAGCATTCTGATGGGTCCCGTCCATAGTAGAAGTCTAGGGTTAGGGTTAAATGTTCGGTAATGTGTATGTGAAGAACAGTGCTAATTTTAAAGTGAGGTTCTGTCTCTGATATGAGGGTGATGGCGAGATTGAGTGACAGCTTTATGTTGAACATGGGCTTTGTCAGAGATGTCCCTGATGTGCCAGGTCCATGGGCAGAGTGAGAGTTATCATTAAATATTCGGTAGGGTGTACAGGCAGTATAGGGTTCTGCTTGTATTCAGTACTCGGTTCCGATGTGAGGGAGTCAGCGTGATTGAATGCCAATGTTACAGTGACACAAGGGTGACGTTGACATTCACCCTCGAAGTCTTTTCCATGAGTCGGGGCTAGGGTTACTGTTCGGTGTTTGGGAAGTTGTACATGGGTGATAGGGTTTGATTCATGTTAGTGTGCCGCTGTAATGTGAGGGCGAGGGTGACATTGAGCGACAGGTTTATTGTGATGTGTTGGTTATGTCTATGTTGACCATGACGTCTAGATCCAGGAGTCAGTGCGTGGATTAGGGGTAGGGGTTCAGTAAGGTGTCTGGATAGGACAGGCTCATGAGAATAATTTTTTTCCTCTGGAATGTGAGGGCGATAGTGAGATTCAATACAGTGTTACGTCGAGACACAGGTGACTTCGATATTCATGGTAGTTGTCGGGTCCAACATTAAGGGCTAGGGTTCGGGATCGTTATGTGGGAATGTGTCCGCGGGTGATACGGTTTTGGTTAGAGTTAGGAAACATCCCTGATGTGAGGGTAAGTTCCAAATCTGATCTCAGGTTTACCCTTTTGTAGCCTTACCCTAAAAGTGTTCTGAGGAACCCGGTGCCGAGTCCTGGGCGAGGGCTGGTTTAAGTGTTTGGTATTGCTTATGGGCAGAATACCTCTACAATTAGAATCTGGATCTGCCTTCCATGATAGGGTTAATTCGAGATTGAGTAACATGTTTATGGTGAGCTGTGGGTGATGTCGATGATCACCATGACGGTCAAGTCCATGTGTCAGTGCTAGGGTTAGGTTTCTGTATTTGGTAAAGGGTAAGTGAAGGACCGTGCTTCGGCTACAGTGAGGTTCTGACTCTCATCTGAGTTTGAGGGCGATATTGGGTCTCACATTTACTATTTTGTGGGGCTGACAATAAAGGTATTCTGATGGATCAGGTGAAGAATCCAGGGCTAGGGTTAGGTTTAAGTGTTTGTTAATGCATATGGGAAGTTTAGCACAATTATTAAAGTGAGAATCTGCCACTGATGTGAGGGTGGGAGCGAGAATGAATGGTGGGTGTATGGTGAGCTTTCGGGGTTGTCGCTGTTGACCGTGAGGTGTCAGTCCCAGAGACCAGGGTTAGGGTTAGGGTTCGGTGTTTGGGAAGGTGTACGTTGGTGATAAGGTTTAGGTTCGAGTTAGTGTCCGTCTGTATTGTGAGGGTGAGTCCGAGATTGGGTCTCAGGTTTACGATTTTGTGGGGCTGACCCTTAAAGCATTCTGATGGGTCCCGTCAATAGTAGAAGTCTAGGGTTAGGGTTAAATGTTCGGTAACGGGTATGTGCAGAACAGTGCTATTTTTAAAGTGAGGTTCTGTCCCTGATATGAGGGTGATGGCGAGACTGAGTGACAGGTTTATGTTGTACGGGGGGGGTTTGTTGAAGATGACCCTGATGTGCCAGGTCCATGGGCAGAGTGAGGGTTAGCGTTAAATATTCGGAAGGGTGTACAATCAGTATAGGGTTCTATTTGTATTCAGTACTCGGTTCTGATGTAAGGGAGTCAGCGTGATTGAGTGCCAATGTTACAGTGACACAAGGGTGACGTTGACATTCATGCTCGAAGTCTTTTCCAAGAGTCGGGCGTAGGGTTACTGTTCGGTGTTTGGGAAGTTTTACATGGGTGATAGGGTTTGATTCATGTTAGTGTACCGCTGTAATGTGAGGGCGAGGGTGAGAGTGAGCGACAGGTTTATGGTGAGGTGTTGGTGAGGGCTATGTTGACCGTGATGTTCATATTCAGGACTCAGTGCGTGATTTATGTGTAGGGGTTCAGTAAGGTGTCTGGATAGGATAGGCTCATGAGTACATTTTGTTTTCCTCTGTAATGTGAGGGCGATAGTAAGATTCAAAGACAGTGTTACGTTGACACACAGGTGACTTCGGTATTCATGGTAGTTGTCGGTTCCAATATACAGGGCTAGGGTTAGGGTTTGGTATGTGGGAATATGTCCGCGGTGGATACGGTTTCGGTTAGAGTTAGGAAACATCCCTGATGTGAGGGTGAGTTCCAAATAGGATCTCAGGTTTACCCTTTTGTGGCCTTACCCTAAAAGTGTTCTGAGGAACCCGGTGCCGAGTCCTGGGCGAGGGTTAGGTTTAAGTGTATGGTATTGCTTATGGGTAGAATACCTCTACAATTTGAATCTGGATCTGCCTTCAATGTGAGGGTTAAGGCGAGATTGAGTAACATGTTTATGGTGAGCTGTGGGTGATGTCGATGTTCACCATGACGGTCAAGTCCATGTGTCAGTGCTAGTGTTAGGTTTCTGTATTTGGTAAAGGGTAAGTGGAGGACTGTGCTTCGGCTACAGTGAGGTTCTGACTCTCATCTGAGTTTGAGGGCGATATTGGGTCTCACATTTACTATTTTGTGGGGCTGACAATAAAGGTATTCTGATGGATCAGGTGAAGAATCCAGGGCTCGGGTTAGGTTTAAGTGTTTGTTAATTCATATGGGAAGTTTAGAACAATTATTAAATTAAGAATCTGCCACTGATGTGAGGGTGGGAGCGAGAATGAATGATAGGTGTATGGTGAGCTTTCAGGGTTGTCGCTGTTGACCATGAGGTGTCAGTCCCAGGGACCAGGGTTAGGGTTAGGGTTCGGTGTTTGGGAAGGTGTACGTTGGTGATAAGGTTTTGGTTCGAGTTAGTGTCCGTCTGTAATGTGAGGGTGAGTCCGGGATTGGGTCTCAGGTTTACGATTTTGTGGGGCTGACCCTTAAAGCATTCTGATGGGTCCCGTCAATAGTAGAAGTCTAGGGTTAGGGTTAAATGTTCGGCAACGGGTATGTGCAGACCAGTGCTATATTTAAAGTGAGGTTCTTTCCCTGATATGAGGGTGATGGCGAGATTGAGTGACAGGTTTATGTTTAACGGGGGGGGTTTGTCGTAGATGACCCTGATGCGCCAGGTCCAGGGACAGAATGAGTGTTAGCGTTAAATATTCGGAAGGGTGTACAATCAGTATAGGGTTCTGTTTGTATTCAGTACTCGGTTCTGATGTGAGGGAGACAGCGTGATTGAATGCCAATGTTACAGTGACACAAGGGTGACGTTGACATTCATGCTCGAAGTCTTTTCCATGAGTTGAGGCTAGGGTTACTGTTCGGTGTTTGGGAAGATGTACATGGGTGATAGGGGTTGATTCATGTTAGTGTACCGCTGTAATGTGAGGGCGAGGGTGAGATTGAGCGACAGGTTTATGGTGAGGTGTTGGTGAGGTCTATGTTGACCGTGATGTTCATATTCAGGAGTCAGTGCGTGGTTTAGGGGTAGGGGTTCAGTAAGGTGTCTGGATAAGATAGGCTCATGAGTACATTTTGTTTTCCTCTGTAATGTGAGGGCGATAGTGAGATTCAAAGACAGTGTTACGTTGACACACAGGTGACTTCGGTATTCATGGTAGTGGTCGGTTCCAACATTCAGGGCTAGGGTTAGGGTCCGGTATTTGGGAATGTGTCCGCGGTGGATACGGTTTCGGTTAGAGTTAGGAAACATCCCTGATGTGAGGGTGAGTTCCAAATAGGATCTCAGGTTTACCCTTTTGTGGCCTTACCCTAAAAGTGTTCTGAGGAACCCGGTGCCGAGTCCTGGGCGAGGGTTAGTTTTAAGTGTATGGTATTGCTTATGGGCAGAATACCTCTACAATTACAATCTGGATCTGCCTTCAATGTGGGGATTAAGGCGAGATTGAGTAACATGTTTATGGTGAGCTCTGGGTGATGTCGGTGTTCACCATGACGGTCATGTCCATGTGTCCGTGCTAGGGTTAGGTTTCTGTATTCGGTAAAGGGTAAGTGAAGGACCGTGCTTCGGCTACAGTGAGGTTCTGACTCTGATCTGAGTTTGAGGGCGATATTGGGTCTCACATTTACTATTTTGTGGGGTTGACAATAAAGGTATTCTGATGGATCGGGTGCAGAATCCAGGGCTCGGGTTAGGTTAAAGTGTTTGGTAATGCATAATGGCAGGATAGCACTATGATTTCAGTGAGAATCTGGCTCTGATGTGAGGTTGAGGGCGAGAATGAGTGATAGGAGTACGGTGAGCTGTCGGGGTTGTCGCTGTTGACCGTGAGGTGTCAGTCCCAGGGACCAGGGTTAGGGTTAGGGTTCGGTGTTTGGGAAGGTGTACGTTGGAGATAAGGTTTTCGTTCGAGTTACTGTCTGTCTGTAATGTGAAGGTGAGTCCGAGATTGGGTCTCAGGTTTACGATTTTGTGGGGCTGACCCTTAAAGCATTCTGATGGGTCCCGTCAATAGTAGAAGATTGGGTTAGGGTTAAATGTTCGGTAACGGGTATGTGCAGAACAGTGCTATATTTAAAGTGAGGTTCTGTCCCTGATATGAGGGTGATGGCGAGATTGAGTGACAGGTTTATGTTGAACGGGGGGGTTTTGTCGAAGATGACCCTGATGTGCCACGTCCAGGGACAGAGTGAGGGTTAGCATTAAATATTCGGAAGGGTGTACAATCAGTATAGGGTTCTGTTTGTATTCAGTACTCGGTTCTGATGTGAGGGAGACAGCGTGATTGAATGCCAATGTTACAGTGACACAAGGGTGACGTTGACATTCATGCTCGAAGTCTTTTCCATGAGTCGGGGCTAGGGTTACTGTTCGGTGTTTGGGAAGATGTACATGGGTGATAGGGGTTGATTCATGTTAGTGTACCGCTGTAATGTGAGGGCGAGTGTGAGATTGAGCGACAGGTTTATGGTGAGGTGTTGGTGAGGTCTATGTTGACCGTGATGTTCATATTCAGGAGTCAGTGCGTGGTTTACGGGTAGTGGTTCAGTAAGGTGTCTGGATAGGACAGGCTCATGAGTACATTTTGTTTTCCTCTGTAATATGAGGGCGATAGTGAGATTCAAAGACAGTGTTACGTTGACACACAGGTGACTTCGGTATTCATGGTAGTGGTCTGTTCCAATATTCAGGGCTAGGGTTAGGGTTCGCTATGTGGGAATGTGTCCGCGGTGGATACGGTTTCGGTTAGAGTTAGGAAACATCCCTGATGTGAGGGTGAGTTCCAAATAGGCTCTATGGTTTACCCTTTTGTGGCCTCACCCTAAAAGTGTTCTGAGGATCCCGGTGCCGAGTCCTGGGCGAGGGTTAGGTTTAAGTGTATGGTATTGCTTATGGGCAGAATACCTCTACAATTACAATCTGGATCTGCCTTCAATGTGGGGATTAAGGCGAGATTGAGTAACATGTTTATGGTGAGCTCTGGGTGATGTCGGTGTTCACCATGACGGTCAAGTCCATGTGTCAGTGCTAGGGTTAGGTTTCTGTATTCGGTAAAGGGTAAGTGAAGGACCGTGCTTCGGCTACAGTGAGGTTCTGACTCTGATCTGAGTTTGAGGGCGATATTGGGTCTCACATTTACTATTTTGTGGGGTTGACAATAAAGGTATTCTGATGGATCGGGTGCAGAATCCAGGGCTCGGGTTAGGTTAAAGTGTTTGGTAATGCATAATGGCAGGATAGCACTACGATTTCAGTGAGAATCTGGCTCTGATGTGAGGTTGAGGGCGAGAATGAGTGATAGGTGTACGGTGAGCTGTCGGGGTTGTCGCTGTTGACCGTGAGGTGTCAGTCCCAGGGACCAGCGTTAGGGTTAGGGTTCGGTGTTTGTGAAGGTGCACGTTGGTGATAGTGTTTTGGTTCGAGTTAGGGTCAGTCTGTAATGTGAGGGTGAGTGCGTGATTGGGTCTCAGGTTTACGATTTTGTGGGGCAGACCCTTAAAGCATTCTGATGGGTCCCGTCCATAGTAGAAGTCTAGGGTTAGGGTTAAATGTTCGGTAATGTGTATGTGAAGAACAGTGCTAATTTTAAAGTGAGGTTCTGTCTCTGATATGAGGGTGATGGCGAGATTGAGTGACAGCTTTATGTTGAACATGGGCTTTGTCAGAGATGTCCCTGATGTGCCAGGTCCATGGGCAGAGTGAGAGTTATCATTAAATATTCGGTAGGGTGTACAGGCAGTATAGGGTTCTGTTTGTATTCAGTACTCGGTTCCGATGTGAGGGAGTCAGCGTGATTGAATACCAATGTTACAGTGACACAAGGGTGACGTTGACATTCACCCTCGAAGTCTTTTCCATGAGTCGGGGCTAGGGTTACTGTTCGGTGTTTGGGAAGTTGTACATGGGTGATAGGGTTTGATTCATGTTAGTGTGCCGCTGTAATGTGAGGGCGAGGGTGACATTGAGCGACAGGTTTATTGTGATATGTTGGTTATGTCTATGTTGACCATGACGTCTAGATCCAGGAGTCAGTGCGTGGATTAGGGGTAGGGGTTCAGTAAGGTGTCTGGATAGGACAGGCTCATGAGAATAATTTTTTTCCTCTGTAATGTGAGGGCGATAGTGAGATTCAATACAGTGTTACGTCGAGACACAGGTGACTTCGATATTCATGGTAGTTGTCGGGTCCAACATTAAGGGCTAGGGTTCGGGTTCGGTATGTGGGAATGTGTCCGCGGGTGATACGGTTTTGGTTAGAGTTAGGAAACATCCCTGATGTGAGGGTAAGTTCCAAATCTGATCTCAGGTTTACCCTTTTGTGGCCTTACCCTAAAAGTGTTCTGAGGAACCCGGTGCCGAGTCCTGGGCGAGGGCTGGTTTAAGTGTTTGGTATTGCTTATGGGCAGAATACCTCTACAATTAGAATCTGGATCTGCCTTCAATGTGAGGGTTAAGGCGAGATTGAGTAACATGTTTATGGTGAGCTGTGGGTGATGTCGATGTTCACCATGACGGTCAAGTCCATGTGTCAGTGCTAGGGTTAGGTTTCTGTGTTTGGTAAAGGGTAAGTGAAGGACCATGCTTCGGCTACAGTGAGGTTCTGACTCTCATCTGAGTTTGAGGGCGATATTGGGTCTCACATTTACTCTTTTGTGGGGCTGACAATAAAGGTATTCTGATGGATCAGGTGAAGAATTAAAAAGGCTAGGGTTAGGTTTAAGTGTTTGTTAATGCATATGAGAAATTTAGCACAATTATTAAAGTGACAATCTGCCACTGATGTGAGGGTGGGAGCGAGAATGAAAGATAGGTGTATGGTGAGCTTTCGGGGTTGGCGCTGTTGACCGTGAGGTGTCAGTCCCAGGGAAAATGGTTAGGGTTAGGGTTCGGTGTTTGGGAAGGTGTACGTTGGTGATAAGGTTTTGGTTCGAGTTAGTGTCCTTCTGTAATGTGAGGGTGAGTCCGAGGTTGGGTCTCAGGTTTACGATTTTGTGGGGCTGACCCTTAAAGCATTCTGATGGGTCCCGTCAATAGTAGAAGTGTAGGGCTAGGGTTAAATGTTCGGTAACGGGTATGTGCAGAACAGTGCTATATTTAAAGTGAGGTTCTGTCCCTGATATGAGGGTGATGGCGAGATTGAGTGACAGGTTTATGTTGAACGGGGGGGGTTTGTCGAAGATGACCCTGATGTGCCAGGTCCAGGGACAGAGTGAGGGTTAGCATTAAATATTCGGAAGGGTGTACAATCAGTATAGGGTTCTGTTTGTATTCAGTACTCGGTTCTGATGTGAGGGGGACAGCGTGATTGAATGCCAATGTTACAGTGACACAAGGGTGACGTTGACATTCATGCTCGAAGTCTTTTCCATGAGTCGGGGCTAGGGTTACTGTTCGGTGTTTGGGAAGATGTACATGGGTGATAGGTGTTGATTCATGTTAGTGTACCGCTTTAATGTGAGGGCGAGGGTGAGATTGAGCGACAGGTTTATGGTGAGGTGTTGGTGAGGTCTATGTTGATCGTGATGTTCATATTCAGGAGTCAGTGCGTGGTTTAGGGGTAGGGGTTCAGTAAGGTGTCTGGATAGGGTAGGTCATGAGTACATTTTGTTTTCCTCTATAATGTGAGGGCGATAGTGTGATTCAAAGACAGTGTTACGTTGACACACAGGTGACTTCGGTATTCATGGTAGTGGTCTGTTCCAACATTCAGGGCTAGGTTTAGGGTTCGGTATGTGGGAATGTGTCCGCGGTTGATACGGTTTCGGTTAGAGTTAGGAAACATCCCTGATGTGAGGGTGAGTTCCAAATAGGATCTCAGGTTTACCCTTTTGTGGCCTTACCCTAAAAGTGTTCTGAGGAACCCGGTGCCGAGTCCTTGGCGAGGGTTAGGTTTAAGTGTATGGTATTGCTTATGGGCAGAATACCTCTACAATTAAAATCTGGATTTGCCTTCAATGTGGGGATTAAGGCGAGATTGAGTAACATGTTTATGGTGAGCTCTGGGTGATGTCGGTGTTCACCATGACGGTCAAGTCCATGTGTCAGTCCTAGGGTTAGGTTTCTGTATTCGGTAAAGGGTATGTGAAGGACCGTACTTCGGCTACAGTGAGGTTCTGTCTCTGATCTGAGTTTGAGGGCGATATTGGGTCTCACATTTACTATTTTGTGGGGTTGACAATAAAGGTATTCTGATGGATCGGGTGCAGAATCCAGGGCTCGGGTTAGGTTAAAGTGTTTGGTAATGGATAATGGCAGGATAGCACTACGATTTCAGTGAGAATCTGGCTCTGATGTGAGGTTGAGGTCGAGAATGAGTGATAGGTGTACGGTGAGCTGTCGGGGTTGTCGCTGTTGACCGTGAGGTGTCAGTCCCAGGGACCAGCGTTAGGGTTAGGGTTCGGTGTTTGTGAAGGTGCACGTTGGTGATAGTGTTTTGGTTCGAGTTAGGGTCCGTCTGTAATGTGAGGGTGAGTGCATGATTGGGTCTCAGGTTTACGATTTTGTGGGGCTGACCCTTAAAGCATTCTGATGAGTCCCGTCCATAGTAGAAGTCTAGGGTTAGGGTTAAATGTTCGGTAATGTGTATGTGAAGAACAGTGCTAATTTTAAAGTGAGGTTCTTTCTCTGATATGAGGGTGATGGCGAGATTGAGTGACAGCTTTATGTTGAACAGTGGGGTTGTCGGAGATGTCCCTGATGTGCCACGTCCATGGGCAGAGTGAGGGTTATCATTAAATATTCGGTAGGGTGTACAGGCAGTATAGGGTTCTTTTTGTATTCAGTACTCGGTTCTGATGTGAGGGAGTCAGCGTGATTGAATGCCAATGTTGCAGAGACACAAGGGTGACGTTGACATTCACGCTCGAAGTCTTTTCCATGAGTCGGGGCTAGGGTTACTGTTCGGTGTTTGGGAAGTTGTACATGGGTGATAGGGTTTGATTCATGTTAGTGTGCCGCTGTAATGTGAGGGCGAGGGTGACATTGAGCGACAGGTTTATTGTGAGGTGTTGGTTATGTCTATGTTGACCATGACGTCTAGATCCAGGAGTCAGTGCGTGGATTAGGGGTAGGGGTTCAGTAAGGTGTCTGGATAGGACAGGCTCATGAGAATAATTTTTTTCCTCTGTAATGTGAGGGCGATAGTGAGATTCAATACAGTGTTACGTCGAGACACAGGTGACTTCGATATTCATGGAAGTTGTCGGGTCCAACATTAAGGGCTATTGTTCGGGTTCGGTATGTGGGAATGTGTCCGCGGGTGATACGGTTTCGGTTAGAGTTAGGAAACATCCCTGATGTGAGGGTGAGTTCCAAATAGGATCTCAGGTTTACCCTTTTGTGGCCTTACCCTAAAAGTGTTCTGAGGAACCCGGTGCCGAGTCCTGGGCGAGGGCTGGTTTAAGTGTTTGGTATTGCTTATGGGCAGAATACCTCTACAATTTGAATCTGGATCTGCCTTCAATGTGAGGGTTAAGGCGAGATTGAGTAACATGTTTATGGTGAGCTGTGGGTGATGTCGATGTTCACCATGACGGTCAAGTCCATGTATCAGTGCTAGGGTTAGGTTTCTGTATTTGGTAAAGGGTAAGTGAAGGACCGTGCTTCGGCTACAGTGAGGTTCTGACTCTCATCTGAGTTTGAGGGCGATATTGGGTCTCACATTTACTATTTTGTGGGGCTGACAATAAAGGTATTCTGATGGATCAGGTGAAGAATTAAAAAGGCTAGGGTTAGGTTTAAGTGTTTGTTAATGCATATGGGAAGTTTAGCACAATTATTAAATTGAGAATCTGCCACTGATGTGAGGGTGGGAGCGAGAATGAAAGATAGGTGTATGGTGAGCTTTCGGGGTTGTCGCTGTTGACCGTGAGGTGTCAGTCCCAGGGAAAAGGGTTAGGGTTAGGGTTCGGTGTTTGGGAAGGTGTACGTTGGTGATAAGGTTTTGGTTCGAGTTTGTGTCCGTCTGTAATGTGAGGGTGAGTCCGAGATTGGGTCTCAGGTTTACGATTTTGTGGGGCTGACCCTTAAAGCATTCTGATGGGTCCCGTCCATAGTAGAAGTCTAGGGTTAGGGTTAAATGTTCGGTAACGGGTATGTGCAGAACAGTGCTATATTTAAAGTGAGGTTCTGTCCCTGATATGAGGGTGATGGCGAGATTGAGTGACATGTTTATGTTGAACGGGGGGGGTTTGTCGAAGATGACCCTGATGTGCCAGGTCCAGGGACAGAGTGATGGTTAGCATTAAATATTCGGAAGGGTGTACAATCAGTATAGGGTTCTGTTTGTATTCAGTACTCGGTTCTGATGTGAGGGAGACAGCGTGATTGAATGCCAATGTTACAGTGACACAAGGGTGACGTTGACATTCATGCTCGAAGTCTTTTCCATGAGTCGGGGCTAGGGTTACTGTTCGGTGTTTGGGAAGATGTACATGGGTGATAGGGGTTGATTCATGTTAGTGTACCGCTGTAATGTGAGGGTGAGGGTGAGATTGAGCGACAGGTTTATTGTGAGGTGTTGGTTATGTCTATGTTGACCATGATGTCTAGATCCAGGAGTCAGTGCGTGGATTAGGGGTAGGGGTTCAGTAAGGTATCTGGATAGGACAGGCCCATGAGAATAATTTTTTTCCTCTGTAATGTGAGGGCGATAGTGAGATTCAATACAGTGTTACGTCGAGACACAGGTGACTTCGATATTCATGGAAGTTGTCGGGTCCAACATTAAGGGCTATTGTTTGGGTTCGGTATGTGGGAATGTGTCCGCGGGTGATACGGTTTTGGTTAGAGTTAGGAAACATCCCTGATGTGAGGGTGAGTTCCAAATAGGATCTCAGGTTTACCCTTTTGTGGCCTTACCCTAAAAGTGTTCTGAGGAACCCGGTGCCGAGTCCTGGGCGAGGGCTGGTTTAAGTGTTTGGTATTGCTTATGGGCAGAATACCTCTACAATTAGAATCTGGATCTGCCTTCAATGTGAGGGTTAAGGCGAGATTGAGTAACATGTTTATGGTGAGCTGTGGGTGATGTCGATGTTCACCATGACGGTCAAGTCCATGTATCAGTGCTAGGGTTAGGTTTCTGTATTTGGTAAAGGGTAAGTGAAGGACCGTGCTTCGGCTACAGTGAGGTTCTGACTCTCATCTGAGTTTGAGGGCGATATTGGGTCTCACATTTACTATTTTGTGGGGCTGACAATAAAGGTATTCTGATGGATCAGGTGAAGAATTAAAAAGGCTAGGGTTAGGTTTAAGTGTTTGTTAATGCATATGGGAAGTTTAGCACAATTATTAAATTGAGAATCTGCCACTGATGTGAGGGTGGGAGCGAGAATGAAAGACAGGTGTATGGTGAGCTTTCGGGGTTGTCGCTGTTGACCGTGAGGTGTCAGTCCCAGGGAAAAGGGTTAGGGTTAGGGTTCGGTGTTTGGGAAGGTGTACGTTGGTGATAAGGTTTTGGTTCGAGTTTGTGTCCGTCTGTAATGTGAGGGTGAGTCCGAGATTGGGTCTCAGGTTTACGATTTTGTGGGGCTGACCCTTAAAGCATTCTGATGGGTCCCGTCCATAGTAGAAGTCTAGGGTTAGTTTTAAATGTTCGGTAACGGGTATGTGCAGAACAGTGCTATATTTAAAGTGAGGTTCTGTCCCTGATATGAGGGTGATGGCGAGATTGAGTGACATGTTTATGTTGAACGGGGGGGGTTTGTCGAAGATGACCCTGATGTGCCAGGTCCAGGGACAGAGTGATGGTTAGCATTAAATATTCGGAAGGGTGTACAATCAGTATAGGGTTCTGTTTGTATTCAGTACTCGGTTCTGATGTGAGGGAGACAGCGTGATTGAATGCCAATGTTACAGTGACACAAGGGTGACGTTGACATTCATGCTCGAAGTCTTTTCCATGAGTCGGGGCTAGGGTTACTGTTCGGTGTTTGGGAAGATGTACATGGGTGATAGGGGTTGATTCATGTTAGTGTACCGCTGTAATGTGAGGGTGAGGGTGAGATTGAGCGACAGGTTTATGGTGAGGTGTTGGTGAGGTCTATGTTGACAGTGATGTTCATATTCAGGAGTCAGTGCGTGGTTTAGGGGTAGGGGTTCAGTAAGGTGTCTGGATAGGATAGGCTCATGAGTACATTTTGTTTTCCTCTGTAATGTGAGGGCGATAGTGAGATTCAAAGACAGTGTTACGTTGACACACAGGTGACTTCGGTATTCATGGTAGTGGTCGGTTCCAACATTCAGGGCTAGGGTTAGGGTTCGGTATGTGGGAATGTGTCCGCAGTGGATACGGTTTCGGTTAGAGTTAGGAAACATCCCTGATGTGAGGGTGAGTTCCAAATAGGATCTCAGGTTTACCCTTTTGTGGCCTTACCCTAAAAGTGTTCTGAGGAACCCGGTGCCGAGTCCTGGGCGAGGGTTAGGTTTAAGTGTATGGTATTGCTTATGGGCAGAATACCTCTACAATTACAATCTGGATCTGCCTTCAATGTGGGGATTAAGGCGAGATTGAGTAACATGTTCATGGTGAGCTCTGGGTGATGTCGGTGTTCACCATGACGGTCAAATCCATGTTTCAGTGCTAGGGTTAGGTTTCTGTATTCGGTAAAGAGTAAGTGAAGGACCGTGCTTCGGCTACAGTGAGGTTCTGACTCTGATCTGAGTTTGAGGGCGATATTGGGTCTCACATTTACTATTTTGTGGGGTTGACAATAAAGGTATTCTGATGGATCGGGTGCAGAATCCAGGGCTCGGGTTAGGTTAAAGTGTTTGGTAATGCATAATGGCAGGATAGCACTACGATTTCAGTGAGAATCTGGCTCTGATGTGAGGTTGAGGGTGAGAATGAGTGATAGGTGCACGGTGAGCTGTCGGGGTTGTCGCTGTTGACCGTGAGGTGTCAGTCCCAGGGCCAGCATTAGGGTTAGGGTTCGGTGTTTGTGAAGGTGCACGTTGGTGAAAGTGTTTTGGTTCGAGTTATGGTCCGTCTGTAATGTGAGGGTGAGTGCGTGATTGGGTCTCAGGTTTACGATTTTGTGGGGCTGACCCTTAAAGCATTCTGATGGGTCCCGTCCATAGTAGAAGTCTAGGGTTAGGGTTAAATGTTCACTAATGTGCATGTGAAGAACAGTGCTAATTTTAAAGTGAGGTTCTGTCTCTGATATGAGGGTGGTGGCGAGATTGAGTGACAGCTTTATGTTGAACATGGGGGTTGTCGGAGATGTCCCTGATGTGCCAGGTCCATGGGCAGAGTGAGGGTTATCATTAAATATTCGGTAGGGTGTACAGGCAGTATAGGGTTCTGTTTGTATTCAGTACTCGGTTCTGATGTGAGGGCGTCAGCGTGATTGAATGCCAATGTTACAGTGACACAAGGGTGACGTTGACATTCACGCTCGAAGTCTTTTCCATGACTCGTGTCTAGGGTTACTGTTCGGTGTTTGGGAAGTTGTACATGGGTGATAGGGTTTGATTCATGTTAGTGTTCCGCTGTAATGTGAGGGCGAGGGTGACATTGAGCGACAGGTTTATTGTGAGGTGTTGGTTATGTCTATGTTGACCATGATGTCTAGATCCAGGAGTCAGTGCGTGGATTAGGGGTAGGGGTTCAGTAAGGTGTCTGGATAGGACAGGCTCATGAGAATAATTTTTTTCCTCTGTAATGTGAGGGCGATAGTTAGATTCAATACAGTGTTACGTCGAGACACAGGTGACTTCGATATTCATGGTAGTTGTCGGGTCCAACATTAAGGGCCAGGGTTCGGGTTCGGTATGTGGGAATGTGTCCGCGGGTGATACGGTTTTGGTTAAAGTTAGGAAACATCCCTGATGTGAGGGTGAGTTCCAAATAGGATCTCAGGTTTACCCTTTTGTGGCCTTACCCTAAAAGTGTTCTGTGGAACCCGGTGTCGAGTCCTGGACGAGGGCTGGTTTAAGTGTTTGGTATTGCTTATGGGCAGAATACCTCTACAATTAGAATCTGGATCTGCCTTCAATGTGAGGGTTAAGGCGAGATTGAGTAACATGTTTATGGTGAGCTGTGGGTGATGTCGATGTTCACCATGACGGTCAAGTCCATGTATCAGTGCTAGGGTTAGGTTTCTGTATTTGGTAAAGGGTAAGTGAAGGACCGTGCTTCGGCTACAGTGAGGTTCTGACTCTGATGTGTGTTTGAGGGCGATATTGGGTCTCACATTTACTATTTTGTGGGGCTGACAGTAAAGGTATTCTGATGCATCAGGTGAAGAATCCAGGGCTATTGTTAGGTTTAAGTGTTTGTTAATGCATATGGACAATTAAGCACTATTATTAAAGTTAGAATCTGGCACTGATGTGAGTTTGAGGGAGTGATTGCGTGATATGTGTCCGGTGAGCTTCTGGGTTGTCGATGGTGACCGTGAGTTGTCAGTCCCAGGGACCGGGTCTAGGGCTAGGGATTGGTGTTTGAGAAGGTGTACATTGGTGACAGGTTTTCGGTTCGAGGTAGGGTATGTCTGTAATGTGACGGTGAGTGCGAGTTTGGGTCTCAGGTTTACGATTTTGTGGGGCTGACCCTGAAAACATTCTGATTGGTCCCGTCCATAGTCTCAGTCTAGGACTAGGGTTAAATGTTTGGTAATGGGTAAGGGCAGGATAGTGCTATTTTTAAAGTGAGGTTCTGTCTCTGATATGAGGGTGTTGGCTAGATTGCGTGACAGTTTTACGTTGAACGGTGGGGTTAGTCGATGTTGACCATGAGGTGCCAGTTCCAGGGGTGAGATTGAGGGCTACGGTTAAATGTTCGGTAAGGTGTAATGGCAGGATAAGGTTCTTTTTCTACTTAGTAATCGGTTCTGATGTGAGGGAGACAGTGTGAGTGAATGACAATGTTACAGTGACACAAGAGTGACGTCGATATTCATGCTCGAAGTCTTTTTGAAGAGTCAGGGCTAGGGTTGGTGTTCCGTGTTTGGGAAGTCTTACGTGGGTGATCTGGTTTGATTCGTGTTAGGGTACCGCCATAATGTGAGGGTGAGGGTGAGTTTGAGCGACAGGTTTACGGTGAGGTGTGAGTTAGGTCTATGTTGACCTTGATGTTCAGATCCAGGAGCCAGTGCAATATTTAGGGTTAGGGTTTCAGTATGGGTTCTGGATAGGATAGGCTGATGAATACATTTCAGTGTCCACTGTAATGTGAGGGCGACAGTGAGATTCAACGACAGTGTTATGTTGAGACACAGGTGACTTCGATATTCATGGTAGGGGTCAGTTCCAAAACTCAGGGCCAGGGTTAGGGTTCTGTATGTGGAAATGTGTCCATGGGTGATACAGTTTCGGTTAGAATTAGCAGATGTCCCTGATGTGAGGGTGAGTTCCAAATAGGATCTCAGGTTTACCCTTTTGTGGCCCTATCCTAAAAGTATTCTGAATAACCGGTGCCGAATCCTGGGCGAGTGTTAGGTTTAAGTGTTTGGTAATGCTTATGGGGAGGATAGCACTACAGTTACAATCTGAATCTGCCTCGAATGTGAGGGTTAAGGCGAGATTGAGTGACGTGTTTATGGTGAGCTGTGGATGATGGCAATGTTCACCATGATGGTCAATTCCATGTGCCAGGGCTAGGTTTAGGTTTCTGAGTTTGGTAACATGTAAGGTCAGGATCGTGCTATGGCTACAGTGAGTCTCTGACTGTGATGTGAGTTATAGGGTGAGATTCTGTCTCACGTTTCCTATTTAGTGGGGCTTACAAGAAAGGTAATCTGATGGGTCGGGTGAGGAATACATGGATAGGGTTAGGGTTAAGTGTTTGGTAATGCATATGGGCAGGATAGCACTATGATGACAGTGAGAATCTGGCTCTGATGTGACGTGGAAGGCGAAATTGATTTACAGGTGTACGGTGAGCTGTGGGGATTGTCGATGCTGACCATGAGGTATCAGGCCCAGGGGTCAGGGAAGGGTTTGGTTTAGAAGTTCAGAAATGTGTACGGGGAGGATAGGGTTATGTTTAAATTTAGGACTCTGCTTTGATGTGACGGAAACAGTATGAATGAATGACACTGCTATGGTGAGATATGAGTGGCGATGTTATTCATGGTAGGGGTCTGTTCCAAGAGTTAGTTTTAGGGTTAGGTTTCGGTGTTTGGGAAGGTGAACATTGCTGATAGGCTTTCGGTTCGAGTTAGGGTCTGTCTGTAATGTGAGGGTGAGTGGGAGATTGGGTCTCAGGTTTACATTTTTTAGGGCTGACCCTTAAAGCATTCTGATGGGTCCCGTGCACAGTTCACGTCTAGGGTTAGGGTTAAATGTTCGGTAATGAGTATGGGCAGGATAGTGCAATTTTACAGTGAGTTTCCATCTCAGATATGAGGGTGAGTGCGAGAATGAGTGACAGCTTTGCGGTGAGGTGTTTGTTATGTCGATATTGACCGTGAGGTTCAGATCCAGGAACCAGAGCTAGGGTTAGGCTTCGGGGTTCAGTAATGTGTACGGACAGGATAGGTTTATCAGAACATTTAGCAGTCGGCTGTGATGTGAGGGCTACAGTGAGACTGAATGACAGTGTTACGGTGATACACGTGTGACTTCAATATTAATGGTAGGGATCTGTTCCAACAATCACGGTCTGGTTAGAGTTCGGTATTTGGGAATGTGTCTGGGTGATACGGTTTCTGTTCGAGTTAGCATAGGTCTTTTATGGGAGGGGGAGTGCGAAATTGGTGCTCAGGTTTTTCATTTTGTGGGGCTGACCCTAGAAGAATTCTGAAGCGTGTGTTGCAGGGTCCTGGTCTTGGGTTAGTTTTAGTTGTTTGTTAATGCTTATGGGCAGGATAGCTCTAGAGTTACAGTGTGGATCTGCCTTCTAATATGAAGGTTAAGGCGAGAATGAGTGACAGGTTTATGGTGAGCTCTGTGTGGTGTCGATGTTCACCATGTCTGTCAAGTCTATGTGCCACGTCTAGGGATGGTTTTCTGTATTCGGTAACGTGTAAGTTCAGGACCGTGCTTCAGCTACACAGAGGTTCTGACTCTGATGTGAGTTTGAGGGCAATATTGGGTCTCACCTTTACTATTTTGTGGGGCTGACAATAAAGGTATTCTGATGGATCGGGTACAGAATCCAGGGCTCGGGTTAGTTTTAAGTGTTTGGTAATCCATAATGACAGGATAGCAATACGATTACAGTGAGAATCTGGCTCTGATGTGAGGGTGAGGGCGAGAATGAGTGATAGGTGAACGGGGAGCAGTCGGGGTTGTCACTGATGACCGTGAAGTGTCAGTCCCAGGGACCAGGATTAGGGTTAGGTTTCGGTGTTTGGAAAGGTGTACGTTGGTGATAGTGTTTTGGTTAGAGTTAGGGTCCGTCTGTAATGTGAGGGTGAGTGCGAGATTGGGTCTCAGGTTTACGATTTTGTGGGGCTGACCCTTAAAGCATTCTGATGGGTCCCGTCAATAGTAGAAGTCTAGGGTTAGCGTTAAATGTTCGGTAACGTGTATGTGCAGAACAGTGCTATTTTTAAAGTGAGGTTCTGTCTCTGATATGAGGGTGATGGCGAGATTGAGTGAGAGCTTTACGTTGAACAGGGGGTTTTTTCGGAGTTGACCCTTATGTGCCAGGTCCCTGGAAAGAGTGAGGGTTATCAATAAATATTCGGTAGGGTGTACAGGCAGTATAGGGTTCTGTTTGTATTCAGTACTCGGTTCTGATGTGAGGGAGTCAGTGTGATTGAATGCTAATGTTACAGTGACACAAGGGTGACGTCGATATTCACGCTCGAAGTCTTTTCCATGAGTCGGGGATAGGGTTACTGTTCGGTGTTTGGGAAGTTGTACATGGGTGATAGGGTTTGATTCATGTTAGAGTACTGCTGTAATGTGAGGGCGAGGGTGAGATTGAGCGACAGGTTTATGGTGAGGTGTTGGTTATGTCTATGTTGACCATGATGTTTAGATCCAGGAGTCAGTGCGTGGTTTAGGGGTAGGGTTTCAGTAAAGTGTCTGGATAGGATAGGCTCATGAGTACATTTTGTTTTCCTCTGTAATGTGAGGGCGATAGTGAGATTCAATACAGTGTTATGTCGAGACACAGGTGATTTCGATATTCATGGTAGTTGTCGGTTCCAACATTAAGGGCTAGGGTTTGGGTTCGGTATGTGGGTATGTGTCCCCGGGTGACACGGTTTTGTTTAGAGTTAGGAAACATCCCTGATGTGAGGGTGAGTTCCAAATAGGATCTCAGGTTTACCCTTTTGTGGCCTTACCCTAAAAGTGTTCTGAGGAAACCGGTGCCGAGTACTGGGCGAGGGTTATGTTTAAGTGTATGGTATTGTTTATGGGCAGAATACCTCTACAATTACAATCTGGATCTGCCTTCAATGTGAGGATTAAGGCGAAATTGAGTAACATGTTTATGGTGAGCTGTGGGTGATGTCGATGTTCACCATGACGGTCAAGTCAATGTGCCAGGGCTAGGTTTAGGTTTCTGTGTTTGGTAACATGTAAGGTCAGGATCGTGCTACGGCTACAGTGAGTCTCTGACTGTGATGTGAGTTATAGGGTGAGATTCGGTCTCACGTTTTCTATTTTGTGGGGCTTACAAGAAAGGTAAGCTGATGGGTCAGGTGAGGAATACCTGGCTAGTTTTAGGGTTAAGTGGTTGGTAATGCATATACGCAGGATAGCACTACGATGACAGTTAGAATCTGGCTCTGATGTGATGTGGAAGGCGAGATTCAGTTACAGGAGTATGGTGAGCTGTGGGAGTTGTCAATGCTGACCATGAGGTATCAGGCCCAGGGGCCAGGGAAGGGTTAGGGTTAGGAGTTCAAAAATGTGTACGGGGAGGATAGGGTTATGTTTAAATTTAGACTCGGCTATGATGTGAGGGAGACAGCATGAATGAATGACAGTGTTACAGTGAGATATGGGTGGCGATGTTATTCATGGTAGGGGTCTGTTCCAAGCGTTAGGTTTAGGGTTAGGTTTCGTTGTTTGGGAAGGTGAACATTGCTGATAGGCTTTCGGTTCGAGTTAGGGTCCGTCTGTAATGTGAGGGTGAGTGGGAGATTGGGTCTCAGGTTTACGATTTTGTGGGGCTGACCCTTAAAGCTTTCTGGTGGGTCCCGTGCACAGTTCACATCTAGGGTTAGGGTTAAATGTTCGGTAATGAGTATGGGCAGGATAGTGCTATTTTTACAGTGAGTTTCCATCTCAGATATGAGGGTGAGGGCGAGAATGAGTGACAGCTTTGCGGTGAGGTGTTTGTAATGTCGATATTGACTGTGAGGTTCAGATCCAGGAACCAGAGCTAGGGTTAGGCTTCGGGGTTCAGTAATGTGTACGGACAGGTTAGGGTTATCAGTACATACAGCGGTCGGCTGTGATGTGAGGGCTGCAGTGAGACTGAATGACAGTGTTACGTTGATACTCGGGTGACTTCAATATTAATGGTAGGGATCTGTTCCAACAATCACGGTCTGGTTAGAGTTCAGTATTTGGGAATGTGTCTGGGTGATATGGTTTCTGTTTCAGTTAGCATATGTCTTTTATGGGAAGGTGAGTGCGAAATTGGTGCTCAGTTTTATGATTTTGTGGGGCTGACCCTAAAGAATTCTGAAGCGTGTGGTGCAGGGTCCTGGTCTAGGGTTAGTTTTAGTTGTTTGTTAATGCTTATGGGCAGGATAGCTCTAGAGTTACAGTGTGGATCTGCCTTCTAATGTGAAGGTTAAGGCGAGAATGAGTGACAGGTTTATGGTGAGGTCTGTGTGGTGTCGATGTTCACCATGTCTGTCAAGTCTATGTGCCACGGCTAGGGTTAGTTTTCTGTATTCGGTAACGTGTAAGTTCAGGACCGTGCTTCGGCTACAGTGAGGTTCTGACACTGATGTGAGTTGAGGGCGATATTGGGTCTCACATTTACTATTTAGTGGGGCAGACAATAAAGGTATTCTGATGGATCGGGTGTAGAATCCAGCTCTCGGGTTAGGTTTAATTGTTTGGTAATGCATAATGGCAGGATAGCACTACGATTACAGTGAGAATCTGGCTCTGATGTGAGGTTGAGGGCGAGAATGAGTGATAGGTGTATGGTGAGCTGTCGGGGTTGTCGCTGTTGACTGTGAGGTGTCAGTCCCAGGGACCAGGGTTAGTTTTAGGGTTCGTTTTTTGGAAGGTGTACGTTGGTGATGGTGTTTCGGTCGAGTTAGGGTCCGTCTGTAATGTGAGGGTGAGTGCAAGATTGAGTCTCAGGTTTACGATTTTGTGGGGCTGACCCTTAAAGCATTCTGATTTGTCTTGTCCATAGTAGAAGTCTAGGGTTTGGGTTAAATGTTCAGTAATGTGTATGTGCAGAACAGTGCTCTTTTTAAAGTGAGGTTCTGTCTCTGATATGAGGGTGATGGAGAGAATGAGTGACAGCTTTATGTTGAATGGGGGGGTTTGTCGGATATGACCCTTATGTGCCAGGTCCACGGGCAGAGTGAGGGTTAGCATTAAATATTCGGTTGGGAGTACAGGCAGTATAGGGTTCTGTTTGTATTCAGTACTCGGTTCTGATGTGAGGGAGACAGCTTGATTGAATGCCAATGTTACAGTGACACAAGGGTGACGTTGACATGCTCGAAGTCTTTTCCATGAGTCGATGCTAGGGTTACTGTTCGGTGTTTGGGAAGATGTACATGGGTGATAGTGTTTGATTCATGTTAGTGTACCGCTGTAATGTGGGGGCGAGGGTGATATTGAGCGGCAGGTTTATTGTGAGGTGTTGGTTAGGTCTATGTTGACCGTGATGTTCAGATTCAGGAGTCAGTGTGTGTTTTAGGGGTAGGGGTTGAGTAAGGTGTCTGGATAGGATAGGCTCATGAGTACATTTTGTTTTCCTCTGTAATGTGAGTGCGACGGTGTGATGTAACGACAGTGTTACGTTGGGACACAGGTGACTTCGATATTCATGGTAGGAGTCGATTCCAAAATTCAGGGCCATGGTTAGGGTTCGGTATGTGGGTATGTGTCTGTGGGTGATACGGTTTCGGTTAGAGTTAGGAGACGTCCCTGATATGAGGGTGAGTTCAAAATAGGATCTGAGGTTTATCCTTTTGTGGCCTTGCACTAAAAGTATTCTGAGGAACCCGGTGCCGAGTCCTGGGAGTGGGTTAATTTTAAGTGTTTGGTAATGCGTATGGGTAGGATACCGCTACAGTTGCAATCTGGATCTGCCTCGAATATGAGGGTTAAGGCGAGATTGAGTGACATGTTTTTGGTGAGCTGTGGGTGATGGCGATGTTCACCATGACGGTCAACTCCATGTGCCAGGGCTAGGTTTAGGTTTCTGAGTTTGGTAACATGTAAGGTCAGGATCGTGCTACGGCTACAGTGAGTCTCTGACTGTGATGTGAGTTATAGGGTGAGATTCTGTCTCACGTTTACTATTTTGTGGGGCTTACAAGAAAGGTAATCTGATGTGTCGTGTGAGGAATACATGGCTAGGGTTAGGTTTAAGTGTTTGTTAATGCATATGGGCAGGAGAACACTACCATGACAGTGAGAATCTGGCTCTAATGTGAGGGTGAGTGCGAGATTGATTGACAGGTGTACGGTGAGCTGTGGTGTTTGTCGATGCTGTCCGTGAGGTATTAGTCCAAGGGGCCAGGGTTGGGTTAGGGTTAGGAGTTATGTAAGGTGTACGGGTAGGATAGGGGTATGTTTACATTTAGGACTTGGACCTGAAGTGAGAGAGATAGTGTGAATGAATGACTGTGTTACAGTGAGATATGGGTGACAGCGATATTCATGGTAGGGGTCTTTTCCAAGAGTCAGGTTTAGGGTTAGGTTTCGGTGTTTGGGAAGGTGTACTTTGGTGATAGGCTTTCGGTTCAAATTAGGGTCCGTCTGTAATGTGAGTGTGTGTTCGAGATTCCGTCTCACATTTAATATTTTGTGCGGCTCACAAGAAAGTTTTTCTGATGGTTCGGGTGCAGAATTCATGGTTAGGGTTATGGTTAATTGTTTGGTAATACATATGGGCTGGAGAGCACTATGATGACAGTGAGAATCTGTCTCTGATATGATGTTGAGGACGAGATTGAGTGACAGGTGTACAGTGAGCTGTGGGGGTTGTCGATGCTGACCGTGAGGTATCAGTCAAAGGGGCCAGGGTAGGGTTAGGGTTAGGAATTCAGTAAGGTGTACGGGGAGGATAGGGGTGTGTTTACATTTAGGTCTCAGCACTGATGTGGGGGATACAGTGTGAATGAATGGCAGTGTTACAGTGAGATATGGGTGAAGATGTTATTCACGGACGGGGTCTGTTCCAAGAGTCAGGTTTAGGTTATGTTTCGGTGTTTGGGATGGTGTACATTGGTGATTGAGTTTCAGTTCGCCTTAGGGTCCATCTGTAATGTGAGGGTGTGTGCGAAATTGGGTCCCAGGTTTACGATTTTATGGGGCTGTCCCTTAACGCATTCTGTTGGGTCCCATGCACAGTTCACGTCTAGGGTTAGGGTTAAATGTTCATTAATGGGTATGGGCAGTATAGTGCTATTTTTACGGTGAGGTTCCGTCTCAGATATGAGGGTGAGGGCGAGATTGAGTGACAGCTTTACAGTGAGGTTTTGGTTATGTCGATGTTGACCGTGAAGTTCAGATCCATTAACCAGTGTAAGGGTTAGGGTTCGGGGTTCAGTGAAGTGTGCTTTCAGGATAGTGTTATCAGTGCATTTAGGGGTCAGCTGTGATGTGAGGGCAACAGTGAGAATGAATGACAGTGTTATGTTGATACACGAGTGATTTCAATATTCATGGTAGGGGTCTGTTCCAACATTCACAGCTCTGGTTAGAGTTCGGTGTTTGGGAATGTGTCAGTGGGTGATACGGTTTCGTTTCGAGTTAGCATAGGGCTTCTATGTGAAGGTGAGTGCGAAATTGGTTCTCAGGTGTATGATTTTGTGGGGCTGACCCTAAAAGAATTCTGAAGCGCACGGTGCAGAGTCCTTGTCTAGGGTTAGTTTTGGGTTTTTGGTAATGCTTACGGGCAAGATAGCGCTACAGTTACAATGTGGATCTGCCTTCTAATGTGAGGGTAAAGGCGAAAATGAGTGACAGGTTTATGGTGAGCTCTGCGTGGTTTCGATGTTCACCATGACTGTCAAGTCTTTATGCCAGGGCTAGGGTTAGGTTTCTGTATTCGGTAACGGGAAAGTTCAGGATCGTGCTTCAGTTACAGTGAGGTTCTGACTCTGATGTGAGTTTGAGGGCAATATTTGGTCTCACATTTACTATTTTGTGGGGCTGACAATAAAGGTATTCTGATGGATCGGGTGCAGAATCCAGGGCTAGGGTTAGGTTTAAGTGTTTGGTAATGCATATGGGCAGGATAGCACTATGATTACAGTGAGAATCTGGCTTACATGTGTGGGTTAGTGCAACATTGAGTGATAGGTGTACGGTGAGCTGTGGGTTTGTTGATGTTGACAGTGTGGTGTCAGTCCCAGGGACCAGGGCTCAGGTTAGGGTTCGTTGTTTGGGAAGGTGTACATTGGTGATAGGGTTTCGGTTCGAGTTACGGTCCTTCTGTAATGTGAGGGTGTGTGTGAGATTGGTTGTCTAGTTTGCGATTTTTTGGGGCTGACACTATAATGATGGTTTAAATGTTCGATGTAGGGGCGATGGCTGGTTAGGGTTATGTGTTTGGTAATATGTGTGGACAGCATATCACTTCGGTTAAGCTGAGGATAGGGCTCTGATGTGAGGGTGAGGGTAAGATTGTGTGACAGTTGTATGGTGAGCTGTGTGTGATGTCGATGTTGACCGTGAGGTGTCAGGTCCATGGGCCAGGGCTAGTGTTAGGATTAGTTGTTCAGTAAGGTGTACGGTCAGGGTAGGGTAATGTTTACATTTTGAAATCAGCTCTGATGTGAGGGAGACTGTGTGATTGAATGACAGTGTTACAGTCAGACCCAGGTGACATCAATATTCATGGTAGGTGTCTGTTCCAAGAGTCAGGGCTAGGGTTAGGTTTTGGTGTTTGTGAAGGTCTACATTGGTGATAGGCTTTCGGTTTGAGTTACGGTCCGGTTGTAATGTGAGGGTGAGGGCGAGATTGAGTCTCAGCTTTACAATTTTGTGGGGCTGATCCTAAAAGTATTCTGATTGGTCCAGGGCAGAGTCCATGGCTAGGCCTTGCGTTAAATGTTTGGTAATGGGTGCGGGCAGGATAGCGCTATTGTTTCAGTGAGGATCTGGCTCTGATGTGAGGGTGAAGGAGAGATTGTGTGACAGGTTCACGGTGAGCTGTGGGTGATATCTATTTTGACCGTGATGGTCAGGTCCAGGGCCCAGAGCTAGGGTTAGGGATTTTTGTTTGGGAATGTTTATGTTCACGATAGCACTACGGTTACAGTGATGTTTTGGCTCTGATGTGAGTGTGAGGGCAAGATTGAGTGACAGGTTTACGGTGATCTTTGTTTGTTGTCGATTTTGACCATGAGGGTCAGTACCAGGGACCATGACCAGTGTTAGGGTTAGGGGTTTGGTAAGGTGTACCTGCAGGATAGGGTTATGGCTACATATAGGACTCAGCTCTGATGTGAGGGCAACAGTGAGATGGAATTACTCTGTTATATTGAGACAGGAGTGATGTCTTATTTCATGGTAGGTATCTGTTCCAAGACTCAGGGACAGGGTTTGGGTTCGGTGTTTGAGAAGGTGTACGTGGATGATAGGATTTGAATTAGAGTCCGTCTTTGTTGTGAGGGTGAGTGTGATATTGTATCTCAGGTTTACAATTTTGTGTGGCTGACCCTAAAGGGATTCTGATGGGTCCATTGCAGAGTCCATGGCTAGGGTTAGGGTTAAGTGTTTCATAATGATTACAGGAAGGAAAGCACTACAAATGCAGTGCAGATCTGCCTCTGATGTGAGGGTGAGGGCGAGATTGAGTGACAGGTATATGGTGAGCTGTAGGTGATATCGATGTTCACCATGACAGTCAAGTCCAGTCACCAGGGCTAGGATTAGGGTTCTGTGTTCAGTAATCGTTAAAATCAGGATCGCACAGGTTACAGTGAGGTTCTGGCTCTGATGTGAAGTTGAGAGCGAGACTGGGTCTCAGGTTTACAATTTTGTGGGGCTGACCATAAAAGTATTCTGATGGGTCCGGTGCAGAGTCCATGGCTAGGACTAGAGTTAAAAGTTCGTTAATACATATGAGCAGGATAGAGCTATGTTTACAGTGAGAATCTGGCTCTGATGTGAGGGTGAGGGCGAGATTGATTGACAGGTGTACGATGAAACGTGGCATTTGTCAATGTTGAACCTGAGGTGTAAGGTCCAGGGGACAGAAGTAGGGTTAGGGTTAAGTGTTTGGTTAGGTGCACGGGCAGGATAGGTTTATGTTTACATTTAAGACTCTGCTCTGATGTGAGGGAGACAGCGTGATTGAATGAGAGTGTTACAGTGAAACATGGGAGACAGCGATATTCATAGTAGCGATCTATTCCAAGATTCAGGGGTAGGGTTAGGGTTTGGAGTTTGGGAAGGTGTACGTGTGTGATAGGGTCTCAGTATGAATTAAGGTCTTCCTGTGATGTGAGGGGGAGTGCGGGATGGGTCTCAGGTTTACGATTTTGCGGGGTTGACTCTAAAAGTATTCTGATGGGTCCCGTGCAGAGTCCAAGGCTAGGGTTAGTGTTAAATGTTCTGTAATGGTTACGGGACGATAATGCTCTTCTTACAGTGAGCATCTGGCTCTGATGTGAGTGTGACGGAGAGATTTAGCGACCGGTGTCCAGGGATCTGTGTGCTGTGTCGATGTTGACCATGAGAGGTCAGATACAGGGGCCATGGCTAGGGTTAGTGTTCCGAATTGGGAAAGCTATACGGGCAGAATTGGTTTATGGTTACATTTAGGACTTGGCTCTGATGTGAGGGTGACAGTGAGATTGAATGACAGTGGTACAGTGACACAAGGGTGACATCGATATCCATGGTAGCAGTCTTTTCCAACAGTCAGGGCTAGGGTTAGGGTTCGGTGTTTGGGTAGTTGTACGTGGGTAATAGGGTTTGATTCATCTTAGGATCTGGTCATAATGTGAGGGTGAATGCGAGATTGAGCGACAGGTTTATGGTGTGGTGTGGGTTAAGTCAATGTTGACTGTGAGGTTCAGATCCAGGAGCCAGTGTAAGAGTTAGGGTTAGGGGTTCAGTAAGTTGTACGGACAGAATAGGGTTATGAGTACATTTAGGGGTCAGCTGTGATGTGAGGGCAACAAGTGAGGTTGAATTATAGTGTTACATTGAGACATGTGTGATGCCGATATTCATGGTAGGGGTCTGTTCCAGCATTCAGGGCTAGGGTTAGTGATCGCTATTTGGGAATGTGTCTGTGGGTGATATGGTTTTGGTTCAAATTAGGATAGGTCATTGATGTGAGGGTGAGTGAGAAATTGGGTCTCAGCTTAACGATTTTGTGGGGCAGACCCTAAAAGTATTCTGAGGTGCCCGGTGCAGAGTCCTCGGCTAGGGTTAGGTTTAAGTGTTCGGTAATGCTTACGGGCAGGATACTGCTACATTTACAGTCTGGACCTGCCTATAATGTGAGGGGTAAGGCAAGATTGAGTGACATGTTTATGGTGAGCTTTGGGTGATGTCGATGTTCACCATGACTGTCAAGTCCATGTGCCAGGGCTACAGTTAGGTTTCTGGGTTTGGTAACGGGTAAGGTCAGGATCGTGCTTCAGCTACAGTGAGGTTCTGACTGTGTTATGAGTTTGAGGGCGAGATTCGGTCTCAGATTTACTATTTTGTGGGGTATTCTCATTGGTCGGGTGCAGAATCCAGGGCTAGGGATAGAGTTAAGTGTTTGGTATTGCTTATCGGCAGGATAGCACTAAGATTACAATGAGAATCTGGCTCTGATGTGAGGGTGAGGGCGAGATTGAGTGACAGGTGTACGGTGAGCTGTGGGTGTGGTCGATGTTGACCGTGTGGTGTCAGTCCCAGGGTCCAGGGCTAGGGTTAGGGTTAGGTGTTCGGTAAGGTGTATGGGCAGGATAGTGTTATGTTTTCATTTAGGACTCGCCTCTGATGTGAGGGAGACAGAATGATTGAATGACAGTGTTACAGTGATATATGGGTGATGTCAATATTCATTGTAACAGTCTGTTCCAAGAGTCAGGGCTAGGGTTAGGGTTCAGTGTTTGGGAAGGTGTACGTTGGTGATAGGGTTTTGGTTTGAGTTAGATTCCAGCTGTAATGTGAGAGTGAGTGCAAGACTCTGTCTCAGATTTACTATTTACTGGGGCTGACACTTAAAGTATTCTAAAGGTCCCATGCAGAGTCATAGGCTAGGGTTAGGGTTAAATGTTCGGTAATGGGTATGGGCAGGATAGTGCTATTTTTACAGTGGGGTTCTGTCTCTGATAGGTGGGTGAGGGCGAGATTGAGTGACAGGTGTACGTTCAACGTTGGGGTTTGTCGATGTTGACTCTCAGGTGTCAGGTCCAGGGACCAGAGCTTGGGTAAGGGTTAAGTGTTCAGTAAGGTGTACGGGCAGAATAGGGTTATGTTTACATTTAGGACTCAGTTCTTATGTGAGGGAGACAGGGTGATTGAATATCAGTGTTACAGTGAGACATGAGTGATGGCTATATTCATAGTATTGTTCTGTTCCAAGAGTCATGGGTAGGGTTATTGTTCGGTTTGGGGGAAGGGTTCGGTGTTTGGTGGGTGATAAGGTCTCAGTTTGAATTAGGGTCTGCCTGTGATGTGAGAGGGAGTGTGGGTGTGCTTCTCAGGTTTATGATTTTGTGGGGCTGACTCTTAAAGTATTCTGATGGGTCCAGTGCAGAGTCCAAGGCTAGAGTTAGTGTTAAATGTTCGTTAATGATTATGGGATGAAAGCGCTATTGTTACAGTGAGGATCTGGCTCTGATGTGATCGTGATGGTGAGATTGAGCGACCGGTATATGGGGAGCTTTGTGTTGTGTCGATGTTGACCATGAGGGGTCAGATCCAGGGGCTATGGCTAGGGTTAGGGTAAGGATTTCGGTAAGCTGTATGGGCAGGATTGGTTTATGTTAACATTAGGTCTCGGCTCTGATGTGAGGGTGACAGTGAGATTTAATGACTGTGTTAGAGTGACACAAGGGTGATGGCGATATTCATGGTAGGAATCTTTTCTAAGAGTCAGGGCTTGGTTTAGGGTTTGGTGTTTGGGAAGTTTTATGTGGGTGATAGGGTTTTATTCATGTTAGGGTCTGGCCATAATGTGAGGGTGAGGGCGAGATTGAGTGACAGGTTTATGGTGAGGTGTGGGTTATGTTGATGTTTACCATGAGGTTCAGATCCAGGAGCCAGTGCAAGGTTTAGGGTTAGGGGTTCAGTAAGGTGTCCGGATAGGTTAGGCTCATGAGTACATTTCGGTGTCCTCTGTAATGTGAGGGCGACAGTGAGATTCAATGACAGTGTTACGTTGAGACACAGGTGACTTCGATATTCATGGTAGGGGTCGGTTCCAACATTCAGGGCTAGGGTTAGGGTTCAGTATTTGGGAATGTGTCTGTGGGTGATACGGTTTTGGTTCGAGTTAGGAGAGGTCTTTAATGGGTGGGTGAGTGTGAAATTGGGTCTCAGCTTTACGATTTTGTGGAGCTGACCTTTAAGAATTTTGAGGTGCCCGGTGCAGAGCCCTGGGCTAGGATTAGATTTTAGTGTTCAGTAATACTTACGGGCATGATAGTGCTACAGTTACAGTGTGGATCTGCCTCTAATGTGAGGGGTAAGGCGAGATTGAGTGGCAGGTTTATGGTGAGCTGTGGGTGATGTCCATGTTCTCCATGACAGTCAAGTCCATGTGCCAGGGCTAGGGTTAAGTTTCTGTGTTCAGTAACGGGTAAGGTCAGGATCGTGCTTTGGCTGCAGTGAGATTCTGACTCTTATGTGAGTTTGAGGGGGTATTGGGTCTCATGTTTACTATTTTGTGTGGCTGCCAATAAAGGTATTCTGATGGGTCGTGTGCAGAATCCAGGGCTAGGATTAAGGTTAAGTGTTTGGTAATGCATATGGGCGGGATGGCACTACAATTACAGTGAGAATCTGGCTCTGATGTGAGGATGAGGTTGAGATTGAATGACAGGTGTATGGTGAGGTTTGGGGGTTGTTGATGTTGACCATGAGGTGTCAGTCCCAGGGGCCAGGGCTAGGGTTATGGTTAGGGGTTCGGTAAGGTGTACGGGCAGGATAGTGTTTTGTTTACATTTAGGTCTCGGCTCTGATGTGAGGGAGTCGTTGTGACTGAATGACAGTGTTACAGTTAGATATGGGTGACATCGATATTCACGGTAGGGGTCTGTTCCATGTGTCAGGGGTAGGGTTAGGGTTCGGTTTTTGGGAAGGTGTATGTTGGTGATGGGGTTTCAGTTCGAGTTAGGGTCTGGCTGTAATGTGAGGGTGAGTATGAGATTGGTTCTCAGGTTTACAATTTTGTGGGGCTGACCCTTAAAGTATTCTGATGGGTCCCATGCAGAGTCCAAGGCTAGAGTTAGGATTAAATGTTTGGTAATGGGTATTGGCAGGATAGCGCTATTTTTACAGTGAGGTTATATCTCTGATATGCGGATGAGGGTGAGATTGAGTGACAGTTGAACGGTGGGTTTTGTCGATGTTGACCATGAGGTGTCAGGTCCAGGGGCTAGAGCTAGGGTTCCGGTTAAGTGTTCGGTAAGGTGTACGGGCAGGATAGGGTTATGTGTACATTTAGGACTCAGCTCTGATGTGAGGGAGACAGCTTGATTGAATGACAGTTTTACAGTGAGACATGGGTGATGGTGGTGTTCATAGTATGGGTCTGTTCCAAGAGTCAGGGTTAGAGTTAGGACTAGGTGTTCGGTAAGGTGTACTTTAAGGAAAGGGTTCCTGTTACAGTTAGGGCTTGTCTCTAATGTGGGTCCATAGGCTTGATTGCACTTAAGGGTGTATGTGAGTCATGGGTGATGTCGACAGTGATGGTGAGGGGTCAGGTCCATGGGCCAGGACAAGTGTTATGGTTAGGTGTTTGGAAAGGTGTATTGGGAGGAAGCTGTAATGGTTAAATTTGCAGTCTGGTATTGATGTGAGAGCAATGGTGAGATTTTTCTTTGGTGTCAATGTGAGGATTGGATGGCAATGATGGTAACGTTGAGGGGTCATGTCAACAGCCCAAGGCTAAGGTTAGGGTTCAATGTTCTGTAAGGTGTATGGGGAAGATAGGGTAATGGTTAGAGTTAGTGTCTGCTCTGATGTGAGGGCGAGTGCCAGATTGAGGTTCAGGGTTATTTGGGACATCAGTGATGTCAATGCTGATGGTGAGGGGTTAGGTCAAGGGTCCTGAACTAGGGTAAGTGTTATTGGTTCAGTAAGTTGTACACAGAAGATAGGGTGATGGTTAGAGTTAGGGTCTGCCTCTAATGTGAGGGCAAGGGCAAGATAGAGCTTCAGGGTTATGGTGAAATGTGGGTGATGTCGATGGGCATGGTGAAGGTTCTCATCCACAGGCCAGGTGTGTAGAGTAGGTTTAGGTGTTTGGCAAGGTGTACGGGGAGGATAGGATTACGGTTAGAGTTAGGGTACGGTTCTGATGTGTGTGGGAGGGCGAGATTTAGGTTCAGGGTTATGGTGTGTCATGGGTGACATTGAAGGTGAAGGTGAGGGTTCAGGTCCGGTCCACAGTGCTGGACTAGGATTAGGGTTTGGTGCTCGGTAAGGTGTACATGGAAGATAGGGTTATGGTTAGAGTTGGGCTCTATCTCTGATGTGAGGGTGAGGGTGAGATTGATATTCAGGCTGATGGTAAGGCATAGGGCATGTCGATAATGACAGTGAGGCATGAGGCCAGGGGCTGGGCTAGGTTTCGGATTATGTTTTCAGTAACCTGTATGGGGAGGAAAGGGTTACAGTTAGTGTTAGGGTCCATCTACAAAGTGAGGGCAATGGGGAGATTAAAGTTCAGATTTATGGGGAAGCATAGGGAATGTTGATGGTGACATTTAGGGGTCAGGCCAGGGGCTAGGCTTGGGTTAGGTTTAGGTGTTTGGTGTGGTGTAAGGGGTGGGTATGGTTAGAGTTGTAGTAAGGGACTGACTCTGATGTGAGTGCGAAGGCAAGATTGTGCCTCAGGTTGACAGTGAGTCGCGGGTGATGTCGGTGGTAATGATGAAGGTTCATGTCTGGATGCCAGGTGTACGGTTAAGGTTAGGTATTCGGTAAGGTGTATGGGGTGGATAGGGTTATGGTTAGAGTTAGGGTCCAGTTCTGATGTGTGTACAAGGGCGAGATTTAGGTTCAGGGTTATGGTGAGTCATGGGTGACATTGATGGTGAAGGTGAGGGGTCAGGTCCAGGTTTTCAGACTAAGGTTAGGGTTAGGTGTTCTGTAAGGTGTACACGGAAGATAGAGTTATGATTAAAGTTAGGAGCCGCCTCTGATATGAAGGCGATGCAGGTGAATATATATCAGATAAATAAGCCAAATTAGCCAAATATTTCCCCGATGAGAAAAAATTCCTCTGACATGTTCCAGGGGCCCTCTGGAAAATATCAGACTTAAGTAGAGGCAATAGTACCTTTTTGAATTTGATTCTGGGATGCTGTCCGAAGAAAGTTTCTTTGGCACTTGCTTAAATAAGATTATAGGTTGCCACGAAGCAATACTTACCCATTTAACCAGAATGGCAACAAAATACCTCAAAGGCAAATACAGAGGGTTAGTCATTAGCAAAGTTTAGCTTTTAGTCCTTTTAATATTGAGATCTCATTTTCTTAAATACTCAGACAACTCATTGAGACTCTAAGCATGAGAAACCGTTTTGATAAAACAATTAGAAAACCTTTTGTAATCTTTCAACATTAAGAGCAGACTAACAGTTTAAGAAAAGTGTCTTTTTTTTCTTTTTAGAGGGCATCTCTCATATTTATTGATCAAATGGTTGTTAACAACAATAAAATTCTGTATAGGGAACTCAATACACAATCATTAATCAACCCCAAGCCTAATTCTCATCAGTCTTCAATCTTCTGAAGCATAACGAACAAGTTCTTACATGGTGAACAAGTTCTTACATAGTGAATAAGTTCTTACATGGTGGACAGTGCAAGGGCAGTCATATCACAGAAACTTTTGGTTTTGATCACACATCATGAACTATAAACAATCAAGTCAGATATGATTATTCATTTGATTTTTATACTTGATTTATATTTCAATCCCACATTTCTCCCTTTTTTTTAAAAGAAATGCTGAAGTGGTAGGTAGTTGCAAGATAAAGGTAGAAAACATAATTTAGTGCTGTAAGAGGGTGAATGTAAATGATCAGGTCTGTGCCTATAGACTAAGTATTAATCCAAGCTAGGCAAGGCAACAAAACATCCATGGATGCAGAAGATTTCTCTCAAAACAGGGGGAAGAGGTTCTAAGCCTCACCTCTGTTGATCCCCAATTTCTCACCTGATGGCCCCCCTGCGGCTGTGCCTGTCTTAGGTTGAGTAAGAAAACTGTCTTTTTAACTGAAAACAAAATTCTAATTTTGCTGTGTACTTGATATTGAGACTCATTTGCTTTAATTTCCCATAGCATGACTATATCAATTTTTCCACAAGCTTTCTGCAACTTTCCTTACACATCAGTGTTCTTCCTCTTTAAATAAACATCTGTACTTTAGAACAAAGTTACTTTCTATTATCAAAAGACACATATTTTAGCATTCACAAATGTTTTCCTTACTACTTCAAGTAGCTTTAATTAAAATTTAAAATCATTCGGTACCTTAATTTTCAGTGAACACTGCGTAGTATGCTATTGTAAACTGTTACACTAGCATTTTTTAGATTGACAAATTTATGAGCATATTTTATAATTTCTGGAATTGTGTGCTTTACAGCACACTCTCACTAAGCACAAAATATGTCTAAACTTAGCAAAACTTTAAGATTTTAGGTTACTACAAAAATTCTCAGGCTGTAGGTAGGTATACACACTGTAACACACAATTATTATTAAGATGTTCACTTTCTGCACTTAGTTTACTCATTCTTAATTATGCTAGACTACTTACAAAACCTTTACTGAATATTAGACAAAGTCAAGCCTCTAAGCATTTTATTCTTGAAAGATTTAGCAGATAACATCAACTTAAATGACTGTATGTAAACTAAGGCAGCTGATAATCATAAGGACATATCCATTTCAGTTCAACTTAAATTAGCATTAATGGTTAATATCTTTTATTAGAATTTTCTGGAAGTTTTAGAATGCCCAATTTTCACAGGCACGTGCCTTTAAATCAATATTATTAATACCATCTGGAGGTAGAAAAATATTTCTCATTTATACACTTAGACAAACATACAGATTGAGATGTAATGACTACAGTTAGCAATACTTTTCATAAAAGAACATATACACAGATAAACTGATACAAAGATTTGAGTCACTAATAACCAATTGCCTTCTTTCCTTTTAGCTTATTTGACTAAAAGTGTCTCAGTTTTCAAGAATACACTCTAAAGGTGAGCAGCTTACATAACTGGGTTAAGGTTTAGACGGCCCCAGACTAACAGGGCTGATGAAGGCTCTGAAATTATAGGGACTGTTTGTGTCCAGGGGGCTGTAAATAAAATGCAAGTACAATTCTAGCACCAGTCATTTAAATCCAGGCTGTATTGAAGAAGATAAATTTCTTCTGTTTCAGGGAGTCTAGTTTTAAAAGACCTCCCAATTTTTGAAGATAATGAACTCAATAAGTAGGATAGATTTTCATGAAAAAGTTTACAAAAACTAGCCCCATATTGTAGTAGTTCACAGGACTTTTGACTATTTCCTTCCTTGCATTTAAATAAAATTGGCTGCATAACCTTATTATATTGTATACTTCTCTCAGGGGCCAAGCCTCTCTGTTAGAGAGTTTGTATTGAGGTCAGGCTTGTGTGCAGAAGATAAGACACTTCTTTATTCTCAAGGTCTAGAGATCAAAATTGTTCCCAGTTCTTTAGAATGCAAGCCAGAGGCATGTCTGGCTTTAATTTGAAGAGGAAGTTCCCACCTGGGAGGGAGAAAGACAGGTGTGTGACACCTGGTTGGCCTTTTCTCTGTGTGAGGGCATCCCCTCGCATTGGAGCCTGGATGACAGTGGTCAATCACCTCCTCTGCCAGGCCTAATGGACTTAACCACTCCTTACCAGCGTGGCCTGCACCTTGCCTTGATTCCCCTCTTGCCTTCCCACTAAGCAAGAGTCACCTTGGAGCTCTGTATTTAGTGGTACTTTATCAGTGTGCTCCTACTTTACACCTTTTGGGAGTTTTGCTAGTTTTCTCTGCACAAGCTTTAGTCATTCTTTGAGAGCCCCTGTCTGTCTGATAAGTGCAGGGACTGTGTGACCTCTCACTGCTTGAGCCTTGGTCAGAGTCACAAGCCTGTTTTGCTTTCCTGGGGCTGCAGAAAGGAAATGCCTAGCCCCAGGATGACTGCCTATAAGGAAAGGAGGTCAACAGAATAGAGCCATTTACATGTTGGGCTAGGGGTTCAGTTTGATTACTTCACAGAGTTCATTTACATTAGACAGGAGAAAGTGGTGCAGGCCTAAGAGGACTGCTTTGAATGGGGAGCAGGGGAACTTTTTCCAAGGCCACAGATAAAATTCAGAGGCTGCCACGGACATTTACGGGGGGGGATCTATACTCTTTTTTTTTTTTTTTTTTTTTTTTATTGAAGGGTAGTTGACAACAGCATTGCATTACATTAGTTTCAGGTGTATAACACAGCGACTCAACATTTATATACATGATATTTCTAGGTACCAGGTATCACCATACCAAGTTGTTACAATATTTTGACTATATTCCTTATGCTATACATTACATCCCGGTTACTTATTTATTTTACAATTGGAAGTGTGTTTATATATATATATATATATATATATATATATATTGTGAGGGCATCTCTCATATTTATTGATCAAATAGTTGTTAACCACAACAAATCTCTGTATAGGGGGGTCAATACTCAATGAACAATCATTAATCCACCCCAAGCCCAATTTTCGTCAGTCTCCAATCTTCTGATGCATAACGAACAAATTCTTACATGGAGTACAAATTCTTACATAGTGAATAAGTTACATGGTGAACAGTGCAAGGGCAGTCATCACAGAAGCTTTCAGTTTTGTTAATGCATTATGAACTATAAACAGTCAGTTCAAATATGAATACTCATTTGATTTTTAAACCTGATTTATATGTGGATACCACATTTCTCTATTATTATTACTTTTAATAAAATGCTGAAGTGGTAGGTAGATACGAGATAAAGGTAGAAAACAGAGTTTAGTGTTGTAAGAGAGCAAATGTAGATGATCAGGTGTGTGCCTGTAGACTATGTGTTAATCCGCGCTAGACGAGGGCAATAAACATCCATGTATGCAGAAGATTTCTCTCAGAACATGAGGGGGGAGGTTCTAAGCCTCACCTCTGCTGCTCCCCATTTTCTCACCAGATGGCCCCCTGCGACTGTGCCTGTCTTAGGTTGTTCCTCTCTTGAGGAATCTTACCCGTCTCTGGCTAACCAGTCATCTTCCGGGGCCATACAGGGAAATGTGAAGTTGGTAAGTGAGAGAGAAGCCTTATCGTTTGAAAAGGTTAGCTTTTTACTTCTTTGCATATTTATGCCCTGTGGCTTCTATGCCCAGCATTTGTCTTGAGGTGTCTTTACCACTTGGAAGAATTATGATACTCGGTAAATTCAACATGTGGCACGAGTTCTATTTAAAGGTTGTGATTAGGTAGGAAGAAGAAAAGCTACAGAAGTAGCAGGCAGAAGAAAACCTGGGAAGATTGATTATTTCTTTGACATATCTTCTTGTTGAGTAACTTCAGCATGGATAGGTTTTAAACGACTAATTAAATTGTGCACACACATTAACTTAATAGGAATATAGTTACCTAACCAAAGCATACCTGTAATTAAAAGCCATCTCCAGTGAAACCAAGAAAACCAGTTAGGCACCTAAGACATTTGTGAAAACTTATCTATGATATGGTGGATATTGTCCGACTGAACTTAAACAGTCTGAGAGAATTCAGATAAACTAGAACACTCCATTCCTGGGGACTGTTCATATCCCATATGTTCTTTTAACGATAAATAGTCTGTGGTTGTAAGATTTTGGAGTGCTACAATTTGCACTTCTCCTAATTCTTGGTTCAGTTACAACAGTATAGATCCAGGCCAATTTTTGTTTTACTGCATGCACAGGCCAGCTTAGATATCTCCTTCATCTTTCCCATGGCAAGTCCAGGAACTGGTGGGATGAGTGCATCTACACCTGTGACAGTGTGTGGATCTTTGTTGAAGTTTTTTTTTTTTTTTTTTTTTTCTGATCATCTTCTGTCATGAGTCTTCCCGAGAGTGCTGATGTTGGAAGTTCTTTTTCATATCGTATCTTAGTTCATTTTCGGGGTAGCCAAATTAGGCTTTGATCCTCTGTATAAACACAAACAGACCCTTTGCCTACACTTTTATATGTCCTTTATATCATTGTGTAGAACTCATTAGAGGTCACCACATAGGAACTGCATTTTTTTTTAATCATTAATCTACACTTACATGACGAATACTTTGTTTATTAGGCTCTCCCCTATACCAGGTCCCCCCTATATACTCCTTTACAGTCACTGTCCATCAGCGTAGCAACCTGTTGTAGAATCACTACTTGTCTTCTCTGTGTTGTACAGCCCTCCCCTTTCTCCCACCCTGCTATGGATGCTAATCTTAATACCCCCCTACTTCTCCCCCCATTATCCCTCCCTACCCACCCATCCTCCCCATTCCCTTTCCCTTTGGTACCTGTTAGTCCATTCTTGAGTTCTGTGATTCTGCTGCTGTTTTGTTCCTTCAGTTTTTCCTTTGTTCTTATATTCCACAGATAAGTGAAATCATTTGGTATTTCTCTTTCTCCGCTTGGCTTGTTTCACTGAGCAAAATACCCTCCAGCTCCATCCATGTTGCTGCAAATGGTTGGATTTGCCCTTTTCTTATGGCTGAGTAGTATTCCATTGTGTATATGTACCACATCTTCTTTATCCATTCATCTATCGATGGACACTTAGGTTGTTTCTAATTCTTGGCGATTGTAAATAGTGCTGCGATAAACATAGGGGTGCACTGATCTTTCTCATACTTGATTGCTGCATTCTTAGGGTAAATTCCTAGGAGTGCAATTCCTGGGTCAAATGGTAATTCTGTTTTGAGCATTTTGATGTACCTCCATACTGCTTTCCACAATGGTTGAACAAGTTTACATTCCCACCAGCAGTGTAGGAGGGTTCCCCTTTCTCCACAGCCTCGCCAACATTTGTTGTTGTTTGTCTTTTGGATGGCAGCCATCCTTACTGGTGTGAGGTGATACCTCATTGTAGTTTTAATTTGCATTTCTCTGATAATTAGCGATGTGGAGCATCTTTTCATATGTCTGTTGGCCATCTGTATTTCTTTTTTGGAGAACCATCTGTTCAGTTCCTTTGCCCATTTTTTAATTGGGTTATTTGTTTTTTGTTTGTTGAGGCGTGTGAGCTCTTTATATATTCTGGACGTCAAGCCTTTATCGGATGTGTCATTTTCAAAGATATTCTCCCATACTGTAGGGTTCCTTTTTGTTCTATTGATGGTGTCTTTTGCTGTACAGAAGCTTGTCAGCTCAATATAGTCCCACTTGTTCATTTTTGCTGTTGTTTTCCTTGCCCGGGGTGATATGTTCAAGAAGAGGTCACTCATGTTTATGTCTAAGAGGTTTGTGCCTATGTTTTCTTCCAAGAGTTAAATGTTTTCGTGACTTACATTCAGGTCTTTGATCCATTTTGAGTTTACTTTTGTATATGGGGTTAGACAATGGTCCAGTTTCATTCTCCTACATGTAGCTGTCCAGTTTTGCCAGCACCATCTGTTGAAGAGACTGTCATTTTGCCATTGTATGTCCATGGCTCCTTTATCAAATATTAAGTGACCATATATGTCTGGGTTAATATCTGGATTGTCTAGTCTGTTCCATTGGTCTGTGGCTCTGTTCTTGTGCCAGTACCAAATTGTCTTGATTACTATGGCTTTATAATAGAGCTTGAAGTTGGGGAGTGAGATCCCCCCTACTTTATTCTTCTTTCTCAGGATTGCTTTGGCTATTCGGGGTCTTTGGTGGTTCCATATGAATTTTTGAATTATTTGTTCCAGTTCATTGAAGAATGTTGCTGGTAGTTTCATAGGGATTGCATCAAATCTGTATATTGCTTTGGGCAGGATGGCCATTTTGACGATATTAATTCTTCCTAGCCATGAGCATGGGATGCGTTTCCATCTGTTAGTGTCCCCTTTAATTTCTTTTAAGAGTGACTTGTAGTTTTCAGAATATAAGTCTTTCACTTCTTTGGTTAGGTTTATTCCTAGGTATTTTATTTTTTTTGTTGCAATTGTGAATGGAGATGTTTTCCTGATTTCACTTTCTGTTGGTTCATTGTTGGTATATAGGAAAGCCACAGATTTCTGTGTGTTGATTTTGTATCCTGCAACTTTGCTGTATTCCGATATCAGTTCTAGTAGTTCTGGGGTGGAGTCTTTAGGGTTTTTTATGAACAGTATCATGTCATCTGCAAATAGTGACAGTTTGACTTCTTCTTTGCCAATCTGGATTCCTTGTATTTTTTTGTTTTGTCTGATTGCCGTGGCTAGGACCTCTAGTACAATGTTAAATAACAGTGGGGAGACTTGTCATCCCTGTCTAGTTCCCGATCTCAGCGGAAATGCTTTCAGCTTCTCGCTATTCAATATAATGTTGGCTGTGGGTTTTTCATAGATGGCCTTTATTATGTTGAGGTACTTGCCCTCTATTCCCATTTTGCTGAGAGTTTTTATCATGAATGGATGTTGAACTTTGTCAAATGCTTTTTCAGCATCTATGGAGATGATCATGTGGTTTTTGTCTTTCTTTTTGTTGATGTGGTGGATGATATTGATGGACTTTCGAATGTTGTGCCATCCTTGCATCCCTGGGATGAATCCCACTTGGTCATGGTGTACGATGGTTATGATGTATTTTTGAATTCGGTTTGCTAAAATTTTGTTGAGTATTTTTGCGTCTACGTTCATCAGGGATATTGGTCTGTAGTTTTCTTTTTTGGTGGTGTCTTTGCCTGGTTTTGGTATTAGGGTGATGTTAGCTTCATAGAATGAGTTTGGGAGTATCCCCTCCTCTTCTATTTCTTGGAAAACTTTCAGGAGAATGGGTATTATGTCTTCCCTGTATGTCTGATAAAATTCCGAGGTAAATCCATCTGGCCCGGGGGTTTTGTTCTTTGGTAGTTTTTTGATTACCGCTTCAATTTCGTTGCTGGTAATTGGTCTGTTTAGATTTTCTGTTTCTTTTTGGGTCAGTCTTGGAAGGTTGTATTTTTCTAGGAAGTTGTCCATTTCTCCTAGGTTTCCCAGCTTGTTAGCATATAGGTTTTCATAGTAGTCTCTAATAATTCTTTGTATTTCTGCGGGATCTGTTGTGATTTTTCCTTTCTCATTTCTGATACTGTTGATTTGTGTTGACTCTCTTTTCCTCTTAATAAGTCTGGCTGGAGGCTTATCTATTTTGTTTATTTTCTCGAAGAACCAGCTCTTGGTTTCATTGATTTTTGCTATTGTTTTATTCTTCTCAATTTTATTTATTTCTTCTCTGATCTTTATTATGTCCCTCCTTCTGCTGACCTTAGGCCTCATTTGTTCTTCTTTTTCCAATTTTTATAGTTGTGACATTAGACCGTTCATTTTGGATTGCTCTTCCTTTTTTAAATATGCTTGGAGTGCTATATACTTTCCTCTTAAGACTGCTTTTGCTGCATCCCACAGAAGTTGGGGCTTAGTGTTGTTGTTGTCATTTGTTTCCATATATTGCTGGATCTCCATTTTGATTTGGTCATTGATCCATTGATTATTTAGGAGCGTGTTGTTTTAGCCTCCATGTGTTTGTGAGCCTTTTTGCTTTCTTTGAACAGTTTATTTCTAGTTTAATGCCTTTGTGGTCTGAAAAATTGGCTGGTAGGATTTCAATCTTTTGGAATTTACTGAGGCTCTTTTTGTGTCCTAGTATGTGGTCTATTCTGGAGAATGTTCCATGTGCACTTGAGAAGAACGTGTATCCTGTTGCTTTTGGATGTAGAGTTCTGTAGATGTCTATTAGGTCCATCTGTCCTAGTGTGTTGTTCAGTGCCTCTGTGTCCTTACTTATTTTCTGTCTGGTGGATCTGTCCTTTGGAGTGAGTGGTGTGTTGAAGTCTCCTAGAATGAATGCATTGCATTCTATTTCCTCCTTTGGTTCTGTTAATATTTGTTTCAGGTATGTTGGTGCTCCTGTATTGGGTGCATATATATTTATAATGGTTATATCCTCTTGATGGACTGAGCCCTTTATCATTGTGTAATGTCCTTCTTTGTCTTTTGTTACTTTCTTTATTTTGAAGTCTGTTTTGTCTGATACCAGAATTGCAACACCTGCTTTCTTCTCTCTGTTGTTTGCTTGAAATATCTTTTTCCATCCCTTGACTTTAAGTCTGTGCGCGTCTTTTGGTTTGAGGTGAGACTCTTGTAAGCAGCATATGGATGGATCTTGCTTTTTTATCCATTCTATTATTCTGTGTCTTTTGATTGGTGCATTCAGTCCATTTACATTTAGGGTGATTATTGAAAGGTATGAATTTATTGCCATTGCAGTCTTTAAGTTTGTGGTTACCAAAGGTTTAGGGTTAGCTCCTTTACTGTCTTACTGTCTAACTTAACTCGCTTGTTGAGCTATTATAAACACAATCTGATGATTCTTTATTTCTCTCCCTTCTTATTCCTCCTCCTCCCTTCTTCATATGTTGGGTGTTTTGTTGTGTGCTCTTTTTAGGAGTGCTCCCATCTAGAGCAGTCCCTGTAGGATGCCCTGTAGAGGTGGTTTGTGGGAGGCAAATTCCCTCAACTTTTGCTTGTCTGGGAATTGTTTAATCCCTCCTTCATATTTAAATGATATTTGTGCTGGATACAGTAGTCTTGGTTCGAGGCCCTTCTGTTTCATTGCATTAAGTATATCATGCCATTCTCTTCTGGCCTGTAGGGTTTCTGTTGAGAAGTCTGATGATAGCCTGATGGGTTTTCCTTTGTAGGTAACCTTTTTTTTCTCTCTGGCTGCTTGTAATACTTTGTCCTTGTCTTTGATCTTTGCCATTTTAATTATTATGTGTCTTGGTGTTGCCCTCCTTGGATCCCTTGTCATGGGAGTTCTGTGTACCTCTGTGGTCTGAGAGGCCATTTCTTCCCCTAGTTTGGGGAAATTTTCAGCAATTATTTCTTCAAAGACATTTTCTATCCCCTTTTCTCTCTCTACTTCTTCTGGAATGCCTATGATTCTTATATTATTTCTTTTATATTGATCACTCAGCTCTCTTAAAATTCTTTCATTCCTGGAGATCCTTTTATCTCTCTCTGCATCAGCTTCTCTGCGTTCCTGTTCTCTGTTTTCTAGTCCATTAATGGTCTCTTGCATCTCGTCCATTCTGTTTTGAAGTCCTTCCAGAGCTTGTTTTATTTCTGAATTCTCCTTCCTTAGTTCTTGCATATTTCTCTGCAAGTCCATCAGCATGGTTATGACTTTTGTTTTGAATTCTTTTTCAGGTAGACTGGCTAAATCTATCTCCCCAGATTCCTTCTCAGGGGAAGATGTAGCAGATGCCGAAGCTGTCTGGGTTAGTCTTGTCTGGATCATATTTTTTTGCCTTTTCATGTTGACAGGTGCTATTGACTGTCAGCTGGGAGGGCCAAAATTTTCACTTGCTACTGGCCTTTCTTTACTGGGGCAACTGCGTCCCCTAGTGGCTTGTGTTGGGTAATTGCATGTAGAGTGGGTCTTTGTGTCTTGCCTCTCCGGAAGGGAGAAATTTCCCTTTCTGTGGGCGGAATTTGTCTCAGGCTGCTTCTCTGCTTTCGCCGCGCCCGGTGGGGTAATGGATGGGGGGGCTGCTTGACTGTTTGCCTCCGTGAGGGGTCTCAGAGCTGTTGCCCAGGGGGTTAGTGCACCCGGTTTTCCCTGTAATTTCCAGCTGCTGTACTGTGACCTGGGTTGTTTCCGTCAAGGTGTTAATTCCCTGTCCCTTTAAGACTTTCAAAAAGCCCCCGCTTTTCTTTGTCACAGGGGCATCAGCTTCAGCACCCACTCAGAGGTCTTACTCCCTGTTCCCCCAGTATCCAGGGCCCCCTGGGCATGTACTGTGTCTGCGCTCTGGCCCGGATGGCTGGGGCTGGGTGTTCAGCAGTCCTGGGCTCCGTCTCCCTCCCGCTCTGCCTATTCTTCTCCCGCCGGGAGCTGGGGGGAGGGGCGGTCGGGTCCCGCTGGGCCGGGTCTTGTATCTTACCCCTTTCACCAGTCGCTTGGTTCTCGCTGGTGTAGCTGCAGTCTGGCCACTGTCCTGCATCTTCTGGTCTCTCTTTTAGGGCTAGTTGTGTTTGTTGTATTTTCAAAAGTATATATGTTTTTGGGAGGAGATTCCCACTGTCCTACTCACGCCGCCATGTTGGCTCCGCCTCTCGGATCTATACTCTTATACACCAGTTTCTGCCACTGCATGGTAATTATCCTGCTAGTCACTAAGAAATCTGGCCTTGTGAGACAAGAGGTCAGGTGTCACCTGTGACTCTCGCATAGGCAGCAGCCTAGCTGGAGGTTCATTCAGCACCATTGGATCAATTGGCTGGAGTCAAGATCCAAGGACCACTGTCTATTAGTCAGGTCTGCCCTCAGAGTCCACAGATTAGGAGAGGAAAGTAGGAAATCAGCTCAGCCACTCCCCGACATTCCTCTCCGTAGGTAGGGGATCAAGTACTGGCAGACACCGGGAAACCGTTCACCTGAGACTTAAGACTGATAGCCAATGCTAATCATCGTTTAAGTGGCTAACGGGTGCCCAGACACATTGTATGAGATAAAGAGCATAACATTATGTCAGGAATAAGAGTGAAGTGTAGATCTCCTACCTTGCAGTGGTGAGCATCGGGTTCTGTGAAACTGATGAAGTTAGGAAAGAGTTAGGAACACCCCCTGTCTCACTGAGTGGCCAGGGCAGCCTGAAGAAGAAGGCTGGAAGTCAGAGACAGAGAGAGAGAGACACTTCCCATGGATACCCAGTTGGGTTGTCGGGGTCTGATTCCAGACACCCAGACCTTTCAGAAGCCACTGAAGTGCAGCCTCAGCCTAGACTCTCACAGGTGCCCACATCTTTCCTCAGTCCCTTGCATCCAAAGGGATACCCTAAAAGGGAATCCTGGCCTCCACTCAGGTGACATTCCCAGCTCCCAAGGGAGATGGGGGATCCACTGAGGGAGATGCAGGGGAATGGCAGCCGGGCTAGTCCCATTTAAGTGGCTGACAAGTACCACTTAATAGATGGCTTCCTTCTATAAGGACAGCAAAAGAAAAGACAGGCTTGGATTCTGGTACTCACCTCCAAAGTTATCCCACATGAGCCCCTAAAGATGATGCCAGAGTTCTTGTTCATGAAGCCAAAGAATGAGCTTCACAAACACTCAAGGTAGGAGAGCAAGGTACAGGCTTTTATTTAGAAATAAAGTGAGAGGAAAGAGCTCCTGGCTCACGCCAGGAGGGGACAAGAGAGCCTGTGATGGTGCATTGTCTAGCGGTTTTATAGGCAATTGAGGATTTTTCAAGAACATAAAAAAAAGGCTTAGGGGCGTGGATTTGTACCACCTGCCCTGTCCTCAAGGTGGGTTGGGCCGTAGTCTGATTTCTAGGGCTGACAGTGGAGTCACGGTTATGCTGATACCCTTGCAGAACACTCAAACATTCCAGGCCAAGTTGTTCCTGGCCTTTTGTCCTTTAACTGATCTTACTGAAGATGTCTATATCTTTACCCTAGAGAATTAGTGTGACCTTGACTTTGCATAAAGCTTAGTAAAGAGTTTCAGTAGGGACTTCTTTGCCCATTGTTACATTTCTCTGACTGTAAAGATTCTGCCCTGCTTTTTCTGGAGGCCCTCACCCTACCATGACTACACCCATGGTCCCTGTCTCATTACCTTTTGGGAACTTGTCTCTTTTAAACTTCATAATATATATGTTCATTTTTGTCTAAAAAATAATGTATAGCTTTCCAATCAATGTGTGCCAAGACCCTTTGGTAGTTCTGGGAATGGGTCCCATGTTTGTGTTGAGATCTGTCACACTCCTGGGCAGGTCACCTCCAGCCTTAAGGAGATCTGCCACCATACATGAGGGTGCAGCAAGCATGTCAGCACTTAGGAGATCTCTGAGGCAAGCGTCTTGTCCAAATGCTAGTGGTGCCCCATGGATCTGACATTCAGAACTCTGGGGACTGGCTGGGACTTGGGCCTCAGGAACTCAGAGGAGATGCCACAGAGAGACAGGACCAGAACTCTAAGGGGCAGCATTGGCTCACTAGAGCTGGCACCTCTGAGTGAAGGCTGTGAGGCTATGAGGCTCTAGCCGTCCAGGAAATCTGCAAACTGGAATCAACTGTTGCTTCTGGAATGAGTTACTGGTCTGGATAGAAGAAGTGTTGCTGAGGGGCTGGGAGCTGTGGGTTGGGGGTGGTGCTGACTAGAACAGGAAGCAAAAAAGAAAAACAATGTCTCTTCTTCCTTCTCTGGCCTTACCATCTCCCTTCAGCCACCTCTTATAAGTGAAACCTGACAGGGCACTGGAGAGAATGTCAGTCTTCCCTACCCCCAGGGAAATAATACAGTTTCCCCAGGGTGATCAGGAGAAATCACTCTACTTTTGCCTAAAGGTAAACCTAAAAGGAGTCTCAACTTCCAATTCAATGGAACCTTTGATTGGTTCCCTGGTGGGAGCATTCCCCCCTTAGGAACAAGACCTCCAAACCAGAAGAGCTCAAACTTGAGGGGAAGGAAGCAACAACTCTGAGAGAGAGTTGGTAAATGTAACAACTAGTCACTTCCATGTCTACATTTAATTCTAGGACTCAGTCACTTTGATTTCGGGAGAAATAGCACCAGATAATGGGTACTGAGTCAAAACATATACTGCCTTCTTTAAGATAATATCCTGCCTTTCAGGAAACTCTCTCTCAGCTAACATCATGAATGAGTTGTCAGAAAGGTATACCACCTTACTGGCCACCAGTCTACCAGGTCGCTTCTGTAGTTCCAGTGTCTTGGTAAGACCAGTGAATTCCATAAGCTTAAGCCTTTCAATTTTTTTTGCCATGATATGAGTTTCTTGATCTGAAATTATATTGTGGGAATACCATGGTGGTGAATAAGGCACTCCATAAATCATACATAGTGGTGCTGGCAGGAGTCTTAAAGGCTAGGAACACAAATGCATGAGTCTGTTTTAGTGAGGTCAAATTGCTGTCCCCTCCATGATGGAAGAGGTCCAATGTAATCAACCTATACCAGGTGGCTGGCTGGCTCTCCCAGGAAGTATTGGGATATCAGGGGCTCAGCATTGGTCTCTGTTGTGGACAACAAAGCACTTGGCAGCTGTAAGAGCCAGAACAGCTTCTTCATTTCTTGAAGCTATGCATTGTCTCCATCTCTGCTGCAGTGGCCATTCTGTACATGGGCACTTGAAACCAGCACCATGGTGGCTGGAGAAAGAGGCTGACTGGTGTTCATCGACTGCCTCTTTTTGTCCACTTGATTACTAAAAGCTTCCTCAGCAATGGATGCCCTGTAGTGGTGATATTCACATGAGACACAAATACCTTCACCTTTATCCATTCTAAGTCATTGCTCTCAAGCTGTGCAACTAATCAACATTCACAAATGTTGCCCATATAAAATGTCCAGCATACTGATTAGACAGGTGAATTAAGCCTGGGGAGTTCTTGTCTGGATGTAGATGCAGTAGCCCCTGAACATTACTTCAGCTATTTCATTGATGCCCAGTGATGCATACATAACATTCATGGCTTTTATGGATCGATACCAGAGTGGAAGAAGCTACGATCATCGTATTCTATCAGAGACCTCAACCTCTCATATGTGCAAAAGCCTTGACAGGAGCTAGTGACTAATGAAGTCTAGAAATCTATCATCTTAAAGATATCTCAAATCTGCTAACATGTCCCACTTTCTCTTCTGACAGTCACATGATGTGATGATATATTTCTCTGCTCTTGCAGTTGCACCAGACCCATTAGTAAGCAACCCCTCACACCCCAATCCAACCCTTCTCCCCTCCCATGCTTCAAAAGGTTCATATACCCACACTGTTGTTCTTTCAAGACTCATATGGTTCTAGAATTGAAGGGAGGGGAAAAACATCTTGGTAGTAATTAAGAAACATCCAAATTATTGGCTCTCTTATTCTTCCCTAATACTTACAAAGGTTTTGATATCTTCTACAGTAATTATGATACTACAGAAGCAAGTAGGTTGAGAGAATGGTGAAATTTCTAACTGAAGACTCAATTATGCTTCTGAGGAAGTGTTTTCCTCAAAAGAAAATTTAAGGCATCCTTCCATATATGTGCTGGGCATGCAGATTTCTGAGTTAAAAGTTGAGAATTTCCTTGCAGGATTCACATTTATTGACCACTTGATCACTCCAAATCAATCCATTTACTTACTCTTCCCATTACTTCTCAGAAGTAACATCCTTTGAAGTGGTTTAGACCAAGATCACTCTAGTTAGTAGTAGACAGTCTATCTCCAAAGCCTATTCCACATAAGGAAACAGGCACAGTGTCATTATACTGAACAAGAATATTTTTGTACATTCCATAAATTCTGGGGTGTCCTGGCTGGGATTAATTAGTACTGACAAGTTTCTCTTCTTCATCTTAGGGGAAGATCTGTACAGATTTTTTAAAAAGACCTGTTAATTTTCTCATCAACTGCAGAACCCTTTTTCTGATCTGGTGCCTAGATGGGAATAGCTGTAAATACCCAACTGCCTTCTAGATCTGTTTGTTTGGGAAGTACATGGGAAAAACAACTTGGCTAGTAAAGGACAGGTCTACTAGTTCTTGGCCTTGATCCCTTTCAGAGCTCAGCACATTCAGGAGAAGGAATTATCTGGAGGATGACTTTTTGACTTACCTAATCTTCTGGTGAACCTCACCACATCTAGAGCAGAATTATTGCATCCAGCCAGAAACTGATTGTTTAGTTACAATCTACTCAGCTTTCAAGAAAGCAATTGAAACTTGAAAAGTCCTTGACTTTTAGAGGGTGCTAGCAAAGAGCTGTCAGCAAGGTCTCTTACAACCCTTTATTTTCTTTCCTAAGTTTTCTTCTTGGAATTTAATTTACATGTATTTAAATGCATAGAGAGTAAGTGCACAGTTCAACAAATTTTCACAATTGTACATATTCATAAATCTAACAGGCAAAAAAAGATATAGAACATTTCCATTACCCAGAACATTACCTCTTGTCCCTCTCCAGTCTATACCCCTCCTCCACACACATGCCCCAGAAACAACTACTATTTCAATTTCTATAACCACAGATTAGTGTTGCCTATTCTTTGATTCCATATACATAGAATCATACAATATGCACTTGTCTCCATCTAGCTTCTTTCACTCAACATAATACCTTGAAATTCATCCATGTTTATATATATACCAGCAGTTGTTCCTTTTTATTGAAATTTAGTATTCCTTTGTATAAATCCATTATTTATTTGTTTGTTTGTTTTTCCATTTATAGACATTTGGTTGTTCCTGTTTTGGGGTTAAGTATCCCTTTTAACAGGATTTAGATTATTTAGCTGGAGCAGACTTTATGCAAAATTGTGAAAGGAGAGTATATATTTTGCAGCTAGGAGGCTTCTTTAACAAAGGTTCCTTCCTCTTCTGAAAAGAGAATAGGATTTAGTTTGTTTTGGAGGAGAGAGGATTTCAAATGGACTTCAGAAATTTTCAACTATAATTTGTGAGGAACATGGAATTCTCTTCCAAGGGAATGTGTCACATCTCCTTTATAGAAGGACCTTAATGATATTCATTTTGATTGACTTGGGATCATTTGGATGAAATACAGAAGCAGAAGGAAGGACCAAATCAGTATATTCAAGATATTATTTTTAGTCCTAAACTGATATGGCCATCATTCTTTAAGGAAACCCATTCATTAGCTGCCATGGGGCAGCGATGTGTATGCTATCTGATTAGACTCTGCTTTGCTCACAGGAAAAACTTCAGCATCCCCTAACATGCTGAAAGCATATCCTCTGTCTCATTCATGTGTTCATTCAGTTATCATTCATTTAACACATGCTTGAGTACAAACTCTTAGCTTTGCCAGATTAAAATTGAATTAAACTGAATGTCTTTTGACATTATATGAACTGATTGAGGCCCCTTGTAAGAGCCCAATATAACATATTTCACATGATTGCTTGGTATGTACTTAAGATGCTAAGCATGTAAGTAGAAAGCATTGCATTTATTATGGCAAAATCTTGGCTTGTGCTTTCCTCCAGACTGAATGGTCACTCAATTTCCACAGAAGGGTAGGATAATCAGATCTGCTGACCAGTGACAACAATAACAGCAGTGATTTAACACTTAGTTTTCATTTCTGGCCTCTCTTTTTCTCATTATCTCCTCCCCAGAGAGGGATGATGACTTAAATGATTGATGAATTTCCAGGAAGGAATTGAGTAAGCTCAGCTCAGCACCTTTTTTCACTCCTCCACCTTTTGAGAGTGTTACTGTTGGCAGTTTGCCATATGGTACAAGTGGCATGACTCCAGAGAGAGGAGACTGAAGTGAGAGGGCTGAAGGTGTTCACTTCTGCTAGGAACTGGGTGAGCAGGGGAGTTTAATTAAAGACTGAATTGTTGGCTCTAATTCCTTGTTCTCTAGTCAAATTTTCCAGTAAATTCAGTAGGTATTTTGGATATATTATCTTTATTTTTATCATCTTTCCTAAACTTACATTTATCCTAATTTAATTTGCCCTAGAGTGGGAAAGTGGGATGTGATGGAATATAATTTTTTAAAAGTAAAATATATAGCTCTCATACAAATATATGATAAGCACATGTGAAAGATATTTTACTCATTAATGATGTAACTACCAGAAAAGTAAAGCTAATTTAAAGAGAATATAAGAGTATGAAAGAAAGTAAAAGAAAGCCTACTAAAATCAATTCCTAAATTAGATATAAAAATTGCTAATTTTCTACAGAATATGAACTTCAAATGCTAAGATATCTTCTGTTCTGTAAAGGAATTACTTGCACTTCTACATGAAAAAAAATCGCAACTTAACAGTCTCCACATAAACAAATAACTATGGAATTAAAGGACTTAATCAAAAGTAAATAATAAGTCAAAGTCGCTTACATCAGATGACCCTTGTTAGACAATGTGGCTTCCTAGACAATGCTCTACTATGGCTTTTTAAAAGGATGAGGTACTTTTTTCGCCTTATTTCCAAGTCTGAATACTTTTTCTCAGTAGTTGTTCTCTATCAGGACACCAACAGTCCTAAAAGTTAAGCACTCATTCAATAAAGAAGAGAAGAGAACAGTTGGAATATGGCCAACTGAAAGCAGTTGTCACTGACTCGACACCTTAACCACCCCCAAACAACATCCCTAAGACTGATCCATACTTAACAGCATGTTATGGATTGAACTTTTGTGTTCACACAAAATTCCTATGTTGAAATCCTAACCACCTGATGTTATGGTATTAGAAGGTGGAGTCTTTAGACGTTGACTAGGTCACCAGAATAGAACCCTCACAATGGGATTAGTGTCTTTATAAGAAGAGATATGAGTCTCTGCTTTCTGCTCTGAGGATACAAGGAGAAGACAGACATCCAGAAACAGAAGGAAGGCCTTCACCAAATACCAGATCCTCTAGTGCCTTGGCCTTGGACTTCCTAGCCTCCAGAACAGTGAAAAATAAATGTGTCGTTAATTAAGCCACCTAGCTATGGTATTCTGGTATAGTAGCCCAAATTGATTCAATAGCTTCCATATAGTAACTGGTTTTGGACAGTAATTTTTACCTTCCAGATAAATAAGTTGCACAATGTGCCTTCAGATTGCAACATCAGTTGACCTATTTAATAGTTATTTACTGTCTGGACCATAGCTTGCTTATGTAGGTATTAGTCTCTACTTTTAATGCCACATGAATACCAAGGACTAACTGGTATGAACCATGGTTTTATTGTAAATCATTAATATTTAGCTCTTCCAACAACTGACCAGAAAGTTTCTGTTTCTTCTTGCAACCTCACCTAGTTTCTATGCCATAAACATAGAACAGAGCATTTGTATACCTCTTAGCCATGGCTGGAAGCCATGGAGCTGTTTCACCTAAAATCATATGTAGTTATTTTGACTAAAGATGAGTGGAATTAGGACACAAAACTATTTTATGCCATTTTTTTGTAATGGAATTTGTTAGCTGCCTATTCCTAGTACATTAGGGAATCACAATTATTTTTAGGAAAAAGATTTGGAGGGGGCAGTAATAGACTGGAAGAAGAAATACATTTCATATGTATTTCTGTAAATACATATTAAATAGCTTGGTTCTTTGAGTGTTTGTTTTTATGGTATCAGGAATTCATAGATAGGAATATGATCATAAATTACATTATGCTTCAAAACAGTGAATAAAGACTTAAATAATTCTTAACAATTTGCTAGATTATAAAAATTCACAATATGATATTTTGTTCAAGATCTTCTCATACCTTTCATAGAATATTCAGTTTAAAAAGTTGGATTACAGTGTATTGTGTATCAAATTGGTACAAGTTTATGAGGAAATACCAAAAAAACAATTTTATGTTTCCCTTTGGAAATAGAATTTTTCCATATTGTTAGTTGTTTTATATGCTTATTTTAGTGAGATGCTTTAAGCCAAATTCCAAGATAGACATGTTTCCCTTCTTGCATAAAACTGTGGAGAGGAGAACTGTTAAAGTGAAGGCTTCCAGGTGTAATGTGAGATTCTCTCCTTATTTTAAATTTTGCCAATAGAGTGAGATAAAAAAATTAATGGATAGAGAAAACGTATCTTTGTTAGGAATGCATAATACATTGGTAACCCATGAGATATGTTAGACAAATAGAGGAAGTAGAGACTATATGTGTGCCCACAGATAGAAAGCCATGGAAGTGGACACCAGGTATCACATACTAACAGGAGATGAGGCACTCAGTGTTCGTGAGTCTTAAACCAGCCACCCACTAGTGACACCTCTTCTCACCCCACCTATTCTCTGACAGATTAAAACCCACAGCTGCTTATCAGACTAACTGGTGAGCTACACCATGGACACAGGCACTTCCCCCAGAATAGCTTGGCTGATAGCGCTTACAGGCAACCATTGCATTGAGAATTTCCTATACAACACCAAGAATTGAGAAAAAGGATACTTCAAAAGCTTGGAACTATAATCAGATGCCTCAGGCAATTAGTATTATACTTGTAACCCTTCACTGTTTCTCTCATTTATTATCAGACTTTATAACCACATGGCTAATTGCTCCACAAATCATTGGCGATCATGGCATTTATGACCCTTCCTAAGCTTGGGTCTGTAAGGTTCTCTTTCACATGACTGTGTTTTATGTCCTCTCCTGTTCAGCTCTCTGTCCCTTCTTCCTTTCTTTTCTTCTCCCTGCCTGTGTTTCCTTCCTTCCTCCCTTGTTTCTGCCTCCCTCCCTTCTTTCATCCTTTCTCCTTTCCTCCCTCTCTCTTTCTGTTTTCTTCTATTTACCCTCTCTCTTTCTCTATTTCTTTTAATCCTCCTTGCTGCTACTTCTACATAGTTTATTTTAGAAATGTTTTAAGATGTTTTAATAGGATAAGTAAGTACAACAAAATAGTATATATAAAAATAGGAGAAAAAGAAAAATGGGAATCTGGGGAGGAGATATAAGGTGAAACTAGCAATACAGTATTCTGCAGAGTCTTCTTGTTAGAGATAAGCCACGACACTACACTATTAGGTGTACATTTTGCATCAGTGAAGAATGCATACACCAGTTACAGAAAATGTATTACACTGCTTTAATCAGATAGGGGTTTGTATTAGTCTGGTTCAGGATGCCATAACAAAATATTATGGACTGAGTGGCTCTAACATCAGAAATTTATTTTTCATAGTTCTAGAGGCTGGTCAAGGTGCTGGCCAATTAGGTTTCATGTGAGAGTTATCTTCCTGGCTTTTCAGTTGGCTGCTTTCTCCCTATGTCCTCACATGAAGGGAAGAGGGAAAGAAAGAGAGAAGGAAAGAGAGATGCAGAGATGCAGACTGAGAGAGAAATATATTTCTGTTTCTCTAAATCTAATGAAACATTTGATGTCATGCAAATCCTCTCCTTACAAGTCACTAATCCCAATGCTTAGGGACCCACCCTTGTTACTTCCTTTAATTGTAAGTACCTCCTAAAGGCACCATCTCCAAATATGGTCACATTGAGGATTAGAGCTACAACATATGAATGTGGTAGGGACACAGTCCAGGCAATAGCTAGGTTCTTTTTTTCTCCCCATATAAAATACTACAGGAGGAGGGATAAAGATGGCAGCATGAGAAGTGATACAGAAACCTACTCCAAAAATCACTTATAATATGAAAATATAGCAAATGCAACTAATTCTGAAAGAGTGACAGGAAAGAAAACTATGACAGACTGCTTACATCTGGGAAAAAAGAAGATCTCACAGAAAATGATAAAGTAGCAAAGCTGTGATCTGGTGGAACACAAGCCCTTCCTGCACTCCAGCTCACTGGCAGAAGGAAGAGAAATGGAGTGGGGAGAAGGTGGAGGCCTAAGACTGCTGAACACCCAGCCCTGGAGATCTGCTCTGGGAGCAAAAACCTACATTAAATGGTGCTCTGGAGATTAGTGGGGTTGGAAAGCTAAGACAGGTGGAATATCTGGAGAGACTGAGATTCCAGCCACTTGTGGAGAACAGGTACCCACACTGGCTGCTGTGGGAAAAAAGAAAGGTGGGCACCTGAGAGACTTTCCAACAATGAGAGGGCTGCTGAAGGCACAAGGATTCCACAGAGCTTGCTGCTCAGGAGAAAGAGTAGGTGGACAAAATTGTCCAGGCACTCTGCCCAGCAGGTTGGGAACTTTCAGGAGCTTCAGGCATGCCATTGCCCTGGCTGACAATGCAGCCTTGAGGCTCCCACCCCCAACTGTGATACACAGCCTGCCACTCTTTCCTCTGGGGTAGCACCAACTCACCAAATTGCTGCACCCACCATTGCACCTGGACAGCCAGAAAATGACCCCACCTATGGCAGATACAGGGGCATACAACAGAGGTTGCTCCCTGTGCACTTGGCCCACTGGCCCTGGCAGTGGAGGCGGGCATTGCAGCTGGGAAGCAGGAAAGAGCACTTTTCTTCTGGCAGGCACCAGTGCTGCTTGCCTGCAACCCCACCATCATTCCAGGGGCTGAGCAGTTACAGAGACTAGAGATTCTGTGTACTAGAGGGCCACCTCTACACAAAGATATTTTTACAAATATTGAAATGTCAAAATAACCTGGTTCAAACCAAAATCCCACAAACACCAGAAATAGGGACAGGTGAAACTGAACTCACTAATCTTCCTGAAAAATATTTCAAAATAAAAATCATAAATATGCTCAAAGAGCCACAGAAAGAGGGAGGAATTCAAGAGAGAGATAGAAACTTTGAAAAACGCAGTATCTGTAATGAAACATACAACAGAGGGATTTAAAAGCAGATTAGATGAGTTAGAAAAGACAGTAAATGAAATAGAAGAAGAGAACACAAACACAAAGAAGCTGAGGCACAGAGAGAAAAAAGGATCTCTAAGAATGAAAGAATATTGAGAGAACTGTGTGACCAATACAAAAGGAACAATATTCGCATTATAGGGGTACCAGAAGAAGAAGAAGAGAGAAAAAGGGATAGAAAGTGTCTTTTAGGAGGTAATTGCTGAAAACTTCCCCAGTCTGGGGAAGGAAATACCCTCTCAGGCCATGGAGGTACACAGATCTCCCAACACAGGGGACCCTAGGAAGACAACACCAAGACATATAATAATTAAAATGGCAAAGATAAAAGATAAGGACAGAGTATTAAAACAAGCCAGAGAGAGGAAAAAGATCATATACAAAGGAAAACCCATCAGGCTATTGTCAGACTTCTCTACAGAAGCCTTACAGGCCAGACAGGAGTGGCATGATACATTTAATGCAATGAAGCAGAAGGACCTTGATCCAAGAATACTCTAACTGGCAAGATTATCATTTAAATTTAAAGGAGGGATTAAACAATTTTCAGATAAGCAAAAGTTCAGGGAATTTAACTCCCACAAACCATCTCTACAGTGTATTTTGGAGGGAATGCTATACATGGAAGTGTTCCTAAGGCTAAATAACTGTCAACAGAGAAAATAAAACCACAGTAAAGGAAGTTGACCAATTAATTACTAAGCAAATGCAAAATTATATCAACTACGCCAAAATTCAGTCAAGGGCTACACAAAGAGTACCGAATATGACATCTAACATATAAAGAATGGAGAAGGAAGAAAAAGGAGGGGGGAAAAGAAAAGAACCTTTAGATTGTGTTTGTAATAATGTACTAAATGAGTTAAGTTAGACTGGTGGTTAGTAAAGAAGCTACCCTTGAACCTTTGGTAACCATGAATCTAAAGCCTACAATAACAATTAGTACATACCCATCGATAATCACCCTAAATGTAAATGGTCTGAATGCACCAATTAAAAGACATAGAGTCACTGAGGAGAAAAAAAAAACAAGACCTGTCTATATGCTGTCTACAAGAGACTCACTTCAAACCCTAAGACATACACAGACTAAAAGTGAAGGGATGGAAAAAGTATTTCATACAACTAATAGGGAGAAAAAAGCAAGAGTCACAGTACTTATATCAGACAAAATAGACTTCAAAACAAAGAAAGTAACAAGAGACAAAGAAGGACATTACATAATGATAAAGGGGTCAATCCAACAAGAAGATATAACCAATATAAATATCTATGCACCCAACATAGGAGCAACTACATATGTGAGACAAATACCAACAGAATTGAAAGGGGAAATACAGTGCAATGCATTCATTTTAGGAGATTTCAAGACACCACTCACTCCAAAGGACAGATCAAACAGAAAATAAGTAAGGAGACAGAGACTGAAGAACACATTGGAATAGATGGAACTAACAGACATCTACAGAACACTCCACCCAAAAGCAGCAGGATACACATTCTTCTCAAGTGTACATGGAACATTATCAAGAATAGATCATATACTAGGCCACAAATAGAGCCTCAGTAAATTCACAAGGGTTGAAATTATACCAACCAGATTCTTAGACCACAAAGTTATGAAACTAGAAATAAATTATACAAAGAAAACAAAGAAGTCCACAAGCACATGGTGGTTTAACAACATGCTCCTAGATAATCAATGAATCAATGACCAAATAAAAACAGAGATGAAGTAATATATGGAAACAAATGAAAACAGTAACTCAACACCACAAAAATCAGTGGGATGCAGCAAAGGCTGTGCTAAGAGGGAAGTATACTGCAATACAGGCCTGCCTTAAGAAGGAAGAACAGTCCCGTATGAACAGTCTAAACTCACAACTAATGAAACTAGGAAAAGAACAAATGAGGCCCGAAGTCAGTACAAGGAGGGACATAATAAAGATGAGAGCAGAAATAAATAAAATTGAGAAGAATAAAACAATAGAAAGAATCAATGAAAGCAGGAGCTCCTTCTTCAAGAAAATTAACAAAATAGATAAACCTCTAGCCATACTTATCAAGAATAAAAGAGTCTACACACATAAATAGAATCACAAATGAGAAAGGAAAAATCACTCTGGACACCACAGAAATACAAAGAATTATGAGAAAATACTATGAAAAATTATATGCTAACAAATTAGATAACATAGAAGAAATGGACAACTTTCTAGAAAAATACAACCTTCCAAGGCAGATCCAGTAAGAAATAGAAAATCTGAACAGACCAATTACCAGCAATAGAATTTAATTGGTAATCAAAAACTACCTAAGAACAAATCCCTGTACTAGATGCCTTCACCACTGAATTTTATCCAACATTTAGTGAAGACCTTAAACCCATCCTACTTAAAATTATTCAAATAGGGTGGAGCCAAGATGGCGGCGTGAGTAGAGCAGCCAAAATCTCCTCCCAAAACCACATATATTTATGAAAATATAACAAAGACAACTCTTCTAGAATAGAGACCAGAGGACACAGGACAATATCCAGACCACATCCACACCTGTGAGAAACCAGCACCTCCTGAAGGGGGTTAGATACAAGCCCCAGCCCGGAGGGACATGAGCGCCACTCCCCCCAGCTCCCGGCGGGAGGAGAGGAGTCTGAGCGGGGAGGGAGAGGGAGCCCAGGACTGCTAAACACCCAGCCCCAGCCATCCGGACCAGAGTGCAGACACAGTGCATGAGTGGGGTACTGGAAACTAGGGAAACAGGACAGCAAGACCTGTGAGCGGGTCCCTGTGGCCAGCATGCGGGGACAAAGAAAAGTGAGGAGCTTTTTTTTTTTTTTCTTTTTTTGCTAGTGCTTTTTGGAAATCTTAAAGGGACAGGGACCCCAAAACCGGACAGAAGCGTCCTGGGACACTTAGTCTGGCAGCAGGGAATCCGGGGATCTCTGGGCACTCTAACCCAATGGGCAGCAGGGAGCACGGAGGCCCCTCACGGAGATAAATAGCCTCCAGGCCGCTCCCCTTCCAAAGCGGCTCCACCATATCGGAACAGCAGCCCGAGGCAAGCCACGCCCACAGCAACAGCGGAGATAAACTCCATAGCAGCCCGGCAGGAATCAGAAGCCCTGTCTGCGCACAGCGACCCAGGACAAGCCACTAGAAGTCGCTGTTCTCCCAGGAGAGGAAGGCCACAAACCAACAAGAAGGGAAGTTCTTCCAGCCGTCACTTGTGCCAGCTCTGCAAACTATCTCTATCACCATGGAAAGGCAAAATTACAGGCAGACAAAGATCACAGAGTCAACACCTGAGAAGGAGACAGACCTAACCAGTCTTCCTGACAAAGAATTCAAAATAAATATCATAAACATGCTGACAGAGAAATATGCAAGAGCTAAGGGATGAAGTCCGGAGGGAGATCACAGATGCCAGTAAGGAGATAGCAGAAGTGAAACAAACTCTGGAGGGATTTATAAGCAGAATGGATAAGATGCAAGAGGCCATTGATGGGATAGAAACCAGAGAACAGGAACGCATAGAAGCTGATGCAGAGAGAGATAAAAGGATCTCCAGGAATTAAACAATATTAAGAGAACTGTGTGACCAATCCAAAAGGAACAATATCCGTATTATGGGGTACCAGAAGAAGAAGAGAGAGAAAAAGGGATAGAAAGTGTCTTTGAAGAAATAATTGCCAAAAACTTCCCCAAAATGGGGGAGGAAATAATCGAACAGGTCACGGAAATACACAGAACTCCCAACAGAAAGGACACAAGGAGGACAACAGCAAGACACATAATAATTAAAATGGCAAAGATCAAGGACAAGGAAAAAGTTTTAAAGGCAGCTAGAGAGAAAAAGTTCACCTATAAAGGAAAACCCATCAGGCTATCATCAGACTTCTTGACAGAAACCTTACAGGCCAGAAGAGAAGGGCATGATATATTTAATGCAATGAAACAGAAGGGCCTTGAACCAAAGATACTGAATCCAGCACGACTATAATTCAAATATGATGGAGGGATTAAACAATTCCCAGACAAACAAAAGCTGAGGGAATTTGCCTCCCACAAACCACCTCTACAGGGCATCTTACAGGGACTGCTCCAGATGGGAGCACTCCTAAAAAGAGCACAGAACAAAACACCCAACATATGAAGAATGGAGGAGGAGGAATAAGAAGAGAGAGAAGAATCTCCAGACAGTGTATATAACAGCTCAATAAGCGAGCTAAGTTAGGAAGTAAGATACTAAAGAGGCTATCCTTAAACCTCTGGTAACCACGAATCAAAAGCCTGCAATGGCAATAAGTACATATCTTTCAATAGTCACCCTAAATGCAAATGGACTTAATGCACAAATCAAAAGACACAGAATAATAGAATGGATAAAAAAGCAACACCCATCTATATGCTGCTTACAAGAAACTCACCTCAAACCCAAAGACATGCACAGACTAAAAGTCAAGGGATGGAAAAACATATTTCAGACAAACAACAGAGAGAAGAAAGCAGGGGTTGCAGTACTAATATCAGACAAAATAGACTTCAAAACAAAGAAAGTAACAAGAGATAAAGAAGGACACTACATAATGATAAAGGGCTCAGTCCAACAAGGGGATATAACCATTCTAAATATATATGCACCCAACACAGGAGCACCAGCATATGTGAAACAAATACTAACAGAACTAAAGGGTGAAATAGACTGCAATGCATTCATTTTAGGAGACTTCAACACGCCACTCACCCCAAAGGATAGATCCACCAGGCAGAAAATAAGTAAGGACATGGAGGCACTGAACAACACAGAAGAACAGATGGACCTAATAAACATCTATAGAACTTTACGTCCAAAAGCAACAGGATATACATTCTTCTCAAGTGCACATGGAACATTCTCCAGAATAGACCACATACTAGCCCACAAAAAGAGCCTCAGTAAATTTCAAAATATTGAAATTCTACCAACCAACTTTTCATACCACAAAGGTATAAAACTAGAAATAAATTCTACAAAGAAAACAAAAAGGCTCACAAACACATGGAGGCTTAACAACATGCTCCTAAATAATCAATGGGTCAATGAACAAATTAAAATAGAGATCAAGGAGTATATGGAAACAAATGACAAAAACAACATAAAGCCCCAACATCTGTGGGACGCAGTGAAAACATTCTTAAGAGGAAAGTATATAGCGATCCAGGCACACTTGAAGAAGGAAGAATAATCCCAAATGAATAGTCTAACATCACAATTATTGAAACTGGAAAAAGAAGAACAAATGAGGCCTAAAGTCAGCAGAAGGAGGGACATAATGATCAGAGAAGAAATAAACAAAATTGAGAAGAATAAAACAATAGCAAAAATCAATGAAATCAAGAGCTGGTTATTTGAGAGATTAAACAAAATAGATAAGCCTCTAGCCAAACTTTTTAAGAGAAAAAGAGAATCAACACAAATCAACAGAATCAGAAATGAGAACGGAAAAATCACGACAGACTCCACAGAAATACAAAGAATCATTAAAGACTACTATGAAAACCTATATGCCAACAAGCTGGAAGACCTAGAAGAAATAGACAACTTCCTAGAAAAATACAACCTTCCAAGACTGACCAAGGGAGAAACACAAAAGTTAAACAAACCAATTACGAGCAAAGAAATTGAAACGGTAATCAAAAAACTACCCAAGAACAAAACCCCCGGGCAGGACGGATTTACCTCGGAATATTATCAGACACACAGAGAAGACATAATACCCATTCTCCTTAAAGTTTTCCAAAAAATAGAAGATGAAGGAATACTCCCAAACTCATTCTATGAAGCCAACATCACCCTAATAACAAAACCAGGTAAAGACCCCACCACAAAAGAAAATTACAGACAAATATCCCTGATGAATGTAGATGAAAAAAATACTCAATAAAATATTAGCAAACTGAATTCAAAAATATATCAAAAGGATCATACACCATGACCAAGTGGGATTCATCCCAGGAATTCAAGGATGGTACAATATTCGAAAATCCATCAACATCATCCACATCAATAAAAAGAAAGACAAAAACCACATGATCATCTCCATAGATGCTGAGAAAGCATTTGACAAAATTCAACATCCATTCATGATAAAAACTCTCAGCAAAATGGGAATAGAGGGCAAGTACCTCAACATAATAAAGGCCATATATGATAAACCCACAGCCAACATTATACTGAGCAGTGAGAAGCTGAAAGCTTTTCCTCTGAGATCGGGAACTAGACAGGGATGCCCACTCTCCCCACTGTTATTTAACATAGTACTGGAGGTCCTAGCCACGGCAATCAGACAAAACAAAAAAATACAAGGAATCCAGATTGGTAAAGAAGTTAAACTGTCACTATTTGCAGATGACATGATACTGTACATAAAAAACCCTAAAGACTCCACCCCAAAACTACTAGAACTGATATTGGAACACAGCAAAGTTGCAGGATACAAAATCAACACACAGAAATCTGTAGCTTTCCTATACACTAACAATGAACCAACAGAAAGAGAAATCAGGAAAACAACTCCATTCACAATTGCATCAAAAAAATAAAATACCTAGGAATAAACCTAACCAAAGAAGTGAAAGTCTTATACTCTGAAAACTACAAGTCACTCTTAAGAGAAATTAAAGGGGACACTAACAGATGGAAACTCATCCCATGCTCATGGCTAGGAAGAATTAATATTGTCAAAATGGCCATCCTGCCCAAAGCAATATACAGATTTGATGCAATCCCTATCACATTACCAGCAACATTCTTCAATGAATTGGAACAAATAGTTCCAAAATTCATATGGAAACACCAAAGACCCCGAATAACCAAAGCAATCCTGAGGAAGAAGAATAAACTAGGGGGATCTCACTCCCCAACTTCAAGCTCTACTACAAAGCCATAGTAATCAAGACAATTTGGTACTGGCACAAGAACAGAGCCACAGACCAGTGGAACAGATTAGACACTCCAGACATTAACCCAAACATATATGGTCAATTAATATTTGATAAGGGAGCCATGGACATACAATGGTGAAAGAACAGTCTCTTCAACAGATGGTGCTGGCAAAACTGGACAGCTACATGTGGGAGAATGAAACTGGACCATTGTCTAACCCCATACACAAAAGTAAATTCAAAATGGATCAAAGACCTGAATGTAAGTCATGTAACCATAAAACTCTTAGAAAAAAACATAGGCAAAAACCTCTTAGACATAAACATGAGTGAATTCTTCTTGAACATATCTCCCTGGGCAAGGAACACAACAGGAAAAATGAACAAGTGGGACTATATTAAGTTGAAAACCTTCTGTACAGCAAATGACACCATCAATAGAACAAAAAGGTACCCTACAGTATGGGAGAGTATATTTGTAAATGACAGATCTGATAAAGGCTTGATGTCCAAAATACATAAAGAGCACACCCACCTCCACAAACAAAAAACAAACAATCCACTTAAAAAATGGGCAGAGGAACTGAACAGACAGTTCTCCAAAAAAGAAATACAGATGGCCAACAGACACATGAAAAGATGCTCCACATCGCTAATTATCAGAGAAATGCAAATTAAAACCACAATGAGGTATCACCTCACACCAGTAAGGATGGCTACCATCCAAAAGACAAACAACAAGAAATGTTGGCGAGGTTGTGGAGAAAGGGGAGCCCTCCTACACTGCTGGTGGGAATGTAAATTAGTTCAACCATTGTGCAAAGCAGTATGGAGGTTCCTCAAAATGCTCAATATAGACTTACCTTTTGACCCAGGAATTCCACTCCTAGGAATTTACCCTAAGAATGCAGCACTCCAGTTTGAAAAAGACAGATGCACCCCTATGTTTATCGCAGCACTATTTACAATAGCCAAGAATTGGAATCAACCTAAGTGTCCATCAGTAGATGAATGGATAAAGAAGATGTGGTACATATGGACAATGGAATATTATTCAGCCATAAGAAGAAAACAAATCCTAGCATTTGCAACAACATGGATGGAGCTAGAGGGTATTATGCTCAGTGAAATAAGCCAAGCGGAGAAAGAGAAATACCTAATGATTTCACCCATCTGTGGAGTATATGAACAAAGGAAAAACTGAAGGAACAAAACAGCAGCAGAAACACAGAACCCAAGAATGGACTAACAGAGGATCAAAGCCTAATTTGGCTACCCAGAAAATGAATTAAGATACGATATGAAGAAGAACTTCCAACATCAACATTCTCTGGAAGAGTCATTCCAGAAGATCATCATCAAAAACTTCAACAAAATCCTGGTGCTGTTGCAGTTGTAGCTGCATTCATCCCACCGGTTCCTGGACTTGCCATTGGAATGAAGAAGGAGATATCTAAGCTGGCCTGTGCATACAGTAAAACAACAAATTTGACTGGATCTATACTGTCAGAACTCAACCAAAAATGAGGAGAAGTGCAAGTTGCAGCGCTCCAAAATCTTGCGACTATAGACTGCCTACTGTTAAAAGAACATAAGGGATGTAAACAGTTCCCAGGAATGTGTTGTTTTAATTTGTCTGATTTTTCTCAAAATATTCAAATTCAGTTAGACAATATCCATCATATAATTGATAAGTTTTCACAAATGCCTAGGGTGCCTAACTGGTTTTCTTGGTTTCAATGGATATGGCTGGTAATTGTAGGTCAGCTTTAGTTATGTAGCTGTATTTCTATTATGTTAATGTGTGCACACAATTTAATTAGTGATTTAAAACCTATACACGCTTATGTTACACTACAAGAAGATATGTCAAAGAAATAATCAATCTTCCCAGGTTTTCTTCCGTCTGCTACTTCTATAGCTTCTCTTCTTCCTTCATAATTACAACTCCGAAGTAATATTCGTGTCTCATATCGAAATTACCGAGTATCATAATTCTTCCAAGTGGTAAAGATACCTCAGGACAAATGCTGGGCATAGAAGCCACAGGGCATAAATATGCAAAGAAGTAAAAAGCTAACCTTTTCAAACAATAAGGCTTCTCTCTCACTTGCCAACTTTACATTTCCCTGTATGACCCCTGAAGATGACTGGTTAGCCAAAGACGGGTAAGATTCCTCAAGGGAGGAACAACCTAAGACAGGCACAGTCGCAGGGGGGCCATCAGGTGAGAAATTGGGGATCAACAGAGGTGAGGCTTAGAACCTCTTCCCCCCCCTGTTTTGAGAGAAATCTTCTGCATCCGTGGATGTTTTGTTGCCCTTGTCTAGCTTGGATTAATACTTAGTCTATAGGCACACACCTGATCATCAACATTTGCCCTCTTACAGCACTAAACTATGTTTTCTACCTGTATCTTGCATCTACCTACCACTTCAGCATTTTATTGAAAATAATAATAATAAGGGAGAAATGTGGGATTCACATATAAATCAAGTATAAAAATCAAACAAATAATCATAATTGACCTGATTGTTTATAGTTCATGATGCGTGATCAAAACCGAAAGTTTCTGTGATGACTGCCCTTGCACTGTTCACCATGTAAGAACTTATTCACTATGTAAGAACTTGTTCACCATATAAAAACTTGTTCGTTATGCTTCAGAAGATTGGAGACTGTTGAGAATTAGGCATGGGGTTGATTAATGATTGTGCATTGATTCCCCTATACAGAATTTTATTGTTGTTAACAACCATATGATCAATAAATATGAGAGATGCCCTCTCAAAAAAAATTATTCAAATAGTAAAAGAGGAGGGTTTACTCTGAAACTCATTCTATGAGGCCAGCATCACTCTAATTCCAAAACCAGGCAAAGATACCACACACAAAAAGAAGAAAATTACAGACCAATATTTGTGATGAACATAGATGCAAAAATACTCAACAAAATATTAACAAACCAAATTTAAAAATATATCAAAAAGATCATCCATCATGATTAATTAGGATCCTCAAGAAACTAAAAATAGAAGTACCATTTGACCCAGGAATTCCACTCCTAGGAAAAGAAAGATCACCCAAAAAAACAAGATCACAAATTCAAAAATACATATGCACCCCTATGTTTATCACAGCACTATTTGCAATAGCCAAGATATGGAAGTAACCTAAGTGTCCATCAGTAGATGAATGGATAAAGAAGATATGGTACATATACCAATGGAATATTATTCAGCCATAATAAGAAAACAAATCCTACCATTTGCAACAACATGGATGGAGCTAGAGGGTATTATGTTCAGTGAAATAAGCCAGGCAGAGAAAGACAAGTACCAAATGATTTCCCTCATTTGTGGAGCATAACAACAAAGCAAAACTGAAGGAACAAAACAGCAGCAGACTCACGGACTTCAAGTAGGGACTAGCGGTTACCAAAGGGGAGGGTTTGGGGAGGGTGGATGGGGAGGGAGAGAGAAAGGGATTGAAGGGCTTTATGACTGGCACATGGGTGTATGTGGAGTTTCACAGGAAAGCCAGTATAGCATGGGAAGACAAGTAGTGGCTCTGTGTCATCTTACTATGCTGATGGACAGTGACTGCAATGGGGTTTGGTGGGGACTTGATAATATGGGTGAATGTAGTAACCACAATGTTGATCATGTGAAACCTTCATAAGAGCGTATATCAATGATATATTAATAAAAAAAATCCTGGAGGAAGGAGTTTGGGACTGGTATGGCAGCTCTGTGTTGTTACCAGTATCTCAGGGTCCGTCTCCCTATCGTGCTGTTCCTAGCTTATGGCTTCTGTTCCCATAGTCCCAAGATGCCTACTTCATATCAGCTCATTCTGTTGGCAGAAGGTTGAAGTAGGGTTGTATGTTTATCAGGAAGCAAAATTTTCCCCCAGGAATTCCCAGCAAACTGTTATTTACACCCCATTGGTGGAAACTGTCATAGGGAGACCTCTAACTGGGAAGGTGTTGTGCTAGACGTTAAATTTTGTAACTTGGGATAATTTTGCTTGGGAAAATATTGGCATTTGGAATTCTGTTAGTGAGGAAGAAGGGGTGAATGGATATAGAGAAGGCAATTCTCAGTGTTTGTTACAGTATCCCTCCAAACGGGCAGATAGCACCTAAAGCATAATTCAGTAAAAATATTTTAAAAAAAGAAAATCAGGAGGACTCCTAATATAATATACTCTGTGCCTATAACTCTGATATTTTGATTAAACCCACAGAAAGATTTTAATGTTTTCTTTGTAAGTATTCTCATAAGTGTTTTTTCTATATTTTTCTTTATAAATATTTTTTCTGTACTAAAGCACAATTGGATCCACCACCAACTTCATGCTCAGGTCCAGCATCAGATTTTAGTTGCCAGCATTTGTCCCTACCTAATAGAACCAAGACTATTGCAGATGGCTGAATCTATAGATTGGGGCCCGAAAAGCATATCTTCCCTCAAATCACAGGCCCCTTCAGGGAGGACACGTTCTTTCTCTGGGCAGCTTCTCTGCGGAAGAGTCTCCTCCAGCTAAGAAGGAACTGCTATAATACATCTTGCCAGTAGATGGCGACAGCATTTAACATATGAAGATACCTGACTAGAAATCCCTTAAGTTAGGCGTCAAATAAGGAATCGTTCTCTGTCATCAGTTATGTTAATTTGACTTTTTACTGGTCAAGTTGATGAAGAATGAGAAATACATGTTTGAAGAGTAACATTAAATACCAGAACCCGGTTGTATATACACCTTTTAATTAGTGATAATTGGTGGTATAAGAAAATATTCAGGGAATGACATTGATTTATTCTAGGTGAGCAAAACCTTCCAGATGAGCAAACTACCTTGTGGAGATACAAGCAGAAAACTGATTAGATGACTTTAATTGCTGTAGCCGCACAAACTTCAAGCAGAGGTTTTTCAATGTTGGCTGCGCATTGTAATCACCTGTGCAGTTAAAAAAATTACGGAACCCTGACCTTATCCCAAGAGATCCTGATCTAATTGGTCTGGGTGTGCCTGAGCACCCAATGTTTCAACTTTCCCAGATGGTTTTACTGTGAAGCCCAAGCTGGGAACGCTTGACTTTGGCCTAGGGCATCCATCACGCACGTGGCTGTCGACTGCTCAGAAGGGCCCACCAAATCCAGAGCCGGCGGTCACCGACGGGGTGTGTGACCTGTGGGACCAGAGAGCCTCTTCATTTTCCCTACAGAACAGCTGCAGTCTCTGCACGCCCACTATCAAGGGTTCATCACCTCACTGCAGTGGGAGAGGTCTAAAAGCAAAATCACAAAAGTCACATTCTGAGTTTTATTCAACACTGTTTTAATTTTGTTTTGTTAGCTGTTCCAGTGGATATTCTCTGTGTGAAAGGGAAACAGGGAAGACAATTTTAGAGTTTGACCATGTCAAGGAGGGAGTGAGCAGAGAGGCTCTGGGCCTGACTCCCAGACGACAGGTCCCTTGGGGCCCAAAGTACAGGGTGGGAGCTCAGTAGCCAGCAACAGATGACTTACAGGAGACAGGGAGGGTCTGAATGTAATCTCTTCTTCAGCGAATTCTTAAAGCAGCCCTTTGAGAGAATACTTTGGTTATTATTTCTGCACATGAGGCAACTGTGGATAAAATGAAGTTTCCTGTGGCTGGGATTCTCACCTGGCCCTGGTTGGCTGGCTCACTACACACGTGTGGGCAATACATCGTTATTAACTCTACATAAAGAGCTTCGCCCAGTGCTCTGGGTGACACGGCAGCACAGCTGCAAGCCTGCAGGAGAGCAGAGGCTGGAGTGGTGAGAGCTCTGGGGACAGAAACTGAGATGGCTGCATGGGTAGAGAGGCCCAGAGGCAGAGACCGGCTCTGAGTGGACGGGATTCTAGTGATTAACCTGCCACCATGGGAATAAAGTTGGATATAAACCCTTTCACTCCAAGAACATTCCATTGTCATTTCTTTGGTCTCATTGAATCCATAGTGAAATTGCCTGGAGCTGAAACCCATTGGCATGGCAGCATCTGAAAAGCCAGAGCATCTCAGTAACTAACCCAATGCCAGCCAGCTCTATGCTGTGGAACCAGATCATTTGCAGTTCCAACTATTGTCCTTTACCTCTCTCGTTTATGTCTGTTCCCCTTATGAGCAAAATGCCTTCAAACAAATTAGTTGGTTCTGCCCCTATTTCTTTGCTTATTATCTGGAAGTATTAGTGCTCCTGTCTGTCAGGGCTGTAATGTGAAATACAAGATACAATGTATGTGAAGCCCTTAGAAGCCTGGAACACAGCCTGAAAGCTTGCACTTTGTAGACCCCAGAGTAGAACATCATCTAATGATCATTCTCACACTTAGGCATTGCTGACTCTCTAGTCTCATGAATCCTCCAATTCTTTTAAACCACTGAAATCATATGATAGTTTATGCAGAGACAAGTATTATTGCAAAGTAAAAAAAAAATCAGTCATTCATTCATTGAGCAAACATTTGCTAAACACCTACCATGTGCCTGCCATTCCTCTTAAGGTTCCTTCTGAGGACGAAGCAGAAGCCAGAGATAAAGCAACAAGAGCGGCCTGTTTGTCTGTAAGACTTTCTGCTGGAGAGGCTGGAGAAGGTGGGTATTGTAAGGCCCACCCATGGTTCTAAGCAAACCATGAATCGTACCTCCAAGGAATTTATAATCTGAGAGCCTGACAAACAAGGGCATCATGATTGTGTAATAGTGGCATCAAACAATAAATTCTCTTATGTACTGATATTAACTCATAATGAACAGGTTCAGGGAGTACTTACTATGCTGTGCATTGTGCTCAGTGCTCCATGGTTTTAAACTAATCCTCATAAATCCTGATGAAGCAGGTGTTAGGAACATGTCCTTGTATAGGTGAGGAAACTAAGGCACAGGACAATAATGTAACTTCCCCACAGCCTCTCAGCTAGTAAAGGAAAGAACAAGGATCTGGACTCGGACCGTCTGACTCTAGAACTTGAACAGATACATCTGAGTCAGTCTGGGAGAGTCTGTGTGAGCTTCCTGGAGGACATGAGCCTTCAGAGATGCACGTCTCACTTTCAGAACCCTCCGACAAGTGCGTATCAAAATCGTGTGATACATGATTTGATATCTTTATTTCAGTTGCATCCATTCCTTCATACCCACATTTGAAAAATGGCAAAAAGGAGCCCTCGGCACTGTAACCCCCACAGCTTGAGCAGTGGACTGCTCCTGCCCTGACTCAGAGAGGCCAGGGTCTGAAGTGGGATGGGATGACTACCACCTATGACTAATCTAGACCTGAGATTCCTCATGGCGAGTTTGAGATGGGTGCCAAACTCAGCTGTAGGACTAATGTGGTGCAGGCCGGCCACTTGCTTTGTCTGTCATGCAGTCCACTCACACAGACTGGTCCGTGAGCTCACCTTCACCCTGCTGGTTTGGGTGCTTCATGAAGATGTGCTTTTCAACGTTAAAAGTGTCTTTTCATCAGAAGCTAAATGTAGGCATAGAGGTTTCATACTTGGGGATGAATTTGAGCTGTGTTAAAACAATTCCCCAACCCAAATATCTTCATAGTCCCACTCAATAACTAAAGCCTGAGAGCTCGCCATTAACACTTGTCGGTTCAGGTAACGGCACCTATTAAAATGTGAATGTCCTCCTAGCGGGGGAGGCTCACCTACTGAAATGCTGGCAGGCATCGTGTTGGGTTAGCAGTGTCTTCATCATCAGGTGACTAAGTGGGAGGCATGAAGACAGGCGAAGGCCCCTGATTTACAGATACACATGGGGACTGCAGAGAGAGAAAGGACACTAACAAAGAGAGTGCAGGCAAGGGCTGTGGTACAGGGCCACTGACCACCTCTGCCCTGAGCACCAGCAGAGGCTGATCTCTCAGGGACAAAGTGCCCATATGGCAGCCTCTCTCTTTCACTCAGGACAAGACTACATATGAATTACTAGATATACTGCTGTCAGTCTTTTCCATTCAGTCTGCTATCCAGCAACCAGGATGATTCTGAAGGCATTGTAAGTGGATCATGTCACTCCCTGACTGAAGTCCTTCCACAGCTTCCCATTGCGTGGACAGCTAATTACATCAGACCGCCTTCTCACGCCTCCCAGGCAAACCTGATGCCCTGTCTATTTCTGTAACCTCCACTTACCCCAGGCTCTTCTTTATTGCTGTAGTGCTCAATAAGCAAATTTCAGTGATAAATTAGTGGAAAAACAAAGTATCTGCCCATCTATAGACATTATTGACACCTGGACACTGGGTCAACTCAGATACTCAGTTGTATTCATGCTCTGAGCCCCTGTTACACTTTATTTCTGCCCCTTGACCTTTCCTTATCCTGCCAAGCTGCAGGTCAGAAATTCCTATTCTTATTTACTTGTTTTTAAAGACTGATCACTGGGCCATCAGAATCCTAGAGACCCTAGAGACCCCCCTTCTGTGATGCCCTGAAAGGGGACCCAGTGAGGCAGCCTCTTCTGTCTGGGTACCTGTTTGCTGCCTTTTCCATGGTTGCCTCTCTTCCAGTCTTCTTTTGGGGGATCCTCTGCCAGGCCTCCTGAGATGGCGGCTAAATAGGCCCACTCTTCCTGGACTGAGAGCATTCCTGACTTGCCTGTCTTTTCTTCCAAAACTGCACAAATGTAGAGCCTGCAGACTTGAACTCAAGTGCCAGCACAGATGTTTATTGACTGTATGGTCTTTAGCAGCTTCCTTAACCTGGCCCGTTTTCTCATATAGAAACGGGGAGGGTAATATTTGATTTATAGTGTTGTTGGGAGAATTAAGTGGCACAAAGTATAGAATAGCACAGTACCTGGCACAGAGAAATCTTCCATAAATTGTTTCCTTCCCTTCCAACCGAATCTAACTTATCCTATTCCCTGTGTGTTTTAGAGTGGACACTTGCTGGTTTGTATGGCTGTTCAATGTCCTTTCTTCCTCCTGAGAGCCACTTGACTTCCTTTTCAGGAATAATCTATCCTTGACAGACTTGGTGGAGCCATAAATCAGGTGCTTTATTCTTGAGCGCTTGACCTAAGCTAAGCCAGTTAGTTTCTCCCTAGACTTACAAAAAGACATGCAGTTGGGAAAAATAAACTGCTCTTGGACTTGTTCTGATTCCTGCCTTGAATCCAAACTTGGTTCTCCAGCATCTTATCTGTTCCATATGCTACTTGTTATGCCTTTAATATATTCCTTTTTTACTTTAATGACCAGTTTTAAGTTATTTTCAAACCAAGAATCTTAAGTGAGAGGCTCTTCCTCATGAAACTATGGAGTCCTAGTACATTTTACCTTGTTTTTTTATTTGTGTATTTGCATGGCCTGATGCTATCTTCTAAGATTTTGTTCACATATATTTTTTTTCCCATGAAACCATTCTTGATATCTCCATTGTACTTAATTTCTCTGTGACTGGAACTTGATGACTGATGGCACTAATGACTTACAGTAACTGTGTGTACATAGATGTCTCATTTTCCCTTCAATATTCTGGTGGAATTGAACCACCTTTCTGAATGAGACGATAGCCTGCAGATCCCATAAACTAAATAAAGGGACAAAAGCAGCACCTCTGGGGAAGGTTGTCTTAACAAGTAAGAGTCCTCAATGTATAATGCTTCATATCCCCAAAAGTAACCAAGCAAGGGCCTCCCAGGATGGGGAGCTAGAGGTGTGGGGTGGAGGATACTTAATGGCGTTTTCAGGGCATTCCTCTTGGGATCCCACAGAGCGCCCTACATCTGTAGCAGCCTCCCTCCCCCGTAGGCTCTGCATGAATAATCATATCTGTGTCAGAAGAGTGAGCAGTGAGTTGATTCATAAGTTGTTCAGGAGAAGGAATATGTGTTGGTTTGTGTATGTGTGTGTGTGTGTGTGTTCATTTTGGGAGAGAGGGAGTAGAAAGAAAAGGACAATTTTTGAAGCTTTTTATCCATTACTTTGAAAATATTTTATTAAAAATTAGTTGTTACATTGTTGGCAAATAGGAAATATAGCCTTTTAGTTTCTGTAAATATGATTCATATTTAATTCCTAATGTAAGCTAGGCGCATTATACACAGTTCTGTAAGAGTCCCGATTTATTATTCCCACTGTATAGGTAAGGAGTCAATGGAGTGCTGGGCTAAGTGGCTGGGAATTCTGTATTCTGAACTTATCCTGAGCTTCAAATATTCTGCTTTTTCCACCTAAGCTCATTAAAACTGGTTAATCCTTAGATGAAGTGGAGTCTAAAGGGAATCAGAGGTTGGCAAGTGAAGACTAGATGCTAGTAACAGCCCTGCCACTCCCCAACTAGATAGGGTGACCTTGGGGAAGTTGCTCAATCACCAGAGACTTTAGTTTTTTATTTATATTACATTGAAGTCTGTGAAGTTGTTATTTTTGTACATAAAAATGATCAGAGGGCAACAATTTAAGTAAAATGAAACTGTTTGATCAGTAGGACCCCATGGCATATCACTGTCTATTACTTTCCATAATTATAATTTGAAAAACACTATGACCTCCATGAAAAAGTTCAACCATGACCAGTGATGATGACCCTGAAAGATCAGAGCAGTCACATGGTCCCCTGGGGGCTGCATCACATAGGACGGTTCATTCCACCTGCAAGAGCATGGTATGGGAATTTTCTGTTGTTTCTGTGTGCTAGGCCAGGGCTTTTAAACTTCTATACCAAAAGCAAAGAAACAGTGAATCTTAGAGCAGTACACTTAAGTCTTATTTCAACTGGACATGTAATAAATTTAAAATAAGGGGAAACACAGAGAAACCAGGGGAAATTATCTGAATTTTATTTTCCTCTTGCCTTTTATCCCAATTACAGGCCCATTTTCAGGAATGGCTGTCTCATCAAAAGCCCACAAATGGGTTATAAGCAGGACAGGAAGCTTAATGCTTCAAGATTCCATAATGATCTTCCCATTAACGTTTTCTTGAGGAACTGGCTTCAGCTTCAGGCAACACTCCTCAAGGAAATGAAGCTGTTCTGATTTCAAAGTCATGGTTGCTAGTGAAACTGGTGTGGTCTTCCATTGCAGAGGTTTAGGCCAAGAAGTGATGGGATGGAGCAAGTGGGAATTCCAGCCTCTAGAACTGTAAGAAAGTACATTTGTTGTTTAGCCACCTAGTCTGTGGTGTTTTGTTATGGCAGCCCGAGCTGACTGATGCAACAATCAACTCCAATCTGGGGAGAGAAACGAAGAACCCTGACTAAGGTGTTGGCTTTGAGTTTAAAGAAAGAGAGTAATTAATGAAGTATAAGTAACAGGATTGAGTGGTCTGTTGAGTTTGGGGAATCAGGGAGAAGGAGGAGTGAGTTTAGGCCAACATGGAGATTTATAATAGTGGTTCGTTATAGATATTGACTTCATTAAGAGACTTGGTAAATTGTTAAGTGTGTGTGTGTGCTGTGCACATACATGTAAGCATGTGTGTATGTGTTAGCATAAGGCTAAGAAGCTATAAGAAAAAGAGAATAATAATTGCATGGCTTACAAAAGATAGGCTGTTATTTCTCTCCCATATATCAGTCCAGGATCAGCATTCTAGGTTGGTGGGTAACTCAGTTTCTCAATGACCCAAGTTCCTAGGTTGCCTCTCCATTCCTCAGAGTCTCATCATCATCTTCATGATTGAGGTGGGGTTGTCTCAGGTTCCAGCTGATACAAAGGGGAAAGACAATGAAATATGGAGGGAACAGATCTGGACAACTTAAGTGTCAGAGCTAGAGAAGTGGCACAAATCACCTTGGCTCACATCCCTTTGAAGAGAAATTAGTAATATAGTCACAAGGAACTTCAAAAAAGACTGGGAAATTCTGTATGTGTGGGAAGCTCCATGCCAAGCTAAAATTCCACTGCTATGGGAGAAAAGGGTTAGTGGATTTTGGTGCACAGTAGACAGTGAGCAGTCTTTGCCACAGTAAGGCTGTGAAGGTGACTAAAGATACATGTTTAGGAGCCACTAACTTGTGAGAGTGGATAAGATCTCAAGAGAGTGTGTGCAGATGAGGAAATAATGCAAAGAAAGAAATACCAACATTTGAAAGAGGAGAAGAGGAGCCCATGAAAGGGATCAAGAAGAACTGGACACAGATGCACGAATGCATCCATATCTTTTTAGGTAGACATTTATCATTCTTTTAGCCTGTCCAGCATCAAAATGTTCTTTCTGTGTTTGAGGAATTTATCACTTCATGAATTTTGGTAGGAGGAGAACCATAGAGGTTGAAGGTGCCAGGTTCCTTCTTTCCCAGCCTTCGTGGTATCAAGTGTGAGCCCATAACCTAGCTCAGCCAACAGATGTGTCCAACCAATCCAAGTCATGAGATAGTAAGACTTGGAAAACTTGGGGAACCTCTGCAGCAGTGGTGCCTGCAGGGGTTGGAGTGTCGGGGGCAGCCAGTCAGTGGTCTGGGTGGTAGCCAGCAGTGGCCGGTGCTGCTGGTGTCAGCCCTGCAAGTTGAAATCCTTGGTGTTTGTGACAGTAGTAATGGCAGTGATGTCTCAAGCAGGTTACTTCTGATGGATTATTTTAAGTATTGCTCCTGTCTACATAGCCTCTGAGCCACCTTCTTCATCTCCTTCTCAGAGTCTTAGATCCAGTGCAATGTCACTACAATAAATCCCTTTTTTTCTTAAAAAACAGAATCTCTTTTGCCTACAATGAAGAGTTGTGGCCATACAACCTTCTTAAAATGCAAATTTGTTGTTTGCCCTTTCCTTGTTAAAGTCTGGTGAATGTGTTCCAGAATATTTTCTAAAAAGGAAGGCATTTTCATCCCAGAAAATTTTGGGGGGGGTCTCAATTTCTCTAGAAAAGTATGCATGAGCATTATGTAGGTCATGTGATATAGGTTGTAGTTGATTACAAAAACCTTTAACGTATTCAGGTAGCAAATTCAGAATTCATAATGATTTAGAAAATGTTCTGGATTTTGATTTTAGTAATAAGGGTTGGCAGTTTTGCAAATGCTGATTTAGATCACAAGAGGAGCTGGACACATTCCTTTCATTAGTGGTTGAGTAACAGAAAATGCAAAAGAAATGCTGAGAGGCTAATGGTGCAAATTACCTACTGATGCAGACTTCAACCACGATTTAAAATTTGTTTTCCCAGCCAGTTGATGGTTCCTTAAGTTAACCTATTTCTATGGGAATAAGTAATATATTTTATAACTTCAGATTTAGTATTGCTTTATCCATCTCTGGGCTTAGCTGTTCAATTTTTTTTTTCTGATTAGAAGGATACAGATTTAAATAGAGATAGAAGATAGCTGATTATTTCATCAAAAACAGAAGTCTTACAGCACTATTGTGGCATTATGATTATTAAAAAATGCGTTCTTTATGTTCCCCACTCCTCGCCTTCTTCTAACTCTCTTTTCCACCTTCTTTTACCAAGAACTTCCAAATAGACACCAGCTGCTCTATTTCTCATTGCCATCATTGGTTCTTTCTATATTATTCAACCATTCTCCTCATTTTTCTTAACGTAAAGAAATAGAAGAATTTTTGAGTGTCATGTATATTCTTATCAACTCAACAAGTCAGTCATACCTGGGATAATAGGAGTCCTTAAGAAGGTTTTGAATGAATGAATGAATCAACTTGCAACTATAGGACATGGATGAGGTCTGGCTAGGTACTCTCCTCGAACTGGGGAGAATGAAAAAAATGTTAGTTCCAGCCATTGCTACTCTGTGTCTATGAATTTCTGGGCTGAAATTTACCCAGTCACTCCTTCTCTTATATGGAAATGAAGATGTTATTTTTTTAGAACAGAATGCTTTGAGTAGAGCTAGGCTCATGCCCAGGGAGCTGAATTCATACGCATTATTATAATTTAGGCTGCTTCCTGTCCTATCAGTGAAGTGAGGTTGGGTCTTCAGTCCCCAGGACTACCTTGGAGAGAGTTCTTGTGTGTATCTGTCACTCAGCTTTTGATGCTCCCCACTCCACCCCACCCCACCCCATTAGCTTTGTTTTCTAAACCTTGGGATGGAGTCTGAACATGTGCCACTCTTCAGGGGTGGTGCCTAGAACTATACTGCTGTTTTGATTCTCTCCAGTCCACACTTCAGTTCTTTTCTTTGCCTAAACATTTGTGTCTTTACTGAAAAATTGTTTCTTCTCCCGCTATCCTTAAAACTCCACTGGCTTCCCAGTTATTTTTAATGTTGATTTTCGTTATCTAAAGACAGTTGGAAAGGGTTTTAGAAAAGAGAAATAGGCTCCCAGCAATTTGTTTCCATGCTGTTGAAGACCTTATTAAGTTTATTTAATAAATTTGCTGGTAAAGTCAAAGCATAAACTCTGTAAAACTTACCACACAACAGGCAAAAAAAATCTTGCAATAATGCAAACTTCTTTAAAGACTGATATACAAATGTATAATATGGGGAAATAATTTGATGCCAACAAGGACTTCATGCATTTCTCCTGCCTCAGTGCTAGAAGCATGAGATAATGCTGATAGTCTGTGTTTTGGGTCTTGATTGGGTCATTGCTTATGGGTCACTGGTGGCATTCAGGAACATGATTCAGTATTGTTAAAGCACCATACAGGATAATTACTTTTAATAAGAATTGAGAAGAGAAGGAGAAATACAAAGAAGGAAAAGGTGAAGGAGAGGGAGGGAGGCTGAGGAGAGGAAAGGCACTGAGAAGGAAAGGGGAACAAGGAGAAAAGAAGGGAGAGGAGAGGTGGGCACAGAAGGAAGGAAAAAATGCCAGGCTGTATTCTGACATAGTTCTGGACACAGATTTATCTTCCCATTAGCCTAGGCTGCCTCGCACAATCTCCAGAATGGACAGAACTGGCCTCCTTGATATAGTTTCAGTTTGCCTTTTTGGCTTTATGCAAGAAAGGGAAAAATTGGCACAATACTTTAGGATCTCTGTCATTCCTCCTAAGAGAGCCTCATTTGGAGACTGGTAGTCCAAACATTTATTCCAGAATAAAGTAATTTTATTTCTGAACTTTTGGATGTATATTGTCTGGACAGTTTTAGGTAACAATAGCTGGTTAATCAGAATCATCTGGCTCATTCACACAAGAAGAGCTTTTGAGTATCATGTTTTGATTTTAGTAGGCAGCAGGGAATAGGGCTTATCCTCTCCTGCTCGGGCTTGGTAACTTACTCAAGTGGGCAGTCCACCTAACCTCCCTGGTTCAATTGGGCATCCATACCAGGACCAAGTTGAATTAGTTCTCTTCAGCTCGAACATTACCCAACTGAATGATTTAAGGCATTCCTTGAGATTCCCTACATGTCTTATTTGAGGAGACACAGGCCATACAAAAATGAACGCAGTAACCATACAGTGTCTAGAAAATGTCATAGTTGGTACCTCAGCTCTAGTTGGCCTGATTTAAATCCCAGCACAGTCCTTGGGCAACCTTAATCCTTTTTCCAACTTTAATCTTTGAGTATTAAGAGAAAAAAATGACTATATACTAATCCTACTTCATAATCAATTGCTGAAAGTGTTGGAATAGCCCAGCTCTCCCCTGACCTACGTCCCCTCCATGCTGGGCACCCTTGCTCTTCCCACGTCCTCCTGCCAGTTCACCCCCACTATGGCAAGGTAGCTGCCCACCTCACTAAAGTTATCCTTTATTTTGTTACTGTCAAATCCAAGAAACACTTGTTTTGTCCTTGTCTTATTTTCTGTGATGTGTGCCATGGTCATGAAAATACGCTCTTGATTTCTGGAACACCTCCCTTTCCAGTTTTCCCTGACCTCTCTGGTCATTCCTTCTCAGTTAGTGTTGGTCTCTTTTCTATGAAGCCCCCCACTAAATGTTGGTGAGCTTTAGGGTTCTTTCCTAGGAATTCTTAGCACTCTACATACTCTCCTTAGAAAATGTCATTTGGGTTTAAGGTTCCAATAGCCATGTCTCCTTAAGAATTGTATGTTTATCTCTTTTTTGTGGGACTTCTCACAAACTACATATTTATTTATTATCTAAAAATTTTTAAATTTCATCAAGTTTATACACTTATATGATTTAAACAACTTTACAAATTTTATGATGAAAAATAATGTCCTCTTGCCCAAATTCAACTTTCAACTCTATTAGCGTTCTCTTTTAATTCTAACTCTTCATTTTCAAATGACAAGCTTTTATGCTTATACTGCTTTTTCCTAAATTTTCAGTCTTCTTTCTGTGGAAAATAAGAATTTAATGCTTTTTTCCCACTCCTTCCACAACCCACCAAATAAAGACACCACACACACACACACACTCACACACACACATCTTCCACAATCCTAATATAGATACAACACAGTGGCTCACAGCTGAGCAATTTATTATGATTATGTTTATTTTCTTATACAACATTTTGTCTTCTTTGGAAAGAAGAATAAATATCTTATTTTCTTGCCCTCTTAGTTTTCCATATAGCTATGACTAAATAATCTGCATACTCTTTGACTTAAATAAAAATTTCTGTCAGCAATTCAAACTTACTAGATATTTATCTGAATTTCATCCCTTTTATTCCTTCTCCTGGAGCCCACTATTCTCTTACAAAATATGAAATGATTTCTCTCTAAGCCTGCAGCTCAGCTGTCATTGTGGGTTCACCATCATTCTGTGGATTCTCTTTGCCTCTCATTGTATTGTATTCTCTATATTATATATCCCATGTTTTCTCTTTTTCTTAGTTATTGTCTTTTAATGGAACATCTCCTTTCAGAAACTTCCTAAGAAAGGGAGAGTATGGAAATATACATGTGAGACTTTGAAAGTCTGAAAATGTCTTTATTCCACTCTTAATGTAACATGTCGTGTTGTTTCAATTAATTGTTGTTCTTGATAATGTTTTCAGATATTCTATATCCTTACCGATGTTTTCTTCTGATTCTATAAATTATTGAGGGAAGGGCATCAAAATCTCTTATTGTGTGTTTGTCTGTTTCCCTTTTCAGTTCCATCTGTTTTTGCATCTTATATTTAGAATCTCTGTTATTAGGTGCATACACATTTAAATTCATTATGGTCCTCTGATAAATTGATGCATTTTAACCATTCTTTAATTCTTCAGTGTTATTAATTGTATCCAGTACAATTTTCCCTTCAGATATTTTCTTTTTCACCTCTTAGTAGTTCAGTTTGGGACTTTTAAAATATCTTCCACTTCTCATCATTTTCATGTTTTCTTATATCTTCTAAATATATAGAATATATTACATGTTTTAGTGTATTTTTCTAACTTTATCATTTTTGACATTTCTGTGCCTGTTCCTATAGATTAAGCTCATTCCTTATTAGGGGACATATTTTCTTCTCTCTCTTCATGACTGATGCTTTTAGGTTGGATGATAGACATTTTTAATTTTACATTGTTGCCTAATGGTGTTTCAAAAAACTATTTCTTTAAATATTTTGGAGGTTTGATCTGGGGCATGGTTAAGTTACTTGGCTTCTTTCAAGGCTCATTTTAAAGCTTTGTTAGACTGGGCCGAGAGCAGGATTACTCTAGGACTAATTTGGCCTCACTACTAAAACAATGCATTTGTGATGACTCTACCCAGTGACCCATGTGTTAGGAAGTTTTTCCATTCCAGTTGGTGGGAACAAGCACTAATTCCAGCCCATTTTTATCTATGGAAATTGCTTTGCCTCCTCTGTTCCCATGGTTGTCGTCCCAGACTTGGGTAGTTACCTCTCATAATGCATAGATCAGTATTAAGCCAAAGACTCGAGGTGAACCCCTTGTAGGCCTTAGAGGTCTCTATGAAGCTCATCTGTCTATGTTTTCCCTACACCCACACCCCAAATTCTAGCTGCCTTAGCCTTTGAATTTGCAGCTCTATCTCCTCAACTTAGCAAGACTGCTTAGTTCTCTTTGGAGTATCCCTCTCTGAATGGCACATTGGAAATGATCTTTAGCATGAAACAAAGCCTTTTATTCCTAAAAGGCTATCAGTCTATGCAAATAGGTCTCAGTTCTCACATTCATATAATTAGGCAATATTTTATCTCCTTTTGTATGTAGCTTGATAAATAAAGGATAAATTCTGATTTTTCAGGTACATAAGCTTGTCCACTTTTGTTGCTGAAAATGTAAACTCTTGCTGGAAAATGGAAATTCCCATGCAACTTATTAGGAGCCTAGTTCTAATGGCACCATCTCAGCTTTGAGCAGATTTGAGAACAGTCAAGTTCTAAAAGATTGAGATTCTGTGTCTGTCTCAGAGCTCCCAACCTTTTATGAAGGGATCATTGCATCTCCCATATTAATGGGCTTTATTATAAATATGGCAGAATTTTCATTCAGGGAAGATGACAATAAATAGGGGCAAGATAATTTATGCAGCACAAGTCAAACCATTCTCATGGCATTCATAGGAAGCAGGTTTCTGCAAATAAAATTAATGTCTTTGAGAGCGTCATCTTTTCTTCTCTAAAATTGCAGGTTTCCCTAGAATGAAAGTGGCATTGGAATCTAAAAGATTACCATTGTAGCATGGACTAAGACATAGCTACAATTGTTTATTCTAGGAAAATGGTGCTATTGTTGGCAAAGAGCAGTAATCCAAGTACATCAGTTTTAAAAGGAGAGAGATACCTACATATTGTACAACTGACCTGAAATGGGAAATAATCAATAAAGTGTGGCTTACACAACAAGAGCCTCCAACTTTTCCAAGTACTTTCTCAGGTGTGGGCTATTGTGTGATAGGGTTTTTAGATCAGTCTTCTGAGATATATGTCCTTAGTTACAGTGTAAGTATTTTGCATATTTTTGACAGCCCAAATAATGTATTGTTACCTTTTTATTACTGTCTGGATCACCAATAGAAAAAGGTATATTAACAGCACTAGATGTAAGCCCATAGTTTTTTGTATTTTTTAAACATTGGATAATTTTGAATATTCACGTGGTTCAAAAAGTGAAACACTACAAACAGGTGTGTATTGAAAATTATTCCTTGTTTCCCAGCCCCATTGACTTTCACCCTTCCCTTCTCCTCCATCTTACTAGTTTCTTATGTTACCTTACCAGTGTTTTTTAAAAATGCAAACACAAACAAATATATGTATTTTTGTTTCCCCCTTTTTAATCAAAATGTTTACATACTACGTCAAGTGCTCTGAGTTTTGCTTTTTCTTAAGCCTACTAATAATGTTTTAGATCTTTTCACCTGAACATTGACATCGTATTGAATAGTATTTTTCTATATGAATGTGTCATAGTTTATTTCACCAGTCTGTTCTTGATAAATACTTGGGTTGCTTCCTATCATTCGTATTATAACAATGTTGCAATGAAGAACCTTACACTTACTTTATTTTGTATATATACTCCTTTAGCAGCAGGATTAATTCCCTGGAGTGCGATTACTAAATCAAAGGTAAATGCATTTGTAATTTTGAAAATATTATCAGAGTTCTTTCAAGACAGATTGTATAGTTCCTTACTCCTAAATAATAGAGTGATTTGCCCATAGCTTTGCCACCCGAATGTGTTGTCAGATAGATGAGAAATTGTATTTTAGTGCAGTTTTAATTCACATTTTTCTTTTCATGAATCAGGTTAACAATTTGATATTTATAATAATCCTTTGTATTTATTTTTCTGTGAACTCTCTTTTGTTTCCTTCTTATTTATTTTTCTATAAATTTGCTTACTTGTTCTTTTTTATATCTCAGAAATATTTGTACAGAGAGATTGGCTCTTGTGATAAAAGCTGCTAATCTTTTTTCCCAGCATGGCATTTGTTTCAGGTTTTATTTATGGTATATATTTGCCAGTCATGAGATTGGTTCCCTTTAATTCAGTTATTCTTTTATGGCTTCTGACTGTTGAGTCCTAGAAAGGCCTGTCCAAGTCAAGGTTATATAGGAATTCTCCCATGTACTTTTATTTTTATATTTTACATTTATAATTTGACTCACTTGGAATTTACTGTGGTGTTCAGTTGGAGGTATGAATCTGATTTTATCTTTTTCTATATGGCTCCCAATTGCCAAACATCATGTATTAAAAATTCCAACTTCTTTGGCTTTCTGACATACCTTTATGACATATTAAACCTAAGTGTGAATTTAGCACTATTTCTGGACTTTCAGTCCTGTTCTTTCAACAAAGTAGAAGTGGGAAGGAGTAAGAGATCTCTACTGCTATATCTGTAGCTAAGTTAGATGTATTATGTGTTAAGGAAAATAGGAATACATTTTTAGGACATGGTCTTTCTGAGCAAGATAAAGAGCTAGACTTGTAGAGTTTGGGGAAATATGAAGGACACAGATTGGTTAATTTTCAGAAGTGAGAAATTTTAAGGACTGGCCTATGTTTGTTTATCATGGGGCTTGGGGACTGACTGATCTTCTGAGTGGGAATACTGAATCAGAACTGTGATCGATGGATTGATTGATTGATTGACTGCAGCTTGTTTAAAAACACTTTTGTGGTCACTTAACAGCTCATACTATGGGAAAGAAAGAGTCAAACTTTGAATGTAGGAGCTCTTCTTCTCTGTTCAATTTTCTACTCACTCTACATGACATGTGTTAATTCCAAAAAGGCCTATCATTTTATATAAGCAGAGGTCTCATATGTCTATTTGTGGACATTTCATGAAGGAGATTTCATACTCAGATGAGCCATGGTAGAACTGCAATATTACATATAACAAAGATATTACAAATCTACAAATGAGTCATGGAAATATCTCTTGCTGCCAATTGTTACTATAGTCTTCATACATCAATATGTACATACCCCACCTGAAGAGGTATATTCAATCATTAAAATATTTTAATGAAATCAATACTTCTTACTTGAAAAAAAAAATCAAGCTGTATGTCAAAAGAAGTATCCCTAAAGGGACATAGAGTTGCCTGTGTCTTGTCAGTTGTTCAGCATTGTAGTCCTGACAGACTGAACAGGGACTTCTGACACTGTTGAACAACACTAGAACTTTTGGAGTAATCCTGTTTATGGTATTTCAGGTTTTTGAAATTATTCATTATTCATCCATCTGGGTTTCATCTTGATTAATTTTATTGCCATAATTTCTTCTTTCTTCTTTTTTTCCATGTAGGTTTATACTTAAAAATTCTTTAAATTTCATTTTATCCTTTACTGTCATTTTAATGGGGTTTAATTGGGAATGAAGATAAATGCACATATTCAGACACCTTCAACTAGAAACCTTCCCATAGTATTGTATATATTACTTTATTCAACTATACCCTGAAAGAATACCTATGACTTATTCATTTTTGTATAGTCATAGCACTGGCCTATGACAAACCATCACAGGTTCTAACTAGATAATTATTATTTTAACTAATTTGTGTATTGCAAAATATAGACACAACTGAGAGAAGGTGCTCTTTAAAGGCTGCATTGATATTTTCCATCATACTATGTTGTGCTCTAATAGAGTTGTTTGGATCTGACAGGAGTTGCCAGTTTTTCTATTCAGTTCTCATTATCCATTTTAATATGCTTGCTTTCAGGATAAACAACTTGCTTATATTTGAAATAAGATTAAATCTTACCTAGAAAAAAAAGGCAGAACATGGCAACAGAGCAAATGGCTGTCATTTTATGTCAAGGAAAATAAATCTCATTCCATGATGATATGTGACACACTATATAATAAATCCCCAGCACCCTCACTGCCTGTTTTCCAGGAAAAAAAAGTAAACATTCTATTCTAGTCACTCTTCTCTACTCACAAAATGTTGTTACTGAGCCATTTAGCTTTATCTGTCCTCACAATCACTGGATTGATGCACTTTCTATACAGAAGTTCTACATTGATCCATTGCAATGGGCTGTACATTGGTCTCAGTTCAACATAGAAAACTAGAGAATGAAATTGATCATAAACAGAGCCTTCTTATCTATATTTATGCTCACATTTATTGATTCATAGGAGAGAGTCCCATTTGACTTTGACATCAAAAGAGCTGACCATATTTTCATTTTACCACTCAATTCAAAAATGATACTATGAGAGATGGCCTGAAGAGTGAATATACCAACAGTCAGAAAAATAAAGAAATCCTAACTCATGACAAACCTTTAAAATCAACACTCCTTCCACGCCCCTGTCCTTCCTTTCTTGTTCCCTTTCCTCACTCCTTTGAAGTGGTAATACTTAATATGTTGAAAAAAAAAAGTACAAAGGTGCACAGTAAAACTTAACTCTATGCTCCTCACCAACCTCTTCCTCCTCTTTCCATAGACAACTACTGGGGCATAGCCATTTTTATGAATCATTCCAGTGTATATAAGCAGATTTAAAATTTTTAATTTTTCTCAAATGTTCTAATATCATATGTCTTTTGAACCTTTCTTTTCACTTAATGTACATAGGAGAGTCCATATTTAGGAATACTCACACTATATAACAGCTGTGAAAGCCACTGTATAGCTATTTCAACATTTAACATATACTCTTTTACTGAAAGTTTACATGATTTTCACTTTTATATTACTATAGTGTGGTAATGTATATCCTAGTGCATAATTCTTTGTACATAAGAAATATCTGTAGAATAAATTCCCCAGTGTGTACCAGCTGGTACCTAAAATATGTATACTTACTATTTTGATAGACATTTTTCCAGTTTGTCAGTTGATGGTCCCACTGGCGATGTACAGATACTCTGGTGTCTCCCCACTCCATGTGTTATAAAATTTTTAAATAGTTTCCAATCTGATTGAAAACTGGAATCTCATTTAGTTTTATTTTGCATTTCTCTTTATCACAAATGAGATTCAGTTTCTTTTCATGCGTCATACAAATTTTACTTCCTATGATTTGTCTTTTCATTTTATTTGCCCATTTTTCTACTGGGTGGTTGATTTATACATGTTTACTATATTAATGGCATTAATTCTTGTCCTCTTTTGTGTTGCTAATGTTTTTTCCTAGTTTATCATTAAACTTGTTTATATGAGCTTTTTTTATTATTTGAGAGTTAAAAATCTATCTTATTTTAATTGCTTCTGCTTTTTGTTTGATGCTGGGAGAGAAAGAGAGAGATTAATAGAGGATTCAGTGTTCCTCATATTTTCTTTCAGGACCCTCATCTACCTTATTGAACATTCAAAGAAATCCCTGCCTGGGATATATTTTGGTGTAAAGAGTAACATATGACTCCAACTGTACCAATGTCTATAATTTACTTTGAAAATTCTTTAGCATTTATACTGTGGTAATATGGGTATTCTTAGGTTGAGCTGTAAGGCAGGTCAGCTAGGTTAGATCAGAAAGCCAGCACTCCCCAGAAGCCATGACAAGCTCTTTGGTTGTACTCCTCACCATTAAGCATGCCTTTCTAATCAGCATATTGAATGTCAGAAATTTGTTTTCTTTTCTAAAAAAGGTTTTTCTAGTGAAAATTGTTACTTGTTCACTAACTTGATGAAGATTAGAAATGGAATCCCATTTTGAAACTAAAAGTATTTAAGATATATGAGTATTAATATCTTTAAAATTTTTAGAGACACTCTACGCATGAACAGGGTTTAAGAATAAACTGAGGTCCTTCTCTGCACTTTTAGAGGTAGAGCTGGAATCTTGAATCTAAATAGCTTTGAATCTAGTTATTGATTTCAAAGGTTGGCTGCATGATGCTGATTATCCTTTCCTGGGAATGTTGTCAGCTCTGCCTCATGTGAGTCTTTTATGCAATGTAATAATAGTTAGAGGACCTCAGACATTTATTTAATATGTGGCGGTTGTGTGTGTGTGTGTGTGTTTAGAGGCTTTCTTTCTTTGTAACTCCTCAAAGGTTTCCAGTGGCTACTAACCAAACCAAGCTGTACATACCTCAGTTATGTAGGTCATTGCAACAATCCAGTTAATTTCTAATAGTCATTCTCATGTTACACCTTCATCTCTTAACTAATCCATAGTTCCTCACTGATTTGAAATTCCACATTTATCATATGCTAAATTCCCCTAGACATTTGAGTCTATTTCTAGATTTTTCACTTGATTTACCCAGTCTATGCTAGCATCAAACTTTTAATTACTGGAGCTTATTTTTCAGAACTCTCTTGGTCTATTTTTTCATAAAAACTTTAAGAACCTTGTCACTCTTTACTCCACCATAAAAAATAATCCATTTTTATTTTGTCTATCTGTCACTTATATAGTTCTTACCATGCATTGCTGTGAACACATTAAATTCAGAAGCTAATTTAAGGAGGCATCTTTATAATGTTTTCTTCTCTACTAAGAACAGGCATGTCTTTCCATTTATTGAAGTTTCTGTTATGTTTTTGGTAGGCTTTATAGTTTCCTTATAAATTTTATATAGTTTTAAAGTTTAATCCTTAATTGTAAGTGGAATTTTTTCTATTCATTATATGTTATAATGAGCTAAAACTTGTGTATGAAAAGGCTAGTGGTTTTTCAATATTTTGTAGCCACCTAGAGTATTAGGTTTCCTTCTTGTAGTTCCCAGAAACTTTATTATCTACAAATAATATGTTTTCTTTTTCCTTTCCATCACTCAATCTTGCCTTTCTGGTATCTCATTGTCTTAGCTGCACTTCCAGAACTATATTAAAAATTCTGTCAATTATCACTGTGTGATTTTGGTTTATTTTAAGAGCGCCTTGTCAAAAAAGAAGACTTTAGGTGTTTGAAGGTCCTTTCACTACAGACTGTATGACTCAATTCCATGGTTTCCTTTGGTTTTGTTTCCTTTCTTAGGATTGTAATTCCATGACCTACTTTAGGCCCTGGGACATAATAGGTGCTTATCCAATTTTTTACTGTATGCATAAATCAGTGAATTAATGAATGAATGGCATAGTAATCTGAGAAAAATGCTCATTGTTGTTTTTTCCTTAAACTTCCTGGGTACTTTTCTCATTAATATCCTTTCTTTTGTGTTGACTTTTTACCATCAGAGCTCCTCTGTTTTCATAATTTTTATGTTTTTCATGCTGTCTAGAATCATAACTACCTATTTTCCAAGGCCCTCAGGGGAAATAGGAATTTCTAAAATTCCAAACATGATTTCTACCATTCCCCCAAATCTTATATTTTTCCATAGGCAATCTCTACTGTTTCAAACAAACATGGTAGGCTCATTCCCATCTTAGTAGCTTCATTATGGGTTTCCCTTCTGATACCCCTCCCTGCCTCACCCAATGCTTTTTACCTTGCTCTTTGTCTATCCAAATCCTACCCATTCTTCAAACTCTAAAATGAAGGGCTATCTCTCCCTTCCATAGTATGGATTTACTGGCCATTCCTTGCACAGGAGGTAAGGTGGAGTAACAGCCATTTCAGCATAAAACACAGCTTATTTCTGTTTCTAATCAAGAAATTAGTTCATTTGGGGAATGGGAATGTTCTGGCTCTGTTGTTTCCATGGCAGAACAAAAGAGTTTCTGGTTTTATAACTGAGTGGAAGAATGTGTGCTTATTCTGTCTGCAAGGGAGGCTGGGAGATTATTTTTCATGGATGTGTTAGTATTTTGAACAAAGATGGAATTTTTCTATTAAGACAGAGGAAATGGATATTGGCTAGGCAATAGCAGTTAGTCACAATATAACTTTTGAAAAGTAAATGTAATAAAAAAAGCAGACAGGACTGAGTTTTGTATCCTCAGAATTATTATAATTTTCCTGGTTAATTATCTATATAGACAAACAAAAATAAAGTGTTGCCCAATTTATGCATTTAAAGAATATGTTTAAGAATGGACCCTAGACACAGAGAAAAGGTCTGCTTCATCTCACTTATATGTGGAACATAAAAGAGTAGAATGTATGGAAACAGAGAGTAGATTGATGGTTACCAGGAATGGGAGATGCGGGAAATGGGAAGCTGTTGATCAAAGGGTACAAAGTTACAGTTACGTAGGAAAAATGCATCTAGAGATCTAATGTACAACATAACTATAGTACATATTGTATTGAATCCTGGAAATCTGCTCAGAGAGTAGATTTCAGTTGCTCTCATCATAAAAATATAGGTAAGTATGTTAATTAGTTTAGTGGTAGTAACCTTCCACTATGTATATGTATATTAAATCATCACATTGTACACCTTAAATATATACAATTTTTATTTAAAAAAGAAAAACATATTCCCATAATTTATATAAATTAAATATATCAAAAGTTTATATGAATGAGTAAAGACCATATCAAATATACAAAAATAAAAATATACCAAAATAGCACATTGGCTGAGCAATCTCAGTGTGAGCAATTATAGATTCATTTATTGATAAGGAAACATTAAAGAGACATGAAGTTAGAAAAATGAGCTTTTAAATGTACATGGTAATCTCACTTTCATTAAAAGAATTTATGAATACATTTAATAATATATGAAAAACTATTAAATAGATTGTTAATCATGATTTTATTCAGGTGGGTGGATTATGGTTAGTTTTGTTTTCCTTATATTTTTATGAGATGACATCTTATCAAGAATAAATGTAACAAGGCAATACAAAAAAAGATTTCCCAAATTTACTTTATGAGAGACATAAGACTCTAGTAAAAAAGCATACATTATCAAACCAGAACAGAATGGCCCCCTAGTTGAAGAGAGAAAAATAACTACATGAAGTGGAATTCATTTTACTGTAACTTTTTAATGATAGTAATAATTAGTGTTCCTAATAGTAACAAATAGTAGGTAATAATGAAAATTAATGTTATTAGGTCACTAGACCTAAATATGATATTTATTCTTTTATTTGACAAAGAGAATATTATAAATGCTTCTCATTATCTAAAAAATACTGAAGTTAAGGGTCATAATTAAAATATTTGACAGCATTTTCTTTACTATTTCTTCTAGGATTTAATTTCACTTCATGAAATTTCATTTATATTATAATCAGGAGCAGTGTATGTAAAAAAGGACAAGCTAATACTTGTACTACTATGGTAATCCTTTGTAAAAGATTTTCTTGCTCTTACACAAAGCATATTTTAAAACATTTTAAAAAGTAGGTCTTCTTTAATAAGTTACGTAAGTTTGTATTTCTATAGAACTAAGTGAAGGAATACAGGTGTATAAGGACAAGGAAAATAGGTAACTTGGTTCAAGACTGTAGCAATATTTGAAACATTAAAATGTGGATGAGGCGGAAGGTCAAGAATAGAGTCAGGGTTAGACTTAGGATTCTGGTTCAGCTGAGCTTATGGTGATGCTTAGAGTTAGTTTTAGCATTTAGGTTTAAGGTGAGGATTAAGTTTAGATTTAAGGTAACAGAGGAAGGTGAGAGTGAGGGTGAGGATGAAGATTAGGAATGAGGTTTAGGTTATGATTAGGGATAGGGTTGGAGTTAGGGTGAAATATGATTAAGATTTGAGTTACGGTTTGAGGTTACAGTTAAGGTGAGGGATAAGTTTAGCCTAAGGCTGAAAGTGAGTGGTGGGTGAGGGTTAGGGTCAGGGGTTATGGTGAGGGTTAGGGTAGGCTTGGGTTTTGGGTTGGGGTGAGTTTATGATTAAGCTTAGAGTTAGCTTTAGAGTTTATGGTTAGGTTGAGAGTTAGGTTTAGGTTTAGGGTAAAAGTAGAGATGGGTGAGGGTGAGGGTTAGGTTTCAGTTTAAGGTATGGTTAAAGGTAGGTAAGGGTGTGGCTGAGGATGTTGATAGGGATAGGGTTTGGGGTAGGATTAGGCTTGGGATTTTGTTAGGATTAAGGTGTAGTTAACAATAGGGTTTGATAGAGGGTTCAGTGTTAGGGTTAGAGAGTGAGGCTTAAGTTTAGATTTCAGCTAACAGAGAGGTGTGGGTAATGGCAAGGTTCAGGGGTTATGGCTAGAGTCTGGGTTAGATATAGGATTAGGTTTGGGTTAGCTTATGATTACACTTAACTTTAGGTTTAGTGTCCAGGTTTATCCTGAGAGTTAGGTTTCAGTTTAGGGTAAAGGTTAGAGGTGGGTGATGATTAGGGTGAGTGTAAAGTTTAGCGCTGAGGTTTTGGGTTAGGGTTCAATGTTAGGTTTAGTGTGAAGTGTATGTTTAGCTATTGGCTAACAGTGTGGTGTGGGTGAGGATGAGAGTCAAGGGTTATGGTTACAGTCAGGGTTAGGCTTGGAGTCCATGTTCAGGTGAGTTTATGGTTACACTTAACTTCAAGTTAAACCTTCAGGGTTAGACTGAGGGTTTGTTTTAAGTTTTGGGTAATGGTTATATGTGGGTGAGGGTGAGGGTGAAGGTTAGTGGTGAGGTTTTGTGTGAGAGTTATTGTTAGACATAGGGTTTGTGTTAGTGTGAAGTTTTAGTTAGGTTTTGAGTTATTGTTGGGGTAAGAGTTAGGGTGAGGTTAAGTTTAGCTTTTGGCTAAGAGTGAGGTATGGGTAAGGTCAGAATCAGGGGATAAGGTTAGGGTTAAGGTTTGGCAAAGGGTTTGGATGATGTTTTGTTTACTTTTACAGTTTGGTGTAGATTTCAGGGTTAGGCTTAGGGTTAGGTTTAGGTTTAGAGTAATAGTTAGAGGTGGGTGAGGGTGTGGCTGAGGGTGATGATTTGGTGGAAAGGTTTGGGTTATGGTTAGGGTTACAGATAGCATTGGGTTATGGTGAAATTATGGTTAGAGTTTTATTTAGGGTGTGATTTTAGGGTGAGGTGATGGTTAAGTTTAACTTTCAGCTAACAGTTAGTTGTGGATGAGGGGAGGTTAAGATTAGGGTTAGGGTTAGACATAGAATTTGAATGATTGTGAGATTATGGGTATGTTTAGAGTTAGTTTTAGTGAACAATGTTAAGCTAGGGTTAGGTTTAGGTTTAAGGTAATGGTTAGAGGTGGGTGATAGTGAGGGTAAAGGTTATGGTTAAGGGTGGAGTTTTAGGTTAGGATTAGGTATAGGGTTGGGGTTAGGGTGAAGTTAAGGATAGGGTTGAGTTAGAGGTTCAGTGTTATTTTTAGGGTGAAGGTCAAATGTAGCTTTTGGATAACAGGTTCAGGTGAGCATCAGTGTTAGGGTAATGGATAGGGTTAGGGTTGGGCTTAGGGTTGCAGTTAGAGTGATGTTATGGTTTGAGTATGATATAGGGCTTAGGGTTAGAGGGAGGGTGAGGGTGAGGGTTTGCTTTAGGGAAATAGTGAGATTGGGTGAGCATGAGGTGTATGGGGGTTAGGATGAGGATTAGGCTCAGGGTTCAGGTTTGGGTTAACTTATAGGTACACTTAAAGTTAAGTTTACTATTTAGCATTAGACTGATGATTATGTATATGTTTATGTTACTGGTTAGAGGCTGGTGATGGTGAGGGTGAAGGTTTGTTTGAGGGGTAAGGTTTTCTGTTAGGGTAAGGGTTAGGAGTGGGTTTGGTTTAGGGTGAAGTTACAGTTATAGTTTGTGTTAGGGTGAGATAGTAGATCAGGGTGAGTGTTAAATTTAGTTTTTGACTAACAGCAAGGTTTTAGTGAGGGTCATAATCAGGAGTTAAAGTTAATATTACCGTTATACTTAGGGTTCAGGCGAGGATAAGCTCTTGTTTATGATTAAAATTAGGTTTAGCATTCAGGTTATGCTGAGTGTTGGTTTATGGTTTATGGTAATGGTTAGAGGTGGGTGAGGGTCATGGTTGGGTTGAATATTATGAATGAGTGTTTGGATTAGGTTTGGTTAGGGAATGGGTTGCAATTATGATGAAGTTACTGTTTTTGTTTGAGTTAGGGTCTGGTGTTAGGGTTAGGGTGATTGTGAGATTTAACTTTTGGCTAATAGTGAGGTATGGATGAAAATGAGAATCAGTGGTTAAGGTTGAGGTAAGGGTTAGTCTCATGGTTCTGGTTCAGATGAGAATAATTTTGTTATGCTTCGAGTGAGATATAGTATTCAGGATTTGGATGAGGGTTAGGTTTAGGTTTATGGTAATGGTTAGAGGTGACTGATGATGAGGGTGAAGGTGAAGGTTAATATAGGTTATAGGTTAAGGTTAGGGTTAGGGAAGGATTGGGTTTAGGGTAAAATTATGGTTTAGTTTTGAGTTAGGGTTTGGAGTTAAGATTAGTGTGAGTGTTAAGTTTTGTTTTTGGCTAACAGTGAGGTGAGGTTGGTGTGAGGATCAGGAGTTATGGTTAGTGTTAGAGTTAGGCTTAGGTTTTGGGAGAGGGTGAGCTTATGTTTACACAGAGTTAACATTACTGTGCAGTGTTAGGCTGAGGGTTAGGTACAGGTTTTGCATAATACTTAGAGGGTGGTGAGGGTGAGTTTGAGGGTGAAGGCTAATGGTACGGGTTTGGGTTAGTGTTAGGGTTCATATTGGTTTGGGGTTATGGTGAAGTTATGATTAGCATGTGAGGTAGGGTTTGGTGTTAGAGTTAGGGTGAGGGTTAAATTTAGCTTTAGACTAACAATGAGGTGTGGGTGTGCTTGAATGTCAGGGTTTATAATTAGGGTAGTGTTAGGCTTAGGGCTCAGGTTTGGGTGAACTTATGATTACACTTAGTGTTAGGGTTAGAGTTCAAGGTTAGGTTGCAGGTTAGGTTTAGATTTAGGGTAACGGTTAGAGTTGCATGTGGTTGAGGGTGAGGATTAAGATTAAGAGTGAGGATTTGGTTTAGGGTTAGGTTTAGGGTTAGAGATAGTAATGGGGTTAAGGTAAAGTTAACATTATGCTTTTAGTTAGGATTTGGGTTTGGGTTAGGCTTAGTGTTAAATGTAGCTTTCAGCTAATAGTGAAGTGAGGATGAGGGTTAGGATCAGGGGTTATGGTTATGGTTAGGGTTAGGCTTTGGGTTCAAGTGAGAGAACTCTTATTGATACATTTAGAATTAGGTTTATCAGTAAGCATTAGGCTGAGGGTTTGTTTTAGGTTTAGAGTAACAGAATCGGTTGAGGGTGAGCTTAAGGGTGAACATTAGGGTGAGGGTTTGGGTTAGGATTAGGATTATGGATAGGTTTGGGGTTAGCATGAAGTTAGGGTTAGAGGTTGAGTTAGGGTTCACAGTTGGGGTTAGGGTGAAGATTAAGATTAGGTTTTGGCTGACAGTGAGGTGTTGGTGAGTGTGTGGGTCAGTGTTTATGGTTAGGGTTATGGTTAGGCTTAGGATTCAGTTGATGGTGATTTTATGGTTACCCTTAGAGTTAGGTTTAGTATTCAGTGTTAGGCTGAGGGTTAGATTTAGGTTTACAGTAACAGTTATATCTTTGAGAGGGTGAGCATGAGGATGAAGGTTAGGGAGAGGTTTTGATTTAAGGTCAGGGTTAGCATTACGGTTGGGGTTAGTCCGAAGTTATGATTATTTTTTGAGTTAGGGTTTGTGATTAGGGGTAGAGCCATTGGTAAGTTTAGCTTTCAGCTAACAGTGAGGTGTGGGTGTGTCTGAGTGTCATGGATTATGGTTAAAGGTATGGTTCTTCTTATGGTTCTTGTGAGGGAGAACTTGTGGTTACTCTCAGAGTTAGATTTTTCATTTATAGTTATGTTGAGGATTTGGTTTAGGTTAGGGTAACAGTTAGAGGACTGAGCATGTGAGAGTGAAGGTTAGGGTTGAGGCTTAAGGTTAAGATTAGGTTTAGTCTTAGCATTCCCTTCAGGGTGAGTTTATGGCTCTGAATCAGTTAGGTTTAGTGGTTAAGGTTAGGGTGAAAGTTAGTTTTAGGTTTTTGGTAATGGTTAGAGGTCACTGAGAGTGATGGTCAAGGGTAGTGATGAGGTTTAGTATTAAGATTAGGGTTAGGGATACAGTTTGGGTTTGAGTGGTATTATGATAAGGGTTTGATTAATGGTTCACGGTTAGGGATTGGGTGAGGGTTATGTTTAGCTGTCAGCTAACAGTGAGTTGTGGGTGAGGGTGATGGTCTGGGTTTATGCTTAGAGTTAGGGTTAGGCTTAGGATTTGGGTTTGGGTGAGCTTATGGTATTTAGAGTTGGTTTAGTGTTTAGGGTTAGGGTGAGTTTTAGGTTTAGGGTAATGGTTAGAGGTGGGTGAGGGTGAGTGTGAGGGTGAAGGTTATGGATGAGGGATGGTTTAGGGTTAGGGATAGTGAAAGGATTGGGGTTAGGGGGATATTCTGGTTAGGTTTTGAGTTCGGATTCAGGAGAGAGTTACATTTAGCTTTTGGCTAATATGGAGGTATAGGTGAGTATGATGGTCAGGGGCTATGATTAGGATTAGGGTTAGGCTTAGTGTTCAGGTACAGGTGAGTTTATGGTTCCACTTAGGATTAGGGTTAGCATTCAGGGTTAGTGTGAGGTTTTGGTTTAGGGTAATGGTTAGAGGTGGGCGTGGTTGAGGGTGACTGTGAATGTTAAAGTTGAGGGTTGGGTTAGGGTTACAGATAGGGTTGGGGTGAAGTTGTGGTTTCAGTTAGGGCTTGGTGGTAGCATTAGGGTGAGCATTAGGTTTTGCTTTGTGCTAACAGTGAGGTGTGAGTGAGTGTGAGAGTCAGGGGTTGTGGTTAGCCTCAGCATTGGGCTTAGGCTTCAGGTGAGGGTGAACTTATGCTTACTGTTAGATTTAGGTTTGACATTTAGGGTTAGGCTGAGGCTTAGGATTATGGACACAATTCCGTCCACTTCTTATCAATACAAAACTTAGAATTTTAAGTTCTAATCTTTCCTCTATCATATTCCTTGTTTACATGCTCCCATATTTTAGTAACATCTTGTTTTTAAATATTTTCTCAAATTACTCAGTTGTCTTTTAATCAAATTTTATTTAAAATTTCCCATTAGTACCAATTTCTTCAACTATCACTGATATATTTTTATAATAACAAAAGTTTTATTGGAGATTTGGTCCTATAATACACATAAGCAAATATACACTGCAAAATTTCAAATAATGCATAATGTATATAAAATAAAGTTTAAAAATTCACATGAAATCCCATAATCCTGAGAGAAACCCATTAACATTTAAAATACCAGTCTTTTATTTATATCTTTATGCCCATGTGCAACTGCATATGCATGAAAATAGAGCATATATGGCTTTTTTCTTTTTAAATACTGGACCTCTTTTTCAGCACGTAGTCTTCTGAATATGTGTGTATTTGTGGGAAACTCTCCTCTTCTCTTGTTTTCTGCATTATATGGTACCCACCCATCCCAAGTAACCAATATTATCAACATGCTGTTATCAACACATGCTCACATGCACAAAACACACACACACAGAGATAATTTTATAAACATGAAATTATAGTTTATATTATTCTCTATAGATATACTCACTTAATAATGTACATTGCAAATTCCTCTGAATTAGCTGGTGGAAATCCAATAATAATCTTTTAAATTGTCATTTATTCTATGGTGTCATTTATTCTACTTACTAGTCATTTGATTTCTGTGGAATTAAGGAGTTGTCATATTTAAGGGTATGTGTATTTTTTAAATTAAAGTACAACATAATAGCAAAAATATGAAAACATCATAAATGTACAGATCACTGAATTTTCACAAACTCTACACACCTGTGTAGTAGCATTTAATTTAGAGAACAGAAGTTTGCTAGCACTTCAGAAATTCCCCCTCATGCACCCAAAAGTTCACAATTCCTACGAGGAAAACCCACCTGCTTCATTTCTAGCTGCATTGATACTGTGTTGTTCCTTTCATACTTGTATAAATAGAACTATGTAGTATGTATTCTTTTGTGTCCCAACTTCCTTACTCAATAGTATATTTATGAAATATTTTTATATTGTTGAATGTGGTTGTAAATAATTTATTCTCATTTCATGTACTATTCAACTTCCTGTGATTATCACACTTCATTTGTTTTTCTTTTAAGTAATTAAGGTGTTTGGATAGTTTTGGACTCTTATGAACATAGCTTCTATAAACACTCTTCGGTTATGTCTTTGGTGAAGGTATGTACACTCATGTTAATCTAAGAGTGAAATATGGGTCATGTAGAATACGCATGTGTTCAGCTTTAAGAGACACAGTTGAACAGTTTTATAGTATGGCTGTGCAGCATTTCACTCCCACCAGCAATGCTTGAGTGATTTGATTTCCACCATCCTCACTGACATCTGCTGTCTTCAGTCTTTTTCATTTTAGCCAGTCTACTCTGTGTACAGTGGTGTTGCACTGTGGTTTCAAGTTGCAAACCCCTGATTATTTAAAGAAGTTGAGCTCATTTTTATATGTTTATTGGCCATTTAGATACTCTCTTTTGGGACATGTATGTTCATCTTTTGTCCATAATTCTATTTGGCTAACTGCATTTTTCTTATTGATTTGTAGGAGTTGTTTGTAGTCTTTTTTTTTTTGAGAGGGCATCTCTCATATTTATTGATCAAATCCTTGTTAACAGTTAAAAACAATAAAATTCTGTACAATGGACTCAATGCATAATCATTAATCTACCCCAAGCCTAATTCTCATCAGTCTCCAATCTTCTGAAGCACAACGAACAAGTTCTTACATGGTGAACAAACTCTTACATAGTGAATATGTTCTTACATGGTGAACATTACAAGGTCAGTCATCACAGAAACTTTCAGTTTTGATCACGCATTATGAACTATAACCAATCAGGTCAAATATGAATATTCATTTGATTTTTATACTTGATTTATATGTGAATCCCACATTTCTCCCATATCATTATTATTATTATAATTATTTTTAATAAAATGCTGAAGTGGTAGGTAAATGCAAGATAAAGGTAGAAAACATAGTTTAGTGCTGTAAGAAAGCAAATGTAGATGATCAGGTGTGTGCCTATAGGCTAAGTATTAATCCAAGCTAGACAAGGACAACAAAACATCCATGGATGCAGATGATTTCTCTCAAAACAGGGGGGGTGAGGTTCTAAGCCTCACCTCTGTTGATCCCCAATTGCTCACCTGATGGCCCCCCTGAGACTGTGTCTGTCTTAGGTTGTTCCTCCCTTGAGGAATCTTACCCGTCTCTGGCTAACCAGTCATCTTTCGGGGCCATACAGGGAAATGTAAAGTTGGTAAGTGAGAGAGAAGCCTTATTGTTTGAAAAGGTTGGCCTTTTACTTCTTTGCAGATTTATGCCCTGTGGGTTTTATGCCCAACATTTGTCTTGAGGTATCTTTACCATTATGATACTTGGTAAATTCGATATGAGGCACGAATTCTTTTTAAGGGTTGTAATTAGGAAGGAAGAAGAAAAGCTATAGAAGTAGCAGATGGAAGAAAACATGGGAAGATTGGTTATTTCTTTGACATATCTTCTTGTAGAGTAACTTAAGCATGTATAGGTTTTAAACTACTAATTAAATTGTGCACCCACATTAACATAATAGGAATACAGTTACATAACCAAAGCAGACCTACAATTACCAGCCATCTCCAGTGAAACCAAGAAAACCAGTTAGGCACCCTAAGCATTTGTGAAAACTTATCTATGATATGATGGATATTGTCTAACTGAATTTGAATAGTTTGAGAAAAATCAGATAATTTAAAACAACACATTCCTGGGAACTGTTCACATCCCATATGTTCTTTTAACAGTAGATAGTCTGTAGACTCAAGATTTTGGAGTGCTGCAACTTGCACTTCTCCTAGTTCTTGGTTGAGTTCCAACAGTATAGATCCAGTCAAGCTTGTTGTTTTACTGTATGCACAGGCCAGCTTAGATATCTCCTTCTTCATTCCAATGGCAATTCCAGGAACCAGTGAGATGAATGCAGCTACAACTGCAACAGTGCCAGGATCTTTGTTGATATTTTTTGATGATCATCTTCTGGAATGACTCTTCCAGAGTATGTTGATGTTGGAACTTCTTCATATCGTATCTTAGTTCGTTTTCTGGGTAGCCAAAATAGGCTTTGATCCTCTGTATAAACACAAACAGACTCTTTGCCCACACTTTGATATGCCCTTTATACCATTGTGAAGAACTTATTGGAGGTCACCACACAAGAACTGCTTTTTTTTGTTATCATTAATCTACAATTACATGAAGAATATTATGTTTACTAGGCTCTCCCCTATACCAGGTCTCCCCTATAAACCCCTTTACAGTCACTGTCCATCAGCATAGCAAAATGCTGTAGAATCACTAATTGTCTTCTCTGTGTTGTACAGCACTTCCCTTTCTCCCACCCCCCGTTTATGCATGCTAATCTTAATACCCCCCTTTGTCTCCACCCCCTTACCCCTCCCTACACACCCATCCTCCCCAGTCCCTTTCCCTTTGGTACCTGTTAGTCCATTCTTGGGTTCTGTGCTTCTGCTGCTGTTTGTTCCTTCAGTTTTCCTTTGTTCTTATACTCCACAGATGAGTGAAATCATTTGGTATTTCTCTTTCTCCACTTGGCTTATTTCACTGAGCATAATACCCTCTAGCTCCATCCATGTTGTTGCAAATGCTAGGATTTCTTTTCTTCTTATGGCTGAGTAATATTCCATTGTGTATATATACCACATCTTCTTTATCCAATCATCTACTGATGGACACTTAGGTTGCTTCCAATTCTTGGCTATTGTAAATAGTGCTGCAATAAACATAGGGGTGCATCTGTCTTTCTCAAACTTGATTGCTGAGTTCTTAGGGTAAATTCCTAGGAGTGGAATTCCTGGGTCAAATGGTAAGTCTGTTTTGAGCATTTTGATGTACCTCCATACTGCTTTCCACAATGGTTGAACTAACTTACATTCCCACCAGCAGTGTAGGAGGGTTCCCCTTTCTCCACAGCCTCGCCAACATTTGTTGTTGTTTGTCTTTTGAATGGTAGCCATCCTTACTGGTGTGAGGTGATACCTCATTGTAGTTTTAATTTGCATTTCTCTGATAATTAGCGATGTGGAGCATCTTTTCATGTGTCTGTTGGCCATCTGTATTTCTTTTTTGGAGAACTGTCTGTTCAGTTCCTCTGCCCATTTTTTAAGTGGATTGTTTGTTTTTTCTTTGTGGAGGTGGGTGAGCTCTTTATATATTTAGGACGTCAAGCCTTTATTGGATCTGTCATTTTCAAATATATTCTCCCATACTGTAGGGTTCCTTTTTGTTCTATTGATGGTGTCATTTGCTGTACAGAAGATTTTCAGTTTAATTTAGTCCCACTTGTTCATTTTTGCTGTTGTTTTCCTTGCCCAGGGAGATATGTTCAAGAAGAGGTCACTCATGTTTATGTCTAAGAGGTTTTTGCCTACATTTTTTTCTAAGAGTTTTATGGTTTGATGACTCACATTCAGGTCTTTGATCCATTTTGAATTTACTTTTGTGTATGGGGTTAGACAATGGTCCAGTTTCATTCTCCTACATGTAGCTGTCCAGTTTTGCCAGCACCATCTGCTGAAGAGAGTGTCATCTCGCCATTATATGTCCATGGCTCCTTTATCAAATATTAATTGACCATATATGTTTGGGTTAATGTCTGGAGTCTCTAATATGTTCCACTGGTCTGTGGCTCTGTTCTTGTGCCATTACCAAATTGTCTTGATTACTATGGCTTTGTAGTGGAGCTTGAAGTTGGGGAGTGAGATCCTCCCTACTTTATTCTTCTTTCTCAGGATTGCTTTGGCTATTCTGGGTCTTTGGTGTTTCCATATGAATTTTTGAATTATTTGTTCCAGTTCATTGAAGAATGTTGCTGGTAATTTGATAGAGATTGCATCAAATCTGAATATTGCATTGGGCAGGATGGCCATTTTGACGATATTAATTCTTCCTAGCCATGAACATGGGATGAGTTTCCATTTGGTAGTGTACCCTTTAATTTCTCTTAAGAGTGACTTGTAGTTTTCAGGGTATAGGTCTTTCACTTCTTTGGTTAGGTTTATTCCTAGGTATTTTATTCTTTTTGATGCAATTGTGAATGGAATTGTTTTCCTGATTTCTCTTTCTATTGGTTCATTGTTACTGTATAGGAAAGCTACAGATTTCTGTTGTTAATTTTGTATCCTGTAACTTTGCTGTATTCTGATATCAGTTCTAGTAGTTTTGGGGTGGAGTCTTTAGGGTTTTTTATGTACAGTATCATGTCATCTGCAAATAGTGACAGTTTAACTTCTTTACCAATCTGGATTCCTTGTATTTTTTTGTTTTGTCTGATTGCCGTGGCGAGGACCTCTAGTACTATGTTAAATAACAGTGGGGAGAGTGGGCATCCCTGTCTAGTTCCCGATCTCAGAGGAAAAGCTTTCAGCTTCTCGCTGCTCAGTATAATGTTGGCTGTGGGTTTATCATAGATGGCCTTTATTATGTTGAGGTACTTGCCCTCTATTCCCATTTTGCTGAGTTTTTATCATGAATGGATGTTGAATTTTGTCAAATGCTTTCTCAGCATCTATGGAGATGATCATGTGGTTTTTGTCTTTCTTTTTGTTGATGTGGTGGATGATGTTGATGGATTTTCGAAAGTTGTACCATCCTTGCATCCCTGGGATGAATCCCACTTGGTCATGGTGTATGATCCTCTTGATGTATTTTTGAATTCGGTTTGCTAATATTTTGTTGAGTATTTTTGCATCTATGTTTGTTAGGGATATTGGTCTGTAGTTTTCTTTTTTGGTGGGGTCTTTGCCTGGTTTTGGTATTAGGGTGATGTTGGATTCATAGAATGAGTTTGGGAGTATTCCCTCCTCTTCTGTTTTTTGGAAAACTTTAAGGAGAATGGGTATTATGTCTTCTCTGTGCGTCTGATAAAATTCTGAGGTAAATCTGTCCAGCCCTGGGGTTTTGTTCTTGGGTAGTTTTTGATTACCGTTTCAATTTCTTTGCTCATAACTGGTTTGTTTAAATTTTGTGTTTCTTCCTTGGTCAGCATTGGAAGGTTGTATTTCTCTAGGAAGTTGTCCATTTCTTCTAGTTTTTCCAGCTTGTTGGCATATAGGTTTTCATAGTAGTCTTTAATAATTCTTTGTATTTCTGTGGAGTCTGTCGTGATTTTTCCGTTCTCATTTTTGATTCTGTTGATTTGTGTTGATTCTCTTTTTCCCTTAATAAGTTTGGCTAGAGGCTTATCTATTTTGTTTATTTTCTCAATGGACCAGCTCTTGGTTTCATTGATTTTTGCTATTGTTTTATTCTTCTCAATTTTGTTTATTTCTTCTCTGATCTTTATTATGTCCCTCCTTCTGCTAACTTTAGGCCTCATTTGTTCTTCTTTTTCCAGTTTCGATAATTGTGATGTTAGACTATTCATTTGGGATTGTTCTTCCTTCTTCAAGTGTGCCTGGATCGCTATATACATTCCTCTTAAGACTGCTTTCGCTGCGTCCCACAGATGTTGGGGCTCTGTGTTGCTGTCATTTGTTTCTATATATTCCTTGATCTCTATTTTAATTTCTTCATTGATCCATTGATTATTTAGGAGCATGTTGTTAAGCCTCCATGTGTTTGTGAGCCTTTTTGTTTTCTTTGTAGAATTTATTTCTAATTTTATACCTTTGTGGTCTGAAAAATTGGTTGTTAGAATTTCAATATTTTGGAATTTACTGAGGCTCTTTTTGTGGGCTAGTATGTGGTCTATTCTGGAGAATGTTCCATGTGCACTTGAGAAGAATGTATATCCTGTTGCTTTTGGATGTAGAGTTCTATGGATGTCTATTAGGTCCATCTGTTCTACTGTGTTGTTCAGTGCCTCCATGTCCTTACTTATTTTCTGCCTGGTGGATCTATCCTTTGGGGTGAGTGGCATGTTGAAGTCTCCTAAAATGAATGCATTGCGGTCTATTTCCCCTCTTTAGTTCTGTTAGTATTTGTTTCACATATGCTGGTGCTCCTGTGTTGGGTGCCTATATAATTAGAATGGTTATATCCTCTTGTTGTACTTACCCCTTTATCATTATGTACTGTCCTTCTTTATCTCTTGTTACTTTCTTTGTTTTGAAGTCTATTTTGTCTGATATTAGTACTGCAACCCCTGCTTTCTTCTCGCTGTTGTTTGCCTGAAATATGTTTTTCCATCCCTTGACTTTTAGTCTGTGCATGTCTGTGGGCTTGAGGTGAGTTTCTTGTAAGCAGCATATAGATCGGTCTTGCTTTTTAATCCATTCTGTTACTCCGTGTCTTTTGATTGGTGCATTCAGCCCATTAACATTTAGGGTGGCTGTTGAGACATATGTACTTATTACCATTGCAGGCTTTAAATTCGTGGTTACCAAAGGTTCAAGGTTAGCCTCTTTAGTATCTTACTGCCTAACTTAGCTCTCTTATTGAGCTGTTATATACACTGTCTGGAGATTCTTTTCTTCTCTCCCTTCTTACTCCTCCTCCTCCATTCTTCATATGTTGGGTGTTTTGTTCTGTGCTCTTTTTAGGAGTGCTCCCATCTAGAGCAGTCCCTGTAAGATGCCCTGTAGAGGTGGTTTGTGGGAAGCAAATTCCCTCAGCTTTTGCTTGTCTGGGAATTGTTTAAATCTGCCATCATATTTAAATGATAGTCGTGCTGGATACAGTATCCTTGGTTCAAGGCCCTTCTGTTTCATTGCATTAAATATATCATGCCATTCTCTTCTGGCCTGTAGGGTTTCTGTTGAGAAGTCTGATGACAGCCTGATGGGTTTTCCTTTATAGGTGACCTTTTTCTCTCTAGCTGCCTTTAAAACTCTTTCCTTGTCCTTGATCTTTGCCATTTTAATTATGATGTGTCTTGGTGTTGTCCTCCTTGGATCCTTTCTGTTGGGGGTTCTGTGTATTTGTGTGGTCTCTTCGATTATTTCTTCCCCCAGTTTGGGGAAGTTTTCAGCAATTATTTCTTCAAAGACACTTTCTATCCCGTTTCCTCTCTCTTCCTCTTCTGGAACCCCTATAATATGGATATTGTTCCTTTTGGTCACACAGTTCTCTTAATATTGTTTCATTCCTGGAGATCCTTTTATCTCTCTCTATGTCAGCTTCTATGCATTCCTGTTCTCTGGTTTCTATTCCTTCAATGGCCTCTTGCATCTTATCCATTCTGCTTACAAATCCTTCCAGAGTTTGTTTCATTTCTGTAATCTCCTTCCTGGCATCTGTGATCTCCCTCACGACTTCATCCCATTGCTCTTGCATTTTTCTCTGCATCTCTGTCAGCACGTTTATGATTTTTATTTTGAATTCTTTTTCAGGAAGACTGGTTAGGTCTGTCTCCTTCTCTGGTGTTGCCTCTGTGATCTTGGTTTGCCTGTAGTTTTGCCTTTTCATGGTGATAGAAATAGTTTGCAGAGCTGGAACAAGTGATGGCTGGAAGAACTTCCCTTCTTGTTGGTTTGTGGCCTTCCTCTCCTGGGAGAACAGCGACCTCTAGTGTTTTGTGCTGGGCAGCTGCGTGCAGACAGGGCTTCTGCTTCCTGCCCAGCTGCTATGGAGTTTATCTCCACCATTGCTGTGGGCGTGGCCTGTCTCGGGCTGCTGCTCCAAAATGGTGGAGCCCCATTAGAGGGGGAGTGGCCTGGAGGCTACTTATCTCTGTAATGGGCCTCCGTGCTCCCTGCTGCCTCGGGGGTTAGAGTGCCCAGAGATCCCCATATTCCCTACCTCTGGACTAATTGTCCCACCCTGCCCCTTTAAGACTTCCAAAAAGCACTCGCCAAAAAAAAAAAGAAAGAAAAATTTTTAAAAGTGGCCGCTCTCACGTTTCTTTGCTCTCCTGCGACAGCCTCAGGCACCCGCTCACCGGTCTTGCTGCCCTGTTTCCCTAGTATTAGGGTCCCTGTCCCTTTAAGACTTCCAGAAAGCACTCGCCAAAAAAAAAAAAAGGAAAGAAAAATGGCTGCTCGCTTTTGTTTGTTCTCTGGCGCTGGCCTCAGGCACCCGCTCACCGGTCTTGCTGCCCTGTTTCCCTAATATCCAGGACCCCACGCATGCACTGTGTCTGTGATCTGGTCCGGATGGCTGGGCCTGGGTGTTCAGCTGTCCTGGGCTCCCTCTCCCTCCCTACTCCAACTCCTCCTCGCTCTGGGAGCTGGGGAGAGGGGGGCTCAGGTCCCGCCTGGCTGGGGCTTGTATCTTACCCCCTTTGGGAGGTGCTGGGTTCTCGCAGGTGTGGATGTGGTCTGAATGTTGTCCTGTGTCCTCTGGTCTCTATTCTAGGAAGAGTTGTCTTTGTTATATTTTCATAGATATATGTGGTTTTGGGAGGAGATTTCCGCTGCTCTACTCATGCTGCCATCTTGGCTCCGCCTCTGTATTCTTGATATGAGTTGTTGTATATATATATGCTGTCTCCACTCTATTGCTTACTTTTTTAGTCTCTTAATAGTATCTTGAAGCATGGAAGTCATCAATAAATTATTTTCAGATGGCCCAATATAACCATAAATAAATTCCTAGGAAGCAGATACAATCCTTTTTTAACCTATTTTGTGTGTGTAGCATCTACCAGAAAAAAAAATGGGTTAAGAGACACCCTGTATTCATTTCTGTTGTAGCAATTATTTCCCTATGTTATAAATGCCTGTCTGCTCGCCTGTTCCATCCCCTCATTCCCAGTAACTTTACTAGAAAAAAAGCTTCTTTTCTACTAGATTGGCCTAATTCCTAAAGTGACATATTAAAATCTCCCTCTATAACTTTTTCAATTTTGTAGTTATAACAGGTATCACTAACTATGTAGTTTTTTAGTCACTATGTTGTTTGATGCATACAAGTATATACCTACAATGGCATCTTCAACATTGTGTCTTTTCCCTTTATATTGTAGCCCTCTGGTTGAGTAGTGATGATATTTTAAAATTATACCTTGTTCAGTATACATATTTCACTCTGACTCTGTTGACATTTGCTTAGTAATTATTTCTCTTTTTACTGTCAGTTTTAAATTTATCACTTTAGGTATATTTCTTATATATAACATATAGTTGTTTTGATTTTCTTTGTTTCTTTTTTTATTGAGCTATAATTGACATTTAACATGTCAGTTTCAGGTGTATAACATGATGTTTCAATATTTTATTTATATTATGAAATAATTACCACAATAAGACTAATTAACATCCATTGTTATATATAGTTACAATTTTGTTTCTTGGATGAGAACTTTCAAGATGTACTATCTTAGAAACTTTCAAATATACACTATGGTATTGTCAACTATAGTCACCATGCTGTATGTTATATCCCCAAGACTTTTTTATTTTATAACTGGAAGTTTATACCTTTTGACAAACTTCACCCTTTTTGCCCACTCTTCACCCCCACCTCTGGTAACTATCAGTCCCATCAGTCTGTTCTCTGTATTTATGAGTTCTCTTTTGGGGGTAAGGGTAGGGTTTAGATTTCATACATAAATGAGATTTTAAGTATCTGACTTTGTCTGACTTACTTTACTTAGCTTAATGTCCTCAAGTTGGGGTTTTTTAAAACAAAATAGGAGTAATTTGGCTCTGTCATATTTGAAATAAGAATGTACATACTTCCTGTCATATTAATGTTTACTATTTTATTTTGTGTCCTTCTTTTCCTTTTTTCTCTTGATATGCCTAAACCTCACTTATTTTTCTTTTTTTGACTTGCTAGTGTAGAAGATCATCTTTATGATTTCCTTGCCCTAGGGCTTACCTTCCCATTTCAAAGACTTGTGATATAAAAGCAAAATATTACCTTGTTCCAGTATAGACACTACTAGTTAACCTACCTGATAACATTCTCTCCTTCTGTACTAATCAGAATGCAGATTTCTTTGGGGGAGAGAGGTGTTGCAAACTCGATTTCCCATGCTTTTTTTCTTTTTTTTTTTTTTTGAGCGGGAGTGGTTGGGGGACAACTGTCTGGATAATGATATACAAGCAGAAATTTATTGAGTGGGATTTTAGAGAGATTAATAATAAAATAAATATACTCAACTGACATGTATTTTTGCCCTTTGCCCTCATCGTCTTCCTGCCTAAAATGCAGGTATCACACCCAGAGATGTAGCAGCCATCTTTGTGGCCATGATGAAAAAGCCACAAGAAGGGACCTAGTGGGAATTCAGGCAATGAGGCGTGTGTTGGCACCTGGACTTGTGCTGGAACGCCTGCTTCCCACTGCTTCTGTGTGAGAAACACAAGCCCTTGTTCAGCCAGATTTCTTGTTTTCTGTATCTGAATGCAATCCAAATGGAGACTGCCCCTTGCCCAGGGAACATCTAATCCCCAGCTGCTCCCCTCATAGTGGATGGATTAGATGAATGCTCTAATTCCCTACTCTCCCCAAGTTATGATCAGAATTCTGTTACTTCTTCCCGTCTTCTCATTCTCAACACAGAAGTTTTGTTTAAATTATTTTGCGCTTTAATTACAAACTATTCTTTCGTTTTGTTTTAGAGAAGACCATTTTATTTCAAAGCCTTTATTCCAAGTCACTTTCCCATATATTGCAAAGTTCATTTCTCATCGCAATTTTCTTTCTTCTTCACCTTTGTTTATATTAAGATGTCTGTTCTAATTCTCTCATGTGGCTCCAATTCTTTTCTGAGTGTTCTCCTCAGATGAATTGTGTATTCATATCTTCTGTGAATTCTTGCTGATTGGTTCAGGTTTTTCTCTCACTAGCCTGTGGGTATTATTTAAATGCCATATAGCTTCCAGGTCGCAGACAAGAAATCAGATGTCAGTCTGTTCTTTCTTCCTTTGTAACAAGTTCTTTCTGTCTAGAAGCTTATTACGTTCCTTTTTGTTTTGTTTTTCATCTTTGGAATTCAAGCATCTAATCATAATATGCATAAATGTCTTTTACAAGTCAACCCTTCTGAAATTCAGTGATCACTTTTAACCTGAAAAATCAAATCTTTCTTGAAGAGAGGGAATTTTTTGATACTATTTATTTATTGCCTCTCTTTCCTTGTTTCTTTCTCTTCTGAATCACCTTTCATTTGCTTAGTTGGGCTCTCATGTATTCCTCAAATCACTTCTTTCTTCCTTCAGAATTTCTCTTTCTTAATTTTTGCTCCTTATCTGAAGCATTTCTCTTCTTTTATTTTCCATGACAGTAATTCAATTCTCTGCACTGCTCAACGTGTTCCTCGTTTCATCTAATTCACTACATTTCTTAAAAATTAAAAACCATGTCTTTCATTTCTGAAAAGTTTATTTTAATGCTGTGACTAAATGTCCTTAAGTGTTCTGATTATTTTGTTGTTGATGATGTTAAATGTGTGGCCTGTCCGCAACAGAAGTTCTTATTCCTAGGAGCTACTTTTTACTGGTAGCCACAGCTCTGCTTGCTCTTCCTCCCTGCAGTGATGGGTCCCTTTGGGTGCTGGTTTTTATCACTTTCAGGGCTCAGGTTGACTTTGTTGGGCACTACAAACAGCAGCATAACCATCAAAACAGTGGGAGATGTGGCATTATATTCTCTTGTGAGTTGATGATAGACAAGCATGGCTCCTTCCTGAGGAAGCCTACTTCCTTTCCACTCTCTGCCTCAGAAATAGTATCAGCCTGAAGAAATAGAAGGTGAACATTTTTTTACCATATTATGTTTCTGGTTCTGGTCTATGCAATTTATAAAAATTAAAGGTTCCTCTATAACAGCCCTTGGACCTATATACGTCTTATCTCCATTTTATGAAAAAGGAGTTAAGAAACTTGTTCAAGTTTTCACTACTAGGAAGCAATGAAGCCAGGGCTTAAATCCTTTGTCTATAGCAAGGGAATGCCATTTCTGCCCAGCTGAGCATTTCTGTGTGTGTATCCCTAGTAAGTGTCTCAAGAACCAAGAAGACTGACTGGTAGCTTCTCCAGAGGGACCAAAGCTCTCAGAGGCCAAAATATTACCAGGAAGCCCAGGGCTCAGATCTTGCTTTAAGGCTTTGCTACTGCTAGTCTTCAGGCTCTGTTGGCCAAAAGGGGAAAATATCCTGTACCCCATCATTCCTTCTGAACCCAGGTAGGGAGGAAGCATGGCAAACACACTCCTACAAAGCCTCCTTTCCTGACAGCCACCTGCAACTCAGCAGAAGGTAGAAATGGAAGCTGAGGCAGAATTTGAATAGGCTGGAGGCAGGGACATGCATTCATATTGTACTGTCCTCTGACTGTAACCTGCTTGAGGGTGGTGACTGTTTCTATTGACCATTGCATTCTCAATATCCAGTACAATATATAGAGCATAGTAGTAGCTCAATGAGTATTTACTGAAGAAAATTATAATAGATGTGTCATCTGAAAGACACGACCGAAAATAATTCTGCAAGACCTAAGACTCTTTTCCCAACTCTAACTCCCAGACCAATTGTCTTCTCAGTCTCTGGAAAGCCATCTTTGAATTAGCTATTCTTTTAGGAGGGAAAGGGAATCCTCTCTTCATTCTTTTGGTTATGATTTTGGAATAATGAAAAAACGCAGACTTTAATTTCTTATGGAGTAAATGGATGAAAAAAGTTCTAGAAAATTCTGTGTGTGTGATGATAAGGAGGGAAAGAAGAGAAAGATCAAGCTGGTGAGAAGTCAGTATGGCAACCAGGCTCCACAGAGAAGAGGGAAATGTTGCTTAGCAACTAAAAGTTTCAGGAAGAAAAATTCTGAATTCCAGTGGGGACACTTGTGGAAGGTAGGTAACTATGTAGCTGAAGTGAAAGTTTCTGAGATGATTGCTTTGAGAAATATGCTGCTTCTCTTCTTCTACGATCATGGAAAAGTTGGCCCTGTCTCAACAAATGGCCAAAATGAATGGAGTGGCCCACCAAGGGCCAGTTTGTCCTTTACAAATAGATGTGGCTAGGGACCAAAAGGGAAAATTCTTTGTTACTTCACTGCTCTAATTATTTTGTTTTCTAAATTACATCCTGAAATGACCCCTGTAGCACGTTTCTTCTGCTTTCCTTCCCAGTTAGTACCACTGTCAAGTCTGATCTGCATTCTACAGCTCCTTCCCCTGCATTTATGGGTGTGTGTGTGTTTGTATATTTGCTTCCTAATTTTTAACACAAAAGGGATTGTACCCTACTACTTGAGCTGGTAAAAAATAATATGGTTGGAACACTTTTCATATTATGTACATATATATTATGGAAATATATAGATATGTCATTCTTTTTATATACTATACATCTTACTCCACCCACAACTTCCCTATTGATGGGCATTTCAGTTTATCCAGTTTTAACTAATACATATAATAAAGTTATGAATAGCCTCAAATATATCATTGGGCACTTGAGGAAGAATTTCTTGAAAATGTGCTGCTAGAAGCAGAACTGCTAGCTCAAAGGAATTTAAGAATTAAAATATATATTTCCTGATTGCCTCCTCAAAAGATTTCAAAAAGACTTCAATTTCCTCCATGTGAATGTGTCAGTTTCCCCGTATATTGAGAATGACTATCCACCGTGTTTACTGGCCATTGTGTTTCTTTTTTTTTTGAATTACCATCTGGTATCCTTGACTCATTTTAATGTTGAGTTGTTTGCCTTTTCCTAAATCATTTATAGTAGTCTTTATACATTCTGATTATTAATACCTTGTCTGCTAAGTGTGTAGTGGTAATTTATCTCTACCACATGTATTTTATCTTTTTGTGTTCCCCACCTCCCCAATTATACAGAAGTTTTACAGGTTTTTTGGAGAAATTTGTCATTATACTTGATGGCTTCTGGGTTGAGGTTGGGGAGTTCTCAGCTGAGAGGACCTTTGCTACCTCAAAGCTTAGAAAAAGCATTCTGTGTTTTCTTCTAAATCATTTCTATTTTTGCTCAATATTTAGTGCTTTAAATCATCTGGAATTTGTTTTTGTAAATAATATGAGGCATAGATAGCATCTTTTTTTTCATATGATAGCTGCTTTCTTACAATTTAATAAATATGTAGTCTTTCCTCACAGATTAAAAGGACAAGTTAGTCAGAAATTAAAGTCTTACTTATACATGAGTCTGCTTATGAATCCTATTAAATTTTGTTGACTTATTTCTCTATTCCTGAACTCTCCAGATTTAATTAGTATAGAATAATTGAATTTATTTATTTATCCACCCATCTATCAGTTTGATAATATATATATACTTTTAAAGCATCTGAATCATGAACTTTCCCAGCTATTTCTTTTTTTTATTAAGGTGTCATAGATATACAGTCTTATAAAGGTTTCACATGAGCAACATTTTGGTTATTACATTCACCCATATTATCAAGTCCCCCTCCGCCCCATTACAGTCACTGTCCATCAGCATAGTAAGATGCTATAGAGTCACTACTTGTCTTCTCTGTGCTATACTGACTTCCCTGTACACCCCTTACATTATGTGTGCTGATCATAATACCCCTTAATTGCCTTCTCCTCCATTCCCACCCACCGTTTCTACCCCCTTTTCCTTTGGTAACCACTAGTCCCTTCTTGGAGTCTGTGAGTCTGCTGCTGTTTTATTCCTTCAGTTTTGCTTTGTTGTTACACTCCACAAATGAGGGAAATCATTTGGCATTGTCTTTCTCTGCCTGGCTTATTTCAGTGAGCATAATATCCTCTAGCTCTATCTATGTTGTTGCAAATGGTAGGATTTGTTTTTTTCTTATGGCCAAATAATATTCTGTTGTGTATATGTACCACATCTTCTTTATCCATTCTACTGATGGACACTTAGGTTGTTTTCATATCTTGGCTATTGTAAATAGTGCTGCAATAAACATAGGGGTACATATGTCTTTTTGAATCTGGGATCTTGTTTTCTTAGGGTAAATTCCTAGGAGTGGAATTCCTGGGTCAAATGGTATTTTTATTTTCAGTTTTTTGAGGAACCTCCATATTGCTTTCCACAATGGTTGAACTAATTTACATTCCAACCAACAGTGTAGGAGGGTTCTCCTTTCTCTGCATCCTCAGCATTTGTTTTCCTTGTCTTTTGGATGTTGGCCATCCTAACAGGTGTGAGGTGATATCTCATTGTCAGGTTTAATGTATTTATATTTACTTAAAAGTCTTGCTCATTGATAGGCTTTTTCAGATGTTTTTGCTCTTCTGTAACATCTTCTCTTTTATGTGAAGATTGGATAGATACATAGGTATAGATATAGTCTTCTGGAATTTATTTCCGAAGTATTTATATTTTTTTAAATTAGATTATTTTCTCACTGGATATTGCTTATAAAAATGGACTATCTTTATCTCTTGTTTCTCATTCTGATGCCTCTCATTTCTTTCTCCTATGCCTTCATTATGCTGAGTATTGCCATAGCAGCTACCTTTTCTTGTATCTTTAGTCAGAATGCTTCCCTTATTTTGCAATGAACTATGGTAATTTCTGTAGATTTCATAAACACACCCTATATTAGATAGGTGATATTTCCTTTTAGTTTCTTCTTGTTAATTTTTTGAATCAATAAAAAGTGTTGAATATAATCAAATGGATCTTTCCCTAGTCTGTTAAAAATGATACATATATTTACTTTTTAATATTTAACCAGGTGTTCTGGGAAACCGTTGGTTAGACTCTTCTTTATAAGTGTACATTTCAAAATATTTAACCTCCCTTTCCTACCAAAGAACAGAGAAGAACTTTACCATTTAAGCAGTGTGAATAAGGTAATGGTGTAGTAACTGGTTAAGATCACTGTCAATCACAGCTATACCAGAAGAGGGTAGACAGAGATCCATCTTCCTCACATAAAGTGGAAAAGAAAGAGGTCAATATTAGTTCAGACATGTGACAAAAAGAAACAGCATCTCTTAAGCAAAAGGCTGAAACCAATGTAACAATATTTGTGTCCTCTGGTATTGGCTGTAGAATAAGTGGTTGTTGGAATAATTTTCTAAATCTCTTAATGTACTAAAATTCCTGCTTCTTTATCATATCTATATGTGATATGTTTCTCCCCCCAGAGAAGCAAGTTTTCTCTGATTGTTGTAAATATCGGAGAGAGATAACTTCTACTTGATTATGATGTATTCTTTAATTTTCTGCTGGGTTTACAATGTTAATATTTATGCTAGGATTACAGTGTTCATGTTTAATAGAAGAGATTGAATTATATTTCTCCTTTTTGTATATTTTTTGACCTTTGTTAATAATAGCTTTTATTATTTTCATAGGATGATATATGAAACTTTTCATGTTTTATTTTTCCCTGCACTGGAACAGTTCATATATAATGTGGGAAATATCTTTTGATGTTTGATAGAATTCTTCTATGAAATTACCTGGTCCTTAATGTCTTTTAAAGACTACATTTTAATTGTCTTGTTCATTTCTTCACTAATGATACTTCTATCCCTATTTTTATACTTTTTGAATTAATCAAAATAATATAATACACTTTTCTATGCAGTGATACATTTCAGCTAGTTTTCTAAATTTGTGGCATAAGGGTAGCCATAATATTTTCTTGAAATTCTTAACCTGTTGAATATAATTTTATATTCCCATCCCACTTATAATGTTTACCTGTGTCTTTTCTAATTTTCTTTTCAACAAAGTTTAATGGCCAGATGTTCAGTTTAATGGGATTTTTCGGGAAAAAATATTTGATTTTACTGGTTGTGCTTAATGTTTTCATTTTATTTAATCAATCTCTGCTTTTATATTTATTAATTCTTTTCCTTAATTTACTTTTAGTCTGCTTTGTCACTGTTTTCTGGTTTCTTAAATTATGTATGTGATAGGATGAATAAGTCATGTATTTGCTATCTTGGTTTTGTCTGAAATCCAAAGGCCAAAAGCAAAATAATAGATGACAAGGACCCTTAGATTTCAAAATGAAGGGCTAGTTCATCTGTGAACAACTGACAAAAGAGGTAGCTAAGATGCAATTTTGTGACCCTTGGCCCTACACCCAACCTGAGGGGATACAAAGATAGAGGTTGGAGAGCCAGAGAAGAGGAGATACACTAAGGAAGTCTTGTCACCTGGTGGTACTTTCCATCCACACTTCCCCTGCATACTCCATGTGTGGAGTGAGTGGGTGATGGGAGGATGTCCCTTCTGACCTCTGGACAAGTTAGAGGGACTTGAAGAGGTCCTCTTGTAGAATTTCAAATCCTCACCTTCCCCCTTTGCCCTTGGTGTTAGATGGAGCAAAGGTACAGTTTTCAGTCTGCACTGTAGAAAATGAAAGGCAGAAAGTGTGTGGCTAGTGTTGTCTGCCTGGAGAAGAACAAAGCAAGCTGCCTCATGCCTCCACTGCTGGCTAAGCAGAGGCATATTTTCTCTAGACCAGATGTAAGTCAGAAAGAGGGGAGCCATCTGGCCTTGAACTACTAGAAAGAGGCTGGAGGCAAGCATTAGATACTGGATCTGAGGACAAAAATCTTAAGTGCCAGGCCAGAGACAGAGCTCTGCTAACATCAAGGGAGCTACGATTAATTGAATGTTGTTAGTGAAGAAATCTCTACAAAACCCACAAAAATACTCCATGATGTCAGCAATGAAGGTTCAGCGACCTGAGAATGCTGTCGTTCATCACAACACTGCACCCCCTTACTGCCACCAATCAAGTCCGACTTTTCTTTCCCCTTACCCCTTACCCATCTCTGACTGCACAACTCCCACCTTGCAGGGTCCCATTGTCACAGCTGAAACTGTGGGTGTGGGTGAGCTGACACAGCAAGGACAGAGGTCCCCACACAGACTCTCCCTGCTCCCTCCCAGTCCCAGCCTGCAATGAATTTGAACTGGGGAGGGGAGAAGTGAAACATTAAATACAATATCAGTGTAGACTATTTCATTAAAATGGACATTTTAATGGTCTAAAAAGATCATAACTGTTACTACAAGTGACTAGAGGATTTTTTTTACTGTTTAAGAGTAATCAGAAAAGCTATGACCTTTTCTCAATATTGTATTTAAGAAGAGGAGAAGAACGAGACTGTAGAATGGATTTAAAAGGTAGTAAAAGATAAGTTTACATTCTGTTCATATCCTCCGCTAATTCAGCATGCCAGTTATATAACTATAACTCCTTTATTTTCCATCTTTGGTGTTTACTAATACTTGAATTTAAAATTACAAATATTTCTCTGAGTACTATTTTGACTACATTCCACAGATTATAATTAGTGTTTTCATTTTCATATGTAGAAAGGATATAAATTACCATTTATAATTTCAATTTTAATTCCATCTGAAGGGCATGTAAAAAATTTCCAAGTGCGTGATTTCTTTGCTATTTTTTGTTGGTAGTTTCTAATTTTACTGCTATTTGGTAAGAAAAGTTGTCCTTTATGATTTCTATTTTTAAATAATGGATGATATTTTTGTGGCTCACATATAGAGATTTCTATCCAGGGGCTTAAATCCAGTATCAAGGGAGAAGTTCCAATGCCCATAAAATCTCCATTGTGCAATTTTATGTCTTGACTCCCTTTTTTCACAAACCTCGGGATCAAAATTCATGCCAATACATGTTGCTTAGTTCCTGCAGCTCCTGCAGAGTATAGTCCCTTTCCTCACTGCAGGTCCCCACTTCCCTGATGTATCATGTTATGTTGTGATGTGACCCTAGTTAATGGCCTGGAGACCAGGAGGGATGGTGGGGGTACAGATGTTAAGTAGATGCATACTGTCATGCAGGACAGAGGTCTCTGAATCATCCCCAAGCAAGGGAGGTGTAACATCCTTTTCTAGGGAGAGTCAGGCCACTTCTACAGGCTCAGATGGTTCAGGGAAATCTGGGGTGTCAAGTTTCCCCAGTGCATCAAACCAAGATGGTTCTATCCCAAGACTCAGGATCCCACTCTTTCTGATGAAGGCCCTGACCTTGGTATAAAGACTTTCCAGGACTGAGAATTCATCTTTTACTGCAACTCGCTATCTTAATATAATTAAGTCGTGTAATATGTGATTCATAGATTTTTCTGCTGTCCAGCTGCAGATGAGTTTCTTCAAAAGCTGCCAAGGATTCCCTCTAGCTTTCTTACTTTGCCTTATATTGGTGATTAATCAACTTTGTCCTTTTGTTTTCTTTCTCCAGTGCCTGATTGCACTCAACAAAATCCATCTGATTCCACTCTGATAATTCTGACTTTCCCCAAACCTTTCAAAGATTTGAGACCATGTATTTACCAAGGGTTTTCCATGTACTATGATCCCATCTATTTACCCTAGTGAAATGTTAACGATCATTACAGTAGCTTGTACAGTACTAGTACAGAAGCTAGTCTCCTAGGATGGCCCTAATTTTACTGAACTCTACATGTATATGTTACACACCATATTTCCTCTCCCCTGGAATCTGGCCTATAACTGATTGTTTGACCAATAGAGTGTGGTATAAGTGACACTCTTGGCCTTGCCCTTAATTGACCTGGCAGTTCCCACATCCTCTCTTTTGGAACACTTGCTCTTTGATACTTCCTCATGGAATCCAGCTGCTGTGCTGTGAAAAGCCCCCTTGTAGGCGCTCTGGTTACCAGTCCCAGGTGATCTCACAGTTGAAGCCAGCAACTCATTCATGTGAATGACTCCAGTTAAGCTTCCAGATGACTGCAACCTCAGCTGACCTCACTGAAGCTGGAGAACTGCCCAGCTGAGCCCACAGAATTGTGAGAAATAATGAAGTTGTTATTTTTAAGCCATTAAGCTTTGGCATTATTTGTTATGCAACAATATGTAATCAGAATATGTTGACACAGTATGCCAGGAGCTACCATGCTCTATTCACTACCAGGAGTGGGATCTTCATTGTTAGTCAGGTGGTGAGTGATTTGGCTCCAAAATTCCATCCTGAAAGTCTGCTTCCTTGGACCACTTGGTACCAGCTGTCTGAAATCAGGTCTCTTTAGAAACATTTGTTGAGACAGAGAAGACAGAAATATCGATGCACAAATTTTATTGGGGAGCAATCTAGAGCAATGCCTGTGAGGCAGTAAGGGAAGGATTGGGCAGGAGAGGTTGAACTGTGATACATTTGTGTCAGAGATCTCAGTCAGTCCTACAGAGATCTCTGGAGATGGGATTGACCTTCAGCGGTGTCCTAAATTAAGTAAGGCAAGGAGTCTGGGATGAGGAATTGGAAGCAACTTGCTCTCTGGAAGGGGCAAACTTTGAGTGAAGCAACCTTGGGTGTGCAGTGCAGTATTCATTTTAAATATTTTATAATGCTGTTTTGTTTTCTTTTAACCCCTCTGCCTTTTGTCTATCAAACTTTCTTTGTCCTATTTCCTCCCCCCACCTTGTTGTTTGAAAGCTATAAATGCCTTTGTTCTTCTCATTTTTATATTTTTGAATGTATATTTAACCTGATAACTTTCTATCAATATCTGTATTTAATCAGAATATATCTTCTTTTTCTGGAAGGATGGAATTTGTCATCTACTTTTATGTGTTTTTCTGCCCCTAACCTCTCTCCTTTGCTGCTTCTTATACTTCTGGACTGATATATTATGTAAATCCACATTATTTTATTATGCATTAACAATTTTTAAAGCTTTAATATTTAAAACATCTAGCACTTTTCCTTGTATTCTATGTCACTCACTTTCTTGCACACATGAAAGCGTTTTTTTTAATCACAGCTCACCCTATAGTGATTATTTCTGAGGATGAATGGATGATACATTTTCTAACTCCCTGAATATTTGAAAATGGCTATTATTTTGCTTCACTTGAAATGCTAGTTAGCTTGGGCATAACATATAGGTTCAAAATCAGTTTGCCCTTTGAACTTTGAGGTGATTGCCTCATTGTCTTCCAGCATCCAGTATTACTGATAAGTGCGATGAAATTCTGACTATTGTTTCTTTGTAGGTAACCTAGTAATGCTTTCCAGAAACTTCAGTATTCTTAAATAGCATCAGGATATATATCCATGTGGATTGTTTCACATTCACTTTTTTTTCCTAGAATTTAAAATAAATGGAATTATATAATACATACTCTTTTGGGTCTGACTTCTTTCATTCAGTGAAATGGTTTTGAAACTCACCCATGTTTCTGTGTCTATTAGTAGTTGTAAGACTGGAGGTACCAGAGGAAGGGACGGATCTCTCTGGAGGAACCCAACTCGAGCCAAATAAGGAATAAAATGGCGAATGTCACTCAAATGATTCAACTGGAAGGCCCTTAGCTACAGGTCCCTCCTAGAATACGCATTGCAGTACTCTCTCCCTAGCACCCCAGCATGACCAATCATCGGTGATTATGACACCCACACTGGCCAATTAGCTCTGTTCACTATACCCTCAGGGCTCTCCCAGCTCCCTTGGTAAGCCTGCCATCCCTCCTGCTGGGCACAACTTCCCTGGCCTGTGGATACGTGGACCGGTGAACCTCGCCTGGGATTGCGCTAATACATTTTTTTCTGGCTCCTTTGTTGCCTCTTGTCTGGTCTGGTTTCGTTTACCTTACAGGAGTTTATTCTCTTTATTGCTGAATGGTATTTTTTTCTTTTCTAGTTGTTTGTTGCTAATATGTTGAAGTATAATTTTTATATGGAATTTTGCATGTTGGCTTTGTATTCAGTGACAACAAACTCTAACTGTAATAATTCTAACTAATTCTAATAATTCATTTATAGATTCTTTTGGATTTTCAACATGAGAAATTATGTAATCTATAAATAGTGACAAAGCCTTTATTTCATTTCAATATATATTCCTTTCAGTTTTTTAAAAAATCTTGCCTTACAGGATTGGCTAAGACCTCCTGTATAATACTGAGTAAAGCAGAAGTGGTGGGTAGAAAGCGGGGTTTAAGCATTTCTAATCTTAGAGAGAAATTTCTCAGTATTTCACCAGTAAGTGGGATTTTTGCTAGATTCTGTACCTAGTTTCTTAAGTGTCTTTGGATTTTATAGTTAATGGACTTCACTTTTATAATTTTTTTGCATCTATTGAGATGATCATATGATTTTTCTTTCTCTATATGCTAATGTAGGTGGAGTATATGGTTGATTTTAGAAGTTAAGCCAACCTTGAATTCCTGTAATAAACCCAAATGGGTCATGATACAGTATAATTTTAATATATTGCTTAATTTCTGAAAATTTAGTACATGAGTAATATTGGCCTGAAACATTTTTCCTTATAATGTCTTTGTTATGACCAACTTATCCTGGCTTCAAAAGGCAAGGTAAGAATTCTTTTTTTTTTTAATTTTCTTTATTTCTTAAAATGTAGAATTTACCAGTGAAGCCATCTGGATCTGGAGTTTGTGTGTGTGTGTGTGTATGTGTGTGTGTGTGTGTGTGTGTGTGTGTGTGTATGTGTAGGTTTTTGCTCCCTCTATTGATTGTCCAGGAGTTCATCAACTTCATTGATCCTTTTAAAGAAATGAATTTGGGCTTTCTGAGTATCTCTATGGTATATTTGTATTGTATTTCATTAAACCTCCTCCTGTCTTTTTAGTTTATTTCCCTTTTTTGCATGTAATTTCTGTTTTTTTTCTAATTTCTTGAGATGGGTACTTAGATCATTGCATTTCAAAGCCAGAAAATATTAGGAAAGATGAACAAGGCAGAGAAGCCAGATCATCTAGCTAATGAAAAGAGCTCTGCAATTCTTTGGGAATACAGAAAATTTAGATGATAATTTAGAAAATTCAGGAACCAGGCTGTCTTCTCAAAAGTAGAAATTGAAAAATAGAAATAAACAAGGCAGAGGACTAAGCTTTGCACACAATATAATTTTTAAAAACACATCTGTATAGTAGATTATTTTATTTTATTTTTCCATTACAGACATTGTTATAACTGCTGTTTTATTGTTACTCTCTTCTGCTCCGTTCTTAAGTTAAACTTTAGCATAGGCATGAATATATAGGAAAAACTGTCAAAGATGGTTCGGTACTGGCTTCTGGTCACCCCTGCGGGTCTTGGAGCACCTTCCCAGCAGATGGGGGTGCTACCGTATGCTCCTGTGGACAAGGGTTTACTGTAAACCAAAGGTGGGGTGCCCTCATGAAATAATCTTCATAAACACTTCTTAAATAGCAATATTCAATATTATACAAATTTTCTAATACACAGAGGAGTCAAATGAGATGCTTGCTCACCACATAGATTCCAGGTTATTATTTTGCTGTATTTGCTACTTTGCCTACAGGGCAGTGGTGAATGTGTTTATATGCATCTCTGAGTGCAAACAGGCACATACTTCATTGTTTAGCCATTAGAAAACATGCCACACACATCACGACACTTCTCTATTCTGCGTGCAACTCCTAAAAAATAAGGATGTTTTCCTACGTAGCTTGAATACCTAAAAAGTTAGCAGCACTTTCTTATCATCAATTTTCTAGTTCATATTCCAATTTCCCTATTTGTCTCACTATGGCTTTTTCAGCTCTTTATTTTAAACCATGATCCAATCAAGGTTCATGTGTTAGAGTTGCTTGCTGTGTTGTCTTGGGGTTTGTTTGTTTTTTTAATTTTTAATAGTGGTAAAAAAACAAACTTTGCCATCTGAGTATTTCTGTGTGCAGTTCAGTAGTGTTAACTGTAATCACACTGCTGTGTAACGGATCTACAGTTTCTCATCTTGGAAAACGGAAACAATGCCCATTGAACAGCTCCCATTCCCCACGCCCCAGCCCCCAGCCTCTGCAGCAACCACTCCCCGTGGTGTTGGCTCTGGGGTCTCATCTAAGTGGAATCACACAGTATTTGTCATACACATTTGAAATGTGACTGGCTCATTTCACTGAGCATGGTGACCTCAAGGTTCACCCATGTTATAGGCTGTGTCAGGATTTCCTTCTTTTCTTTTTGTAGATAATTATTTTTTATTGAAGGGAAGTTGACACACAGTATTACATTAGTTTCAGGTGTACAACACAGTGATTCAACATTTAAATACATGATAATTCTAGGTACCAGCTATCACCATACCAAGCTGTTACAATATTTTGACTATATTCCTTATGCTATACATTACATCCCGGTTACTTATTTATTTTACAATTGGAAGTGTGCACTTTTTTTTTTGTAAGGGCATCTCTCATATTTATTGATCAAATGGTTGTTAACAACAATAAAATTCTGTATAGGGGAGTCAATGCTCAATGCACAATCATTAATCCACCCCAAGCCTAATTTTCGTCAGTCTCCAATCTTCTGAAGCATCACGAACAAGTTCTTACATGGAGAACAAATTCTTACATAGTGAATAACTTACATGGTGAACAGTACAAGGGCAGTCATCACAGAAACTTTCAGTTTTTCTCATGCATTATAAACTATAAACAGTCAGTTCGAATATGAAATATGAATACTCATTTGATTTTTATACTTGATTTATATGTGGATACCACATTTCTCTCTATATTATTATTATTTTAAATAAAATGCTGAAGTGGTAGGTAGATACAAGATAAAGGTAGAAAACATAGTTTAGTGTTGTAAGAGAGCAAATGTAGATGATCAGGTGTGTGCCTGTAGACTATGTGTTAATCCAAGCTAGACAAGAGCAATAAAACATCCATGTATGCAGAAGATTTCTCTCAGAACAGGGGGGGTGAGGTTCTAAGCCTCACCTCTGTTGATCCCCAATTTCTCAAATGATGGCCCCCCTGTGACTGTGCCTGTCTTAGGTTGTTCCTCCCTTGAGGAATCTTACCCGTCTATGGCTAACCAGTCATCTTCCGGGGCCATACAGGGAAATGTAAAGTTGGTAAGTGAGAGAGAAGCCTTATTGTTTGAAAAGGTTAGCTTTTTACTTCTATGCATATTTATGCCCTGTGAATTCTATGCCCAGCATTTGTCTTGAGGTATCTTTACCACTTGGAAGAATTATGATACTCGGTAAATTTGATATGAGGCACAAATTCTATTTAAGGGTTGTAATTAGAAAGAAGAAGAAAAGCTATAGAAGTAGCAGGCGGAAGAAAACAGGGGAAGATTGATTATATCTTTGACATATCTTCTTGTAGAGTAACTTCAGCATGTATAGGTTTTGAACTACTAATTAAATTGCGCACACACATTACCATAATAGGAGTATAGTTACATAACCAAAGCATACCTGTAATTACCAGCCATCTCCAGTGAAACCAAGAAAACCAGTTAGGCACCTTAGGCATTTGTGAAAACTTATCTATGGTATGGTGGATATTGTCCAGCTGAACTTTAACAGTCTGAGAGAAATCAGACAAATTAAAACAACCCATTCCTGGGGACTGTTCACATGCCATATGTTCTTTTAACAGTAAATAGTCTGTAGTTGTAAGACTTTGGAGCGCTACAATTTGCACTTCTCCAAATTCTTGGTTGAGTTCCAACAGTATAGATCCAGTCAACTTTGTTGTTTTACTGTATGCACAGGTCAGCTTAGATATCTCCTTCTTCATTCCCATGGCAAGTCCAGGAACTGGTGGGTTGAATGCATCTACACCTGTAGCAGTGCGTGGATACTTGTTGGGGTTTTTAGATGATCATCTTCTGGCATGAGTCTTCCAGAGAGTCCTGATGTTGGAAGTTCTTTTCCATATTGTATATTAGTTCATTTTCAGGGTAGCCCAATTAGGATTTGATCCTCTGTATAAACACAAACAGACCCTTTGCCTACACTTTTATATGCCCTTTATACCCTTGTGTAGAACTCACTGGAGGTCACCACACAGGAACTACCTTTTTTTTTTTGGTATCATTAATCTACACTTACATGACGAATATTATGTTTACTAGGCTCTCCCCTATACCAGGTCCCCCCTATAAACCCCTTTACAGTCACTGTCCATCAGCATAGCAAAATGTTGTAGAGTCAATACTTGCCTTTTCTGTGTTGTACAGCCCTCCCCTTTCTCCCACAACCCCCATGCATGCTAATCTTAATATCCCCCTTCTGCTTTACCCCCCCTTATCCCTCCCTACCCACCCATCCTCCCCAGTCCATTTCCCTTTGGTACCTGTTAGTCCATTCTTGAGTTCTGTGATTCTGCTGCTGTTTTGTTCCTTCCGTTTTTCCTTTGTTCTTACATTCCACAGATGAGTGAAATCGTTTGGTATTTCTCTTTCTCCGCTTGGCTTGTTTCACTGAGCATAATACCCTCCAGCTCCATCCATGTTGCTGCAAATGGTTGGATTTGCCCTTTTCTTAAGGCTGAGGAGTATTCCACTGTGTATATGTACCACATCTTCTTTATCCATTCATCTATCGATGGACATTTAGGTTGCTTCCAATTCTTGGCTATTGTAAATAGTGCTGCAATAAACATAGGGGTTCATTGGTCTTTCTCAAACTTGATTGCTGCATTCCTAGGGTAAATTCCTAGGAGTGCACTTCCTGGGTCAAATGGTAAGTCTGTTTTGAGCATTTTGATGTACCTCCATACTGCTTTCCACAGTGGCTGAACTAATTTACATTCCCACCAGCAGTGTAGAAGGGTTCCCCTTTCTCCACAGCCTCACCAACATTTCTTGTTGTTTGTCTTTTGGATGGCAGCCATCCTTACTGGTGTGAGGTGATACCTCATTGTAGTTTTAATTTGCATTTCTCTGATAATTAGCGATGTGGAGCATCTTTTCATGTGTCTGTTGGCCATCTGTATTTCTTTTTTGGAGAACTGTCTGTTCAGTTCCTCTGCCCATTTTTTAATTGGGTTATTTGTTTTTTGTTTGTTGAGGCATGTGAGCTTCTTATATATTCTGGACATCAAGCCTTTATCGGATGTGTCATTTTGAAAATATATTCTCCCATACTGTAGGGTTCCTTTTTGTTCTATTGATGGTGTCTTTTGCTGTACAGAAGCTTTTCAGCTTAATATAGTCCCACTTGTTCATGTTTGCTGTTGTTTTCCTTGCCTGGGGAGATATGTTCAAGAAGAGGTCACTCATGTTTATGTCTAAGAGGTTTTTGCCTAGGTTTTCTTCCAAGAGTTTAATGGTTTCATGACTTACATTCAGGTCTTGATCCATTTTGAGTTTACTTTTGTATATGGGGTTAGACAATGGTCCAGTTTCATTCTCCTACATGTAGCTGTCTAGTTTTGCCAGCACCATCTGTTGAAGAGACTGTCATTTCGCCATTGTATGTCCATGGCTCCTTTATCAAATATTAATTGACCATATATGTCTGGGTTAATGTCTGGATTCTCTAGTCTGTTCCATTGGTCTGTGGCTCTGCTCTTGTGCCAGTACCAAATTTTCTTGATTACTATGGCTTTATAGTAGAGCTTGAAGTTGGGGAGTGAGATCCCCCCTACTTTATTCTTCTTTCTCAGGATTTCTTTGGCTCTTCGGGGTCTTTGGAGTTTCCATATGAATTTTTGAATTATTTGTTCCAGTTCATTGAAAATGTTGCTGGTAGTTTCATAGGGATTGCATGAAATCTGTATATTGCTTTGGGCAGGATGGCCATTTTGACGATATTAATTCTTCCTAGCCACTAGCATGGGATGAGTTTCCATCTGTTAGTGTCCCCTTTAATTTCTCTTAAGAGTGACTTGCAGTTTTCAGAGTATAAGTCTTTCACTTCTTTGGTTAGGTTTATTCCTAGGTATTTTATTTTTTTTGATGCAATTGTGAATGGAGTTGTTTTCCTGATTTCTCTTTCTGTTGGTTCATTGTTGGTGTATAGGAAAGCAACAGATTTCTGTGTGTTGATTTTGTATCCTGCAACTTTGCTGTATTCTGATATCAGTTCTAGTAGTTTTGGGGTGGAGTCTTTAGGGTTTTTTATGTACAGTATCATGTCATCTGCAAACAGTGACAGTTTAACTTCTTTACCAATCTGGATTCCTTGTATTTTTTTGTTTTGTCTGATTGCCGTGGCGAGGACCTCTAGTACTATGTTAAATAACAGTGGGGAGAGTGGGCATCCCTGTCTAGTTCCCGATCTCAGAGGAAATGCTTTCAGCTTCTCGCTGTTCAATATAATGTTGCCTGTGGGTTTATCATTGATGGCCTTTATTATGTTGAGGTACTTGCCCTGTATTCCCATTTTGCTGAGAGTTTTTATCATGAATGGATGTTGAACTTTGTCAAATGCTTTTTCAGCATCTATGGAGATGATCATGTGATTTTTGTCTTTCTTTTTGTTGAAGTGGTGGATGATGTTTATGGACTTTCGAATGTTGTACCATCCTTGCATCCCTGGGATGAATCCCACTTGGTCATGGTGTATGATCCTTTTGATGTATTTTTGAATTCGGTTTGCTAATATTTTGTTGAGTATTTTTGCATCTACGTTCATCAGGGATATTGGTCTGTAGTTTTCTTTTTTGGTGTGGTCTTTGCCTGGTTTTGGTATTAGGGTGATGTTAGCTTCATAGAATGAGTTTGGGAGTATCCCCTCCTCCTCCATTTTTTAGAAAACTTTAAGGAGAATGGGTATTATGTCTTCCCTGTGTGTCTGATAAAATTTCGAGGTAAATCCATCTGGCACGGGGGTTTTGTTCTTTGGTAGTTTTTTGATTACCGCTTCAATTTCGTTGATGGTAATTGGTCTGTTTAGAATTTCTGTTTCATTCTGGGTCAGTCTTGGAAGGTTGTATTTTTCTAGGAAGTTGTCCATTTCTCCTAGGATTCCCAGCTTGTTAGCATATAGGTTTTCATAGTATTCTCTAATAATTCTTTGTATTTCTGTGGGGCCCGTCGTGATTTTTCCTTTCTCGTTTCTGATGCTGTTGATTTGTGTTGACTCTCTTTTCCTCTTAATAAGTCTGGCTAGAGGCTTATCTATTTTGTTTATTTTCTCGAAGAGCCAGCTCTTGGTTTCATTGATTTTTGCTATTGTTTTATTCTTCTCAATTTTGTTTATTTCTTCTCTGATCATTATGTCCCTCCTTCTGCTGACTTTAGGCCTCATTTGTTCTTCTTTTTCCAGTTTCAATAATTGTGATGTTAGACTATTCATTTGGGATTATTCTTCCTTCTTCAAGTGTGCCTGGATCGCTATATACTTTCCTCTTAAGAATGTTTTCACTGCGTCCCACAGATGTTGGGGCTTTATGTTGTTTTTGTCATTTGTTTCCATATACTCCTTGATCTCTATTTTAATTTGTTCATTGACCCATTGATTATTTAGGAGCATGTTGTTAAGCCTCCATGTGTTTGTGAGCCTTTTTGTTTTCTTTGTAGAATTTATTTCTAGTTTTATACCTTTGTGGTATGAAAAGTTGGTTGGTAGAATTTCAATATTTTGAAATTTACTGAGGCTCTTTTTGTGGGCTAGTATGTGGTCTATTCTGGAGAATGTTCCATGTGCACTTGAGAAGAATGTATATCCTGTTGCTTTTGGACGTAAAGTTCTATAGATGTTTATTAGGTCCATCTGTTCTTCTGTGTTGTTCAGTGCCTCCATGTCCTTACTTATTTTCTGCCTGGTGGATCTATCCTTTGGGGTGAGTGGCGTGTTGAAGTCTCCTAAAATGAATGCATTGCAGTCTATTTCACCCTTTAGTTCTGTTAGTATTTGTTTCACATATGCTGGTGCTCCTGTGTTGGGTGCATATATATTTAGAATGGTTATATCCCCTTGTTGGACTGAGCCCTTTATCATTATGTAGTGTCCTTCTTTATCTCTTGTTACTTTCTTTGTTTTGAAGTCTATTTTGTCTGATATTAGTACTGCAACCCCTGCTTTCTTCTCTCTGTTGTTTGTCTGAAATATGTTTTTCCATCCCTTGACTTTTAGTCTGTGCATGTCTTTGGGTTTGAGGTGAGTTTCTTGTAAGCAGCATATAGATGGGTGTTGCTTTTTTATCCATTCTATTATTCTGTGTCTTTTGATTGGTGCATTCAGTCCATTTGCATTTAGGGTGACTATTGAAAGATATGTACTTATTGCCATTGCAGGCTTTAAATTCGTGGTTACCAAAGGTTCAAGGTCAGCCTCTTTAGTATCTTACTGCCTAACTTAGCTCACTTATTGAGCTGTTATATACACTGTCTGGAGATTCTTTTCTTCTCTCCCTTCTTATTCCTCCTCCTCCATTCTTCCTATTTTGGGTGTTTTGTTCTGTGCTTTTTCTAGGAGTTCTCCCATCTAGAGCAGTCCCTGTAAGATGTCCTGTAGAGGTGGTTTGTGGGAAGCAAATTCCCTCAGCTTTTGTTTGTCTGGGAATTGTTTAATCCCACCATCATATTTGAATGATAGTCGTGCTGGATACAGTGTCCTTGGTTCAAGGCCCTTCTGTTTCATTGCATTAAATATATCATGCCATTCTCTTCTGGCCAGTAGGGTTTCTGTTGAGAAAACTGACGTTAGCCTGGTGGGTTTTCCTTTATAAGTGACCTTTTTCTCTCTAGCTGCCTTTAAAACTCTTTCCTTGTCCTTGGTCTTTGCCATTTTAATTATTATGTGTCTTGGTGTTGTCCTCCTTGGATCCTTTCTGTTGGGGGTTCTGTGTATTTCCGTGGTCTGTTCGATTATTTCCTCCCCCAGTTTGGGGAAGTTTTCAGCAATTATTTCTTCCAAGATACTTTCCATCCCTTTTCCTCTCTCTTCTTCTTCTGGTACCCCTATAATACGGATATTGTTCCTTTTGGATTGGTCACACAGTTCTCTTAATATTGTTTCATTCCTGTAGATCCTTTTATCTCTCTCTATGTCAGCTTCTATGTGTTCCTGTTCTCTGGTTTCAATTCCATCAGTGGCCTCTTGCATCCTATCCATTCTGCTTATAAACCGTTCCAGAGTTTGTTTCATTTCTGTAATCTCCTTTCTGGCATCTGTGATCTCCCTCCAGACTTCTTCCCATGTCTCTTGCGTATTTCTCTGCATCTCTGTCAGCATGTTTATTATTTTTATTTTGAATTCTTTTTCAGGAAGACTGGTTTAGTCTGTCTCCTTCTCTGGTGTTGTCTCTGTGATCTTTGCCTGTAGGTTTGCCTTTTCATGGTGGTAGGATTAGTTTGCAGAGCTGGGACAAGTGACGGCTGGAAGAACTTCCCTTCTTGTTGGTTTGTGGCCCTCCTCTTCTGGGAGAGCAGCGACCTCTAGTGGCTTGTGCTGGGCAGCTGCGTGCAGACAGGGCTTCTGCTTCCTGCCCGGCTGCTATGGAGTTAATCTCCGCTGTTGCTGTGGGCGTGGCCTGGCTCGGGCTGCTGCTCCAAAGTGGTGGTGTCGCATTGGAGGTGGCGCGGTCGGGAGGCTATTTATCTCCGTAAGGGGCCTCCGTGCTCCCTGCAGCCCAGGGTATTAGGGTGCCCAGATATCCTCGGATTCCCTACCTGTGGATTAAGTGTCCCACCCTGCCCCTTTAAGACTTCCATAAAGCACCCGCCAAAACAAAACAACTACCACACACACACAAAAAAAATTTTTTTAACTAAAAAAATATAAAATAAATAATATAAATAAAAAATGGCCGCTCGTTTTTCTTTATTCTCCAGCGCCAGCCTCAGGCATCTGCTCACCAGTCTTGCTGCCCTGTTTCCCTAGTATTGGGGTCCGTATCCCTTTAAGACTTCCAAAAAGCGCTAGCCAAAACAAGACAGAAAAAAAAAAATGGCCGCTCGCTTTTCTTATGTCCTCTGGCACCAGGCCTCCGGTACCCTCTCACCGTTCTTGCTGCCCTGTTTCCCTAGTATACAGGGCCCCACGCACTCACTGTGTCTGCGCTCTGGTCTGGATGGCGGGGGCTGGGTGTTCAGCAGTCCTGGGCTCCGTCTCCCTCCCGCTCTGCCTACTCTTCTCTGGCCGGGAGCTGGGGGGAGGGGTGCTCGGGTCCCGCCGTGCCGTGGTTTGTATCTTACCCCATTTACGAGGCACTGGGCTCTTGCAGGTGTGGATGTGGTCTGGATGTTGTCCTGTGTCCTCTGGTCTTTATTCTAGGAAGAGTTGTCTTTGTTATATTTTCATAGATGTATGTGGTTTTGGGAGGAGATTTCCGCTGCTCTACTCACGCCGCCATCTTGGCTCCTGAGCCAGGATTTCCTTCTTTTTAAAGGCTAAGATTCCACTGTTCTTTTCAGGCTTCTAATCTACAACAGTCTTTACTTTTATTTACCCTATGGTGTTGACTTTTTTGAAAAGGCAAAGCCAGGTTTGTTGAACAGCCCCCAATTTAGATTGGTCTGTTCCTTTGTGGTGTCAGTTAATTTATTCTTCTATCTCCTGTATTTCCTGTAACTAGAAATATGGTCTCAAGATTTGATCAGATTCAGGTTAATAAACCTTTTTGGCAGGAACACTTCATTGGTGGTCCATGGGCCACATGCTACCTCCCTTGGGGCCCACATTGCCAGGCTGTCTGACAGTTAGCAATATTAAGTTTGACCACATGGTTAAGGAATGGCCATCAGATCTCCCTGGCACAGAGATTTTTATTTCCTTTTCATGATTACAGGTGAACCTCAGAGATATTGTGGGTTTAGTTCCAGACCACTATAATAAAGTGAATGGGGCAACAGAACAAGTCACATGAATTTTTTGGTTTCACAGTAAATATAAGATGTCTACAGTAGACTGTTGTCTATTAAGTGTGCAATAGCATTGTTTAAAAATACAATGTATATACTTCAATTAAAAAATATTTTATTGCTAAAATATGCTGACCCTCATCTGCGCTGTCATTGAGTCATAATCACTGACCACAGTCACCATAACAAATACAATTATGATGAAAAAGCTGGAAACATAGAATTACCAAACTGACACAGAGACACAAAGTGAGCAAATGCTGTTGGAAAAATGTTGCTGACAGACTGCTTCAGTTTGTAAACAGTGTAGTATCTGCAAAGTGTAGTAGAGCGGAGTGGGCCTGTATGAAGAAGCTGGATGTGGTGTGCCCCATGGCTGCCTCACTCCCCAACAGCCTGCCACCTGGGTTTTGCTTCCTCTGGTGGGCACCACATTTGTGGTGTGTGTCAGTATTTCTTACAGTCAAGGTGGTCTTTGCTGCTTTTACATTTGCTGGTTGACAATCTGCAATATACTAGTTTCTTTTAAAAATTAAGCTGGATAAAAAAGAATACATACTGTAATTCTATTTATATAAAACCCTAGAAAATGCAAACTTACTTATAGTATCAGAAAACAGATCAATGGTTGCTTGGGTTGGGGGATGGTGAAGAGAAGCAGGAAGGAGAGATTACAAAAGGGACACAAGAATTGGAGGTGCTGGACATGTTGATTCTCTTGATTGCAGTGATGGTGTTGCAGGTATATACATGTATCAAAACTTATTAAGGTCATGAATTTTAAATATTTGCAGTTAATTTTATGTCAGCTATACTTCAATTAAACTGTTTATAAAACATTATAGAAAAACAGGGGGAAATGTCATTGCTTTGTCATCTTCCTGTCTAGCAAGAAGTTTAGTTTAATTTTACCATATTTTCTCTGTAATGTGTCTTTTTCTCTACCTCCAAGTTTCTCTGTCTTTAGTTTTCAGCAAACTAATGTATACACAATATAATATATATATGTGGTAGGTATGTTTATACATATTTATAACACATATGTATACATAATATTTGATATTTATCTTTGTTGTTTTCTAAGTTTCTTGGATCTGTGGTTTGATATCTATTACTATTTTTGGAAATTCGCAACTTTTTATTTTTTCCAAAAATTTTCCCCTATTCTCTTTCTATTTCTTCTGGAATTCCATTAGGCATATGTTAGACTGTTTAAGATTGTGCCATAGCTCTTGGATGCCATATTCTGTGGTTCAATCTGGGTAATTTCTATTCATTTACCTTCAAGTTCACTTCTTTTTTTCCTAGGCTCTGATATACTACTGATACATCTACTGATGAGTATGCTGAAGACATCCTTCATTTATGTTACTGTGGGTTTCTTTGTTTTTTGAAATTCTATCTAATTCTTTCTCTTAGTTTTCATCTCTTTGCTGAAATTTCCCACTGATCTTTTATGTTTCCACCTTTTCTGTTAGAGTTACTAGCATAATAATTATAGTTATTTTTCTATCTCTGACAGGTAACTCTTAACATCCCCATCATATCTGAGCCTGGTTCAGTTTATAGCTTAGGTTCTTAGCAATGTGTTGTTTATTTCTTGCCTTTTTTTCCCCCCATAATTTTATGTTGAAAGCTACACACCTTGTGTTTATCAGTGGAAACTGAGGTAAATAGATTTTTTGCCTGTAAGTTGGCATGCCTTCCCTTCTGCTAGGCATTTGGTATGGGACTTTGAGTCAATTTAGTGAGGCATACGGTTGGATTTGCAGTTTATTCATGCTATGCTCATTCTTATTGCACAATGTGCTTCATATTTTTCTACCAATATTTTTTGCTTAGGGTCAGGGCTGAACACTTACTTACTGGACATATTCCTCTTTGTCTGCTCTACCCTCAGCTTTAGGACTTCAATTTTCACTATACCACAGACAGGGTCTCTCTCCATGTTCTGTAGATGTCCTACCAGTATCCCACTGTTATGTGTTACCTGATGCTAGTTAGCTTCGTGGTGGGAGACAGAGGGGACATTTTCTGTTGTTCTGATTAAACTTTAGTCTCAGGTAGGCCTTGTGTCCATGGGTCTTGGAGGTGTGACCTTCCTAGAGCTCTTGCCTTTTGTAGCTACCATTGTAGTTCTGTGTTTATGACATACTCCTGCCTCTCCCCTCAGGAGAGAGGAATTTTTCCTGTTTCCATCCCCCAGCTGCTAAGAGTTTGTGCCAGTACCTAAAGGTGACAATGTCTGTTGCCTTCCCCAACCTGCAGATTAAGGCTTTTGCTCCATAGGGGAGATAAAAGGAAGTTCCAGGCTGGTTTTCTGCCTCCCTCTCCATAGCCGCTGTTCTCCTCCAGGTCTGCACCATGAGGTATGCTTTTTTTAGGGATCTCACCTGTCTTTTCTTGTGGGCCCAGTAGAGTCTGTGGAGAAAAACCTGCAAGAAGATGTGGACTTCCCCTCTGTATGTGGCTCCCAGAGGTTTCACATTTTCTTGCAAGCCCACATTCAACATTCCCCAATTCATTAACTCTTCATATTGAATTCTTATTGATATGTAGTTATGTTTGCCACACGTAAGTAGCTGCCATCTTCCCTTGTACACCTGTCTTTCCTTACTTAGGTTTTAGACTATTGGTTGTCTTGTGACCTCAGTTCTCTAAAGAATTCAAGGAAATCTTGACCTTGCATTTTCGCTTTTTGTTGTATTGTAAGGGCTGCAACAATGCTCTTTGCAGTTCTCTACATGCTGAGCAGAAACCAGAAGTCTTAATTATTTTTCTTTTTTTCTTGGTCTTCTTATTGCTTTGCAAGAAATCTTTATATATTCTAGATACATATTCTTTATCAAATATTTGTATTGAGAATATTTACTCCCAGATTGTGGCTTGTGTTTTATACTTTCTTAATCATGCCTCTTGCTGTATAGAAGTCTTAGTTTGATAAATTCCAGTTTTTATTTTTTGTTTTATGTTAGAACTTGCTATGTCTTAAGATATTTTTATCTACTGTGAATTCCTGAAGATATTCTTCAATGTTGTCTTTTAGAAGTGCTACTATAGTTTTAGCTAATACGTATAGGATTATGATCCATCTTAAATTAATTTTTGTTTGTGGTTCAAGGAAAAGATTGAGGTTCATTTTTCCCTATGTATTTATCCAATTGTTCTAGTACCATTTATTAAAAAGTCTTTCTTTTGCCTATTAAATTGCATTGACACCTTTTTAACCACATTCATATTGTTCTATTTCTGAACTCCCTATTCTGTTCCATTGACATATTCTTTCTGTCCTAATACCAGTATCACACTGCCTTCATTTCTCTAAGTTTTCCTTTCTATAGCTCTATTGTAGGCTTGAAATCAGATGGAGTGACTCCCTACAACTTTATTCTTTTTCAGCCTTGTTTTTGTATTTCAGATATTTAGTATTCCCTCACATTTTAGAATAAACTTTTCAGTTTCTACAAAGATTACTAGAGTTAGCATATATATCAACTAGGGGAAAAATGACATGTCAATAACATTGAGTCTTCCAATCAATGAACATGGTATATATTTCCATTTATTTGGAGCTTATTCCATTTCTCTTACCAATATTTGGTAGTTTTTGCTGTAGAAAGTTTGAACATATTCCATTGAATTGATTCCAAAGTATTTTATACTTTTGTATTTTATTGTAAGTAGAATATTTTTATTGCATTTCCAATTGTTTCCTGCTAGTATGTGGAGGTACAATTGATTATTTTATTTTGGCCTTGTGCCCTATGATCTTGCCAAATTCACTTATTAATTTTAGGAGTCTAAGTCGAATACTAGGATTATCTATGTAAATATAAAGTCATTTATAAATGGCAACAGTTTAACTTCTTCCTTTTCAATATTGGACTTTTAGTTTTACCTATGTTAAAGAATTGCCTGTGCTGCTATTACAGCTTTTAATGAGCTTTGTTGAAATATAATTTGTACACAATAAAATTAACCAATTTTAAAAGTGTAACTAGAGAGTTTTGACAAATGCATAAAACCATGTAACCACCATCAAAATAATAATATGAAACTTTCAGTCACACCCAAAATCTCCTCAAACCCATTCTCAGTCAATCCTTTATCCTACCTTGGCTCCTGAGAACCACTGATATGCATTCTACCAATTTTGCCTTTCCTGAATATTATGTAGAGGGAATTATATGTAGTATTTTGTATATTTTACCTCTCTATATATTATAAATCACAAAATTCAATGTTATAGTTTTTAATTTAAATCATAGTTGTATTTTAAAGGAAAGAGGAATAAGAAATATAGTCTTTTCTATTTACACATATATCCCACTTCTGCTGTCTTCATGCCTTTCTGTATATCTGAATTTTCATCTGAGTGATCATCCATTTGTCCATCTGATCCTAGATTCTAAGATCTAGCTGATATTATTTCTCCCTTTCTTATTGTTGATATATGTCTTTTTTCCTTTTCTGGTCATTTTAGATGATATTTCACAATGAATAAAAATAAATTGCATGGATTCAATTCCAATCTCATCTGTTTTGAAAATAACTTATTTATTTTCATCTTGTTTTTAAATAAAAAATAAACCTCATTCAGTAAACCTAATACCCTCTTTATCAATTTCAGTTAATAGTACTTTTAGAAAAGTCAGTTATGAAAAGCATAGGTGCCAGATGACTAAAATAATGTTGAATGTAAATATTATTTCTACAATCACCTCTGTACCATGAAATGGTGTTCCTCTAACTATTGTTCCCTAAAATGGCAGGAGAAAAAAGGCTTACCATCTTTTTCAGTGTAATATGCTTGCTTTGGACTTATGTTGTAAAAGAATTGCTCACAACAGACAAGTATCTACATGCAGTACTGCCACTCTAGGACTTGCCTCAAAGAGGTGTGAATAAAAATGGCCTAATAACTACTTCATGCTCATCCCTACGTAGTGGGAACCAGAACTTACTTTGGAGAGTTAGCTTGCTGTGCTTAAGAACTTGATTTTCTAACATGAAAATGAGCGAATTTGTTCTCTGAAAAATAGCAAGTCATGTAAGCATTTTCTATCTTTCAGCAAATAATTCAGTATTTTTAACTGAATTTGTATGAATATATATATATTTGCTCTTTTTAAGGCCACTTACAAATTGAGCATGTACTAATCTTCATAATATTACCTGTGAAAAATAATTTTTGTATTTATTTTTTCACTTCCAAGCAGCTAAGGATGACATTCCTAACACTAATTGATTAGATTTTGGGTTTTTTTTTCATAGTTCACCAATATTGCATAGAAGCTCTTAAGACTAGGAAATAAATCAATAAATTAGAGGAGAATATTGACCATATTTACTGGTGTTATCAGGAATGAGACACACTGAGAAGAGTTTAGTGCATGTTGGAGTTACTCAGGGAAATAAAAAGATTAAAAGTAGTATCTGTGAAATAAGATTAAATAGAGGACTTAGAATTATTTAGCCAGAAATGTAATAACCGTAATGTAATAACTGTCTTTATATTTAAAGATTATTACAGAATATAGTGACTAATGCTTGTTCTTCATCTCTGCTGATATTTGAAAAGAAAAAAGTTTGAGGGTACAAGTATAGACAGACAATATACACTTAAGCAGTGCTTAAAAGAATAGCCTGAAGGTTGGTGACAGACATCAGGATGCTTGTGATGAGGCACATTTCTTGGGAGGAGGAAAGAGCTTTAAATGTGGCAATTTTCTCTGACATGAGTGGTGACAGGTCCTGGTTTAAGTCATCCACAAGGACCCTCCCAGACCTGCAATTCTCTAGGTCACTTCTGCGGGTGACTTCTGTTGCTACCCTTCAGAGCTGGGAGTGAACTAGGCACAGCAAACACCTGCCCTTTCCGGAACTCCAACAGTGTCAAAGCAGACAATGCCAGCAGCAGAGGACAGCACCTATTCCATCTGAAGCCTTCACTCAAAGGTAAGTCAGGTCAGCGTCCACCCTGGCGCTTCCCTTTCCTGCGGCGTTCACTGAGTCCCAGCACAGGAGCCTTGGGGATTGGCGACCACAGGACACCCTCCCCTGCCACCAGTATAAGCTTTGACAGAAGAACGAACAACGGGTGGCTGGTTCCAAGACGCCTAAGGAGGGATGAGTTGCGCCAACAGCCAGGTTCTTCTCTCACCATCCTGCTTGGTCCCTTGGCCCGTGTGCTCCCAGAGCGCGCCGGGAGCCCGCCACTGCCGGAGAAGGGCGTCCCACCGCGCGCCGTCCCTTCCAGGCTCCGGCTCCCGCGGGAAGGCGCGTGGGACGATGCTCTGGTCCCCGTGCCTTCCCCGAGCTCCAGCCTCCGGAGCCGCCCTAGCCGGCTCCGCCGCAGCCACCGCCTGGGAGGGAGACCGGGAGAAAGGGAGGGGGCGCTGGGAAGGCTCGGCGGAGGGAGGAGGGGAGGTGGGGAGGGAAGAAGCGCAGTGGGAGGGAGTCTCTTTCCTTCGCAGCGCCTCCGCCTCTCCTCACCCCGGCGGCTGAGATTCCGGTGCTCCCTCCCACAGCCTCCCAGCCCCGCGGCCCCTTCTCCGCGCCCCTCCGCGGGCGAGCGCGCAAGGAGGGAGCCGCAGCCGGAGGGCGGCGGCGGGCGCGGCGGCGGCGGCCACGGTGGGCGTGCGCGCGGGTGTGAAGGACGCCGCCGCTCGCTCCTGCGTTCGCAGGCGGCGGCTGGCGGCCGGGCTCCTCGCTCCGGCAGCGGCGGCGGCAGCGGCGGCGGCTTCCGGGGTCCCGCCGCGAAGATGCTCAAAGTCACGGCGCCCTCGTGCTCCGCCTCGTCCTGCTCTTCGGGCACCGCCACTGTGGCCCCGGGGGCCGGGAACCTCGTCCCGGATTACTGGATCGACGGCTCCAACAGGGATGCCTTGAACGATTTCTTCGAAGTGGAGTCGGAGCTGGGACGGTAAGGCGGGGGGCGTTGGCCGGGGCGCACGGGGTGCTCTGGACCTGGTGACGCCGGCGCCCTGCGCGCGGGCTCGGACTCCCGGGGCAAGCCTTAGGCGGTACGGCGGGCTGCCCCTCTCGCGGGGACAGCTCCCGAGAGGCGGGCGGCGGTCTCTGGCCCCAGGACATCCCCAGCCTGGTGTCCGGGAGAGAGCTAAGCACTATTCAAGTGAGAGCGGGGTCTCCGCGGAGCGCCCAGGCCGGGCCGCTGCTCCGGTGCGCTCCCTCCTGCTCGCCGGCTGCCGCTTTCCTTGGGTGCAGCGCCCACCGCACGTGGGCCCTGCTTCCCAGTTGGTGTCTTTGCTCACGCTTATAGCTTGCCAGAGGTTCCTGTCTAGTTTTGGGGGGTCGGGGTAGAGGGTGCCTCTCCAAATCATGACAGAATTATTAAATTAGATTCTTCCTCCTTCCCCTCACCATGCTCTCCAGAGCAAGTGGCACTAGAAATCAAACTTAAATACTAGCTTCCCTGCAGAGTCTGCACAGGATGAAGTGGGTGAGGGAGTGGGGATGAATCATTTAAGAGAGATAAAGGCAGAATAATGAACTAGTGTGGCTTTAAGAAAACAGCACATGGGGTCCAGGCAGTGGTAATTAGAAGCTGCTCTTTAATGCTGGAGTGATTTATTTAAATTATCTATGCAAAAAGCCATTACAGGTGGCAGAAATGTCCCTCATCCCTCCTCTGAAGAGTCAGACAGGTAGTGGTTTTGCCATGTGGGTAATGTCATAGGTTCTCAGCTTTTCATCCATTGAAAATTATGTTTTCTTTCCCTTCCTTTCCATTTCCTTTTTTCGTTTCTGTTACCCAGTGGTAAGGGGACTTCTTTCCAAAAAATTTTGAACTAGGACCGTTATGACAGGGGATCTGAAAATGTAATTTCAACTGCCAACAAATTGACTCTTCTGTACTTAATACTTATTTGCTATTTCATTTTCCATTCTTTTTCTTTTTTGCTGGAAAGAGTTTAGCTAACAGCCAATTTCTTTTTTATGCCTCTGGAGACCACAGTATAGGGTGTTGGATGTTGGTAGGTAGGTGGAAGGTGGAAGGTCGCCACCCCTCCAAGTTGCCACTACTTTTAGTGGCTCGGGGAGTACAGAAGGTTTGTAAGAAAGGCAAAACTTCTGAATGAAAATTTAGCAGCTTATCAGTGTTCAAAAATATTCCAGAATATTTCAGCATTGAATAATGTACACATAAATATCCTGTTTTGATCAAGTGTTCAATGTTCATCTGAAGATCTGCTGTTATATGCATCACTGGTATGTTGAAAATGAAATGCCTACCCCTGTTAACTTCTGATTAAAGAGATAATCTACTTAAAATTGTTTACTTGGTGTTTTAAAACTGCCACCTAGTAGAGGAAGTGCCTGATGGCACTGCAGGGACTGTCCCACCACCAAATCTAACTGCTTTCTGAGTAATACTTACCCTAGATGCCTCTAATTGGCTCTGACTTATCAGCACACATTATCTTTATGAATAAGCTTCACCATCGGGAAACTCAAGAAATTTCCTTAATTTGAGGAATGGGAAAGTGGTTAGAAAAAAATAAACTGGTAATTGTACATATATATGGGATTGTAGGTTTCATAGAGAAAAACTAAGGAATTTGAAATTTTTTTTTAAAGCTTGGTGTTATATTTTGCAGTAAAATTTGATTACCTTGAAAATCACAGATTTAAAATATTTTGAGAAAAAAGGTAAAAATCCTTACCTTTGCTAATTTTCAGTAGTCATATGTATTAAGTAAACTCTCTGTAGATGGCAGTATTGGTGAGTTCCATGCTTATTCCATTTGGTTGGGACTATGAGAAATACTGTCACTTCATGATCAAAGTTATTTTTTTTCAATGAAATAAACATAAAATATAAAACAATTAGTATTACAGATGCAATTACTAAGAATGTATAAAGCCAAAGAATCCAACAAAATTATATGTATTGACTGACAAAGTCCTCTTCCTTCCTGCACAAAAACAGTCCCTGAGTTTCAAGTCTTTACTCTCTTTTGCCCACCACTGGTGACTCTTAAGACCAAAAATTTAAGTCATTAGTTGTCATTAAGGTGCTAAGAAAACAATGCCTTTGGGGCTGTGAGGTGCCATTGTGGTTAGTTCCAGGGTGTAGACAATCCCCACTTGATGAAGATAATTTGTGAGAAGTGTTCCTCTGTCACAATTATCGACTGTAAACTAGTGATGCCTGAATTAAAGAAGATTGGACACGTGACCATCAGGGTAACACACCAGAGGAGGTGTCTGGGAATTTCAGGGAGCTGAATTCCCACAGCTGAGAACACTTAAAGCCATTTGATGACGCTGACAGCACTGATGGCATGGTGCCTTTCAGACCAGGACAGATGTGATATATTTTGTTTTTCTGTTTTTGCTGGATGGGGGTGAGGAATGGGAGTGGGAGTGACAGGGATTACTTAATATCAGGGAAAGTAAGTTTTTAAACATCACATCACATGAAAACATTGCTTTGTTTATTGAGTTTGTCAAAAAGTTTACAGAAGTCATTCTGCACCAACAAATTCATCTACTTAAAAATATGAATTGGCCCTGATCCTATTCAGGGCTCCATATCCTACAGAGCTGTTGGTCCTTTGCCCAGTAACTTGAGATGCTGGCATTTTAAAGGCTTTTCCCAGGGAGAAGGGAGCCTGCCTCTGGTCAGATTCTGCCTCATGGTTTGGCACATGGAGGGACAGAATTTGGCCTGGCCTGCTCTGTGGAGCCCTGCACATCCAAACTCATGTTCTGCTTTTCTGTTGTTTCCCACCTTTTGTTTCTGTCTGTGTACCTGACTGAAAGAATAGTTGTAGCAAAACTAGACGTATTCCCCCACAACCAAGTTAAGGGAAACCAAATGAAAGATAATTAGGACAAAAGAAAAGTGTGTTACATTAATTGGAATCAGTTTTTTCAAAAATTCCATTCCACTTAACTATAGTTTCTTTAGGCTAATGACTTTCAATCTCTACCTCCCTGCCAACCTGATACACAATTAAAAAAAATACATTTATATGGCAACCCAGTTGAAGCGTATTTATATAGGATCCTTGCTATATGTATTATTTCTTAGGAATCAAGGAGATTAGTGAGGCATACGTGTGTATAAAATGGAAACAACCTTCATAAAATATTTATTCTTATTACCAACAATGTACTCTAATGTTTTCTATTTTATGCTGTTTGAGTTATCCTGTTTCATTAAAAAGTATTGGCTAAATTTATATGATTTCACAACCCACTAATGGGTTTGAAAAGTGCCATTTTAGTCCATAAATCTGTGTATGCCAGATTAAAAAATGAAGCAGAGTTGTTTTGCAAAACGTCCTACAGACCAGTTAGCAACATTGAGTGATCTCTCCATTTGAACTGCTCCATAGAGAAAAGTTCACTTGTCTTTGCCTCCGAGTCATTATTGGGTTTCCCCTTCCAAACATTTAGGAAAAACCCTGGTATTTCCCCAAGATCTGCTGGGTGTACTATCAGTATTGTGGAATGACTATGGGGAGCAGGAGGCTGGACCAGGAGCACCTTCACTGTAGAGGGGAGGAATTCAGAGGCCTGAGCAGTGGGGTCTTCTACTCAGTAACATAACCCTGGCTGCAGGTGATGGCCAGCAATTGCTTCCTCTAAGGAAAGATAAAAAAATGTGCAGTTTCAAACAGAAAGGTTCCAACTGTGCTCTTGGCTGGTGAGCGGTCATCTCTTTACCCTCTCCCCTTCCCCCTGGCTTCTCTTTGTTCAAGTCCCTTCCAGACCCATTCTAAGCGAGTACTTCCCCTGCCTCGCCTTTGCTCCAACACTGTCCTTTAGCCCCACAGCCTTTCCAGGGGTTTCTGCTGGCTAAGGCTCTCCTACCACCCACACTCCACTTAGTCTTGTCAGCACTTTGTGGGATGGTATGTTTTTTATCTGACTAGGAATTAAAAATATCACTGTTCCATCCCTATCTTGTTCTCTATTTATCCAATTCTTTTCTCAGGCAATTGACTCAGGAGCACAGAATATGAGCGAGTGGGAGAACAGAAGCTGGGGCTGTGCAGGCTCTTTGCAGGAGCACTGAGGGTAGGCTCCTGGCAGGCAGGCAGTGGGTTGGGCTGGTTCACTAATGTGTGCTTGTCACTGAGCACAGCGCTCAGTACGCAGCCAGAGCTCGACACATTATTTTAAAGAGAGTGAATGAATGACAATGAAATAGGCCAGGCATGGTGGGCAGGCGCCCTTGCTGTTCTTTGAGACGAGGTCTCTGTCTGTCCTGATGAGAAGATATTGGTTCTAGTGACCCCAGGGAAAGGGAAATCTGGGGACCATGTTTATCTTCTCCCTAAAACTTGTGTGACCATGACCTTGCTCTCACTCAGCGTGGGTTGCCTTTCTGTGCAGCGGGAGTACTGATCACTGCCACCTCGTAGCTTGTAGGTGCTGCTGCTCTTCTGTTGGCAGAGGGGGCAGAGGGCTTTGTAGCTCTGAAATGAAAGGGATTCAGTTTCACCTTCACTATCATTTTATCACAGGCATGTCAGAATTAGGAGTTAAATCAACTTGAACTTAAAAGCATGAATTTCCTCAAAGCTATACCAACCATTGAAGTTAAAAAACATAGTAAATGCTAAATTTGGAAATACATTCATTGTCAAGGGCTATAAAGACTGTGATAGGATCATTACTTTAAGAACTCACCCTTTTTCCATGTTTAAATGCTGTTATAAGGGTAAAAATAACTCCTAATTTGAAAAAAAACAAAAAAGACACAGGTGCTATTTTCTTCTAAACTGTTCTGGAGAACTTTACTTGAAAAAAAAGATAGAGAAAAAAACACTAACCACAAAAATATCTTCAAAGACCTTTCTTGTAAACACCTTACCCTCAGACATATATATACATATATGGATTATGTGTTTGTAGTAATGTATTTGACAATAAAGTATTGAGTGGTAGCCAAGTGAACTGTTTCAACTACTAGTTGTTATTTTTTATATGTGAACGATTCTTTTTCTTGATAGCTTAAAAAGTGGTTCTCTTTAGACTCCCTTTTGGGGAAGCTAACATATCCAATTAAAAAAAATACTGAATTTTTAAAATTTCAAAGTCAGGTTTATTTTGCAAAATATATTCAATTGAGTCTGTGAACCATATCATTAGCAGCTAGAATTAAGGTTTCACTCAAATTATATTAATCTTTACCTTAATCTTTTTCTATGGTTGATATTGCAGGATAATCTGAAAATTTCATGGTTTTTCTATGTAGGAAGTTAGATCTAAATATTAATAGTATTTGCGCACTCTTTAATACAGTCCATTTTTGAAGTTCTAATTGCTAGTGGAGCACAGTAGTTGTGTGGGTGATGTGAAAAAGGTTTGGCTGGGAGATGTTCCTCAGCCAAATTAGGAAAGGGTCATTGCTGGACAGAGGGTGATTTATAATAATGGCAAATGGTAGCACATGGAGAGCTTTCTCTTTTCTTGTAAAGCAGGGTTACTTAACCCTGGCACCATAGACATTTGGGGCTGGATAATTCTTTGTTGTGTGTGTGGGGGGGTCTCCTTTACTTTCTAGGCTGTTTAGCAGTGCCCCTGGCCTCTGCACACTAGATGACAGTAGCAGTCCCTCCCATCCCCAAGTGTGACAACAAAAAATGTCTCTAGACATTGTCAAATGTCAGCCCCCTTCCTGTTGAGAACCACTGTCTGAGAAACTTGAAGCTAGTGTTTGCATGGTTCTCTTTTAGTTAAGTAGGTGGTTAAGGGATTAAAATCATGTGGCTTTATTGAGTATCTGCTACAACTGAATGCTTCTGCCATTTCTATGCAGTACCATTAAGACTTCTGTCATGTGTGCATACCACATTTGCTACAACTTGCTTAATAGTTTTGGGTAAATAACCTCATTTTTGTTAACCTGAATTTTCTTATCAATAATACTTTTTTGGATAGCATGGCAACCAATATTCATGCCATAAATAGAAACAAATTATAAAAATAAACTGCAATAAAAGCAGAGCATTTTTATTAAATTGTAGCTAGAAATGTTTGCCTGCAGAAAGTTCCAAGCCTGAAGATTGATCTCTCTGTTAAAAAGGGAGATCATCAAAGATTAGCAGCGTTAAAACCAAAGGAGCACAAATTGAGGTTTTCTTCTTGATGTAATCAGAATGACTGAAAAATAATTGAAAACAGAATGACGTTCTCGTTTTGTGATTCCTTATTACTGAATTGCATGCCTTTGTGTGACCTGAAGTCCTCTCTTTTTCAGGTCTGACATTTTGAATCGCTATGAACTGGGCATTGTATGTTGGTAGTATGTGTGTGGTGGAGCAAATTGGCTAGAGAATGAATGACTATGATGAATAAAACACTGTTTGGCCTCCAAATGCATAGTTTACTGATAATAGGGCATTAACAGTAAATTTAATATGAGATAAATAAATAGAACTAATATGAGGTAGAAACATGAGAACCACCACAATCTTCACAACAGTGATAATTCCAAGTGGGAGGATGAGGTGTCTTCACCCGAGGGGAAATCAGACCTTGAAATTTAACAGGATTTTAACAGATAGAGCTTTGGTGAAGGGTATACCAGGTGGAAGCACCTTCTTAAGGAAAGGCAAAAGCTGGCAGGAAAATTCAGGGAATGTATATGATTTTGCAAACTTTACAAAACACAAATATTGTCAAGGCAGATAAGGTTGGGAAGATAAGTTGATGTCAGACCAAAGAGAAAAAAGACTGTAGAATCAGCTGCATCTTGGGCTGAAATTATGGGACTCAGAACTTGTCACTAACCCATAAACTAGGGGGTGGGTAAGAGAGAACTTACAATGTTTGTCTGAAAAAAAAAAACAAAGATAAAACATCTTCCACAGCCTGTGATGTGATAAGGAAGGGGAAGTGTGGGATTGAGGGGCTTGAGGTCAGTTACCTAGACTTGGTAAAGAGCCCCTAAAGGCACAGCCTGTTAATATTTCAGGCTTTGTGGGCCATAAGGTCCCTGCGGCAACTCAACTCTGTGATGGCTGAGTGGAAACAGCCATAAGTAACATAGAAACAATGCACATGGCTGTGTTCCCATAAAACTTTGTGACAGTGAAATTTGAATTTCATATAATTTTCACCTCACAAAATATTCTTTTTCTTTTGATTTTTAAATACCATTTAAAAGTGTAAAACCATTCTTAGGTTGCAGACTGTAAAAACAAGTAGGGGCCTTATTAGGCCCTTGACCTGTGTTTGCTGAACCCTGACCTAGATTAGTCAAGCTAAAATTCTATTCCCCCTCAGTTACATGAAAATTTCAGGTTAAAATGATAACAAGACTTTATTTATTCAAGGAGCTCCATTGAATCTCCTTTTCACTTTGAAAATGTCAGCCTGATACTAGTTTTTTCAGATGGGCACAAGCTTTAAATACATACTCATCCTTTATCCATAGCTACTGAAACTGTAACAGTTGCAGTTCTTCTCTGCGTAGCGGGTTGACTAGCTCCCTTTGTCATTCATCTTCTTGAAAATGGAGAAGCTTTACTTGAAGTGTGTTTCAGTTAAATTTCTGTATCATTATCAGTGTTCACATTCAAATTACCCAAGGGGTAATTTATTTTGTGTATAATAATTAAATAGGTTTCAGGTTGATCATCTATTATATTTGAACTGACAGTTACAAAATAATATGCTAAATAAACTATTGATAAAAGATTTACCTCTAGTAAGGTTTTATCACTTAATTTTTCTGTTTGTCAATATATTATCTGCATGTTAAATAATCCTTCTCTATGCCATGCATGTATCTCAGACTATTAGGGTCCTTTACACTGGGACTCTGTTTAAATTAACAATCTTTCAAAAAAATAGAGTTATTCCTTTATTTTGAATAGACTGCAATGCTAAGCTAAACCATTCACTCACATTTTGACTAAAGCCGAGATCTTCATGGTGGGATATGAAATATAAAGGGCACTAGAAGAAAACATTAGAGAATCCTTTAAAATTTTTTTCTTCTAATTTTTGCTTTTAATTTTGGCTCTTAATATTTAAAAAATCATATTACATGTTTTTAAAGTAGCACAGATACAGTATTTGTAGGTATATAATATATGTAACTTGGGAGCATGTGTTCAAAAACATTATTGGATCAAAGAATAGCAGTTATAAGTAGATACTGAATAAGCTTCTTTACTTATATTTAAATGACATTCTACTTTAAGAAAATGATTTTAAAGCAGATATATAGATCAAAATGGAAACAAAAACATCATATTGCAAGGTATGTCTTTGTGCAGAAAACGGAAGTGGGTACATATGTGCACTTGTTATGCATTTTAAAACTACTTGATGAAAGGTTATGATAAGAACTTACTGCCATTGTAACCAAAAAAGTCACATAGTAGCAAAGAGAAAAAGAGAAAAGGAATACAGCTTGTCCTTCAAGCATAGTGTTAAGTGATTTGTTTTTCTTTGTGATTGAACCCCAAATATATATTATTTGCAAGAACTTCAATTTTCATATACTTAACTTAGTTCATAGTAAATTTTGCCAGTTGCTCTTTTGGTGCATAGGGCTTGAAGAGTTGTGGACATTAGCGCCAGGACGTTGAGTTTAACTCTGTTAAAAATTGCATTGTCATTAATTTCTTCTTCAGTCATGCTTCAGGGTGATATTGTTGAAAAATTCACCAGGTTCAAAAAATATTATGTCTTAACAAATAAAAAACGTTAGACAAAACCCCCTGATCAGAATGGTCTACTAAAAAGGTAATGGATATGATATATTCTTACCTGTTTTCTCTACTCGTTTATAGTAGCATTCTTTGTTAAAAGTGTACTTGCTTTGATTTGTGTCCTGATTGTAGATGGAACTTGACTAATATTATAAACCAGAACAAAGTAGAGTTGGGGGTAGCAAATCCATAATTATGTTTACATATTTATTGTTCCCTCCACTGCAGTATTAGAAAATCTCTCTCTACTATAAGCCCTTATAGACTGTTTAGTGGGACCTTGGCTTGTACTTTGCCCTTCACTGACCTTTTTATCTTGATCTGCCTTGTCTGTTGTTCTGTCTCAAATGGACAGCTAGTTAGTGATTATCTTAACTTAGTGATGACCCTCCATTTGGGACTCTAACAGACGTACAAAGTTGTTCTTTAGTTGGTATAACGTCACAGTCCAAGTTTAATCTTCGACAGGATGTAAATATGCTGCTACCTATTCATTCAAGTGGATCTTACATATTTTTTCAAAGCTCCCTGTCAGGACAACCACTGAGAAAATAAAGTATATTATTAAATGTGACCAAATGCAAAATATGTAATTCAGTAATTCAGCCTGGCCTGTGGTGTTCATCAGAATAGGGATCTGCAGATTTCTTGTGTGAGTGGAAGCATTTTTAGTGGCTCCTATGGGACTCTGGGTCCTTCTTTTTCTGTCAATGTGCTCACATAAGCTAATAAAAATATTCAACAGGGCAAACTCTTGAGAAACTCCTGAGTGTAGCCTGTAACTAGAAGCTAACTAAGAACATAATGAATAGAGATTGTCTTGTGTATGTGTGACACGTTAGTGAAATGGAAACCTGAAGAAGTTATAGGGTAATCCACAGCAAACCAATATAGTTCTTTCACATTTTGAGCCACTGAGGAAACAGAAGTCAGGACTGAGCTGAGGACGTGGGGAGCAGTTGAGGTTCTGGCCCAGGCCAGGAGGGGGCAGCAGAGTGCTTGCTGGTCCTGGCTGGAGCCGTCAGGTGGTGGAGGGACTGATCCTCAGGGACCTTCAGTGCAATGGGAGATGTGGACAAGACTTGTTCTCAGATGGTTTCAAGGCTGCGGCAGCAAGCCAGCCATTCTGGACAGTTGAGTGGGTGGGGGTGAAGGAGGACTGCTGAGTAAGGCATGGGCTAAGACAAGTGTGGGGTGTGAGAAGACAGGCAGGATAAAATTGCTGCTTAATAGCCATGTCCCTTTTGGGCAGAACACTGAACTTCACTTAGCCTCATTCATGAAATGAAGATCCTGGTAGTTTATCCTCCCCAAGGTTGCTATGACGATGCAATGAGATCAGGTATATAAAAACATTTAGCTCCAGAGCTGGCCTGTATGCTTAATATCATTCTCTAGATGGGACACATGGTGGGAGCCGGGGGATAATGATTCTGATTTGGGTATCCATAGGGGAAAAACCGTACTCCAATTTACATGGCCTTTTTACCACTCTGACCCCAACTTGCCTGCTGGCCTCAGTTCCCCTACTTCTCCTAACAGCCTGCAGGGAGTATTTACTAGGAGCTTGGTGTTTGCAGTTACTCTTTTATGTACATTGCTAATCATTTCAGTGATCATCACCAGCACCATTTTTCAGATGAGGAACCCAAGGCTCAGAATGGTCGAGCAGCTTGTTCAAGCTCACATATCTGGAGAGAAGATGCAAGCCCAGGTTCATCTTGTTCTCTTTCCACTACACCTGCCTTGACCTCAAGGACTCTTCATGTATCTATGATGCTGTGCATGAAACCGTCTTCACCTGAAATGGCCTTGTCCTTCTGACTCCTCCAGGGCAGTCATCCTTAGGTAGAAGGTTTCTCCCACCTCCCGGCTCTCCTATTATTTCGTATGTCTATTGTCTTACAGGCAAATGCTTGGTCTTCACCAGAGCATCTGCTCCTTGGGCAGAGGAGCCCTATATGTTACCCACATTTATCCCCACTACTGAGTCCATTCTTCAGCCTACTTCCTGCCCCTACACTTCCTACAAGTGCTTAATAAATGCTGTGGAATAGTGAGCGAATGAATAAATGTTAGGAGAGTTAAGTGAAGAGCTGCAGAAAAATGAGCAGGACCTTAATCTGTCCTTCTTCGGGGTGTTTTCCCTGTGCAGCCCTCTGCCAAACTGGCACCCAGTGAAATCACGTATTCAGCACCTGTGTCCCTCCCTAAGAATGTAAGCTGTTGCAGGCCAGGCCCCTGCCCTCTTACTCACTGCTCAGTCTCCAGCACCTAGTGCAGTACCTGGCATGTAATGAGCACTCAGTAAATATTTGTTGGGTCAGTGAGTCAGTTGTACCAGCAGGGCTTCTGCAATTGAAAGTCCTTTTGAACCCAGGAGCATCTGGTGTTTTTATCAGTCTACTCTGCTTTCAAGGGCCCCCTCTCTGTGAGACTGGGAATAGTGTAATCCTCGGTGATTAGATCATTACCTCTAGGGTCCCTTCTAGCCACAAGCATCTGTGTTTTCTTCCGATGGAACTCTCTGGATGATTTGCCTTAGTTCTTTTCTATGTGTTTGGGAGACAGAGCAGCTTTTGGAGTAAGGGGGCTCTAAGCTCCACAAGCTTTGAAATGTGTTGGAAGACTCTTGAATAATTTTTATTTTTCTTTTGTGCATTTTAAATGCCTCACCTCTTTTTAGAAACATGCTCATTGTTATATTTGCTCACTTATAATTCTTTTAGTGGACCATGCTGGCATTAGTTATGATAGATACATAGGATATGATTTAGCAAGAAGGGATATTTCCTAGCTCCCCCCTCCTCTAGTTTTGCTTTTGGAGGAATTGTTCCTTTAAAAAGCTTAGCTTATGACCTGTTTGTGGGTGTGTAATCAGTTAGCAATGTCCTATACCATAGTCCTGAAGCATTGGCCCCAGCTGACCAAGGACAGGAAAGAGCTTAGGAGAGGATCAAGAAGGAGAAAAGAACATAAATAGTCTGTTCTGTATTTATCTTTATTTGAGGATATTATTTAAAAGCCATCTATTGAGATGTCTAATTCTTTGATCAAAAAAATTAATCATGTATGGGCTTAACTTCTGAGTAGGGTCATTAGCTTTATGTCCATAAAATAATTATTTGGGGAAATGTGTATGTCCCATCTCTGCTTTGACAACAGAGGTTAGAGAAAGAAGTATGATAAAAGAAAAGCGGTGTAGGAAGAAGGCAGAGACAGGGCTGCAGGGTGAAGGAGGGCCACTCTTCACCCAGGTCTGTTTTCTGAGTCCAGTTACACGTCAGCTGACAAGCACCTCTCTGTCCCTGCCTGATTCCTCCCTCTTCCCTTTGTCCCACCAGAACCCCGGTTCCCTCTTATTTTCCTTGTATCTCCTCTTGTTAAAGACTTAATATTTGTGGTTCCTCCCCCACCCCCAACCAAATTCTTGTATTCAAGCTCTACCCCAATGTGATGGCATTTAAAGATGGGGCCTTTGGAAGGTGATTAGGTTAGATGAGGTCTGAGGGTGGGGTCCTCCTGATGGGATCCAGGCCCTTATAAAAGACAATAGAGAAGATACTGTTTCTCTCTTTATCTCTGCCATGTGAGGGTATATTAAAAAGGCAGATGTGTACAAGCCAGGAGCACAGTTCTCCCCAGAACTGACCATGCTGGGCCCCTCGTCTTGGACTTCCAGCCTCCAGAACTGTGAGAAAATATATTTCTTTTGTTTAAGCCCCCCAGCTACAATATTTTGTTATGGCTGCCTGAGCTGAGACACTCCTCACCTCTCCTTCCCCACTCTAATATCTGGTCAGAACCTCAGAACATGCCTGCTATCCCTCAGAAACTAAGCTGAATTAACCTGCTGGAGCAAGCAGAGTCTGAGGGAAATAACGCCTTTCCTTTTCCAGATGACTGCATTATTCTGCCAGGTGTTGGGGGATGTACTACGGAGACCAGCTTCACAGGGAGTGGAACCCCCACGTTGGGTTTGTATAGGATGGCCAGAGCTGACTCTCAGTTGCTTTTACTGCTTGCTTATTTATTTATTTATTTATTCATAAATAACAAGAGGGCTCCCTTGCACCCTGCCACCTTGCTGGGCCCTAGGCTGCGACAGCTCTTCTGTGGTCACACTCCCTCTCCCTCTCTGCTTTCTCGGCACCAGCACCTGGGTACCCACTGTGCATCCATACCTGTTGGCTTTCCAAGTGCCAGTGCCTGCCAGCTCCCAGCACATTATTTCCTCAGCAGCTGGCACAGGATTTTTTGGTTGCCAACTAGAAGCTCCGCCATTAAAAAAATAAAACTTGGCCTATCTTGAGTATCATATGTTTCCATCAAGACTTGGAGCTGCATTCTGGCACAACGCACATGATCACTTGCACACCTTTCTCAGGATGGAGAACCCCATGTTCTTCTGGGTCTTGGACCACATTTTACCTGCTTATTCCACATGCAATTTACAGCCTTGAAAAACCTGTGGTGCTTATGATTAGTTGAGGGCCAGTTAACCATCATCTTACTTGGTCTTACTGAATTCATTACCCTATTCAGTATTTCTTTAGCACTAGGTTGCTTCTCTGATAGTTGGTGTCAGTTTCATACTTTATATTATAAATTCTCTGGAATAAGGTTCATGTTTCTAAGGTAATAAGGAGCTAATACACAACACTGCAACATAGATGGTTACTACATGACTTCACATGAGGATGAGGTAATCCCAGAAAAGAGATCTTAATATTTATACACATCTGACTACTGTTCTTTGTATTTCACATACTGAAGAGTATGTGTGGTTCAACCTTAGGTTTTCAACATCTGCAAACAAAAGGACATTGGGGTAGTTTAAAATAGCTGCTGAAGGTGGGTTTTTCAGTATAATTTTTGTAGTTTATTTTATAAGAAGGGCATTAAAATTAGAAGATATTAATCATTGTGAAGCTTTGAAATCTTATTTGTACTTTTTGTCAGTCATAAATTTTTTATTCAGAATAATTCATCCTTCACTAGAAAGTTAAGTAACCAAACCCAGAATTACTGCAACTTGACCATGATTCTAGTAAGGAGTATTTTAAAGCGGTCTGTGGTCTGTGTGAACTGATAAAGAAAAACCTATCATGTAGAAGAAACTTCTTATTTTTAAATGATGTCACTTTTAGCCATACCTAAAAATGTATTTCCCTAACTTGGTACCTAAGTGTTATAGTAAATATTGTCTTCTGGTTTCATCATACATTTCTTTAGTAGCTGCAATTAATTGTCTGGTACCTATTAATTGGCCTATTGTAATGAGTCTTTCAAACTGTAATAAACTTCACTTTCCGCATCTCTAGAATGAAAATGCTAGTGCCTTTTTCACAGAATTATTGCAAAGATTTTAAAGAGATAAGTTATATGGCTATATTCAGCCAAAAAGCTGTGCACATAGTGCATGAGATTTTTAAAAATTTGAATAACAATAATTATTCTTTTTCTATTAACTCTAGACTTCATTTGGATTTCATCAGCTTTTCCATTAATGTCTTTTTTCTCCTCTGGAATCCAACCTAGGCAATGACGTTGCATGTGGTTGTCATGGTTTCCCTGCCTTCTTTGATGTGTGACAGGGTCTCAGTCTTTACTTGTCTTTCATGATTTTGACAGTCTTGAGGAATACTGGCCAAATACCCTATAGAATGCTCCCCAGTTTTCCACATGATTAAACGGGGCTTGGAGGAAGAATGCCACAGAGGTGGGCTGCCCTCTTGTCACTTCATATCAGGGAGACATGATATCACTGGTGATAGTAACCTTAATTACTCGGCCAATGTGGTGTTCGCCGAGTTTTTCCCCTACACAGCTGTTTATCCCTTGCCCTACTCCATCGAATCTTTGGAACTGGAACTGGGTTGCTTAATCTAACCCACTCTTGAGAGAGAGGGTGATAAGCTCCACCTCCTGGAGGGAAGAGTTTATACCTGTATTATTTATAGTTCTGTAGGGAAGATTTGTGAGGCATTATTTTATCACTAATAAATTCTTATATGTATATAAAATGATTTAACATCTTAAGTCATTTTCCAAAATTCCTGTAAAAATATACTGCCACCATAAGTCATGCAGTTGGGAATGTACTTGACAGGGAGAAACTGAATCTGGTAGAAGCAGCTCTCCCTGGAATCAGGTGCTTATACAATGGAGCAAACTGGAGATGAGTAGAGATGCGTAGGTAATGGTTCTCATCTGTGTTCATAATGGGACACTGCTGCGAGTATGTCAAGCTTCAAATCGTAAAAACACTGAGACATCGTGATTGTATCTTGTGCCTGTATCTGCATGACTAAAATGTGCATACATCTACATGATTCTTAAGATTCTGATTTCGATATTCAGGAACACAGAGTGGATAGCACCTTAGAAACCAGCCAGGCGGTGTTTCTTTGTACAGGTGAAGAACCTGAAGCACAGAGAGGGCGCGTATCTTTCCCAGCACTCCAAAGCTAGCAGGTGGTAGAAGTAGGGCCAGAACCTCGGTCTTCTGCACTTTGATCCCATGACCCAGTACCATTCCTCACAGGTGCCACTTGCAGGAACCTGGGCTTAAGCCCCACTTGGCTCTTCCTCTACAGCTTTCCTGAGTTATTTCAGAATACAGAATTTCTTATCTCCAGGAAGCGGTCACAGATTATGATTTTTAAATTATACTATTTTCTACTGTGTATGTTGTGTTTACTTTTTTCTTCCCTAGAGGATGCAGTCCTAAAAATTAGAATGCAGTAAAAACTATTAAACACTAATAATATTTTACACTTGATTTCTTTCATATTTTGGATAGTGTTCATTTACCTTGTAAAAAGGTTCTGTCCCTAAATGTATTGAAATCACATTTAAGACCCTAGCATGTATGTCAGAATGCATTTCTGTGATTTGGGGGCTTTGATTCTCAGCCTTATACAACTGATTCAAGTAACCAGTCAAACATGGAGATGTCCCACCCACTGTAGAAAGGCTACCTATATTAAAATATTACTCAAATACCCACCAATTAGGAGAGATATATGCACCCTATGTTTATTGCAATATTACAATAGCCAAGAAATGAATGCAACCTAAGAGTCCAAGAAGATGTGATATATATATATATATATATATATATATATACATATATATATATATATATATATATAATGGAATATGGCTCACATGAAAAAGAATGAAATCTTGCCATTTGTGACAACATGGTTGGACCTAGAGCATATTATGCTAAGTGACAGAGAAAGACAAATACTGTAAGATTTCACTTAAATGTGAAATTTAAAAACCAAAATTAATGAACAAACAAAATAAAAACAGAAACAGACTCATAGAATCAGGAAACGAACTTTTGGTTACTGGAGATGGGATGGGTTGGGGTGTGGGCAAATAGGTGAAGGGGATTCAGAGGTACAAACTTCCAGTTATAAAACAAATAAGTCATGGGGATGTAATGTGCAGCATAGGGAATATAGTCAATAATATTGTACTAACTTTCTATGGTGATATAGATGGTAACTAGACTTACTGTAGGGACCATTTTGTAATGCATAAAAATATCAAACCACTAAGACTATACACCTGAAGCTAATAGGCTATTGTATGTCAATTATACTTCAACTGAAAAGAAAAAAGAAAAAATAGTATAGAATATATCACCTTTATTTGTTCTTCCTCACTCCAGGAAAATGGGAAGTTTGAGCAGAAGAATTGATTATATTATTCCAATATTTAGCAGCACTTTTGAACTGGAAAATTACATTGATATGTTTTATGGTGCTTGAACATGTGTTGAGACAAGGCCTATTTTCTTATAGTTGGGGACACTATTGATTCCAAAATTTAAGAGAAGTATATTGGATATTCTTAGTTTCAATGAATGCTACCAGCCCCTGCTTTGTGTTAAATAAATGTTCTTGTCTTTTCTTCCTTAAACCAATAATTCTGCTGACTACAGTGATAGGTGGCAAGTTAGGTCTTAAATCCCTTTAACTGATTAAAAAAATATTTATTTTTGATAGAAATAGCAGGTGTTTTCATTATAAATAACATGGAAAATAATATGGAACAGACATTTCTTTTGTTCACGTGCCTCTGAAGAATGCGTATACTGGTAACAGTGCTATATCTCTTCTTCCTTTCTTGGCCTGCATTCTCTGACATGAGTCAGCACTGCCATTTCCTTATTTCTCTCAAACCACTTCTACTTTGGCCCCTTCAACCTGGTTTTTAAGCTCATAATTCCATCAGTAGTGACAGCTGGGTTCCACTTGACTTACCCTCCCAAAGTGATTCTCTGATCTTGCTTTTTAAACCTCTTTACCGCCAGTGAGTCCATTGATGACAAATTTTTCCTTATTTTTTTTAAAGCAATAAGGTGACCATGCTCTGTGTGCCATGAAATGCTGAGTATTCATAGACAAAGTTTACTGTACATGAAACTTACCACCAAACTCTATTGGGTGTTATCATAAGCATGTGAGCAATGTTATCAAACCCAGGAGTAAATGGTTCTCGTAAGTAACTGTAGCTTGTATAATCTGTGTCCAGCTAAACCAGAGTTTTAGTTTTACTCTTCTACATCTATTTATAAAGAGTGTCAGTGTTGGCAGTTTCTCTTGCCACTGTGTACAGCAGGATTCCCAACTTAGATTCATAGATTTCTTCTGTGCCTCTTTTAGGACTACATGATGCTCCTGAAATTGACAGCTGAATTTTATGTGTGTAAACATTTTTCTGAGAAAAGTGACCATAGCTTTCATCAAATTTTCGAAGATTTTTAAGGAGCCCGGTTGTTTCAGGTTCTTCCACACACACATGCATTCCTCCATACAGTCAGAGCTGTTGGACAGCACAAGGCTTGTGTTGACTTAACCATCGAGCAGATGTCTTTGATCCCTCTTTTGCTGCCCTGCCCAGTACATCTATTCCCAAACAGGGCTTTCTGTATTCTTACATTCCCTCATTTATGTTCCTTTATTAGTTAGGATGATATAATATGCAAGTATAATTCAACAAATATATATTGCAGCACCAAAAGAAATCCAACGTAGAGTGTCTTAAACAGTAGAGTGGATTTATGGGCTCAAGTAACTAATGTCAGAGGTTGCTCAGGGTTGATTGGTACCACAGATTTATTTCTCTGCATTTCTTTCATCTTCACTCCCCTAAGTGTGTTGGCTTTGTCCTCATGCCAGCTTCCCTCATGGTAGCTAAATGCAGCAGTTTGAGTCCTGGTATTGGCGATCAGCCATCATCATCCAGGATGGTAGATGCCTTTACTTCTTTCTGTCATTTAGTAAATCAGAGCCAGTTGGGCCAGGGGTTATCTGTGCACTAATTGACTTAGGCCTGTATCACCACCATACCTGAGTAAGTCATGAAGACAATGGGGAAGAGATGACAATGTTTGGTTTATGCAAGTCAGGGTCTACTTTTAGGACTTTGGCAATTCTAGCTCATGTGGGTGTGTGTGGCAGCAGGAAAGACACTGAGCATCAGCTAACCATATTTATTATAGCCCTTAAATTAAGTGGGGTGCTGGCATACAGCTCTTGGTATCTGATCATGCTGTGGAGATAGAATTTTTACTTCTGTAGGAGATGGGAATTTATTGTGTTCCCTAAAGAAAGTTACATGAAACATTAGTTCCTTGGGATGTTCAGTCAGACTTCTTCTGCCAGAGAAACAGACCTAGTAATTAATATATATATATACACACACACATGTATATTTATTTATTTAAATATTATTAATATTAAATGAAGATTATTTATTTCAAGGAATTGGCATATGTGATGATGTGGAGCTGATGCTGTAGTCTTGAGGCAGATTTGTTCTTCCTTGAAACCTCAGTTTTGTTCTTAAGGCCTTTCAACTGATGGGATGAAGCCCACGCCTGTTACCGAGGATAATCTCCTCTGCTCAATGTCCTGCAGTTGTGGATGTTAACAAGATATACAAAATTACCTTTACAGCAACATCAAGTCTAGTGTTATATGGACTAGTGGGTACTGCAGCCTAGCCAAGTTGACAAGCAAAACTAATAGTCACAGATGTTGATGACTGTAAGGCCAAAGAAGGGTTCTGTGGTTGCATAAATTTGAGAAATGTTGTATTAAACATTGCCCTAGGACTTTTCATTCTCATGTGCTGGAATACTTTGTGGGTTTGAATTATTTCTCAAGCTTATTTGATCAAGGATCTTTTTGTTGTTGTTCCTCTGTGGAGTAGTGTTTCACAGAATACATTTTGGAGAAAACTGGGTTAAACTATGACTAAAAAGATAGACTTTATTATAATCATGTTTGATTTTGTGTGTGTTTCTGTTGTTTGTGCTCTTAAACATATGAATGGTGTTCTTCTTCCTCTGTTAAATTGTAAGCCCCTTTGGGATCAAATTTTGTGTCTTTACAAAGTGGAAATTCAGTAATGTTGGCTGAGAAACAGTCTTTGATAAATGAGTGGTTATTAAGTCTTGGGTTAATTATCCTTATATTTGCTCAGAGATATCACTTTCCCTTGGAGACGTTAAAATGTAATAGCTTTAAAATGTTTGCTCCCCTTTGAAGATGTTCTCACTGTGGGGACCAGCCAGTGAGACCAAGTGGCCTCTATGTCCTAAGCATTAAGAGGCCTCATGTTATAACTTTTACTTTTTAACGTGACAGGCTCTCACTTTGTGCCACTTAGGATAGATTATTTAAATCCATAGAAACATGTGAAAGAAAAGAGAAGAACAGGACAAGTTAAGGTCCTGAGAGTGAGTCTGGTCTTGTGTGTTTTGTTTGGTTTTGCTCTTGTCTCACGATCCCCAGCACATGGCCTCACTCTCAGGGCTGCTTGGCACATGTCGTACCCGACTCTTGGAGGAGACAAATGTCTCCTCTTAACTCTGCTTAAATCCCTTCTTATCATGGTCACATATTATTAAATTAGACAGCTGAGATTTGCTCCCCTGTGACCTATCAGAAATGTCATGTGGTCTAGAGATGCTCTAGAGTCTCGTGTGGCTTGATCTGGCCGAAGACTGTGGCCAGTAATCATGTTGTGGGTAGATCCATTTGCCTGGAAGGAAGTGGAGCATGAGACACAGATATCATCACCGGCATGTCCCGAGCATGTGAGCTGTGTCTTGGATCCCTGCCAAATCCCCTGTACAGGGTCCACCCTAATCTGTCCGCATGGATGTTGTGAACAAGTAAAAATGTTTTTTGAAAACAAACAAAATTTTAAAGTCTAAATTAATTAGAAAGGTCCTAGTTGAATCTGAAGAGATTATTGTTTTAAAATGACCAGTTTGACTGAATTCAACCAGATTACTCAAAAGCCAGTTTGTGTGTGTAGGCATGAAAAAGTGGACATGTTAGTTTCCTGTTCCTTTCCTCACTGTGTAAAAGAAAAGGAGGCTTTAAGGCTCCCCTCTGTCAAGGAGTTGGAATGAAGTCCAACCATGTAAAACTTAAAATGTTTCTTCCTCCCAAGGACAGAGACCATCCTGAAATTGTCTGCTTTGCTTGGGATAATAGCCTGAAAACTGAGAAGAACTAGCCTTAAAATTTTTTCACCAGATTATAGAATGAATAATCTAAATGTTATTATGTTTTATAGATAATACAATATATAAATGCACTTACATTTATTATAAATAAATATATTTAAATATATTAAATATCTAAATAATTATAAAATAATAAATTTTGTATCGAGTGTAGAAATTTTGGAAATGATAAACAAAAGGCAGACAATAAAACTTGCTTTTAATCCTATAACCCAAACATGATAACTATTCAGTTATGCTCATTCTTTTTGTATTTGTGTATATGTATGTATAATTGCGTTCATCTAATTATTTATTTCCCCAGACAATCTTTTTAGGACCTTAAGGTTAGTGTTTTATATGTTTAAGAATATATTTATCATTGATTGATGTTTAATACACTTTTATGTAATTCATATGACCTATTAAATATATATAATGTGTTCTTTCATTGAGTATCCAAAATCACGTATGGTAATAGCAGTTGAACTTTAGCAGCTGTCTACCATGAGCAGGGCACATTATCTTAATGTTCTCAACTCCCATAATGCCCTGCTAGGTAGGCATTGTTAAGCCAATGAAGCAGAGGCCTGGCAAGAACGGTAATGTCCAAGTCACACAGGCAGTAAGTGCCATGGCCCAGCACTGTCTGGTTATCTGACTCCAAAGCTTAAATTCTGTAAGTCATCTATATCGTATTTACTAGGTCCCAGACAAAATAGCTAGGATATAATGAAATGAAATTATGAGCAAATTGGCCATGCACACAACTTTGATATTCAGGACTTCTGGTTTGTTTCTGAAAAAGGCCTCAGAGTAGCATCAGAGGATCCAAATTGGTGACTTGGAGGTTAGCTGATAGCACATTATATTTTGTTATCTGTTATCTATTTCTACAGGCTCATTACATGCCTGCTTTGTGTTTCTAGAAGAATGCTCACATACTGAAGGTTCAACCCCATTTCTCAGTAAATGCTTCTCTCTGTATAGTGTCTCCATTCCTACAGTGTGATTTTTCTTCCTTAGATCTGCTTCATTCTTCATCCTTTCTATTCTTACCTGGATCCCATTTTACCATCTCTGTCTCCTTCCTTTTCTCTGTCAATTTTCCATTGTTTGTCATACCATTGACTTCTGTCCTGACTTCATTTTATCTTACACTCTGACCTTTAGTTCCTGCCAGCTAATACCCAATTCTGAGCCCTATCCTTGAGTTTCCTCATATTTTTTATGCTCTTTATCTACCACTTCTCAGACCCTTAATGAAGTGTGACTTTTCTTAGAAGACTGCCTGACTGTGTAACTTCTTGGACATTCTTTGCTGTTTCTTGCTATATTTAGATATAACTTCAGTTTCAAGAGTGGAGGGCATTCCATGTCTTTAAGAAATGTAGAGTGGGTAGTTGCATTTAATATTTTCTGTTCCTTTTAGCTGCACTTCCATGAAGTGATTACCATTGGAAAGGCTCTTGCCTTGTGAATGGTCTAATTACATCTTACTCTTCCACAGTCTGTTGACTCTGCACAAAGGCCTTTGACCAAGACTGACATCCAGTTCATTCTGCACTGACCAAGCTACTCCATTCCAGAGGAACAGGTGTCTATTTTGAATTCTTCCTTTAGGATCATTCAGTCTAGCAGAAGTCTTATCTACATGAGTATCCAAGTTGATATTGGAAATATGCACTGGTAGTAGTAAACTGCAAGACAGCAAGGAAAGACAGGTACCTAAAAAGGCCCACTCAGTGTGTTTGCCCTGCCCAAGGCTGGAAGGAAGGCAAGGCTGGGTTAATTCAGCCTTTTCTTCCTTTCACTTCTTTTTGAAATAAAAAAAAAACAACTATGAGGAGTCGATTTTACTTTGTTCTGCTGTCTGTGCTTTTATTTAACTCTCTCCATCTCTTTTCTGCTTAGTCTTCCCCTCCCTTTAAGTGCTTCTAAATATCATAAGTAGGAATATAACACACAGCTGTGATGGAAAGGAAATTTCAATATGCTTTTCAAAAAACTAATGGAGGTTTCCTGGCACATAACACTATTGAGGAAGCTTGTACTTTTCCACTTCATGTTGCAGGGTGTAAGTATGTGACTCTGCAGTTTGGAGTTTGTGGTTCACTGGCTTGTTTCTTACCCCATCTTCAGTGTTTGTGTCTCCTTGCCACTAATGAACTCAGATTGGATGGGAGAGGGCAGGAAATAATTACAAGTTCAAACTCATGCATCTATGTACATTTCCTTTTTCTCTGTGACTGCATTACTTCTCAGAGTTGTGTTAACATAACAGAAGGCATCTGTGTCATGGGATGCCAAGACACAGACATAATTATAGGGTGCTCAGGCATCAGCATATACTCATGGTGACTCTGGGAATTACTCCCCAAATCCGCAGTTATACACTTTCCAAGAAATTATTTCTTTGGAGATGTATTTAAACCTTGTCAAAGTTATATGTCTTGGCTTCCTCAGTTGGTTTACATGGGGACTCTGATCGTTGGCTGCTGAAGGGCAATCTGTACATAGAAATATAGGGCTCATGCTGTAAATTTTATGGCATACTGTAAGCCATGAAACAGTGGGTGTTTTCTTACATATTTTTATTTAGTATGGAAAAGTGTGGGAGAACACAAATAAAACTGCTTCTTTATTTGGATCCTCATGATATATTTAAGATGAGCATTTTCTTATATATTTTCACTGGATCTCTCTATTTAACCAACTTTAACATGAAAAACACCTGGGGAGCTGGTGGTTATTGGGTTAGTTTAACAGAGTCCTGTGCCTTACTTATGGGTCCCGGTAAGGACCTATGCATAATACTTAATTTTAAAAGTCTACAATGGTTATTCTTAGCAATAGGCTAATAACTAATATGGTAATAATGATGTTGCAGTAGTAAGTTAATTGTCATGTAAAGTTAACAAAAAGAACATGTTAGAAAAACTGACAATTTTTTGTGACTATGGATAAAATGAGAGTTCCTGTGGCCAGGATTCTTACCTGGCCATGGTTGACTAGCTCACTGCACACCTGTGGGCAATACATGGCTGTTGACTCTATCTATAAAAAGAGCTCCTCCCAGTGCTCTGGGTGCGACATAGTGGCAGGGCTGCAAGGCTGCAGGAGAGCAGAGCAGAGGCTGGAGTGGTGGCAGTGCCAAGGACAGAGGCCCAGAGGATGGCTGTGCAGATAGAGGGGCCCAGAGGCAGAGACCAGCTTGCTGCATGCAGACTCGCTCTGAGTGAACAGGATTTTAGTGCTGACCTGCCACCTGGAAATAAAGTTGGGTATAACCCTTTCACCCCAAAGAACATTTTGCTGTCAATTTCTTTGGTCACACTGAATCCATAGCAAACTTGTCCGGGCTGAAACCCATTGGCAAGACAATTGGCAAAAGTTGGCAGGGTTCATTGTTGACTAAGGAAAAAGACAGGCTGCCCTTATGGGAGCGATGCTTCAGCAGGCTGCCCCTGTGAATGGGGAGACAGTGGACCACCCCCCAGTGGGTATGTGATCTGAGGTGGCTTGCCTCCTAGAGGACTGGGCCCCACCCCAGGACTGGAGGCAAGTGAAGGTGACACCTGAGGCTGTAGGGGTGGCCCTTAGTATAATAAGTAGATCCTTTGAGAAGCAGAGTGCCCATGAGGCAGTGGAGACTGTGGGTTGGCTGCTTCTCACAGTATTAAGTCTACAGAGGAGACCCAAGAAATGGTGGCATGAGAATGCAAGCTGCAAACCTCTGTGGATGCCCTGAGGAAGGAGATGGCATTGATGCGGGAGGAGGCAGCACGAGAGCACCAGCAGCAAAGTGCCATTGCAGATGAGATGGCAGCACTGCCAGGTGTTCTGAAGGAGGAAGAGGCCATCAAGGAAAAAGATGCACTCCTGAGGGAAGGACAGGCGGAGGTGGCAAGAGAACTTCAGCTGCAAAGCATTGAGCTGAAGGTAAGAGAGCTTCTGAAGACTGAGCTGGCATTGTTGCGAGGCACTGTAGCAGAGGAAGCACTTGGGGGAGTGGAGAGAAAGGTGCCATCAGCCCCAGAAATGGAGGAGCTGGGGAAGGATGAAGGGGTGATGCCAGAGGTGCTGGCCCCTTCTGTTTTGAAAGCACACCCAGTGGTTGTAAAGAAAATAAAGACCCAGCAGCTGAAAGTTCCCCAAGGAGAGGAGTAGCCCCCTCCCCAGGTCGTGGAGCACTCTATGGTCCGCCCCTATACTCAGGCTGAGCTGGTGGCTGTGGGACTTAGGGGTGGATGGAATTGTTTTGTTGGGATCAGAGATGGGAAAGCTGTCTTCCCTGGCAGTGCAGCCCGCCTTGAGGCAAGGATTACAAAATGTGAGGTGACACATACAGTAGCTGAAGCAACGGGAACCTGGAAAGAAATAAGACCTATTACTCACAGGAGGAATTTGAGGTGCCCTGTAAGGGTTACCAGGACCCAGATGTGGGTTGATTTGATAAGGGCAGGAGTAGATGGAAGGAAATTAGACGGGAAGCCAAACAGGATCTTACTGGAGCTATGGCAACAACTAAAACCAGAGCAGCAGTTACAGCCATCAAGACCAAAGAGGCAGATGTCAGAGACAGAGCAACAAGTCTGGCCTGTGTGTCTGCAAGACTTTTTGCTGGAGAGACTGGAGAACAATGTTCGAGCTTCCTTGCACAGAGACCATTGCAGAGGACTAAGGGCACATAGATTGAGAGGAGAGAATCCTGGAGGGGTGGAGTGTGGATAAAATGAGAGTCCCTGTGGCCAGGATTCTCACCTGGCTGTGGTTGACTAGCTCACTGCACACCTGTGGGCAATACATGGCTGTTGACTCTATCTATAAAAAGAGCTCTGCCCAGTGCTCTGGGCACGACATAGTGGCAGGGCTGCAAGGCTGCAGGAGAGCAGAACAGAGGCTGGAGTGGTGGCAGTGCCGAGGACAGAGGCCCAGAGGACGGCTGTGTGGACAGAGGGGCCCAGAGGACAGCTGTGCAGACAGAGGGGCCCAGAAGCAGAGACTGGCTTGCTGCATACACAATTGCTCTGAGTGAATGGAATTCTAGTGACTGACCTGCCACCTGGAAATAAAGTTGGGTATAGCCCTTTCACCCCAAAGAACGTTTTGCTGTCAATTTCTTTGGTCACACTAAATCCATAGTGATCTTGCCCCGGGCTGAAACCCATTGGCAAGACAGTGACTTCTTACATATTTGTTTTCTGGAGAAATTCTTTCATCTCTGATCATGCTGATTTCAGAAAGTCCTCGAATTTCTCCCTAATGTAGTGATAGTTATTGATGTAGCACTGCCTGGACTAGAAAAATAATTCCAGTAGTCTACACATTTTCACTAACCTGACAATTACTTAACAATAGCATATGATGCTACTTTTACATTAGTGACAGCACTGCGTGGATAATGCATGAAGAGCTATAAGGCTCAAGCTGTAAATTGTATTTGCATTTGTATTAGCTTTCTTTTTTTTGTCGAGCCTGATTTCTTGTCTACAGAGATGTACTATTTTAGGACATTTGTTCTCTGCTGATTAAATAACTAGTGAGGGGCAACACAGACCCACACGCACACACTCACATTAACACTGGTAATGCCTGTCTCTGATGAGGAGGTGGACACTGATTTCTGCACAGGTGATGCTTCAGCGTGCCTCCTGCCCTGCCTTTCATCTTCTTCCAAAAGCACCTTTGGGTTGTGGCAGCTGCATGTGGAGAAGCCTCAGAGCCATGTCCTGATGCTTCTCTTCTGAGCAGACCTCTCAAACAAACAGCAGGTGCTGACCACCTTGCTTGCCCCTGGACCGGAGAGGAGAGACAGTTCCAATTCCGGACAGAGGCTGTTCTGCTTCAACAGATGGTCATCAATTGCTTTTCTCAGTCCTGTCACTGGGGAAGTCCAATCATGTTTCATGTTTTGTTGTTTACTTTTCATTAAAAAGAAGCAGAAAAGGAGGGTACAATGCCATTTCAAAATAGCCAACAGCTTCAGGGTTGACAAGAGTAAAACACAATATTAAAAAGAAGAAGAAAAAGAACAGAATGAACATGACACATTTGCTAAAATGCTTCAGACAATTCTATGGTCTTGATTTTATTTATTCTATTTTATGGAAAGTTCCAAAGATCTATCTACTGAGAAGCTATTGAATGGATTTTATACATGCATTTTTTTTCATTTTTTCAAAAAAAATGTGTGCCAGGAATTTCCATTTTAATTTTCTAATTGGATATTCATATGCACACTGGTATTTCTTCACCTCAGAGGAGATTTTTGTCATTAACAGCTCCATTTATCTACATAATGACAGGTCAGTTCATTATTTAAATAATTTCCAAATAAATTTCAGTTATTTAATAAGTTGTTTGTTATGCCATATGTAAATATTTTCTTTTCACCTAGAGTGCCTTTAAGAAGTCTTATGGTGCTCAGTTACAGAACCGTGGTAAATATCATAGGTGAAGATCTGAGCATTGAGTCTGGCCTATGAAAACTAGAAGCCCAGTATAAATTTTCTTCCTGTAGATTATTGCTGCACATGGAGGTTGCAATTACTCAGATTTTGGTCCACATATAGGCCAGGTCTGTTTTGGAAGTTGAGGGCAAGCGCCTTAGTTCTGCCTCCCAGGATATAAGTAGCCATATTGCTGCTTCATAGTAACTTATTCTGTGAGTTTGATATGGAGAGAAGCTGACAGGAAGTGGGGTTAGGGTTGGGGGCATATGAGGCCCAAAGGGAGGTTACTGTGGACAGAACTTCGGGAGACTGACCAAGGTTGTTGCAACTAGGCCATTGTAGGTTGTAAAGTGATCTCAGATCTGTGCTCAGAATCCTTTCCCAGATTCTGAGCAAGGTTGACACCCTTGTTGAAACACAGGGAACAGACCTGTTACCCTCATTTAATTCCTTCTCACTCAGTGATGACATGAACTGATGTTAAAAATCAAAATACAAATTTTAAGTGTGGCAGAATCTCAATCATAATATAAATTAGTCACGGGGATGAAAGAACATCATAGAGAATATAGTCAATAATTCTATAGCATCATTCTATGTTGGCAGTAATTACATAGTTGGGGTGAGCATTTAATAATGTAGTTAACTGTCAAATCATTATGTTGTACACTTAAAACCAGTATAATACTGTATATCAACTGGACTTCAGTAAAATATAAGTGTAATAGAAAAAAATTAAGCATTCTAGAGAGATGTTCATGTGAGATGTTAAGAAATTAACATGTTGAGAAAGAAACTGAAGAACCACGAGGTCATTTTCTCTCAGGATTCCCAGAAAGCTGCTCATCTAAATACATCTGTTCATCTCATCAACTCATGAGTGCACAGATTTTCTCACTTATAGTTGCCAACATCTACAGGGCAAGGGGCTGTCTCTACTAATCTCTCACCACTGCATCTGTATTGGTACCTACCTTTCTTTGGGTGATGGTGATAAAATGAAACTAACCAAGTATGTGGCCCTTTGGGTAATGAAGGTACTGTTCTTTGTTCTCTGGGATTTCTCTGAGGGTTGCTGTGGTTCTTAGCTGCTCTTTGCACACCTCATGCAATTACTTGTACTGACCCTGATGGGGCCCACATCAGATGCTGGGGAGAAGCATGATGTGGAAATGGCATTGCAAGTGAGCTCAGCAACTGCAAAAGAATCCAACAAAATCCCAGCGTTCCTGGAGTTGAACATTGCTCAAGCTCTACTTAGAACTTTTCTTTTTCTCCCAATGAACAGTGATTTTATGTGTCTTTTAAGCAGGGGCGGATTACTGGAACCCCCTGGTTTGACTGAAGTGCACTTCTGACTGGCTTTACTGAAGGTCTTCTGTCAATTGAGTATTATCTGCACTGTTAATGATAGGCACGGAGCCCTGCGGTCTGCCATCATCATCCCCCATTGAATCTGCTTGCTTTTATCAGCCATAAGGGGAAAACTTCTTTCCAAGTATCAAGCAAATATATTTCTCCTTACAAACAGAAAGTGTTTGCAGCAGCTTTATTATATGAGTGGGTTTTTTTGGACTCATGCCCAGCAAGTTTATTTTTGTGTGGACTTGGCTGCTTTTCTATTTTTCTGTGCATTTCTTGGTGGAGTTTACCAAATTGTTTTTCTTTGCTGACCACTTCAGCTAAGTCGAGGTTTGAGGAAATGCAGTGGAGCCTTAAAGAAGTCAGTATCTAAAGTTACTTAGGATCTTTATTGCCCACTTCTAGAGTGACAACTTCTGCAGCTCTGTAGCTCAGCCTGACTTGGGAATGGGGACAGAAGCTGAGTTGTGCGCTTGCACCCCCAAGACCCCAGACTGTTCTTGAAAAGTCTCCTTTTTTTAAAAAAAATCTTGGTAGTCTCAGAAGCTTTGCATTTATGTATTTCTTGTATCATTGTCTTATGATCATTAGAGTCTCTGATGGTGTTCTAATTAAATGCTCATTTCCTAGTTGCCACAACACTGTTTTACACTGCTTAAAATACCAACCTTCCCCAGTGTATTTTTGGGTATGTGGGTAATGGGTTGGAATTAGCAGGATTGCAGAAGATAAAAGATTTTAAGGGTAATGGTATTAAGAAGAAAAACATTTCCTCAAGGTCAGTCCCCCCATCTTTAGAGCACACACAAGCATACACACCTCATATATAGCTGTATGTATTTTGGTATTGACTAATTGATTACAAAATCTAACCACAGGTCTTACAAAAATGAGCCAGTTTTGTATCCATACAATGGATACTACTCAGCAATAAAGATAACTATTGATACATGAAACTTAAGGGGCATATGCTAAAAAAGCCAATCTCAAAAGATTGTATACAATTTGATTCCATTTATATGACAGTCTTGAAATGACAAAATTACAGCACAAATAGAGAACAGATTAGTTGTTCACCATGGGTTTGGCATAGAGGTGTTGGGAAAGAGTGATGTTGGATGTAACCATAAAGGAGAACCTGAGTGAGATCTTTGTGGTGATGGAATGATTTTGTATCTTGATGGTGGCAGTTAGATTAATCAACAGATGATAAAATATAGGACAAAATGGCTTAGAACCATACACATGTGCGTGCACACACACACACACACACACACACACACACACACACACACCTTGTACTACTACAATGTCAACTTTCTGGTTTTGATTTTGTGCATAATTATGTAAAATGTAACCATTGGGGGAAACAGGGTGAAGGGTATGCAGGACCTTTCAATATTTTTGCAACTTTCTATGAACCTATAGTTATTTAAACTTTTTTTTTTTTTTTCAAATGAGCCAGTAGTTGCAAGGAGCTGGAAGGAAAACAAAACTTTCCTTACTGATGTTGGTAATAAATGTAGTAATTGACTCTTAGAGCTGGAAAAGACTATATAGTATTCTCATGCAAATGCCAGAATAATGAGGCAGTCCAAGCCTTTTTGTTTTGAAGTTTTGTTAATGCTGTGGAACTTACTCTCTAAGCAATGCTTTAAAAATTCCAAAAATCCATATCCAGATTTTAAGCTGTTCAAGAAAGGTAAGCATCTCAGACTATGGCAAGGAGAACCTAGGAAAAACCCATAAGGACTTTTTGGGTGTGGTAGAATTTATGTAAAACTGTCAGCCCCGAATCTAGAGAATAAAGAGAAGGGATTCATATATTAGTGGTTTTTCTCATTTGTCAAATGGCAAGTCATTTTAGGAATATGCTATTTGTATATTTTCCGATTCTCCTAGGAAGTAAAAGAAGACAATCATAGAACAAGAACTCATAGAAAGAAGCAGAAAGAGTGTGTCCTTACTGAGTTCCTTTGATATACAATATATACTTCTCAGAGGGTAATAGATTTTATCTTACTCTCTGTATCTCTCACTGTCACATCTGGGTATTTGCCATAGTTTAATGTTTAATTACTAACACCTTTAGTAGTCCCCAAATAAATGGAAACTGAATTACTCTTTAAAAACTGAGTACAGTCCAGGGAAAAGTTGTAACAATGATACAAAATTAATGGATTCTCTTAGTGTAATTTGACTCAAAGTATAGAAAAAAGTGATTTTAACCCAAGTACCCTAAAGGATTTTCTTGCAGAATTCATGACATCCTTGGGAGAATACTGGAAGGGGATACAGGCAAGTTTGCAGTAATCTATTGGAAGTGACAGGGATCTGCTGTCTTTAGAGGATGGGATGTAGGTAAAGGTGTCTTGCCCTGAATTCTGTTCACCAGGTCTTAACAGTGACCCACATGCATTGGTTCCAAGTGATTACAAGATAGTGAAATTTAAAAAAATACCATAGCCCTTCGTATGATCTCTTAATTGTTCTTGTTTGCATTAGGAAAATGTGATTTCCAAAATTTCCACTGTATTTGAAAGTGTTTCAAAAGAACTTCATACTAAAAAAAGATTCCCTGTGACATTCAATCAGGAGGGAACTTTTACAGGATATGAGTGAATTTTATAGATCATTAACCTGACAGGTTCTGGGAGTAGAAAAATATAAAACCATTGTGTTAGGAAGCAAGGCCAACTGAAGATCAATCAAAAGTGACAGAAAATATTCCTGAAAACTTTAGATGAATTAAGCAGAAAATAACTCAATTTGTAAGCCATTTTACAGCAACATATCAATTGCATACACTTGTACACGGTTTATAAATTTTTTAAATATCATCATAAATAATAGCTGAAAAGATTTTTTAAAGGCAGACATGTACATCTCCCCTAGGTGGCTGTGTTCTTGAAGCACAAGTCAGTCGTCTTGCTTTCTCCTCGTCGTGGTCTCCTGTTATCTCTATCCAGGCCAGTCTTGATTCTGTCCCATGGTCATTAAACCTTAAACACTAAGGCCTCCTTTTATTAGCCAAATTCAGTAGGAATAATTTTTAGTCCTCATATTGGTTGACTTCTGGCGTCTGATAGTCTTGTTCATACAAAACCTTTGGAAACATTTTCCTTTGGCTCCACTAACCATGTCTCCTGGTAAAATCCACTCCATACCTTACCAGTCCCGCTCTGCCTTCTTCACCGGCTTTTCCTGGTCTACTCTCAGAGTGTGGATGTGGGTAGTTCCTCCAGACTCCACCTGCACCTCCCCTGCTTCCTCTACAGTGATCTTGTAAGTGCCAACATTTTAAATTATCACTCACTATTCTCGTCTCAAACTTGAGACAGTATGTCTCAAGTATCTATAGCCCTTAACTCTCTTCTCAACAATAGGCCTGATTTTCCAATCTGAATATTTTATCTTCTTCAAAAACCACCCCCCTGCTACTCACCCTATATACTTGTTCTTCGACACCATGCTGCCAAGTAGGTAGTCTCATCTCTTCTTTTGGTCTTTTTACTCCTTATTTCCCAGTTCATTCCATCATTTCCCAACCCTAAAGATCCTTATTAACCCATTATTAATGATTTTTATATACTTTATTCTAATAATGTGATCGTGAATAATTTCCCTCTTAGATTATGTCCTTCTGAAAAGAAATTTTTAAAAATCAAAATAATTGCTTTGAAATTGTCACTGTTTTCTTCCTTCTGACATACTATTTATCACACAGGCAAGCGCTTGTGGTTTGATTAATTTGTATTATTGCTTTCTCTTCTCTTTACTATAGAAGTACCCATTAGGGTAATATTTCTGCAACATAGAAAATAGGCATTTTGTGCCCTAGCTGGGCTGTTTTTAATGTAAGTGGATCATAGTAGGCCAGAGGGCAGATAAGTTAAAGAGAAAGGAAAGCAGTAAAGTAGCTAGTAAGACAACAAAAAGAGATCATAGTTCAGTTTCACCATCTTTCTAAAGGGTTGACTTTCAAGGGTGGTACTGACTGCATTAGGTGAGTTTCTCTTTTCATTTGGTGGAAATGGTGTTTCACATAGTTTCCCATGCCTATTATGTGAAATAGATTTCATAAATACAGCTAGCCATCCCAAGGCAGTACTGAAATTTTTTTCCTTTTAATTAATTATTTAATTTACTTATTTTTTTAATTTTGCTATTATTAATGTACAGTTACATGAGCAATATTATGGTTACTGGACTCCCCCTATTATCAAGTCCTCACCACATAGCCCATTACAGTCACTGTCCATCAGCATAGTAAGATGCTCTAGAGTCACTACTTGTCTTCTCTGTGTTATACAAGGCAGTACTGATTTTTAAATTATAGTATATACCTCATAATTACCACAGTGACCCAGCCTTTTAGATGAAGCTGCATGGAATGGGGAAAATAAAGGAAAGATAGGAGCTGGGTCAGGGCAGGGAATGAGTGGTCAGTGAAGGCTGTCAGGGCACAATCAATAACATGAGCTCTTTAGGAAATACTTTTATTTATTCCTCCACTATTTGCCACATCTTCTCACTACTCCATTTCTTTCCTGCTCTACTGTTCCCACAGTAGCCCACTTCTCCAAACCCTGTATCACTATTGCCATCTCTATTTTTACCTCTACCCTAATCCATCCAGCTTCTCACATCTCAGCTGGACCACTGCAATAATATCTTTATTGATACTCCAGTTTTTGCCTCCTTTCCACAATCTATTTTTTATACACAGTAAACTTTAGAAAATATAAACCAGACCTAATGGTTTGACTTAATTTATAGGTATCATACCTTTAAAACTCTCCCATTTGCTTCCCAGTATACTCAGAATAAATTCCCAACTCCTAACTGTGGCCCTCAAAACCCAATAGACTCTAGAATCTGCCTACTCATCTTCTAACCTCTTACCACTCTCCCCTGGCTCACCATCCCACAGGCACACTGTCCTTTCTGTTTCTGCAAACTGACATGCTTGTTTCTGCCATGGCATCTTTACCCTGACTGCTTTCCCTCCCTGGATTTGCCCCTGGATTGTTGGCAGGCTGTCCTGTCATTCACCTCTCAGCACAGATGTCCCTCACAGTGAATATTCCTGATCTGTATCAGTCCCCTTTCCCCAGTCACCCCCTATCACCATCTTCTGGTTTTCTTTCCATTTGAATAATTAAATTACCTGCAGTTTTCTTGTTTGTTCCTTTGTTTTGCTTGCTCACTGCTGTGAGTATATAAGCCACATGAAAGCAAGGATTTTGCCTATCGCATATCCTGGTATAACCCAAGCACCAGAAACTCCTAGAACATTGATATGCTTAGTAAACAGTTGAGTGAATTAATTAATTTACTAAATAAATACAATTTATTGGTGTGCTACTGTCTGTCAACATTTCCTTGGGAATCTGTGCTGAATGCTGTGTGGCTCTGTACCTCATGTAGCTTCCCGGATGGCTGTTGTCTTTATCTGAGCAGTTACTAGACCATCTTTTAGTATTTATGTGTAACTTTTGTTTGGAGGAATTGAGATGGTTGATAATATTCACAGATAGATAGTTTAGGTTCTCCAAGTATATTCTACATCTACTTCCTATGAACCTCTAATAATTTAGCTTCTCTCATTATACACATATTTATTCATTTTAATAAGGCTTTTTCCAGCAGGTAGCAGACTCAAGGCTTTTTAATTACTTATGATTTATACACATGAGGGTAAGAAGTTCATCCTGTTTTCAAGGAATATGAAATTTAGTAAAGGGAGATAAACTGTATTCTGATAAACATGAAATAAAGTTATTATATTGTAAATTCCATAGAAAAGGCAGAATAGAAGAATTTAGAAGAGGGAAAGATCACACAGAGAGGAGACGAACAGGAATGCTTCATTAGTTAGATTAGCTTCATCTTGGTTTTTAATATCATTAAGATTTCAATAGCTGGAGGAAATGGCAAGGCAAGAATAAGGAGTTTTTTAAGTGAGGGGCGGCCCCAGCATGAGGCTCTGGAATGTATCTTTATCCTGGAGGGCTTTGGACTGTTGCTGGTAGGCGCTGGGAGCCGCTGGAGGTTTGTTAGCAGGACAGACTCTAGTACAGAGTGCTTAGCAAGAGTAAATTAGAAATGATTTGGCAGAATGGATTGGAGTGAAGACAAACTGGAGACAAGGGCCCCAACAATTAGCAATCTTTGGGTATAGGAGAGTCCAGAGACTGACAGAATAAGGGTTTGAAAAGTAGCATAGTAGTTTTCTTAAGGAAATGTTTCAAGACACACACACACACACACACACACACACACACACACACACACACACACACACACACACACACACACACACACACACAGAGACAAAGCTCTGTGCCCACAAGGAGCTTTTCTCTTACTACTTTCATCCTGAATTGTAGTTACTCCAACCTCAAACCCAGGCTCTTTCATCTTCACACTCATGAGCTATCTCCTACTGAGGATTACATTTTCTGGAATAGATCTTTTGGTCTACTTTACTATTCTTGGGGATCTATAAGCATATCTAAGATCTCTATGAATCCTTAAAATAGCCCACATTTCTGGCATGGTTGAAATATCTAGATTTGAGTTTGGCCACCAATGGTCTTTATTTTTATGAATGACTCTCTTGCTATTTATTAGGCTTTCTTAACAGATTAACATAGTTGGCCTAATTTTCTCTCTCACTCCTACCCACCTCCACCAACACACAGCAGATTGAATCATACTTGTTTCAGAGATGTCTTGCCATGCAAATAACACATCTAGCCCTATGAGATTTTGTTTATGTATCTCATTCTTATATTTATTTTGTTTGGGCCATATGCCATAGCTCTGCTAAGGATGCCAAAGTGCTAAATCCATTGCATGTGTTTCAAACTTCACCTTTTTAAAATTATTAGACTGTTTGATTCTGATGATCATTCTGTCCTTGAGATACTGTTTTCCATTGGTTTACATGATATAACATCCTCTTTGTTTTCTTTTTCCTTGCTCCTTAGCCTATGTCTTTTCTACTGGATTATGCTCTACTTGGCTGTTAAACAGTGACATTTCTCAGAGCCTACATCCTTTTCTCCTCCAATTCTGCATGCTTTTCCAACTGTTATCTTCATTCCCACATCTTTGGACAGTGGCATCCTTTTCAAGTTGGCTCCTGAATCCTTCTGAACTGACCATACTAGTCTCTTATAGCTTCCTTGTTATCTACTTTATAAAGATATTCCAGAAGTGTGTTAGACACTCTTCTTACGTACTTCCTGCCCTAGACCTGGGATCAGCCATTTCTCCAATAAGTCTACACTTCTTTTTAGTGGAAAAGGTATTTTAACACCGTAGTTTGGGCCTTGAAGGTGCTTATTGTAAGAGGATTTGCCATTGTTTCTAGGCTTTCCTAGTATATATACATAAATCAACACTACTTCTAATTCAAATTTAGGAGTATGTGGTTCTTATTTCATCTCTTGTATATTTCATCTGTGTTTCCTTTCTTGCATTGATAATCTTGGTTCTGAAGGACACAGAGGATGACAGAATTAGAACATCCCACATTATTAACGCAACAGCCTCAGAATAACAGTTCTAACACTATCACCACTGTGATTTGTATGCTTCTTTTCATTTAGGAAATGTTAGTGAGAATGCTGATGAATATGTTGTATGCATATTCTAATTGACTGAGAAAATTACCAACCTCTATATTATTTATTTGTCTACATAACAAATGGTACAGGTTTGTAGGAATCATTTTTCCTCAGTATTCTCTTCTCTATACTTGAGGCTACCACTGGTTTCCAAGAAAAGCCTAATGGGAATTCCTCACTCAACAGGCATATTGGTATAATTAGGCTCAGTGTATCTCACTGTGAAGAGATACCTGCCTGGTGGGGGTTAGATGTAGCCCTTCTGCCACTCATAATTAGTATCCCTCTTGCTGTAAAGGGAACTTTCAGACTTACGAAAATATTAGATCCATTGGGGATCAGCAATATTCCTTTTATATGTTTACTTCCAATCAATATAGCACTGATTTTCTGTTTCCTGCTAAGATATATTTTAATGGCTAATCCCTTGAAAGCCACTTTGAGAGGATCTTTATTGTTGTTCAAATAAGGATGGAGGTGTGTTTGTGGTAAGTCTAGTGTAGAAAAAGTTTAATGGATTCATTTTGGAAGAACCCATATAAGCATTTATCCTTTTGGAGGAAAAATGAAGCTGAAACAGGTTTCAATGGGAATAATGACAAGCTTGAGTTTTCATGCTGGCAGTGTTCCTTGAGCTTCCAGCCTGTGAATGATCCCTACTCAGGTTTTTTTTTTTAAGACTTTTTTTTAGAGCAGCTTTAGGTTTAAAGCAAAATTGAGAGGAAGGTGCAGAGATTTACCATATATACCCCACTTAATTTTACTGTGTAAAGTGTTATTGTGTACAAAGAAACTAACATTCACAGGAAATTAATGGGAAATAAGGTAAGGTCTTTTGAGCTTTTGTGCAGCAGGTTTGGGGCAGCTGAACTCAAATATAACTCTGAAAACATTGCAGGGAAAGAAAGAGATTTGATAGTGGAAATTATATTACATACCTTTGTGATATGATTTAAATAACTGAGAAGGCTGATGTGTGGTGTGTGACATGTGGAGGGTAATTTCTGCTTTTAATGAAACATCATTAACCATGAATTCCCTCAGCTACCTCTGAACCTCAAAGGTATTTTTAAAAAAAATTACAGGTACAGCAGGAAAAAAATAGGACTAAAAACCTTGTGGATTCATTTAAAAGGAAATATTATGGAAGCTAAATGCATGCAATTTGAATCAAATCAGTTTAAGAAATGATGTAACCTGTGAATAATGAACAGCAGCAAAGATAAATCTAAAAGCAGGGAATATTTGTTTGAAGATGTAAGGGTATAGGACTAGAAGGGATAAAATAAAATTAAGGTATGGGAAATTTAAAATATTTTCATACTTAACCAGTAATGATCATTTGAAAGAAATACTTTCTTGTGTTTGTATGCACTGAAACTGTAACATTGCATGTTCCTTGCAGATTTGCCAAGAAAATGGAGGTACCTCTTCTCCTGTATCACTCAGTGTGAGCTGATCTGCGCTGAGTAGTGGGGTTTGTGAAGGGTTTGATTGGGGAGAACTGTGAAGGCAAACAGTGTACCTGACAGTTTATTGAATCACATTATCTGCTGATTTAAGTAACCTGGTCTGGATAACTCAGTCTTTTTTAAGTGAATATTCAATTTCAGTCTTTCATATTTCTTCCTCTCCTCCTTTTCCTTTCCAAAGTGGCATCTGGTTGTATGGGAGATGGGGCTCACATGATCTCTTAGTGGGACAAATGGGGGTCACATAGCCAATCTGTGGCTGCTTTGGTTTGCTCTTGAGACTGTGGCTGCTGAAGTCTGTCTGGCCACAACTTCAGTACAAGCACTCATAGCTGATGGTGCCCCTGGTCCCAGCTGTTTGCCTTTGCTCAGCAAGTCCCTGCAGTCTGTGCTTATTTTGTCCCACGTCCAGCCCTATTAGCACGTGCTCATTTTCTCCCTGGGGATTGTGGAAACTTCTAGATTTCCTGTATGCCTGAATAGAGAGCATGGGGGGCTTGGGGCTCTAACTCAGCTCACCCATTGAGCCATTTTCTTCCATTTCATATTTTCATAAATAATGTGTATATTGCACAGAGCTGGGCATGGCCATATGAAGTGCTTCCTCAGACTACACACACAGAAGCGTGCCCCTAACTCCACTGTTCAGTGTTTTAGAGTTCCCCATACCTACCTGGATGTCTGCATAATGCCCTGCCCTTCCCCACAATGGGGGAGTAAAGGACGCATGCATCTGACCTTCCTTCCTGCCTGTGTCTCTCTTCTGCTCCCACAACCTGCCAGATCTTAAGCACCATTCTCTCTTCTCTTGCTTAGTTCCCAGGTTTTCTTAACAGGATGCTGGTTCTCTGACTATGCCATTAAAGTTCATCTATGCTCTATGTCTAAGGTTTCATTTCAGCAAAGATACAGAACAAAATGGACACTATCATCCACATGTGACTGGGGTTTCCTGACTGTCCGTTTAATGGAACATCATTTCTCTCCTCCCAGTCTTCAATAGACCTTGTGGATATCCCGGGAAATCTCCTCTGAGTAACCCCCAACCCACAAACCCTTAGAGGACATGGGATATATATTTTTTGCCCTGTGGTTCTAGTCGCATTGGGTTTGGCCCAAAGACAGCCTTAGGGGTGTGTGTGTGTGTGTGTGTGTGTGTGTGCGCGCGCGCGCGCGCACGTGTGTTACTGAATAAACTTAGAACATGAGTAATTTGCTGTGAAGGTGAGCTATCCAGAAAGGTGTGATGGAAATTTTTGTTCCAACATATGCTTTCTGGATTTCTTTGCTTTAATTCTGCAAAAGAATTTGCTAGCCAAATTCTTCACTGGGTGTTTTTAAAAGTATTTGATGTACTACTGTTGCTTTCTTCCTCCAATTCTCCCTCCTTCCCTTCCTTGAGGTTTCATCTGTGTTTTGCTGTGAGGGAGGGGACCAATATATAAATGCCAATAATGGCCAAGCATTTTTATAAATTTCAGGTAATAATTTAATATTTTGTGATTCCCACAAAAAGTTTTGATTCTCACAATAATAACTCATGAAGTAGATTTTATTTCCCTAATTTGTAGGTGAGAAAACTGAAGTGCAAATACATTAAATAAATTTTCCAAGGACATACAGCTGATAAGGGGCAGGAACCTAGATTTGAATATATATATATTTGTTTTCAGAATTAAAACATATTCAGGTATTTAGGATTCTCTTAGAAATCAGATCTGGGTAGTCTCTGTAACACATACAATCTACTAGGTATGATTTCCTACTAGGGGCCAGTGGGGTGGATTTGGATATATAGATTTTTTGAGACCATAATCTTGAGAGCCTACAACTACAAAAATTCACATAAAACTTATACTTGATTTAACATATTCATGTCATGCACTATGCTAGTGATTGCAAATTAGAAATTAGCTGATATTACATATTTGACATTTTGTAATTAAGATAATTATTTGGAAGTATTGTAAATAAAATAATCCAAATATTTCAACAAAGTTTTAAAATGTCTGAATGACAGGTTAAAGGAATTAAAATAAATTCCTCTAATGGGAAAGGTGGCTTTGTTATGAGTCATGGGTATATATACAGAGTCTATAGAAAATTTTCAAAGAAGCCATGGTTTTAAAGAGGTTTTAAGTCATTTCTCTATATAGTCCTTGTCTCTGTCTCTATGTACAGTGTGTATGAAATTCTTGCAATTAGAAAATTAATTTGCTAGGGCCAAACCCACCCAATCATTAGCTTATGTACACACATTTCCTTGCTCTAATGCACTCAGGTATAATTTGGGACCATTGTCTCAATTTAATCATCAGTATCCATCTAAAGGATTGGCTTTCCAGGAAGGTACATAAGTCCCATGTCTGAGTCTGTGCTTCCCTGAGTCAGGAGTCCTTGGAAAGGGCTGCCTCCCTGTGACTCACCTTTTCTATAAGCCTGGGAGTTTTGTCATGTTGGATACATTTCTGTGTGAATACATTACATGACTGTTATCTCTGCATCAGTACTCACTTAAGATTTGTATTATGATCTTTCATTCATCACTTCATATTTCTTACCATCTCATGCGGATGGCCCAACCACAAACACTTTTCATAGAATATTATGTTATATACACACACATAATAATATATATGTAAATTCACACACACAGATGCAAAGACAGATAAAGATGTCCAGAAAAAGGCAATTTTTACGGGTAATTATCATACTCATGTACTATATATATAGAAATCTGCTTATAAAATTTCAGAGTTCACCTGGAGAAGAGTATAGAACAATACTCATTTGTTAGGGATATAAAGCTTGCTTGATGGTTAAACATTATCTTTATTTTCTTTATCTAATTTTGAATCTAACAAATAGCACATTTATTCATTCTCATCATAAAGAAATTAATAAGTATATAGATAGGTTTACCAAAACCCTGTTTGGCCACATATATATACACACAGGACATTTTAGCTTTGTTTAAGTGTGTTTTTAATATAAAAGATGTTACAGGGAAGTATTATTCTGCAACTTGTTAGTCTATGAGTCCTACAGGCTATACCAAGGCATAGATACACTTAAATCATTATCTATAATAGCTGCATGCTATCCAATCAACTTAGAATAATATCCAAAGTCTTTACTGGATGAGATGTATGGGGTATGGCCACCTCATCTCATTCTTCGTGCTTGCTCCTTACCAGCCACGCTGACTGTGCCTTGATGTTTCTAGAACACACCGAATACAGTCTCACCTATGTCTCCTGCCTGAAGAGCTCCATTGATAGATATTTTCTTGTCTCGTTTCCTGACTTCATTCAGGTCTCCACCCAAATATGGTCTCATCAGAAACCCCCTGCTGTTCCTCTCCATCTGCACTCTCCCATTCAGCCTCTCTTCCTCTCCTCTGTCTCCATCTCTTAGCTCTATCACACTGTCTTCCCTTAACTTGCTTCATTTTTCTTCATAACACTTATCATTGTTATTACCTAAATGTAATAGGTTTATTTATTCATTGTCTGCCTTCCTCCATTAGAATGTAGAACTTACTTTCAGAGTTTGGATGCTATTATATCTCCAGTACCTAAAACATGGCTTGCATATAATTGGTGTTCAATAAATATTTATGATTGAACAAATGACTAGTATGGAATTTACTTATTTTATTTAAGTGTTCCCTTTCTGATTCACATTTAGGTTGGTTCCAAGGATGCACTGTGACAGACAACAGCACAGTGAAAATTCTCTTGTGTGTCTCTATGCATATATGTAAGGATGTGTCTAGCTAGAGTGGATTATCATAAGAAAAAGCCTTGGGTCATTAGGTATGCACACTTAACATTTTATTAGACAAGGAAAAATAACCCTCTAAAAATGTCATACCATTTCATACCCTACAATATGGGAGTACCTATTTCCTCATACCCTTGCCAACATTTCACGATAATGCAGACATGTATCACAATACGTGTGAAGTAACTTCTTAAATGTTTATCTTTCTGTTGGGCAAAACTGGAATTTTTACTAAGGAAGAAAAAGTATGATCGAATACGCAGCTATCAGATTTGCCTTAAAATTTAGTCATTTCTTCTTAAATGTTATATGACTTCTGTACTTTTTCATGATTTATAAACCAATTTAATGAAAAGAGCAGTGCATTATTGAATAGTAGAAGAGATAGGGGTGTCCTCCTCTTATTCCCGGGTTTAGTTTTCACCAGTAAATACAATGACTACTCTTGTTTTCTGGTAGCTTCCATGGTAAGTCGAGATTGTTTCTCAGTTTGCTCTGTATCCCTAGTTTGCAATCAATTTTGTTTTTGTTTTAATCATGGTTGTTGGATTTTATTGCTTGAGGTTGTCCTGTGGGTCTTTCCCCTCATTTTGTCCATTATTGTAGTACATTGCATCGATATATTTTTAGTATTGAAACACCATTGCTTCCCTGGAATAAGTGACCTACTTGGACATGATGGAATCGATTTCACTATTCTTATTTAGAATTTTTACTACATGTTTGTAAGGTTAACTTTTTGTTTTCCTATCTCCCTGTCTGGCATTAGTATAGGAGTTATTATAGCATTATAAAATGATTACAATAGCTTTTTCATTTTTTTCCACATCACAGAACAGTTGTTATAAATTGGGCATTATCTTTGCTTTGAAGGGGTATAGAAATTTACTCATTAAGTTATTTTAACTATTTTTTGGGGGTAGATATTTTCCATATCTTCTATTGTGTTTGAACTTTTAATGTTTCTGATTTATTTTGTGCCAACTTTTATAATATATTTCCCTAAAGAGATGATTTGCCTAGGCTTTCAAGTTTATTGTGGGAACCTTATAGTATTCTTCTATCATTTAAAAAAACTTAACTATTTTTAATGTCCCCCATTTTATTCCTTATTTATTTCTTCTCCCCTGTCCCCCACCTTTTAAAAATAGACATGCCAAAACCATCTGATTTTCAGTAAATAGTCCAATTTTTACGTGTTGGTAATTAATTTGATTTTAAGAAAATACTGTATTGTCCAGGCAAAACACTGGCACTGATCAAACTTGAACTAATAATGGCTGAAAATTATATTCCTTCTTTCTATACCTCCTTCTAGTCCCTTTTTCTATCCATGAAGTGCAACACTTTCATTGTTAAGCGTTTAAACTCACATTTAACTTTCAGCTAATGTGATGATAGTCATTCAGTAGCTATATTCTCTCCAGAACAAGACCAGAATTCAAGGGCACTTCAATTTTCTTCTTCCTTCCTTTCTTTGACACACCTCATGTTGATGGCACCTGGGATTTTATTGCAAATTGTTAAATTTTAAAAATTTACAGTTCACACTTATTTGTAATCAACTATACATTTTACTGTTTTCTTTATTATTACTTCTAAGTTTAGTTTTCTGCTTCTATTTACTGTTCAGCTAACTTTAATATCTCCTGTAGTAATTCTTTCAGATAGTGTCTGAGAGTGATTAAACCTTGAGTTTTGCATACCTGAAAATGGCTTTAGTTTGCTCTCACATATGAATTATAGTTTAGGAGTATAGAATTTTGAGTTCAAAGTAATATATCTCATAACTTTAAAGTTCCTGGTCCCTAATGTCCTCTTATATCAAGTATTATTGAGAATTCTGCTTAAAGCTAATATTAATTTTGTTTGCTTCAATGTTTATACTGGAAGCTTAGAATATTTTTTCTTTATTTGTAATGTTCCCAGACTGACTGTGATCTGTGTCTGCTTATCCCCTGAACTCTCTCATTCCTTTGGTTCTGAGGGCTAACATCTTTATTTAGGTTTGAGAAATGTTCTGATTTACTGAAGCATTTCCTCCAGTCTTTTGTATCTATTCTGTTTCTGAAACTACTCTTTTATAAGTGTTTAAAGGTTTATATCTATCCTCTAGGACTCCATGTTTTTCTTTCTAGCGCTCACTTTCTTTTCCTTTTTTGATACACTCTACTATTCTTTGCTCAATTTTCTAGCTCACTTCATCACTCTTTTTTTTATTGAGATATAATTTGTATACTTTAGAAGGCACAGATCCCAAGTGTCTAATACTAATCAATATGTAGAACAATTCCAAGACCCCAGGGAGTCCTCTTGGTCTGCTCTGCAGTCAACCTCCAGTCTCAGCCAGCGACAACAATTGTTTTGAGAGCTCTATCACCATAAAATAGTTTTCCCCTTTTCTGGACTTTATATCAATGAAATTATATAGCTTATACTATTCTGTATCTGGTTTCTTTCACTCTATGTCTGTGAGACTTTTTTTTTATGATGATGTCTTAATAGTTTATTCCCTTCTGAGAAGTATACCATTACATGAGTATAGTACAATTTGTTTATCCAGACTCTTGTTGATGGACATTTGAACTATTATGACAAAAGCTACTATGAACATTCTTGTATAAATATATTATGGACATACAGTTGATCCTGGAACAACACAGGAGTTAGGGTCACTGGCCCCCCTACATAGTTAAAAATCCATGTAATTTGACTCCCCAAAAACTTAACTAATAGCCTACTCTTGATTTTATGGCAGTAAATAATTAAGCAGACTAGTATCTACATATACTTTAGGCATCATGCAACATTTAATTTTTTTGACATATCTAGGCTGCTTGCTTTATAAGTTTTTTCAAATTGTTGCAAATCTCCAAAAAATTTTCCAATATATTTATTGAAAAATATCTTCATATAGGTGGACCCATGCAATTCAAAACCATGTTGGTTAAAGTCAACTGTATGCATTTATTTTTCTTGGAATGAATTCACTTTTTAGTTACATCTCTTTTGTTCCTTACCCTATCCAGTTTTTAATTTTAAATATATATGTATTTTATTTCTGAGATCTCTTGTTCATTTGTGTGTGTGTGTGTATGTGATTTAGTACACTTCTAGTCACATGGAGGGTGATGTGTTATACTAAATGAGTTACTTCTTTTTGTTCTATTTTCTCTTCTTTGTGCTGGATTACTTCTTTTGTGTGTTTATGTGGGTCTCCTATAAAGTGACCTGATAATTCCACGTTGTGTTTTCATATTTGTGAGTGGTGGAGTTGTTTACAGTACCTTGTTCTTCCCCACCAGTGATTGTGAGAAAGTGGCAGGAAATGCTTGGGACTGAGGTGTCCCCATTTTTGGGCAGTGGGGATCAGCTCTGGGGACTCTGCCTGGCCATGCCTGCTCAAGTCACCCTGGAGTCAGGTTCTCCGGGTTCTTCCTTCTGGGCACAGGTGAGGCTTGGGGGTTTGGGACAGTCACGTGATTAGTGCTGCATCCAACACCCTTAGTCCTCTGGGCCACCTCTACTCCTTTAAAGGGCAGTGTCACCTCCCTGCCCCGTCCCACCACCCCTCCTGCCAGTTTATAGCTCTCTTGGAGCTGACCTCCATCTATCTTTTAGCAGCCTGAGTTTTGTCACTTTAGTGTTTTTTATTCACTTATTCATGCCTTTTTTCCACCAGCTTTGTGAATTTTGCATTTTTCAAATATGTTTGTGCCATTTGTATGGATTTGGAGTGGGATGTGAGGCTTTAGTGAGTTCATATTCTGCCTTCTTGATCTCATCCTTAATGAGTTAGAACTTCTCTATCATAAACATAGCTAAACAGTGGAGATCTAAAGACTGAAGAATCCTTACTGAAATTTTTTAACACTATGATTCTTGGCCATTTTTTCTGTTATCATCTTGTGGTCCTTCCCACTCATAGGAATTTGGCCCCTTTTAACCTTCAAAGGCTATAAGCGATTTGATCTTAAAATTAAACATGCTTGTCTCTATGCCTTTGCCATAGAAGATAATTTGCTACTGGGAAATGAGCTATTTTAAATGAAAAATCTGCTGACTAAATTGCCATTTCCCAGGTGATATGTTCACATAGCCCAAAATATACTATTGGAATGTTATCTCTTATCTATTTAATTCTCATTAAGATTTTAGCACATGGCTGATAAACTTTGAGAAATATAACTACAGAGACAACACATGAAGCTCCATGAATAATGAGGTATTTGAATCCTAGAGATGTTGTTGTGGTTTTGAAGGCCACAGGGTTTCAACCACTTAAACTGGAATCTAGTAGAAGCTGGAATAAGTCCTTGGCTTGTTCTTGCAGCACCTGGCTGGAAAATATCCGTTGAATTAACTAGTGGTATGTGGGGGTACTATGTCCTAAAGCATTAGGAGCATAATGCATCACAGGGACTCCCTACCGCTGATTCTCTGGCATTGGAGGTAATGTTTTACTCAGCCAGTTGCTTGTTGCAATTTCAACAAACCGAAAGCCATTTTAATTTTATTTCCTTTTTGTCTCCCTCTCAAAGTTTCCCATAATAAGATTTTCAGTTACTTCAAATTTGATAAGGAATCATAATTTTCATCAGCTCCAAAAGGGTAAGGAGTCAGCATTAACTTGAAATCAACATAGTTCTTAGATGTTTAAACACACACACACACACACACACACACACACACACACACACACACACACACTCCCCAAACCCACAAATAATGAATTTTTAAAAACTGGTCATAAAACTAAGTCACATTTTTCTTCTTTAAGTTTATATTACACAACATTTTGTATCTCTCAACTCTAGATTCTGCATGGCATGTACCATTTCATACATTTTATAGCCTCACTATGTTTATTGATGCTCAGAGGATCAAATGATTTTAACCACTTCTTAGTGGTGAGAATTTAGAGTGTGTTATAAGGATAAGTTTGTATATACATATAAAAACTGTGAACCCAGAAGAAAATTTAATTTGGTACTGCCAGAGGTAATATTTGATCATCAATAGTAACAATTACTTGATAATTTTAAGAAATTCAGAAATTTAAGTATAATTCAGAAAAAAGTGGGAAAAGCTAATATGTGATGAAACTGTTGTCCTAGAACTTAAAGAATCAACTTATTTTGTTACTTTGTGTTTCAGTAGCTGTAATAATGTTTTTCAGTCATTCCTCTGGATACTTTATTTCTCCCCACTGAGGTGATAATGCCCAGGGGAGCAGCAGTTTTGCTTTTGGTTCATGTTTGAACAATGATGATGCTTTATGCACTGATCAGTAGTAAAGGGGGCACTTGGGAGCTTTGGAGTCACTTGCATACCCCTGGACACTCAGGGATGCCTATCTTTGTGTGGGAAAAGGATATATACTAAAACCCATGTAATCATTGCATTTCACAGATTTATGCAATGAGTTTCACTATGGGATTTGGAGAATTGGGCTTATTTGTTTTTTGTTTTTTTACAGAAGGAGCTTAAACAGTTCAGAATAATTTGAGAGGGCCATTCACAATTACTAAAATCTTTAATAAAATAAAACTTTAATAAAAAGTTTTAAAGAAATGTGTTTTTATAGCATTCAATACATATACAACTTATACATTAATTGCATTATAATATCATAAACAGAGATCCTGTTAGGTTAATGTAAATGTATAGTTAAGAAAACTAAACATACAAGTATTTATTAAGGGCTATGCACTAGTAATAATTCATTTTCTTAGCAAGGCTTACTGGGCACCTTAATTAGACTGGGTGTTATGCCTCCCTCAAAAAAACACTTAGTTTTTTCCTTTGCAAAGAAATGAGAGGGAGAAAAAAAGATGGTTTCAAAGGGTTTAAATCTAGCAAGGATAGTGAAGTGTCTTAAGATATTAACTCAGGAGCAGTAGAGTACCTCAATACAGCCTCTGGGGACAACTCCCAGAGAATATTCTGGTGCATGGTGTCCCCTGGAGCACAGCACAGTATAAATGGCACCCACCCCCTTGGAGTTTTGCAACATGGGGACTTGCTCAGAAAGATGAGCTTATGTCATTTACTTGAAATAAGTCCAGTTTGCAACCTAAATTCCCTTTGTCTGAAGCAAATTTAGTTGTATGTTTGAATTGATTATGTATCTTGGCCTGAAAAATCAAGGTAGCATTATGGATACTACTGGGAAAAAAGGAGTGAGGCCTGGCTGGGGTTCAGAGAGACCTGGGTTCCTGGCCCAGTGACGGAGGTTCAGTATGAAATGCCCTGACTGAGCCACTTGGAAGCATGAGCTCTGTCACCATAGCAACACTGGGACCACTTCTGCAAATCTTAGCTGTCTCTGCCAATCAGCTCCGACCCTGAGCCATCAAATCCATTTACAATAAAGCCAGATGTTACATCCTAAAGGATGCACAAACTAAGCATAGAGGTGCCAGAGGGAGAGAGGATGTAAAATTTTCTCTGAAAGTGATTTTTTTACATCACACAATAGAAATAATTAATGGGAATAGAAAACAACTATTCTGTGTCAAAAGAGAGTTAATTCAGAAAATCCTAACTCCCATTGCTAATTAATTGCTTGTTTTTTATAGTGCAAGTATGACACTCATTATGATTGTATTTTTGTTTATAGAACATGTGCAAACGTGTATGTATATTGTGTGTTTGTGTGTTCTTCAGTAGATTTTGAGCACTCTGAAGGAGAATTATATGGTATTTATCCTGTGTCCTTAGTGCCTTCCACTATGTCTGACACTTAGTTAGGCTCTGGGACCAGACATGGTATTTGAATTGTTGAGTGAATTAGGAATGACTAAGTTTAATGATAGAACCACTCCTGACTAAATTTAATTGGTGAGTGTATTGGAGGTGGTCATACAGAAGAAGGGAGTGCTACAGGGCAAGTATTATTGAGGTCAGACAGTATTGAAACAGGATTTTTCATTTTATGTGTGCAGCTTGTAAACAAAAATGTTAGAAGGCAATTTTCATAGGACACAAGAACTCTCTCAAATGCATGTTTTCATACTCTGATTGTAGTTTACTGAATAAGAACATTCCCCAGACATCACATTCAGGGGGCCCATTTTGAAACAGAACAGGCTTTTAAATGATTCTTCTGATAGTTTATCAGGTAACAGTGTTAACTTCTTAGTTTTAAAAATTCACTTCAGCAAATTACAGGCTTGATATGAAGAAGCATTCTGAAGTCACTGGACAGCTATTAATGTACCTTAAAAGGCAGAAAAAGAATTCTCTAGTTCTAAGTCTTTTACACATTTTTTGAGACCCAAACTCTGTCTGCCAGTTACATGACTTAGTTATTAACCAAGTTTAAAAACACATACCTAAGGTCTTGTCTTTCAAAACCATGCTTCTTTCCCTCTATCATACTGCCTAATTATAAGTAAAATATATGCAGATGATCAAGAGCTTGGCAAAGAAAATGAGCACTCCACAATTCTAAATGCAGTTACTTCTATGGGAAAGCCAACTGTTCTGTTAAAAATCTAGGCTGACTGACCTAGATCTCCAAACTGAAAGGTCTGCTGAGACACATGCAGCCATGTAAATCTCTGAGATGTGGGTTATTTAAACAGATGGTAACTGTGACACAGAGAGCTCTACATGCAAATTGGCAGAGACCAAAATCAGGAAGGAGGCAAGCTAGAGAGGAAACATTATTTCACTGTGGACCTCTGGGAATTTTAATTAAAACACAACAAAATGCAGAGTGCTTGAATATACTTCTTCAGAATATTAATTGAATGCCGGTATTGGTTGTACTGTTGCTATGATACCGACAGTTGGAAGGCTGGGAAAATTTTGGAATCTTCTTTAAACTTTTCTAAAAGTTTCTGGATGTGATTTGGCCCTGCCATTTATATACACTCAAATAAGATCTGGAAGGAGGAAGTAAAGTGGGGGATGTGTTTCTGCTTTGTTGTTGATGTTGGCAAGTAAAGTAGTAGAGAACTTTCGTTTTGTTTTGTTTTGTTTTGTTTCCATAGCAGCTTCTATAGCCAAGGCATTAGTTTGGTAGATGTCAAGAAGGAAGGCAGAGAGAGGTATCAATGGATTCCAGATCCATGGAACTAGTAATCCAAAAATTCCTGATGATGACACAGGGGACAGTTCTGTGGTCTTTTCTGGGATTCACTCCTGGTAGCCTACTTAAAGCCTGCTACTCCAGTCTTCCCAATGATTTTTGCTAAGTCCTAGTTTCCTGTATTAGCTTTATAGCTTAAAAGGCTAGAATAATTTGTTTTCCCTGCAACCCAAAAACCTAACTGATACAGTACATACAATAAAATATACCTGTTTCCTGCTGCCTCCCCCAACTCCCAATCTGTGGTAAGTTTTTCATAAGCCTTGTTTCCATGCTGAATTGTATAGCACACATCATCACCTCATTCATCTTTCTCTAGAATGAGGAAGGGAATAACATTTCATGAGAAAGGGGTTAAGCTTTTTCATTAGATAACTCATACCATTTTGGAACATAAAAAAATTAAGAGAGATAAGAATAAAACACTTCGAGAAGTTCATATGGGTTTAAAGTACTTTTATAACAAGTACATCAAAACAGAAGATGAAAGAGCTATTATCTAAACCGTTTATTGCATTTAATCTTCCTTGCAAATGCTGGCAAATATGGACTGTTTGGCTCATACTACTGGATGGTTCTGATATAAAGATGCATGCAAAAATAATCAAGTTCATGCTTGATTATTATTTCTATTTAAAATACAAGTATATTTTTAATTCCCTAATGTTATTTTACTTTTGAAAATTTAGGGGCTAATGTGGAAGTTGGAAAAGTTCTGACTAGAAAATAAAGAAGATTGATACCACTGGTAATTAACCATTGGCTAATATTTATATGTTTTTGCTTTTGGTCCATTTTTCTAGATACAGTGCTTGAAAACATCAGTAATAAAAGAGTGTATTTTCCATTTTAGAAATAGAACTTTATGAATGACTAAGTTAAATCACATTTCTCTGTGACCCCTAATTCTGATTCTCTTACCTCAACCTGGCCCAAATTAATTTCTATAATAAACTTTAAGCGTTTCCTTTCATATAAAAGTTCCCTTTTTATATTTTGATTTGCATGCAGATTAGTTGCAAAAATATATGTTATACTTTTATGTGAGTTCTTTTTATATGAATAGGACCATACTGTATGTATATTTTTAATATACTTTTTTCTTCAACAATATGCTTTTGAGATCTATCCTTATAGTTGCATATTGATTAATCAACATTTTTGTATCACTAAGATAGAAAAAAATATTAAACTAACACTTTGATTGAAAGAGCTCTTTTAAACTTATATCGATGTAGATTTTAATCACTTACTAGTCTGTCTGTATAGAAAGGAAGATATAAGAAAAAATAAATGTTCCTAAAACCGCTTCACATTCAGAGTTAAATTCTTGAATCACTGCTTGACTCAGTTACTGATGCTTGTGTTTCTAAATGGTATCATTCTATGTGCCAAGATGAAAGATCACTTCTTTAGGAATGCTTTACTATTATCTCCAATATTTTCTTCCAAGCCACTGATACCCATTATGTTGGTTTTGGTGTTGGTATGTTTTTTTATCTGCCCAGAAGGTGAATAGAAGGTTTTCTGATAACAATCAGGATTCACATTCATTCCTCAAATAATTCTTAAATGGTTTGTTAAGTACAATGCTACAAGTTTGTTACTGTCTAGGTGTGCCATTGGGAATAACAATCTATTTTTTACAGGCTTAATCAATGGCAACAGAAACATGAATACTGTCTAAACAAGAGAAATTTTAGATGCAATCAATGGTTAGAAGTGACCCCATTTCATATAGTAAAATGTGTAACAAATACATCTTGGAATTGGTGAAATATAGTTCATTCATTTTAACTGCTAGATAGAATTCCATTAAAAATATTTAACATACTTTAATGATCTGTCCTATATTCCTGAACATTTAGGTTGTCTTGTTTTTATTTGCTATTCTATTTCACTTGAAAAATCTTTTTATTACTCTGAATTATGTCATGTTTAAAGTAGGTAGTTTGTGAGGCTTTCATAAAATAGATATAACATTTCAAATGTGGTTAAACTTCAATATGTAATTAAATAATTTAATTAACAAGGTAACTGTCAAATGAGAATTATAGCCTTTCTTCTTTAAACCTGTTATTTTCACAATCAGTTATTTAAATGATGCACTTTATATTTCACTTGTAACTCTGTAAGACAGAAGAGTTTCAATATTTACATTACTTGATTGTGGGCAACAACATTTCATATTTGGCTTTGATTTTTTTTCTTAACATATATATATAAATGTGGGTTTGTCAAATAACCATTAATCAGTATGTTCATTCAAAAGACCCTTACTGGTAGTCTGATATCTCAAGGCATTGACTGGATAATATGAGGAATATAAAGATGAACTAATGAGAAACTAAAGAAACTAAAAAGTTATCTAGTCTCTCCCACAGGGCCCATGTTCAGAATCTTTGCATATTTCTGACTTGTCACTTTAGATTTGAGTTCTCCCAGCTTTGAGAACCTACATGTGCAGACTCCATACCAGGCATGCACATGAGCCCCTCCTAGATCTGGGCAGACTCCCAGCCTCAGAGAGCGCCTCCTGGTCTATGTCCCACCTCCATTCCATGAGGACACTTAGTTTAGAGCTGCAAGTGCTTCTTGCCTGGAGCACTGAAGAACGATTTAGGCTTAAAGGCTCTTAACAGGCACAAGGGTCCCAAGGTAGGAAGAGACACTGAGGGAGTTATTGCCTCTTCTTCCTGATGTTATTTTTGCTAATTGGAAGTTAAAAGTACTAGTGTTCCCTGTGGGAAATAAACAAGAGTGTAATCAGATTTTCATTGCCTAATTTACATTTTTCTTTTATTCCTGATTTCTTTACTTTTATTTTAAGCCACAAAAAAGAAATCTTTATTATATCTCACCCCTCTCCAGAAAAAAAGATAAACTCACTTTCTCACACAATTGTGTATGGAACCTAACTGTATATATATATTGTAGAATCTATAACTATGTCATATGTTACACAGCCTGGAAATATTGGACGATTTATAATTTTTTAACATTTTATGCATGGTACATATGGAATGCCTGTCACTAAAATAAGAGCTCTATCACCTACTGTTCTTTTGGCTACAGCAGAAAAATAAAACCATACTCCAAGGCATTGAAACAAATGAAAATTGTCTTGAAATGATCAAGGTATGTTGGAAGAGAAAAAATGCCATTTTTATAGAATATGCAGAAAGAAATATACTAATGAACAGCTTATATACAATTTGAGGACTGAAGTACATACATATGCACACACATGTGAGATATACTTGTCTCTCTATGTGCATTATAGTGACTCCCACTGAATTTGTACTTTTCCCAGTCTCTGATCAGCTTACACAATTCACAGGTTGCCAATGTGATTTTCATGAAAATCAGAATGCCCTGGTACTTTGCTAACTTAATTGTTCAATAACATAATGTGTTATGTGCTGTTAGCAAGATGACACCTATTAGCTTTTCTAAAACATCTTCTATAAACACACTTAAAAGTGCTGCCAGAATTGAGGTTCTTTGCATACTGATGTGACCTGCTGTGCTGTAATGTAAGCATGGTGCCAATGGATGCAATTTCTTAATACATTCAAAATTCATGCTATTCCATGTAGATAATTCTTCATATCTTTTCTCTTCTTTAATGAATGCAATTCAGACTCTGCTGTGCTCTTAGAATAAATTGTCATATTCATTTATTTTTATGGTAGCCTCCTTAATGGTGGGTTGTTTATATTCCTTGTCAAGCTATTACAGTCAAATGACAGGATTAGTGTTTTTCATCAGCAGGTGATCTCTGCTCTGTCATTGTGTAGGCGCCTCTGTGATAGCAGGGCAGTTTTCCGGGGAATTTCCATTGGCATTTACATGTGGACATCCCTTGTCTAATAAAGTCCATGGTAAAAGAGTTTCAAATGTCTGAGGAGGGGACGCTTCACTCTCAGACTCCCTGTGTTGCTGTGATGTGGCCATCAACCTAGCTTGGGATAAGTGGAACATTAGCCAGAATCTGCCACAGCCCATGTTAATATGTGACCAAAATACAAAGCATATGTTACTAAGTCTATAGAAGTCTAAGGTTGTGGGGGCAGGAAGCACAAATTCCCGAATGGCTCAATGGGAATATTGGTGAGAAGGGCCAGTCCTACCCTTATCCCTAGGTTTGCAGACCTGTGCAATCTGGACCTATGTTGCACCGTATATGTGCCATTGGTTCAGTGAACCTTGTTTTGGAGAGTAAACCCCCCACCCCCAACCCCAATCCTATAGAATTTCCTGTGAGCTGGTACCCAAGATGCTCCTATAACTGGCCATTTCATTGTATTAGGCTACCTGCTTCTAATCTTAGAAATAAGACCAGTGATTCTCATAATCATGCAAACATTTACATATCTCTGGCCGTAAAATGGTCCCTAGCCAGAAATCAGAACCAGAGGCAAAATTCTTATGAGCTATCACTTAATTAGGGAATTAAATCTCAGGTAATAGAAGTGAGGGACAAGAGAAAGGAACCAGAGGATGAAGGAGAGCCAGTGTGAAGGTGTGTTACTGCGCTGGCAAACACTGAATGTAGCTGTTTGCTCCAACCCATGGGCCTACCCCCTGGGAAGCCTTATCCACAGCTTCTCAGGAGTATCTGCCAGAGGCAGGGATGAGGGGAAGCAACGGGGAAGAATTTGTTCACTAGCTCTTGAATAGGTCACAGACAAGCATTAAGGAGCGACACCTTACCCACATTTCTGGGTTGCTCATATGTGTGTGCCAGGGGGTCCAGTGGCAGAACCAGCAGGGGAATTTCAGGAGCTCCGTGGGCGGAGACGGAGGACACACTCTGCAGGCACAGTGAGGCGCCACAGGCCCTGCCGTCATCCCTAGGGTCTGGAATCGCTCTTCTCACAGAAATTTATACAAAAGTTGAGTATGTAAAACTTGATGAACCACATATGTAGATTTGGATTCCATCATGAAACTTGGGCTGATGGTCCAAATGTCATTTAAATTAAGAAAATGCCACGTGGCTGCTTATGTTATCACAGGGAATTCTAAGGGAAGAACCTCAGAATGAATGTTTCTGTGGTTTGTATATAGATGAGATTGAAATTTATAAGTGAAAAAAGTTTAAAACTTCTAAAGAATCACTCATGTTCATGTCGAATTATCTAACAGATATTGGATTTAATGACTGAATATAGGAGCTGTGTTCATTATGTGGTCAAAAAGTAATGACAGTTTGAACATCTCAATGTTAACGGTGACTATCTCCAGAGAGTAAATTTTCTTCTTTGTGTATATTTTATATATTCTTTGAATGTTCAATAGGAAATATATTATATTTGTGATCAGAAAAAAAGTATTTTAAAAAATAAAATAATGGCAAAAAGATGAGAAATGACTGTTGACTTTTCTTTTCATATAAAATCACAGTTTCTTGATATCTGTAGACATAGTGCAGTACTTTTCTTTAAATTTAACCAAAACAAGTGGAAATTTCTTCTCACTTATATGTCTTTACAGTACCTGTCCCTTGGTGCCTTACAGTATCTGAAGTCTCTATTAAGATTTTAGGGAATCTGTATTTTTGAACCTGTACATAGAGCTTTTGGGGCTTTTTAGCCTTTGATATTTTTGAAGTGTTTGAGATCTTGGATTTCTCTTGAAAACATGCTATTTTATAAAGAATAATGTTTAAGTATTACACAGATCATGTGTTACAATAACTTGCAGATGCTTAAGAAAATAAAATCATGGTGAGTATATACTTGTATTTCAAACATCCTGAACCAAAATCTATAATTGGCAGGAAAACAAAGAAATAGAAACGTTTGCAGTGAGTTTTATTTCCATCAAGCCGTTAAGTGCATAACCTAGGTCATGCTAGAGTGGGTGGGTGTAGCCAGTCAGTCTTAACAATAGCACCAGGGACAGTGTCACCTCATAATTATCTCCACAGTGTCACCCTCAGAGGTTATAGTGTGTCTGAAACATGTTGACTTTCAGTAACCTTCTATATTCATATCATGTTTGAATTTAGGTTCCTTTAAAATTTGTGTTTTCAAACTATACAATAGCAGCCACAGATTATTAAATAAATGAAATACTGCTGAAAAACTTCTGTGTATATGGTGTGTACAAATGAACACATATTTGATCTCTTTTAATTGATTTTTTGTGGAACTTAATGCTTACATGCAGCAATGCATCTGCCTTTAAAGTCAGACATTAATGATGTACAGGCTTCCTGTTTGTAACCATTTTAGATTAGAAGAGCTGACAGAGCAAGGGTTTGATTTTGTGAAAGTCACAACTGGTATTCAGAAGAATATGACCAATGATATTTGAAAGGCAGTAAAAGAGACATTATTGCTACCCACATTTATTCTTTTCTGACCCAAACAGTATGGAGAAGTGACGTTTCCTACACACTGTTCTGGACTCTGAGTTACTCAGAGGACTAAGATGCCAATTCTTGAGTATTGACACAACATCTTCAGTTCATTGTTGAGTGGACTTCCCCAGAATAACTCATTTCAAAGCTTTTAGACTTTTTAACTTAAAATTGTATGTAAATTTAAGTTCCTTAAGGAAAATACTATGCTTATAGCGGATTAGGTTGTGTTCAACATCCTTATTGTTGTTCTAATTTTTAAAATGATTTGCTTTCTTGAAAAACGCTGGAATGTTTCTTCACTGGTTTGTATTTATGCACTTATTCTCTCACTTATTCGTTCACTCATGTATCCAAACAAGTACATATAGAGTGCTCACAGTTGTCTAGATGCCGTAAGTGAAATAGAAATAGTTGCCCTTTTACATGCTAGTAGGAAAGTTAAGACTACATAGATGTCTCATGGACTTTTCCTTTTTTATTGAAACATAGATGATATATAATATTGGCTTCAGATGTATAAACACAGTGATTTGACAATTACATACGTTACTAAGCACTCACCCCAGCAAGTGCAGCTACCCCCTGCCATGACGTGAAGATACTACAGCATTATTGGTTATGTTCTATGCTGTACTTCCATTCCTATCACTAATCTATTTTATAATTTGAAGTTTGCACCTCTTTATCCCCTTCACTATTTCACCCATCCCCCCAGCCCCCTCCCCTATGGTAACCAACAGTCTGTTGTTAGTCTTTATGGGTCTATTTCTTTTTGTTTGTTTTGTTCTGTTTTTTAGGTTCCACATGTAAGTGAAATCATGTCGTATTTGTCTTCCTCTGTCAAACTTATTTCAGTTAGCATGATACCCTCTAGGTCCATCCATGTTGTCACAAATGGCAAGATTTCCTTCTTTCTTATGGCTGTTTAATATTCCATTGTGTATGTACCACATCTTCTTTACCCATTCATCTATCAATGGGCGCTTGGGTTGCTTCTGTATCTTGGCTATTGTAAACAATGCCATAGAAAATATAGGTGTGCACATATTGTTTAGAATTAGTGATTTTGTTTTCTTCACGTAAATTGACTAATGGGCTTTTAAAACTACAGATCTCATGATGTTAAATATTTTATTTATAATCACTAAAGCTGGAGGAAAAAATTGCCCAAATTCTGTCACATTCAGATTTTCACAATACCTTTTAGTTATTTTGTGTATGCATATATATGAATATTTTAAATGGCTGCATTAGGGCCTATGCTTTTCTTGTATTCTTTTTTAAATTAACATTAATGTGAACTATTAAATTATAAGGAACAGTTTAGAAGGTTTAGGATGCCACAAATATTTTCCCTGTTTATTTTCACCCTAGGGTTTCTAGAGTCATGATTGAAATATTTATTAAAAGCAAGATAGTATAGCTTTTGAATAGTAGCACTATTTAAGCTATAGAAACATGAAACCTGATGTACATTGTTGTATATTTTGCCACAAAAGTTGCTGATTCCCAGAGTTCTGGAGAGAATCCAGCAGGGGCTCAGCAGAGCATGCATCTGAGGACATGGATTTTACTTTGTGGCAGAGTCCATTGGTCCTTGAGTTTCATATCCCCAACCTAAGGGGGTTTTCCTCCTTTTTTTCCAAAGCAGGTTACATTCTTCATGAGAAAAGTTGTAGAAGTCCACCTCTAATTATTATAGTTAATAATGAAATTGCTGCAGATGATACTAAGCTATGTTCAGTGCATGAAACTTATAATTTTTCACTTTAAATACAAAGTGGTAAAAGCTGATTGTTAAACTGCTCTGAAATTGGTACAGGAAAGTGATTCTTCATCTAAAACATTAAGAAGCAAATTTCATTTTAGAAATTTGTGACTTTAAAAGTGTGTGTCGATTTTAAATTTCAAATTCTAACAATGTAGTGCCAGCTGCTGTGGTTTAGTAGGGCTTGTTTGCAGTTGTTCTGTGGCTTTCAAATTGGCTTTTCCCCTATGTCCTCTTTTTTGACTTTAAAGTAGAAAAGAAGCCAGAATATCTGCAGATGAGCGGAACTGTGTGAAAGGGAGACTGTCACAGTAGGGAGGTCCGGCAATATATGTCTTTAAAAGCATGGCTATTTTCCAGTTCCCTCCATAATCAACACTTCCCAGTCGAAAATTATTGTCAATATTCTACCACTATAAAACTGAAAGCAAAGCATAGGGAATTCTGACTCAAGTTAAAAAACTAGAACTAAAATGATTGCTATGAATTATAACAGTTTGTCCTTTAGACTCCAGCTTGGTGTCAATAAAGACCCTTATTAATGGTGGTGTGCAAGATGAGATCATTGCAGATCTGTATCTGTAAAAACTCTCCATGAGACAAATGAATTTTTGGAAAGTACTTATTAAACTACCAAGGAATTATGGAACACATAGGAAAAAATACAGTCTTTACTAGCTCTTTAATTCTAAAGTATATCTTGAAAATTACTTGCTGGGGGAAATCTACAATATTCTAAAATATTCAGATACTGGGCTGTTCTTTCTTTTCCTAACTGTTGTCTGGTTCTTAGGGGAACAGGAAAAGCAAGGACATCTCAAACCAACAGGGGTTTTGTTTCTGTTTTTGTCATATGGTTTTAAAAAATGAGGTAAAGCATACAACTAAACTCAGGGGTCTGGGATTATCTATGAATTCTGATCTGTTACCAGTGTTCTTTTACTGAGTAGTTGACAATAGTGACTTCAAATAGGAATCATTTATTGTACTTTTATTGTACATATTGGAAGGGATTCTCCCATCTAGTTAATAAACACACTTTTCATCTCACATATTTATCTTATTTTTGTGTGTACGTGAGCACATTTAAGTTTATATAGTAGTGTTATCAACTATAGTCACCATGTTGTACATTAGCTTCTCTGACCTTATGTATCTTTTTGTACACGTTTACCAATCTTGCCCTATTTCCCCCCACCACCAGCCCCTGGCAATCACTTTTCTACTCTCTGTTTCTATGACCTTTTTTTTTTTTAAAGGTTCCACATGTAAGTGGAACCATACAATAATTGTCTTTTTCAGTCTGGCTTATTTCACTTTTTATGATTTCACAAATTAATGATATAATAAAAATAGGTAATTATTGTGTGTGGCCTTAAAGCTGTTTTTATTTGGAAAGTTAAAACTTATATATTCTTTTAGGAAATTCATCTGCCAGGAACAAAAACTAGTGACAGCCCACATCTTCCTCCAGCAAATTAGCAGCTTCTTTGGCTCCCACTCATTGTTCTACCTCTACTCCTGCGGGTCTGGCAAACATCAGAATGTGTTCATTGGCTGTGCTGGAGAAAGAAGCATCTGGCAGTTCGACATAAGCTTCCTTTACAAGAAGTCAAGCTTCCCTTTAGGAAATGTTAAGGGAGTGTGTAAGTCCAGTGAAGATAGTTCTGTTAATGCTGTCCCTACACTCCATCTCTTAGGAAAACAGGAAAGTTTCCATGGATGGCCTTTATACATAGAAATCCTAATTAAGAATTCCTGGTTCAGCAAATCTTTTAAAAAGAAACAGATAACTAGTTCCAATCTTTTCTGTCAAACGCTTTATTCCCCGTTTGTTTAAATTTGCATTCTGTGATTGCTTTATCAAGTAGGTATCTTCCAAAAATTTATTCAATATACACATTTAAAAACTCCATAAATTAGGATAAGTAGGTGACTAACCTATGGCTTGAAAAAATCGGGCTAGGGTGAAAAACTATCAATAACCTAGTGAGTAGGAATTTAAACAAAAAGAGAACAAAACCTTCAGGAAATTGACTGGGTTGTGATACTGTTACAAACACTTGGGAAATTCTGTTGGATATTGGGCCCAAATCCTGCAAGGCTAGACGTTTCTGATTCAATACCAGCAACTCTGGTTCTGTGCACAATACTGAATACATTATCAGTCATTCAGTTCTGAACCAATTCATTTTAGACACAGATATGGTATAAATGAAGAAAATGGTTATATGCAGTGAAATTGATTAGAACCTTTATGAATTTCTAAAAGAGAAAACCCTAATTAGAACTTCTATTTATTTAGGACTGGCAGAAAACTACATTTTGTTGCTTTGGCTGATGGAGTTCACAACTTGCTCGTAAGCTTCTTTCGGCCACAAAATATTCAGACACTTTTATGACACACCAGAATTTCAAATTTCTTGAAAATTTGTTGTTAGAATCCCATTGTAAAAACAAGTTATTTTTGATAACACTTAAAAATTGAATTAAAAAAAAACCTTGGAATCCAACTGAAACCAGTGAAACATTCTCTTTTTTTCCCCAGAAATATTCAACACCATGAATTAATTTTCAGTACTCGATTGTGTAGATGACTTAAAAACTCATTCATAATTTAAACCCCCACCTCCACCCCCCAGGGCAGTGTAGCATTCTAAAGTCAAATTAAAATGTGGAAAAACAGATCAGTGTACTCTGTCCAACCCATTTGAAAAATTTTAATCCATCTCCAACTGATACATGAGTGGCTGTCAGTACCCTGCTGAGCCATAGTGGAGTCTGAGGCAAAAAGAGAACTCAGCTATACTGATTATGTCTTTATTTAAAATTCTAATATTTTGTTCCACATGGAGCTTTTGCATTGACTCTAAGTTCTGCATTAAAATAGTACTCATCTTGATTATTAAGTTTTGTTGCCACTTTACATTTTGCATCCGAGATGAGTGCCTCATTTCCTTCTTCCCCCTGGCCTTGGCCCTGGTGGTCCTGATAAACAGAGCTGAGATGCAGGTACCATTTTTCCACTTGTGCCAACCTCATCCCACCATTGCTAATCCCTTTCAGCTTGGAGCAGTCATCTTCATCGACAGGCATACATTGCTGATTAGACTGGTGCCTCTTATCTCTACCTCTGTGAGCTCCATTAAGAAATACTTTAATTCAGCAATAATTAGACACAGAGGCTTTACATATTTTAACAGCTATGAAGTTGGGCTATATTTTACAATAAATGGCATTTTACATTTATAACTGGCAGCCTTTTTTTTTCTTTCTGGTGTGTCTTACAATTGGCAGTGCTTCTGAATTGATGAAGCACTGTGCTGTCTACAGCATCTAAGGTAGAAATATTTCTTAACTTTATTTTAAGCTTCTCTGTACCAAGAACTAAGAATGCGGCCTAATATTATTCTAAGCTCTATACTAAGAACATTTTCCAATTGGGAAATGGCATATATTTCAATAGACTTTTAGTTTTAAAGTTCTTATTGTCCATTTAAAAGGCACATGTATAAGTTCTAAATAAATAAAGACTATAAATGTGCATTATCAAATTGGGATCCATAGATAATCAAGAATAGTAAAAGGAAATAATTTGCTATAAGACCAGCACAATTTTCACTGAAATATAATTAATGCACAATAGACCTAATTTAGATTTCTTTGAGTGATCTCTTTGCAGAGTTCTGAGAATAGCTAGGGACTCAGCTATGACCATCTCTATCCAGTGAGAGGATTACCTTGCCTCTCTTCCTCCTTCCTTCTGTCTTGTTAGACCCACAGTCCTAGTCACGCAAGTGGGGTGTTGCCCGTGGAAGGAGAGTGAGGTGGGGGTAGGACAGGGGTTCCCAAGGCCATACTGGATGGAAGCAGAGTTCACCTGAGGTACCTCAATTAGCCTAAACAGGTTAAAAAGCATAAAATATTGTCAGAGTCAACCCCTAGCTAAGAAAATGCTGCCAAGAGAGAAATCTAAAAGATGAGGCAAGGATGATAATGGGAGCATGAATCTCAAAGTGGGAGCCAGGTGGAGTGAGTGGGAAGAAACGGTTGCAGGATGCAGTCCGGAGTGAAATGAAGAGCAAGATGGTGTAGACGCCGCCCCCGACACCATGCCATCCTCTTAGAAGGGTAGTGGCCAAAGGAAGCCTTAACAACGAACTTTTTCAAAACTGTACTTGGCACTTTGTCTCCACTTTTTTTGGCCTCCATTTGCTCCTCATCCCTTTACTACCTTCTTTCTTACCTATAGTTCTCCAAGTTCAGGCCGGAGCTGTTAGCAGAAATGGAACAGCAATCGTGGCGTGTTTTGCTGCTATTGTTCATTTTGTGCAACTCCTATATTTTTGTTGACCTATGCAATATTTTCACATAGGTCAAAGAAAGCTCCAGGTTTGAGTAATAGTTTCAAGGAGGAAAAAGGAGGACACTGAAGAAAAGCAATGTAACATAAGAAGAAAATGAGTGATGCCTGACAGGGACAAATGGTGTATTTAGGGTACTTTGGGGAAGAGTTTCAAATATAGCTCTGTTCTGCTTAAAGGATACTATAGTCTCTATTAAATACTTTATTTATTAGGAAATGTCTCATTTCTTGGGAGAGGGCAGAAGATTACAGTAATTATAAGAAACTTAGATGTAGACTTTGTTTTATGAGAAATAATGTTTAGTTTAGAAATGGGAAATGCCTATTTAAATTTACAGTGCAAGGCTGTCCAGAATTCAATACTAAAATAAACTGTGCAAATGACTTTTTCATTTATTTAATATGCAATCACTGAGTGCCTAATGGACACAAGCAACTGTGTTAGGTGGTAAGAAGTACTGGGACCCAAGAGAGCAGAAGGGAAGCACATGCTTTGGGAGAAGGGGAAAGACTAGAACTGGAGTGTTTGTGGGAAGCTGCAAGGAGAGGTGGGATTTTGACGAGTGACTATGAGGATGCATGTAGCTTGAAAAGGTGAGAGGAAATGAGAGGGTATTCCAAGCAGCAGTGTAAGTAAAGACATGAACATGTCTTCCAGGTATGATGGCAATGCCTGATTTTATAATTATCTGAAAAAAAAATTAAAGTAATTCATTGTAAAGAGCAAAACATTTAGTGACAGTAGTAGAGTCTGAGTTCCTCCTACTGTTCTAGACCTTTGCTGTCCAATAAAGCAGCCACCACGTGCCACATGTGGTTACTGAACAACTGAAATTTTGCTAGTCTGATTTGAGACATGCTGTTCTGAAGTTAAAATACATACTAGATTTTAAAAACCTTTTTGTACAAGGACAAAAAACAATGTAAAGTATCTCTTTAATAACTTTATGTTGGCTTCATGTTGAAATGACAATATTTTGCATATTCTCAATTCACGTAGGATATATGTATCATACTAAACATATTAATAACATTAACCTCACCTGTTTTGTTTTACTTTGTAAAACATGGCTACTAGGAATTTTAAATCACATAAATGTCCAGCATTCATATCTACATTCTGCTTCTCTTGGATAGTGCTGTTCTAATTGCTATAAAACAGGAAAGTCTAGAAACAAATGACATCTCCAAGGTGATTCCCTCCCATATACACATTTCTTAAAAAGCTCTCTATCGCTCCTAGTCATATGCCTCAAATTTGATATAGTGAAGGTACTTATCTTTGGTTGCCAAGTTTACTTGTTAGACAATATTTTGAAATTGTACCTATGCTGACTTCTCATGGGGTCCATGCAGAGGAAGCTGCCTGCAGCCCCCCTGTTCCAGCCAGGAGATGGCTAGTGCTGGGCTTTCACTCAGGCCCTTGCTGTTCACCCTCCCTGCCTTTACTGTCATTCTCAGCCATCATTTCAGCTATAGGCTAAAGAACCTGAGAGCAGAATGAGACAAAGCATGAGGCGATGAAGGTAGCCAAAATCACAGAAATGATAGACCAACTGTATGCTAATGTCTGAATCATGGGACTGCATTGCTCTTAAGATTCATCAAACAAGATAGAATTGCTGCCATTTATAAAGCAAAAGGGCAGATCTGGGTTGGCTGCAGGTTAAGATACTTCCATTTTTCCTTCTTGGTAACCTAAAACCTTGCCGTGTTTGAGAATATTAATATGCTTCTTCCTCTATTTTGTTTTAAGTTATTTTGAAATTCTAGGACTGTCTTACTGATATATATGACATGTCTAGTGGTATATATGCCATTTCAGTAAAAATGAAGTCATTGATGGAAAGTGTAGATAATTCTTGTAGTCACAATTATTTCCAAGTTTCTTCCTCAAAGAAAAAAAAAGTTAAAAAATTCATTATTTTCCCCTTTTTTGTTAAAATGTTTAATTCAATGTCTGCATCTTGGCCATTGATACAACAGTGGTAGATGCCATAGATAAATCACTTAGGAAATAATATAATGGACTAAAATATAATTTAAAATATAATATAATTGAAAATAATATAATTTTTTTGCTGAATAAATGAGGGGTTTGTTTTTGAGTATTTCATACAAACTGCCAAACTTCAATACATCACCTTAAGGATCTGACCCATTTAAACTTTTATAACCTATTTTAAATTAGCTTGAAAGAGGAGGAGAGGATTAAAGATGGCAGTGTGAGAGGTGAGAAAGAAACCTCCTCCTAAAATCATATATAATATGAAAATATAATTAATATAACTAATCCGGAAAAGCAACAGGAAAGAAGGCTGCTCCAGACTGCATAAACCTGGAGAAAAGAGCAGACCTCATGGAACAGGGCACCAGCACCACTCCCCTGCGACCTCCAACATCGTTCCAGGGGCTGAGCAACTCCAAAAAGTAGAGCTTCTGGGCCCCAGAGGGCACCACATGCAAATATGAAATGTCAAAGGAACCTGGTTCAAAGCAAAATCTCAACACCAGAAAAAGGATCAAGTGAGACTGAATTAATAAATCTTCCTGAAAGAGATTTCAAAATAAAAATCATTAACATGCTCCTGGAGGTACAGAAAAATATTCAAGAACTGAGTAACAAATTTAGGACAGAGATCCAATCATTGAGGAACACAATGGAGAGTATTAAAAGCAGATTAGAGATGATGGAGGAGATAAATTAAATAGAAAATAGGGAAGAGGAATACAAAGAAGCTGAGGCACAGAGAGGAAAAAGGATCTCTATGAATGAAAGAATATTGAGAGAATGTATGACCAATCCAAATGGCACAATATTTTGTATTATAGTGGTACCAGAAGAAGAACAGAGAGAAAAAGGGATAGAAAGTGTCTTTGAGAAAATAATTGCTTAAAAATTAATGGGGAAGGAGATAGTATTTCAGGCCATGGAGGTGCACAGATCTCCAAACACAAGGACCCAAGGAGGACAACAGCAAGACATATAATAATTAAAATGGTAAAGATCAAGGGTAAGGACAGACTATTAAAAGCAGCCCGAGAGAGAGAAAAGATCACATACAAAGAAAAACCCATCAGGCAATCATCAGACTTCTCAGCAGAAATCTTACAGGCCAGAAAGAAGTGGCATGATATATTTAATGCAATGAAGCAGAAGGGCCTGGAACCAAGAATACTCTACCCAGCAAGATTATCATTTAAATTTGAAGGAGGGATAAACAATTTTCAGATAAGCCAAAGCTGAGAGAATTTGCCTCCCACAAACCATCTCTACAGTGTATTTTGGAAGGACTGCTATAGATGGAAGTGTTCCTAAGGTTTAATACTTGTCACCAGATGTAATAAACAGGGATAGACAAAGAGTACAGAATATGATACCTAACATATAGAGAATGGAGGAAGAAGAAAAGGAGGGAAACAAGATAAACCTTTAGATTGTGTTTGTAATAGCATACTAAGCGAGTTAAGTTAGACTCTTAGACAGAAAGGAGGTTAAACTCGGACCTTTGGTAACCATGAATCAATGGCAATAAGTACGTACCTATCAATAACCAACCTAAATGTAAATGGTCTGAATGCACCAATCAAAAGACATAGAGAGACTGTCACTGTCTGCAGATGACATGATATTGTACATAAACCCCCCCCAAAAAGACATAAGAGTCACTGAATGGATAAAAAAAAAAAACCATCTATATGCTCCCTACCTGAGACTCACTTCAAACCCAAAGAAATACACAGACTAAAGTAAAGGGATGAAAAAAGGTATTTCATGCAACTAATAGGAAGAAAAAAGCAGATGTTATAGTACTTGTAACAGACAAAATAGACTTCAAAACAAAGAAAGTAACAAGAGACAAAGAAGGACATTACATAATGATAAAGGGGTCAGTCCAACAAGAGGATATAACCATTATAAATATCTATGCATCCAACACAGGAGCACCTAATGCAATGGATTCATTCTAGGACATTTCACCACACCACACACTCCAAAGGACAGATCAACAAGACTGAGAATAAGTAAGAAGACAGAGGCATTGAACAACACATTAGAACAGATGGACCTAACAGACATCTACAGAACTCTGCACTCAAAAGCAGCAGGATACACATTCTCCTCAAGTGCACATGGAACATTTTCAAGAATAGATCATATACTAGGCCAGAAAAAGAGCCTCAGTAAAATCAAAAAGACTGAAATTGATCCAACCAGCTTCTCAGACCACAAAGGTATGAAACTAGAAATAAATAATGCAAAGAAAATGAAAAAGCCCACAAACACATGGAGGATTATCATGCTCCGAAATAACCAATGGATCAATGATCAAATGAAAACACAGATCAAGCAATATATGGAGACAAATGACAACAATAATTCAACACCACAAAATTTGAGGGACGCAGCAAAGGCCGTGCTAAAAGGGAAGTATATTGCAATATAGGCCTACCTCAGGAAAGGAGAACAATCCCATATGAACAGTCTAAATTCACAATTAATGAAACTAGAAAAAGAAGAACAAATGAGGTCCAAAGTCAATAGAAGGAGAGACATAATAAAGTTAGAGAAGAAATAAATAAAATCAAGAAGAATAAAACAATAGAAAGAATCAATGAAAGCAGGAGCTTATTCTTTGAGAAAATAAACAAAATTGATAAACCCTTAGCCAGATTATCAAGAAAAAAAGAGAGTAAACAAACAAACAGAATCAGAAATAAGAAAGGAAAAATCACTGTGGACACCTCAGAAATACAAAGAATTATTAGAGAATACTATGAAAAATTATATGCTAACAAACTGGATAACCTAGAAGAAATGGACAACATTCTAGAAACATACAACCTTCCAAGGCTGACCCAGAAAGAAACAGAAAATCTGAACAGACCAATTACCAGCAACAAAATTGAATTGAAAATCAAAAAACTACCTAAGAACAAAACCCATGGACCAGATGCTTCACCACTGAGTTTTATCAAACATTTAGTGAACCTAATACCCATCCTCCTTAAAGTTTTCCAAAATTAGAAGAGGAGGCCAAACTCATTCTATGAGGCCAGTGACACTCTAATAACAAAATCAGGAAAAGACAACACAAAAAAAGAAAATTAGAGACCAATATCCCTGATGAACATAGAAGCAAAAATACTCTGTAAAAATATTAGCAAACTGAATTAAAAAATACATCAAAAAAATTATACATCATGATCAAGTAGGATTTATTCTGGGGATGCAAGGATGGTACAACATTTGAAAATCCATCAACATCATCCACCACATCAACAAAAGGAAGGACAAATATCACATGATCATCTCCATAGATGCTGAAAAAACATTTGACAAAATTCAACATCAATTCGTAATAAAAACTCTCAACAAAATGGGTATACAGGGCAAGTACCTCAACATAATAAAGGTCATATATGACAAACCCACAGCCAACATCATACTTAATGGAGAGAAACTGCAAGCTTTTCCTTTAAGATTGGGAACAAGACAAGGATGCCCACTTTCCCCACTTCTATTCAAAATAGTGCTGGAGGTCCTAGCCATGGCAATCAGACAACACAAAGAAATAAAAGGCATCCAGATTGGTAAAGAAAATATTAACCTGTCACTGTTTGCAGATTACATGATATTGTACATAAAAATACCCTAAAGAATCCACTCCAAATTGACTAGATCTAATATCTGAATTCAGCAAAGTTGCAGGATACAAAATTAATACACAGAAATATGTTGCATTCTTATACACTAACAATGAACTAGCAGAAAGAGAAATCAGGAAAACAATTCCATTCACAATTGCATCAAAAAGAATAAAATACCTAGGAATAAACCTAACCAAGGAAGAGAAAGACCTACACTCTGAAAACTACAGAGAGAAATTAAAGAAGATACCAATAAATGGAAACACATCCTGTGATCATGGGTAGGAAGAATAAATATTGTCAAAATGGCCATCCTGCCTAAAGCAATCTACAGATTCAATGCAATCCCTATCGAAATACCAACAACACTCTTCAACAAACTGGAGCAAATCGTTCTAAAATTCATAAGGAACCACAAAAGACCCCGAGTAGCCAAAGCAATCCCAAGAAGGAAGAATAAATATGGAGGGATTATGCTCCCCAACTTCAAGCTCTACTGCAAAGCCACAGTAATCAAGACAATTTGGTACTGGCACAAGAACAGACCCATAGGTCAATAGAACAGACTAAAGAGCCCAGATATAAACCAAAGCATATATGGTCAGTTAATATACAATAAAGGAGCCATGGACATAAGATGGGGAAATGACAGTCTCTTCAACAACTGGTGTTGGCAAAACTGGACAGCTACATGCAAGAGAATGGAACTGGATTATCATCTATCCCCATACACAAAAGTAAACTTGAAATGGATCAAAGACCTGAATGTAAGTCATGAAACTATAAAAGTCTTAGAAGATAACCTAGGCAAAAATCTCCTGAATATAAGCATGAGCAACTTTTTTCTGAATGCATCGCCTCAGTCAAGGAAAACAAAAGCAAAAATGAATGCATGGGACTACATCAAACTAAAAGGCTTCTGTACAGCAAAGTACACCATCATCAGAACAAAAATGCATCCTACAGTATGGGAGAATATATTTGTAAATGATAGATCTGACAAGGGATTAACATCCAAAATATATAAAGAACTCATATGCCTCAACACTCAAAAAGCAAATAACCCAATTAAAAAATGGGCAGAGGATATGAAGAGACAGTTCTCCAAAGAAGAAATTCAGATGGCCAACAGACACATGAAAAGATGCTCCACATCACTAATTATCAGGGAAATGCAAATTAAAACCACAATGAGATATCACCTCAAAACAGTAACGATGGCCAGCATCGCAAAGACTAAGAACAACAAATGCTGGTGAGAATGCAGAGAAAGGGTAACCCTCTTACACTGCTGGTGGGAATGTAAGGTAGTTCAACCATTGTGGAAAGGAATTTGGAGGTTCCTCAAAAAACTAAAACTAGAAATACCATTTGACCCAGGAATCCCACTCCTAGGAATTTATCCAAAGAACATAATTCCTCAGTATCAAAAAGACATGTGCAACCCTATTTTTATTGCAGCACTATTTACAATAGCCAAGATATGGAAGCAACCTAAGTGTCTGTCACTAGATGAATGGATAAAGAAGATGTGGTTGGTACATATACACAATGGAATGTTAGTCAGCCAAAAGAAAGAAACAAATCCTACAATTTGCAACAACATGGATGGAGTTAGAGGGTGTCATGCTCAGTGAAGTAAGCCAGGCAAAGAAAGACAAGTATCAAATGATTTCCCTCATTTATGGAGTATAACAATGAAGCAAAACTGAAGGAACAAAACAGCAACAGCCTCACAGACTCTAAGAAAGGACTAGTGGTTACCAAAGGGGAGAGGTCAGGGAGGGTAGGTGGGGAGGAATGTAGAAGGGGATTCAGGAGTATTATTGTAATGGGGTGGTATGGGGAGGACACGATAACATGGATGAATGTAGTAACCACATTGTTTTTTCACGTGAATCCTTCTTAAGAGTGTACATCAATAATACTTTAATTAAAAAATTAAAAATAAATAAATAAATTAGCTTGAAAGAGATGTTATGAAAAAATATGGGATTATAAATGTTGGAGTCAAAAGCAAATGAGGTTATTTTGACACAATTTTTTAATATGTCCTAAGGAATTCTCCTGATAAAAATTTAAATGGCATACTTAAATTTAGTTGAATGTATATGCATTAAAATTACCGGTTAATTTTGAGGAAAAATAAAAACCCTGGAGAGCTAAAGTGCATAAAAATCTTCATCCCTGTGCTCATAAACTCAGTGACTGTAATTCTATTTATTTATCTATCTATCTATCTATCTATCTATCTATCTATCTATCTATCTATCATCTATCTATTTATATTAAGGTATCATTGATACGCACTCTTATGAAAGTTTCACAAGAAAAACAATGTGGTTACTACATTCACCCTTATTGTCAAGTCCCATGCCCATGCCCCATTGTAGTCACTGTCAATGAGTGTAGTAAGATGCTACAGAGTCCCTACTTGTCTTCTCTGTACTATACTGACTTCTCTGTGATCTCACACACACTATGTGCACTAATCATGATAACCAACAATCCCCTTCTCCCTCCCTCACCACCTGCCCTCCCCGACCCCTCCCCTTTGGTAACCACTAGTCCCTTCTTGGAGTCTGTGAGTCTGCTGCTATTTTGTTCCTTCAGTTTTGCTTCGTTGTTATACTTCACAAATGATGGAAATCATTTGGTATTTGTCTTTCTCTGCCTGACTTATGTCACTGATCATAATGGCCTCCAGCTCCATCCATGTTGTTGCAAATGGTAGGATTTGTTTCTTTCTTATGGCTGAATAGTATTCCATTGGGTATATGTTCCACATCTTCTTTATCCATTCATCTACTGATGGACACTTAGTTGCCTCTGTATCTTGGCTATTGTGAATAGTGCTGTGATAAACATAGGGGTGCATATGTCTTTTTGAATCTGAAAAGTTGTTTCTTTGGGTAAATTCCTAAGAATGGAATTCCCGGGTCAAATGGTATTTCTGTTTTTAGTTTTTTGAGGAACCTCCATATTGCTTTCCACAATGGTTGAACTAATTTTCATTCCCCCGAACAGTGTAGGAGAGTTCCCCTTTCTTCACATCCATTACAGCATTTTTTGTTCCTTGTCTTTCGGATGTTGGCTAACCTAACTGGTATGAGCTGATATCTCATTGTGGTTTTTATTTGCATTTTCCTGATAATTAGCAATGTTGAGCATCTTTTCATGTGCCTGTTGGCCATCTGAAATTCTTCTTTGGAAAAGTGTCTCTTCATATCCTCCACTCATTTTTTAACAGGGTTATTTGCCTTTTGGTCGTTTTGGTGTGTGTGTGTTTTCAAACGCCTTGTCAGATATGTCATTTACAAATATATTCTCTCATACTGTAGGAGACCTTTTTGTTCTGCTGATGGTGTCCTATGCTGTACAGAAGGTTTTTAGCTTGATGTAGTCTCATTTGTTCATTTTTGCTTTTGTTTCCCTTGCCTGAGGAGATTTGTTCAGGAAAAAGTTGCTTATGTCTATATTCAGGAGATTTTTGCCTGTGTTTTCTTCTAAGAATTTTATGGTTTCATGACTTACATTCAGGTCTTTAATCCATTTTGAGTTTGCTTTTGTATATGGGGTTAGACAATAATCCAGTTTCATTCTCTTGCATGTAGTTGTCCAGTTTTGCCAACATCAGTTGTTTAAGAGGCTGTCATTTCCCCATCTTATGTCCATGGCTCCTTTATCATATATTAATTGACCATAAATGCTTCAGTTCATATCTGCACTCTCTAGTCTGTTCCATTGACCTATGGGTCTGTTCTTGTGCCAGTACCAAATTGTCTTGATTACTGTATCTTTGTAGTAGAGCTTGAAGTTGGGGAGCATAATCCCTCCAGCGTTTATTCTTCCTTCTCACGATTGCTTTGGCTATTTGGGGTCTTTTGTGGTTCCATATGAATTTTAGAATGATTTGCTCCAGTTTGTTGAAGAGTGTTGTTGGTATTTTGATAGGGATTGCATTGAATCTGTAGATTGCTTTAGGCAGGATGGCCATTTTGACAATATTTATTCTTCCTACCCATGATCACGGGATGTGTTTCCATTTATTGGTATCTTCTTTAATTTCTCTCTGTAGTTTTCAGAGTGTAGGTCTTTCTCTTCCTTGGTTAGGTTTATTCCTAGGTATTTTATTCTTTTTGATGCAATTGTGAATGGAATTGTTTTCCTGATTTCTCTTTCTGCTAGTTCATTGTTAGTGTATAGGAATGCAACATATTTCTGTGTATTAATTTTGTATCCTGCAACTTTGCTGAATTCAGATATTAGATCTAATAGTTTTGGAGTGGATTCTTTAGGGTTTTTTATATGCAATATCATGTCATCTGCAAACAGGGACAGTTTAACTTCTTCCTTGTCAATCTGGATGCCTTTTATTTCTTTGTGTTGTCTGATTGCCATAGTGGGGTCCTCCTGAACTATGTTGAATAAAAGTGGGTAAAGTGGGCATCCTTGTCTTGTTCCCAATCTTAAACAAAAGGCTCTCAGTTTCTCTCCATTAGGTATGATGTTGGCTGTGGGTTTGTCATATATGGCCTTTATTATGTTAAGGTACTTGCCATGTATACCCATTTTGTTGAGAGTTTTTATTATGAATGGATGTTGAATTTTGTCAAGTGCTTTTTCAGCATCTATGGAGATGATCATGTTATTTATGTCCTTCTTTTTGTTGGTGTGGTGAATGATGTTGATGGATTTTCAAATGTTGTACCACCCTTGCATCCCCGGAATAAATCCTACTTGATCATGATAGATAATCTTTTTGATGTATTTTTTAATTTGGTTTGCTAATATTTTATTGAGTATTTTTGCATCTGTGTTCATCAGGGATATTGGTCTCTAGTATTCTTAGTTTTCTTTTTTTTTTGTGGTGTTTTTGCCTGGTTTTGGTCTTAAAGTGATGCTGGTCTCATGAAATGAGTTTGGGAGTATTTCTTCCTCGTCTAGTTTTTGGAAAAGTTTAAAGAGGATAGGTATTAGGTCTTCACTAAATGTTCAATAAAATTCAGCAGTGAAACCATCTGGTCCAGGAGTTTTGTTCTTAGGTAGTTTTTTGATTACCAGTTCAATTTCATTGCTGGTAACTGGTCTGTTCAGATTTTCTGTTTCTTCCTGGGTCAGCCTTGGAAGGTTGTATTTTTCTAGAAAGTTGTCCATTTCTTCTAGGTTTTATTTTTGTGGTGTCCATAGTGATTTTTTCTTTCTCATTTCTGATTCTGTTTATGTGTGTAAACTCTCTTTTTTTCTTACTAAGTCTGGCTAGGGGTTTATCTATTTTTTTTTATTTTCTCAAAGAACAAGCTCCTGCTTTCATTGATTCTTTCTATTGTTTTATTCTTCTCAATTTTATTTATTTCTGCTCTCATCTTTATGATGTCCCTCCTTCTACTGACTTTGGGCCTCATTTGTTCTTTTTCTAGTTTCCTTAATTGTGATTTTATACTGTTAATATGGGATTGTTCTTCTTTGCTGAGTTAGCAGTGTATTGCAGTATACTTCCCTCTTAGCACGGCCTTTGCTGCATTGCACAGTGTTTGTGGTGTTGAATTATTGTTATCATTTGTCTCCATATATTGCTTGACCTCTGTTTTTATTTGGTCATTGATCCATTGATTATTTAGGAGCATGCTGTGAACTCTCCATGTGTTTGTGGGCTTTTTTCTTTTCTTTGTGTAATGTATTTCTAGTTTCATACCTTTGTGGTCTTTGAAGCTCTTTGGATCAATTTCAGTCTTTGGATTTACTGAGGCTCTTTTTGTGGCTTCGTATATGATCTGTTCTTGAAAATGTTCCATGTGCTCTTGAGAAAAATGTGTATTCTGTTGCTTTTGGATGGAGTGTTCTGTAGATGTCCATTAGGTCCATCTGTTCTAATGTGTTGTTCAGTGCCCCAGTCTTCTACTTATTTTCTGTCTGGTTGATTTCTCCTTTGGGGTGAGTGGTGTGTTGAAGTCTCCTAAAATGAATGCATTGCATTCTATTTCCCCCTTTAATTCTGTTAGTATTTGTTTCACATATGTAGGTGCTCCTGTGTTGGGTGCATAATTATTTATAATGGTTATATATCCTCTTGTTGGACTGACCCCTTTATCATTATGTAATGTCCTTCTTTGCAGTGGCCATAATTTTAGACAAGAACTTCTATTTACTATTGGGAAAGATTGCAGTTTTCAAATTTTCAATCTGAAGTGACCCATAATCAAAATCCACATACTGGAAAAGGTTTTAATGGCTTCATGGCTAATTATGTTTTTAACCAGCCCTGCTCAGGTGCCATTTGTAAGAGAGATGGCTTGCCTCCTTCACCCAGTTGGTCATCTGGACTGTAAATGTGATTTGTTTCTACGTATCTCAGGCAAGATCTCTTTGTAGTAATAGTGGAAAAAAGTTATTTACTGGAGAATGGCAGTGAAAGACTCTTTTGAGAATAACTAATCTCATTCTATAGAATGATTTGCATACATGTTCACATACTTGAGTCAAAATGAATATAAGTATGTATATTTAACTAACTTTAAATGTTAGGAATTAACAAACAGTTATTCTAGTGGTAACTGTCCATCTGTTCCCACTTGGGTATTGGTGACTCTCACTGGACTGGCTAAAGGAACTATGAGGCCTCATTGTTTTCTAACCATGCCTGGGATTAGAATGCCTATAAGGAAAAATCATTATTTTCTTTTGAAGGGGATATGGGAAAGGATTTAAGTGAGAAAATTAAATTTTCTTGATAAATTTAGCTTTTATAGTGATACCTGTGTTTGGAGAGCATAAAATATGCAAATGAATTGGATTCTCCCAATTCAGAGAGATTTAGTTTCATTCTGTTCACTTCCCTATGCCCTCTTCCCACTACATTTGGAGGATGGACCCCATTTTAACTAGACTCTGCTGTACTTACCTTGGTTCCATTCATGGAATTCTGTTCATTTTTAGGACTGGACTGAAGTACAACCCAATGTAGTTGTTTTTGCATACCCATTCTTCTATCACTTAGTTGTTCATTCTTCAGTTCACTTGCAGAAAGATTAAATTTAGTTGGTTTTAATATAGGAAAGAGAGAAGTCTCTGTTTAATTAAGGATCATTTATTTTGAAGAGCTTTTGATATAATTTTCAACTGGCATTTGAATTTTAGCTGGCATTTGAGGATGCTTACTAGAGAGTGAATGTTCTTAAATTGTAAATCTTGGGATCTTAAAATTTTAGCTACCATTGACTTTGGACTGAAAGGAAACCTTAAAGAATTTTATATTTATAGGCCATATTTTCTCAGTGTCCAACCTACTACTTGATCGTGAATTAAACATTTTTGTAAACAAGATGAAGTTTTCAGGATCCCAAAGCTACCTTATAAATATATCAAAATCAGTTATTGTTTTAAATGTGACTTACCAGTGAAATACAGATGTACTTTAGTTATTAAAAGCCCAAAATAGCATTATAACATAGGTGATAATAAGGATTACAGAAGCATATTTTTGCTTTATGAAATAATTGATGTTTCTTTTACTGTTTATTTATTTATGGATGTTCATCTACAGGTCACGAAGTTTACAGATAAATTTAGAACTTAATTTTGAAAGCCATTTTCTTTGAAGATCAATCCAAAATAACAGGAAAGCATCTCTGGAATTGAAATATAATGAATTGAAACATGATGTGATTTACAGATGTTCAGTTTTGATTGACTCAGGTTTTAGGAAAAGTCAATTATGTAAAATTCTCCTTGAACCATTTATGCAATGGGAAATAGTAGCTGATTAACTAGGCTTTAGTCCTAGATATTGAACTCATTAAAAATGTCTTCTATAGTCTCAAAATGAAACCTGGTTAGTTATTTGAAAGGAAAAGGAAAGTTAAATATCTAGTAATTTGAAAGCAACACTTGTTTAATTGTAGATGAAATATATAATAATCGAGATGTAGTTAACTTCCCACCTGCCATGTGGGATTTATCTGTGTTATGTCAACTTTACTGACTGATTACAGCAAACACATACTTGGTGTTTCTCAGTAGGTGCTGGGGACTATGATCCCTGCTGGAGACATGAATGAATGAGGCTTGATCCTGGCCTTGAGGATCTTAGAGTCTTGTGGGTTCAGACAAACAAGCACACACAGAGTAATGTGGGACTGCAAGGCTATGACAGCTGTTGGCTCCGGGCATCATGAGAATACATAGGTTAATGATTCCAGTGCTTTGCAACCTAAGAATATTCTAGTGTCAGTAAGCATCCGCACCAAGTCAGTTGCCACCGGAGCGGTCTGTTGAATTCCCTGGTGAAAGGCAGAGAGGCCTGCGCCGTGAAAGACATGCATTCATGTGGACTTCCTCCGGGCCTGGGGCCAACACCCCACTTCCTCTCTGGTGAAAAGGAATGTGTGTCCATTTTTTGCTGCATTTTACCATCCTTTTTTATAAAGACTCCCTGAAGCCGAAGCTCCTTAAGCTAAAGCTACTGAGGCATGAGCTTTGACCTGGGCGCCCCCCTCCCCACCCTACCTGCCCCCAGTACTGACCCTGGTTCTGACTGCCCCCTGCCTGCTTAGTTGTGGTAGTTCTTCCCCCAGGGGGCCACATCCTGGATGCTTCTCACTGTTGGTGGGCTGTGCTCTGAGTGTCCCTCAGTCACCACTCTTTTGCCTCTATCATCTCGTTAAAATGTCGCTTCCGTATAACTTTGCTCATTAAAAAAATGAGTTTGAAATAAATATAAGCTGGATATGGGGCTCAAGGCTTGGGATTTGTTCCATCTCTGGGGCCAGCAGTGATTTCAGTGTCATCTGGAGATGAGGGCGGACGTTCATCAAGGGTTGTATACTGGGCTGGTGCCTTGGCGTACAGGAAAATATAAATGTGCAGTCTTTCAAATGCTTAGAAATAAACAAATACTTTCTCAGATTAAGGATATGAATACAGAGCAAAGTTCAGTCTTTTGTGTCCTGCTGTCTGCCAGCTGATGAGTGTTTACTGACACCTTATTGAGTATTTCTCCCTGGCACAAACATGTTACTTATCCTAAGGAGGCATACTCAACTTCATTGTTTTTGGTGCAGAATGAGTTACCCATGCTCCTCACTCAAGCCATCCTATATTTAGTCTGTGCAAGGTTTTTCTGATGTTAGTGCTTCATTTCCTCTTCACCAGCTGTCCCACCTCCCCACTGCACCCCTGTCGGGTGTCCATTCTCATATGTTTGGTGTATGTCTTTGGAAATGAATGTCTCACTATAAAATACAGTGTTTTATATATAAATATGCATTTAATATACATAAATGGCATTGTGCTACATAGTGAATAAGGTGCCTGGGGGTTGCAGAAGTTCAGTGAGGTTTGAAATTGTTACAGGTGCTGGTAGCAAAAAAGGTAGGCAGAAACCAGTTGGTGGATGGCCTTCTATGTCATGCTAAGGAATTTGGATTGTTATCTGTCAAGAATAGGAGGTTACCAAAAGGTTTTAAAACGGAGATGACAAAATCAGCTGACGCTCAAGGTCACTTTGACAACAGTGCAGAAGGTGGCTTGGAGAGTGTATATATGTAATGCCAAGCCTGGCACTTAGTATATTGGAATTTCTTTAAGATAGCTAGTATTACTTTACATGCTCTGGTAATTCATGTACTGCCGTACTCAATATAGCGTTAAGATTAAGAGTATCTTCTGACACATTTGCTTAAGAAAGTTATAGTAAATTACAAAAAAAAAAAGTAGTGGTCTCTTTTTATACTAGCTGACCTATAATAAATCACTGTAAACATATTACTTTTTCTAGCTTGTAAAACAATTGTTTTTTGTTTGTTTGGGAAGCTTTGTCTATTGTTCTGGGCTGTGGGTATGATGAGTGCTTTCGGCTGCATTCGTCTGACAGCACTGGTAAGCGCTGTTCTCACAGGCATATGACAGGTCTCACACACACCTCTTCTAGGAATCCCAGTAAGATACAGTTCAATATAAATAATGGAGTTTACTAGCAGAGAGAAGATTATGAAGAATCTGACAGTCATCAGTCTTCCTATAATCAGAGCATTTCCTGGGTGGATGTGAAAAACTTCAAATCCCTCTTTCCACACTTTCCCCTGACCACCCTCCATTATTGCATCCATTTAGCTGGCATAAGGTTGTAATTGGGTACAAGGCAGAAAGACAAAAAAAAATTACTCCAATTCCTCTTCCTCACATTTTCTAAAATTGGCCTGTGGAGGGGGCTGCCTGCTGGCTTTGGAGAAGACTTGCTGAGCCTGCTGGTATTAGCAGACCATACAGCTTGCTCTGTGGTTTCTGTTTGAAGAATAATTGAACTCAGTGTGGAAAAACTCTAAATAGGTGATATGTTAGTCTATCCTCTCTTTGGAAGGAAAAGGGTACAGGAGAGGCTAGAAAGGCTACATAATGGGTCAGAGGCCAGTTTGTTCCAGATGATCTGTGACCCCACAGAATGTAGAGGGGAATCTAGGGTGTTCATCACCCCCTCTGTTCATGTGGCAGGGCTGTCATTCAAAAGGGAGTTGGGGGATTGCCCGGTTCTCTTGGGAAGTTTCTCAGAGCCGACTAAATGTTATATAAACAGCTGTGTGTGCTGTCGTGGCTGACCCCGCAGAGAATCCGTGTGGGTGGCTCATGAGTCTTTCTGTCTCCAGCAGCAGTGGGCGGCGTCTGTGGCTGCTGTTTTGTTTTGTTGGCTATTTTTCTCTTGGTATAAGTAGAAAGCCAGATTAAAAGATAATATTGCTTTTTAGAAAAGTCACAGAACTAAAAATCTGAAATGGATTTCTATCTTAGAAATGTTAATCCTTTTCCCTTTAAAGCAAAGCAGATTCCTTGGTTTTCTAATACTGAGTTTTGGTGCAAAGAACTCGTTCACTGTGGGAAATATTTTAATTTCATTGCAAGGTGATGCACTCTGAAACATGGCACAAATGCTTCTCGTGAAGCTGGGTGCCAGAACCTTAAGACCAAAGTGGAGGAGTCTTCATAGACATCTTGAGAATGTGGGATGGAAGGATTGCCAAAAAAGGCAAATGTCATAGTAGCTCTAGGCAGTGGCTCTAACACTAGAGAGAACAGGGTTCAAGTTCCAACTTTACCTCTTACTAATTGTATGTTCTTCTGCAAGTAAGCAACCTCTCTAGGCTTTAAACTTTTCATTTGTAAAACCGGCATAAAAAGCTAGTTCATAGAGTTGTTCTGAGAATAAGAAGAGATAATGCATCTAAAGAGCAGAGCACAATGCCTGATACACAGTAACTGCTTGTTAAATGTTACTTATCATTGTGTTCTGAGAGATCTGGATTTGTTCATATTATTCATGATTCCATCAGGCTCAGTCAGAAAATCCAGAGGCTTCCTTGACTTCTCCTTATGAGATATTCTGGAATTTCTAATGGTACGCAGAAATTTCATGATCCAAATGGACGTTAAACTGATTACTCAGACTATGCTTTATGAATCTTCTAGAACAGTCCAAGGAACTCTCAGAGATGTCTTTGAGCTTAAAACACAGTGAGGGAATGAGCTGAGGACCAACCACCTATTGGTTCGTGGAATTTGTTGGTAGAGGGTCCCTGAAATGCGTCTTGTAGCTTCAGTGGGCCAACCTTTGAAACATTAGTTTCATTGTATTTTTTGGAGACTTCAATTTGTAATGGGATCCTGTTTTTCTATCATTGGACAAATATGACTGAAACTAACTTCTTTGTAAACTTAAAAATTAACTTTAACTTATGCTAAATGTGAAGAATTTGAGAACTTTTACTGCACCAATGTATGTCTCTTCTATTTTGGGCATAGAGTCTTCCAAACAATTTACAATTCTAAATTGGGTAAGTCTCACCTTAAGCCAGGGTTCCTCAAATTCAGCACTGGCTCTTTGGCTAACAATTCTTTGTTGTTGGGCATGGGGGGTAGGGGTGTCACCCTGAGCATTGTAAGATGTTTTTTGGCAACATTCCTGTCCTTAACCTCTACTAGATGCCAGCAGCAAACCCCACCCCACTCAGTTATGACAACAAAAAAGTCTGCAGAGATTGATAAATGTCACCTGGGGAGGGAGTAGAATCACCCCCTGTTGAGAGCCACTACTTGAGTGCAGCTTCTTAGCATAGATAATCTTAATACAGGTGCAGCTGTGCGACTTTAACACTGCTGCTGTGGGAAAGTTTGCTTTCCTCCTCAATCATTCTGTCCTCTGTTTGGAGGTATTAATTATAGCTCTTCTCTCTTTATTCTTACTCTGTTCTGTGGCATCAGCCATCACCTCTAGCCACATGATGTCCAAATCTTTTCAATATGAATATTATCTGCACTGGATTTTTTAGTCTAACTGGGTATATCAGAACTTGATTCAAAACCTCCTTCTCTCTCCAAGTTCTTTGTCCTACCATTCTTCCAGTAGCTCAGGCTCAAATCTAATTACCTCTGACTTTTCTGACCATCTGTCTTTGTCTCTTCCCACCTCTAATCATTCACTAAGACAACTTTTGAAATCTCTCTTACAACTTCTCCTCCTCTCCTTTCCATCACCACTGTCCTCCTCCATGTCTCCTCCATGCCTCTACTTATGCAGGGGCTTCTCCAACAGTCTCCTGGGTTTTGGTCCCCTCTCTCCAGTATATCCCTTATCCGTTTTCCTCTTAAAGTGCTGATCATATTACCTCCATGCTCAGAAACCTCAATAATTTGTCTCTGCCTCAAGGATTGATAACAGATTCCCATCCTAGCATTTCCAGTGGTCCATACTCTTGCCTCATCTTATTTCACAGTAGACCAACCACCCCCTCATCCACCCAATGGAATAGGTAACAGAAGGGTTCTCACTGTTCTTTGTGAGCAGTGGCTCCTAGTTTCCCAGCCATTGCTTACTTCCTTTTCCCAGAATGGCCTTTGCTCACATCTCTTCCTGGTAAATTCTTCCTATCCTTAAGGATAGTCAAATGATAACTTTCTCTATGATGCTTTCTCTGATTCCCTCAGTTTTCTCTCAGCTACCATTACCCTTTATCTGAGTTCCTTCCTTGTGTCACTTGGTCTTCTAGCATCATGCATAATTAAGAGACTCAAGAAGGATTTTTTTAGTAAACTGGTGAATGAAAAGAGATAGGATCTCTTCATTAACAGAATCTAAACTTGAAATGTTTTTTCTTTCTACTGAAAAATCTGTTAGAAGCTCTTGTTATCAACTAATCTGTTATTATATTAAGAAATATGAATAACCACACAACTTTTCTTAAAAATATCAATAGTACAAGTCATCAAATCCTCCCCTCCCCATAAGTGTTAGCTTTGTGACTGTGGTTACATTACTTTACTTCTCTGAGCATCAATTATTTCATTTCCTTGAATAGGTTATTGTCATGAAATGATGTGTGCAAAATGCCTAGAATGTAGGGCTCCATACATGTTAAATATTTGTACTTTACCACCTGAACTATCCCAGATACCCTCTTTAAGAGAATTATTTCTATAAGAATTTTTACAAAATACCCAGAATACAGACATAGTAATGTGCTACTTAGATATTTTACTATTGTGTAGTCAGAAGGGAGGCCAATGAAATTGGATCTAACTTTAATGTATGCTCTTTGAAATGATATGTAAGGTTATGTGAACTGATTGTATTTTTTAAGTAATTTCTTGGAGTAATTGTATGGGCATATAAAATAATAGGAGAATCTTCTTTGTAGTGAACATTAGAATTCTTAAATGTGTGTCTTTTCTACCCATTAGGAATTTTTTTTCTATAGAAGCCACTCCTCAAGAAGGTAATAGAAATTAATGAAAGAAATAACCCAATATTAAATAAATAGTTGTGATATTTTGGGGAATGCATCTACTTAATTTATAAAATGTGGTTAGTACTTAGAGTGAAATTCCTTTTAAATGTAGGATTTGCTTAGTTATAAACTATGTGATTTTGAGGAAGAGTTAGTGACCTTTTTAGTTGCTTTTGAAACTACTCATGAGGACTCACCTTCACCACCTTTGTCTAAATAAAGGTAAGATTTTACCAGTAATACATAAAAATCCATATAATGAAAAGTCATGTTCAGTACTGTTCTAATGCTTTTGCAGTCATGAATCTGAAAATCCATTTATTAGTAAACAGCATATCATAATCCAACTTTAACAGTGAAGCCTATTAGTGAATATAAAGTATTGTTCTTCTTCAATGTATTTATGAGAATATAATTACAAAAATGTAAATTGCTTTATATTCTTCTGGCAAATATAAAGTATTGCTCATTTGTCCCACAATACACATTTTACATTGCAAAAATGTGCCTTATAATTGGCCAATAAATTTAATAGTGCCTTTAATTCACAAGAGGAACAAACATGTTCCATCATCTTTTCAGAATATTTTCATATTTGGAGGACTTTAGAAAGCTGGTAGTTGCTTCCATATCTTGGCTATTGTAAATAATACTGGTATAAATATAGAGATGCATGTATCTTTTTGAATCAGGGATTTCGTATAGTACAGCATAGAGAATATAGCCAATGATTCTGTAACATCTTCCTATGTTGACAGATAGTAACTGCACTAGTGGGGGTGAGGACTTACTATGTTGAACTACTGTGTTGCATACTTGAAACCAATATAAGATTGTGTATCAACAATACTTCATATAAATAATAACAAAAAAAGTGGTAGTTGAAAATCTACAGAAGCTAATGAATGAATTAACTAGTTTTTGTCAATATAATGATGCACTCTAGTATAATTTTGTGTTTGATTTTTATTCTAGAATATGACTGAAAACCATTAAGATAATCAAATACGTGTCTTGTTAATATATTGAAATTACTATTTCCATCTTCATAGTGAACAAATGGAGAAAGTTGCCATTTACTAACATGGGAGATTTTATTGTGTTTAAAATGAAACAGAGACATCTACAAACAACTGAGAGAGCTTTCTCAATCTTTATTTTTTGATGAAGTGATAATATCAGTTTAGATGATCAGATGCCTTTTGTGAAATACATGGATTTGATATCAAAAAAAGTATTTCATCAACGATAAAAGAAATCAATAGCAGAATAATAAGACAGATGGATAACATGTATGGCTCCACATGACACCGTGTTCAAGACACTTTGTTTCCTGGTGAACATTTGTTATGTTGCTTATTGCTGGATCAACTGGGAAGTTCTTCCATACTTTATTCAAAATGAATATGCATTTCATACTCATTTTGAGCTTTTGGTTGGAGTTATTTAAGAAGAAAACTGTTAACTGTAAAGTTTTGTTTCTTCCTCAAAATTAGTAGTCAAAACAGGTAAGATTCCTCAAGGGAGGAACAACCTAAGACAGGCACAGTTGCAGGGGGGCCATCAGGTGAGAAATTGGGGATCAACAGAGGTGAGGCTTAGAACCTCACCCCCCCTGTTTTGAGAGAAATCTTCTGCATCAGTGGATGTTTTATTGCCCTTGTCTAGCTTGGATTAACACATAGTCTACAGGCACACACCTGATCATCTACATTTGCTCTCTTACAACACTAAACTATGTTTTCTACCTTTATCTTGCCTCTACCTACCACTTCAGCATTTTATTAAAAAAATAATAACAATAATAATAAAGGGAGAATTGTGGGATTCACATATAAATCAAGTATAAAAATCAAACGAATATTCATACTTGACCTGATTGTTTATAGTTCACAATGAGTGATCAAAACCGAAAGTTTTTGTGATGACTGCCCTTGTACTGTTCACCATGTAAGAATTTATTCACTATGTAAGAATTTGTTCATGTAAGAACTTGTTCGTTATGCTTCAGAAGATTGGACACTGATGAGAATTAGGCTGGGGGTGGATTAATGATTGTGCATTGAGCATTGACTCCCCTATACAGAATTTTATTGTTGTTAACAACCATTTGATCAATAAATATGAGGGATGCCCTCTAAAAAAAAAAAAAAATTAGTAGTCAAAAATGAAGATTACTGTTTGCCAGATAATTAGAAACTTTTGCTAGCATTAGCTTTTCAATTGATTAGGGAGAGAAACAGCTATTTTAATTTTATGTACTATTTGCTTCATGTAATTTAGTGACTATTGATTCATTCAGATTAATGTGAAATACTAAGATTGTGGGTAGTGAACAGAACAGTGACTCTCATTTATTAATGAGTCTGTGTTGATCTGCTCAGGCTAGTCTTTGATTTGGATTCTGAAGTCAGATACAATAAGGATAAAATAAGGAAATTAAAATTCCTTTAGCTCCATTTCTGTGCCTGACACTGTACTAGGGCCTTTCACATAAAATATCTAATTTAATCCTCATGACAACCTTAGTTGTTGAGGACTATGATCTCCATTCTTTAATACATAGAAAACCTCATTCTTACCTCTTTTCCTCTAATTCTTAAACTCCCTAATCCTTTTCCCCCAAGGTTCTGAGAGGAGCTAAATAAATGTTAGCTTGGAAAAAAAAATTTTTCTGTTTGTCCATGGTTATACAGTTTCTACCATGTTTTGTTGAAAAGGCTTATTCTCTGTTTTTCCCAGAGACAGCCTCTTCTGCTAATAATTTTGATTGCCACCTGGATGATTGAAAGGCCATAACCTGAATCCTATTTGTGTGGGTAAATTCCACATGCTTTACTGCTTCCTTCCAGAAACAGCTCAGTGGACAGGGATTAAAGTTAAAGAGAGCACAAAGCTTATCAGTTTGTTTGGCTCATTACGCAATAATTAGATGCCATTTCTAATTAATGCAGGAAGCAGAACAGACCAGTACATTTTAGCTATTAAAGGTTGCATTTTAGGCCAATCCAAATTATATCATGACCCTAAGCAAACATTACCAGTAATAAAGAGGAAATTGACATTCTCCTAAGGGACTTCCAATCATTTTTAATTGCATCAGTGCCTGGCATGTGGCCTAATACTCGAATCCCTTTTTCTCAACCACCGGTGGCCATTCCCACTCCACCGGAATGGGGCAGGAGATGTCACCAGTCTCCTAGGGAAGATAAAGCATCTGCTCGGTTCATTTTCTGTGGCCAGCCTTTGCAGCTTCAGTGGGGTACTTTGTGATCACCACTGTCCCACTTAACTGTTCTCAATATTTAGTCCACCCCATGGACATTTGCCCAGGAGGCCCAATCTGACATTTGGAAACACACGTTGAGTTGTAACCTCCTTTTCCTTTACTTTTGCTTTGAAGATTAGGACACTGGAGGTGGCTTTTTCTTTCAACTCTGAGCTTCTCATAGAAACTGAGTGATTGATCTTCCTCCAGCTCTGAGGGGTAGGTCCTTAGCTTTAAATGGATGCTGAGGTAAGACAGTGAAGAGACAATGAGAAGGCTCTTCTGGTCTTCTATTCAGCTGGAGAAATCCATTGTTTGTTTAAATTACTTGTTTAAAAAAAGTAGTGTTCTTAGGTTACATTATGGTTCTATTATTACAGGAAAAAAGGGTTCAGAGCCTGGAGTGTCTCATTGCTTCACTGGCATTGATACATCACTGGGAACAAGGAATCTGTCATTTCAATTATTATTAGATTTTCAGGGATAGGAATGGCAATATTCTAATCTGTTTCACAGCTATTAAGTATTTCCTGGAATGCTGAGTGAGAACAAAGAGCGGAACAAAAAGTGAAGACATTTTACCTCTATGCTAAAAACTGAGTTGTTTTTGTAATTAGATCCTGATTGTATTGTATTGTACTTTGAGGATCAAGAACATACAGAAATTCATTTTTAAATTTCTAGCTGGTTCAAGTTTGTCTCCTTTGCTTTTAACCCAAACACAAATTGTAGGAAAGTTACTGAAGAAACATTAAAACAAAAACAAAACAAGCAAACAAACAAAAAAAAAAACACAACCTCTTTCCTCAGGATAGGAAATCCTGCCAGAAAGACACAAGAGCTCAGAACTGAGGAGACTGCAGGCTTCCCTCTTCATAAATTCTGATATCAGCAAGAAGGAATAAACAGAGCCTATTAATGCTATTAATAAGATAACATGCTAGAAGAATTTCCACCCAGACACTAGGGGGGCTTGTGAATTGGGGCATGCTAATCCAGAACTGCATGTGCCAGAAAACAAATGTAAAATTTCAGATTACATATTGACTTGAAACAGTTTTGGTTAGTTTCAAGGCACCCATTGGTGGGTAAGTAGTCTGTTTAGTAGGTGCTTGTTTCACTGAGAATGTTATTGTAACTTCCTAGAAATACACAGTTGGTATAAAATCATGGTAAAGACTGTAGTTTTAAAAAAGAGTTTGGGTTTGCATAGGGAAATAAGCAGTACAATTGCTTGTTTTAAACTTGGCCCTGGAGGAAGTAGTTTAGAATATTTGTTAAATCAATGAAAAAAAAAATGTGCATCAACCAATAACTCTGTAAAACAAACATGTGTTTTGGAGTATACAGAGCATTAGAACTTATCTCATGTGATCCTTGCAATGACCTTGAGAGGGATAAGGCAAATGTGATTAGCCACTGTTGTATATGAGCAATCTGAGGGTCAGGGGGCCAAGTGATTCGCCTCTTGTCAGGACCAGTTTCACGGACAGGTGAGCTGCACAGTCACTGGGTTTGTGCATTCAGGAGAGCTCTGCACTTGGCGCAAAGTGCCCTTTATTGTCTGGAAAATTATGTTTTCTTTTCGAAGAAATCCACAACCCTGAAACTGGTGCAGTAATATGTAAAGAGGCATAAAAATATTGAAAGGATATCTTTTAGTAGAGTGATGACAGTTTGCTAAGAAAGAAGGGCAGATTTGTACTACATGCAGAGAGAACTGAAGTACTTAATTTAGTTTATCCAAGTTACTTAATCCCTTCCTAGCTTTGCATTTATGGGAAGAAGGTAATTATAAATAGTAATGGTTGGTTTAAGTAAGTATATTACTTAATTTGGTAAATGCATCAAGAGTAAGTATGTTATTTATGTATGACACAAAATGGCTTACTAAGTAATAGTCCCCTAAAAGTGACCAACTTTCTACATTTTTATTTAAAGTTAGCAACATCTATGGCTAACCGAATTCCTGATTCCTATGACCCCAATGGCTGGACAGTATCTCTGTGTCAGACCCAGCAGTTGTTAAATAGTAAAACTCAAATATAGTTCCTGTTTTCTGGGGTGAGTTAAGTATGAGGCCCATTGAATACTATTGATGGAGCTCAAGACTCTTTGAGGGTTGATTGCCTTAACATAACTGTGAATTATGGTTATTTTATTCCCATATGGATTATATTAACTAAGGAGGAGGGGGAAGAAGACATTTTGTTTTTCAGGAAGAAAAACCCCAACAAACTGGACACATGAAGCTCTGCTATCAGTCAGTCAAACTCAACTCAGATGACACTGTCCAGAAGAGCCAGGTCTCTTCTAATTGTAAGATTGACTCTTAAACTGCATTGAAATGTTACTAATGGCACAAATAATCTGGCATTAGTGAAGGAAACACATGATACCTTCACAGAGAGAGAGGTAGCCATGACCTGAGGGAACAAACACAAATACCTGAAAGAGTGAATGAGGCAGATAGCACTTTTAAATCTGAAATAGATTAGCAACAATATGAATTCATCAGTTTTGTTGTGACAAATACTGTTACAAAGATGGGAAACAGTAACTGGGTATAAGAGGACTCTTGGATGCATTTTAATTTTTTCTCTTTTATAGCAACATTCTTCCTTCCTCCCTTCCTTCTTTGTTTCCTTCCCTCCTTTTATGTAGGATTTAAGACTTTGCTGTGATAGAAATAATAAAGAATAGAGTTATTCATTCAATTCCTTTAAATTCTCCAAGCTAGTATTGCAGGTCTACTCTATGAAAGGCACTAGCTAGTCACACCAGGGGGACACAGGCACACAGTTTACTATAATATAAAGCAATGTGCTGTAAGCTCTTCAATGGTGGGGATATTGAGGCCATAGCAATGAATTTATCAACTGAAAAAGTATTGAGGTTTCATGACCTCTGCAGATAAGCAGCCAGCAGAGACTATTCTAGTGAGGACTCCTGAGGCAGAGCAGAGATTTGGGTTTGGTCTCAGCTCTGCTTCTTATGAATTATATCTTTTTGAGCGAGAGATTCACTTCCCAAAGTGTAGTTTCTTTATCAACTGTGAATCATAACGTGTACCTTCTTTCTCTGTTAGACTATTGGGATTATCATATCAGATTATTCAAGTCAAAATATAAAGTATTTCTTGAACCCCAACTCTATATGCCAGGATCTGGACAAGACACTAGATGACATAAATCAATAAGATACTTCCTTGATTTCATAGTTTATTCCAAAAGTTGCAAACTCTGATGCTTCCAGAGGCCAGTCCAATATTGAAAATGACTGAAAAGACATATAAAAAACAAGGGGACTGATGGACTTCCTGCCACACTGTAGAAAGCATGTCTAGTCTTGTAGCCATTGCCAGCTACAGCTAGTTGTGTTTATCCAGGAATGCTAGTCCCATGTTTCTATGTTTGTTTTTTTTAAATATGAGACTAAAATCTGGTTAACCAGAATATGTAGATGACTCAAACAAAAAAGGCAGCACGCTCAACTCAGGGAGTTCGGCAATGCAGATAAAAAAGGGAGGGTCAGAAGGAGGTAGACCACACACCATGACCAGGAAATGGGATCCCTTTCACTGTCATAGGGATAGTGAGCAAAGGGAGGTGTGGTCAGATTTCTATTCTAGGAAACTTATTCTTCTAGTAGAACAGAGGAGGACTGAAGGGATGTGATACTAGAGGCTGGAGCCTATTTAAGAGGCTATGGCAATGGGGATTGAAATTATGAAGGGAAGGAAACTGATTTGTAAACTAGAAAGCATTCTATTAATGTGTGGTATGATTCATATATGATATTGTCTTTCTTTATTGATATTAAAATGCACAATCTTCCACATTTTAACATCCCTGCAATCAAGATGCATCTTTCAGTCCAACAGATGTCATAGTTAAATGGTAGCAGATTTTCTTTTTCTTAGTGATCATAGCGTAATGATGCCTCTTAAATTAATGGTGTCTGTGATACAGGGAAATGGAATAATAATCATGGAATTCTAACCACTAAACTGAACTTTAAAGCAGAGAAGTAAAGTAAGTTCTCAGAATTGATAATCCCTCCTATATCTCTGCTGATCAAACATTTATCTGCTTTGGTTACCAGCTATTCCCACTTTCTGAATGTTAATTATATCAGGGGAGACAATTGTGTATGCCATAAGAGCTGGGCATAAAGCTGGTAAGGGGACCGACCACAGGCCCTTTTAAAAGACAAGTCATACCAACTGCTCAGGTCATACCAACTGCTGCAGGACACAAATTAAAAATTACTCTTGCCAGATTCAAGAGAAGCTGGAAATCTGAATTTTTGTGTGTGAAATATCTCAATATTTAAATGTTGGCAAGACATCCAACATTTTAAAAAACCCTTTGTAGGACAAACAAAACAAATCAGTGTGCTAAATAAGCTACCAACCTTGCCTCTGTTAAGCTTCTTGTTGAAGGAACAGTTGTACTGATTTCTAATCCTTACAGTTTCACAATATTAAATGCTAGATGTTGCAAAATGCCAGTGACAAGACAAAGTCACAGTTGCAAGAGATGCAATGCCTTCCTTGTCTGTGTGGACCATCTGTTACAGCTCTCTGCCACTGAAATTCTTTAGAAGCAGCAACGTGGGTAATCTCAGGCCTGTGATCTAAAATGGGTTGGTTATTTTAGTGTTTAAATATGTCTGTTTGATCATCTATTCAACAGGAAAAAGTCTTGGCCACAGTGTTTAAACATAATAAAATTATATCTTATGCCTTGAAATTCCTTTCTTGTATAGAAACAATAACAGAAGCTGTTGATGTTTTAAACAACTGCCTTGGATGCCGAAGGCAATTTCTTAATTCTGCATTTATAGATTTATCATTTGCTAATCTCCTTCAATCACAAGCTTTGTCAACATTTGTAATGTACTATTAAAAATACATGAAGAATAAATATACTGTTTTTGTCTTTAGCAACAATAACGTTTGATTCAAACCCAATATGGCAATAAAAATTAAGACTGTAAGGAAGGAGTTGTGCTCTGGCAATGATGGAGTAACAGGTCCTACACTTACACTTCCATAAATAACGTGGACATAATGCATGAGACAATTGTTTTAAGGCACTGCACAACAGTGAACAGTACAAGGCTTTGGTCCCTGAGAGAAGGGAAACATGACGTGGTTACCACATTCACCTTGGTTCTCTAACTGGGAACAGTGTATGGTGAGACTTTATGGGGCTAAGTCAGAGCTCTGAGAGTTAACAGAGACACCAGAGGTAAGATAGGCATGTACTGGGAGAAGGCATTTGATCTCTGGCCAAGCCCAGGGCAGCAAGATTCACTAAGTACCTCAGATATTTGGTTGAAAGCTCAAAAAGGTCACATTTTAGGAATAAAGACCACATACTAGGGCAAGGGCTGTGACATTGGCTCAAGAACAAAACCCAAATAAATCTGCTCTAACAACAAATGAAACCAAATTTGACAGGATGAAAAAGATTTGTCTACAATTTAACTGCCTACACTAAAAAACACAACTCTTTTTAGAAAAGATAATATAATCCAGACTCCCTGGTGTGTATCATTTAAAAATGTCCATCACACAATCAAAAAAAAAATACTAGATATTGAAAAAGGCAGGAAATTGGACTCATAATCAAAGGGGACAAAAACTCAGTCAATAGACTTGGAGATGACCCAGATGTTAGAATAAGCAGATAGGGAGTGCAAAGCAACTATGGTATGTACATTCAAGAATGTGAAACAAAATGGAGACATAATGAGTAAATATATGAGATATCTTAGCACAGAAAAGAAAACTATGAGAAAGAGCCTAATGGAAAAATTAGAATAGAAAAGTACATCATATGAAATTTAAAATTCATAGGCTTAAGAGTGGACTAGAGGCTGCAGAAAAAAGGATCAGTGAACTTGAAGACAAACCAATAGAAATTATCCAATTTGAAGAATAGAGAGAAAAACAATTGGTAAAAGGAGTGTCTTGAAGGAAAATATCAAGAAGCCTACTGTATGTATAATATATGTCCCAGAGGGAGAGGACAGAAAGAATTGGACAGAAAAAAATTCCTGAAATAATTGCCAAACATTTTTCAAATTTGGCAAAGAATATTGCAAATTTAAGAAGCTCATTGAGCAGCAAGCATCATAAATGAAAAGAAAAACAAACTTAGGCATATAGTCAAAAGCCAGAAACCAAAGATAAAGAGAAAATGTTTAAAGCAAACAAAGAAGACATAATATATACAGAGAATAATGATATGAATTATGGCTAATACTTCATCAGAAAGAAATGGAGGTAAAAAAATCATAGAACAACATCTTTGAAGTTCTAGGGAAAAAAGCAACACCTGTCAGCCCAGAATTCTGTATCTAGTGAAAATATCACTCAAAAATGAGAGTAAAATAAAAGCATTTTAAAATAAATAAGCAGTGAGCAAATCTATTGTCAGTGCACATGAACCACAACGAATGCTGAAAGAAATTCTTTGGGCTAAAAGGAAAATAATACAAGATAGAAATTTAGATTTGTAGAAGGAATGAAGACCACTGGAAACAGAAGATGTAATTTTTCATTCTTCTCTTAATATCATTTAAAACAACTACCATTTTAGGCAAGATAAAATCACTGCAGAAGTAAAATATATATGACAACAATACCCCCAAAGGATAGGGAAGGAAGAGAAAGTGGTAAATAGAATTACTGTTTTAAGGTACTGTTTTAAGAATTACAGTATTTGAAGTTCTTATGTTTTACAGTATTACAGTTTTTTACAATTATCAGACTATGGTAAGTTAAGGATATATACTGTAATCCTAAGAGTTACCATTAGTAAAACAATGAGGTATATGCCTTAAAGGCCAAGAGAGGTGATAAAATACTGAAAATACTAAAATACCCAATCCAAAGGATAGCAGGGAAGTATGAAAAAAGGAACAAAGTACAAATGAAACTAACAAAAAACAAACAGCAGTATGGATGACTTAAACCCAACCATATCACTAATAATATTAAACATAAATTAACTAAATATTCCAACTAATAGGCAAAAACAATACAATTTTTAGAATGAGCAGAGGAACTGAACAAACATGTTTTCAAAGAAGACATCCAGATGGCTGATAGGTACATGGAAAGATGTTTGACATCATTAATCATCAGGTAAATGAAAATCAAAACCACAGTGAGAAATCACCTCACACCTATTAAAATGACTGTCATCAAGAAGATGAGGTAAGTGTTGGAGAGGATGTGAAGAAAAGGGAATCCTTGTACACTGTTAGTGGCAATGTAAAACTGGTGCAGCTGCTATAGAAAACAGTATGGAAGTTCCTCAAAAAGTTTTTTAAAAATACTGTATAATCTAACAATCCCACTTCTGGGTATATATCCAAAGGAATATTTCAAAGAGGTATCTGCCCTCCCATGCTCATTGTGGCATTACTCACAATAGTCAATATGTGTCAACAACCTGTCAACAGATGAATGGATAAAGAAGATGTGGTATGCAAGTATATATATATATATGTCTGTGTGTTTGTGTGTGTACATACAAATACATGCATACACACAGTGGAATACTATTCATCCACGAAAAAGGACATCCTGCCATTTGTAACAACATGGATGGACCTTGAGGGCATTATGCTAATTAATGTAATTAGTTGATTAATGTAATATGCTAAATAAGTAAACTAAGACAGAGAAAGACAAATACTGTATGATCTCATCTGTGGCATCTAAAAAAGCTCATCTCATAGAAAAAGAGTAGAATGATAGTTACCAGGGACTGGGGGTGGGGACATGGGGAGACATTGGTCAAAGGGCACAAACTTTTACTTATAAGATGAATAAGTTCTGAGAATCTCATGTACAGTATGGTGATTATAGTTAACAATACTGTATTATATATTTGAAAATTGCTGAGAGTTTAGATATTAAAAGTTCTCACCACAGAAAAGAAATGATAATTATGTGAGGTGATGGAGGTGTTAGCTAACCTTATTGTGGTAATCATTCACAACATGTAAGTATATCAAATCAACACATTGTACACGTTCATGTTATATGTCAATTATATCTCAATAAGGCTGGAAAAAATGATAATAGCATACAAAAACAGTAATACATATTGCATGTTGACACTAATAAGTTTAAGTGAAGGTATGGAAGTTGGATTAGACTGATACATATTAAACATATTCCATAGATGGTGTGGAACAGAAAGGAACAGGGTGGGGAGTGGAGCATAAAGCTGAAAAAGGAAAGAGCCACAGCTGTCCCCATCACATATTGTGGCATTAGGTGGTTGACTGGAAATTCAATTCTGTGTGCGCTGCATGCATGTGCACATACCCACTCAAAGAGAAAAGAAAAACTACATCTCCACAAGAAGTTTGATTGGTACTAATAGCTAGCATACCAGGTATTAAATATTTTGAAGCAAACAAAGGGAAGGACTGAAAGGCCCTCTATATCCACAGCTTTTATTGTTCATTTGTGATTGAGAACAAATACTTAGGGAAAGCTCAGAATTTGATACTGTTTTTTGTTTATTTTGTGGTAGCAAAAATTCAGCATTCGGATTCCCAAGGTTCTTAAGCTCTTACTTTATCTCGGGACAGGTGTTTTGTTATGAATTTAAAATTTTGAAACAAACAGGGTCATATTTTAAAGCAGTCCTTGCAGAGATCCAGGAAAAGGAATGAAGTCACAGCTCGGTGCTGTCAGGCAACAATGGAAAGGAACTGGTAACCAGGCAAGCAGGGTTATGAAGAACTGGAGGCACACCATGTAGAGGATAGAATCATTCATGGTTTGAGCTGGTGGTCAGAGTTGAAGAGTTAGGCAGTTGCCAGTGTAGGTCTTGAGGAGGAGAATATGAGACAAGAAGTAGACATAAAACACAGTGGTTATAGAGTAAGCTGAAATCAGAGTGAAACAGCAAATGAGAATCTGCCAGGGAGCCAGCTACAAGTGCCCATATAAGGACCCAAGTAGGAGGATGTGGTAAAACCCCTGCATTGAAATGCAAGCTTGACCTTGCTCCGTGCAGGATTTAGCACATAAATGAAGCAGACAGTGGAGAGTGTTACATGGACAGACTCTTAACCCGAGCTTATTAAAACCTAGGGCCTTGAGCACTTCTCAAGATCTGGGGTTCAATATCATTTCTTGACATGGTATTTTTGAGGATTACTTTAGGACTTTAGGATTTATCTGACTTGGAAAACTTCCAGGTCCAATAACAACTTTCTAAATCCTAGGGTTAGCCTTCTTCAAGTTGTAAATTGAAAATACCAAATCAGTAATTAAATCATTTCAGCAAATTTTCTTCTTGTTCATTGTTGGTTTAAGGTTCAGAATTTTTTTTTTTTGTCTTTGGTAACCAAAGAACGTCATGAAACACAAGTATTGAAGAGCATTGAGGAATTGCAGCTGACAGAGATAATCAATTTTGAGGTTATAGTCATTTTTTAATAATTCATGTAATCAAAAAAATCGATGATCAGGATAGGTTTGTTAAATAATAGCAAGTTAATCATGTAGAAGAAATACGATGACATACGGAGTTGCACACATTATGTTTTCAACATGATTGACAGTTCTTATTAATCACAGCTTCGCTGTTAAACCTTTTCATAATGAACATTAGGGGTATCTTTCCTGCAAGCACATAGACACACTGAAATAAAAAATTCAAAAATAAAATACAGAAACGAACAAAAGAACAAGAAATAGATGCATTGAAATATTTTTAAATAATTATTATCTTGACATAACTTATATTCTTTAACCAAGCACCTTCAGTATTAGAAAAAGACTGCAAGATTCTTTGTTTCCATTTCAAGACCCCTCCCATTAAAAATAAAGTAAAACTTTTTAATAACTTAAGAGGCCTAATAACCTTAAAAACAATTTTATGTGACTATGAAGCATATCATTTCAGAGACTCAGATGGAGCCAAACAACAGAGTAGACAACAGACCCGCCAGACTTTTATGTTTTAAGAAATTTGTTTCTGAAGTTCTCATGCATTTCCAAAGAGCAAGTTGTAGGCTCGATCGCAAGGGAAGCCAAGCTGTATTGCTTCAACCCAGGCAATCACAAATGTCACATTAAAGCCTCCCCCAGAAAGCAAGTCTCTGATTTATAACTTCCCTTAATGGGAGAATGCCTGTGATTTTAAATTCTGTTAACATTGTGTAGTCCTATCCTAATTCTCTAAAATACTGATGTGAATCCCGACTTCTGATTTCCTGCTTCCATTTCAAATCAGATTTGGTCTCTACCTGCCCTTTGAATGTGTTTGGATGTCTATCTCAGCTGCGGATGGACAGTTCTGTCAGCGCCCTCAGATTTCTTTTGGAGGCAAAAATAAAGTTAAACCAATCTCTCTTTAAAACAAGAAAGGAAAGAAAAGGGGAGATTACAGGGATGAGATTATGAACAGACAAGGAAAAAAAACTGAGAGATGAAAAAATTTTGATAGTTGTTCCTTAAGTGTTGGCCATGAGGAGCATGGAAAGATGAACTATAGGATAAAAGTCCCCTTTTCTGTATGAAGACTCCTAAACATGATACTCTATACTTAAAATGTCTTCAGGCAATAAATCTGCAGCTTTTTCCTCATATCCATAAATTTGGTAAACAGTGCCAAGCACTAACATCAAGAGCTTCTTAACAGATTTACAGGGGCAATAATGTGTGTGCGGATGTATAATATAGAGTGTATATGTATTATATACATAGTAGCATATATGTAGTAGTATGGTTATCATGTACACATTTTTTACAAACACATTACAGGTTTGACTGCTTTTCTCTTTTTTCTCTGTAATGAAACATGGTTGTCTACATTTTTGCCTTTTTGTTTTTAACTTAAAAATAAACTAGCCATATTAGGCAAGGCTAGAATTAAAAATGATTTTTTCCAAAATTTCTATAAAAGAAAACCAATGTGAAAGCAGAAGTCAGGCTCAGACTCCAAGAGTATTGATTTCCTTCTCATCAAAATCTTAGCAGAAAAAAATCTAACTGGAACTATTTCTATATTCTTCGGCCTTTTTGTTAAAGGATATATTATAAATGAATAGACATGAGTAGTGAAGACTTTTTTTAGTTGAATAACTCCATGAATATAATATCCTGTACTATAATCTCCTTGCTTCCTATGTATCTCAGGAAATTTTATGGTGATTCTCTATATAGTCTATTTTGAAATGTAGATACAACACTGTAACAAAATGTTCTTTATGTGCACACAAGTTATGTTTATATACTGTACCATGTGCAATACAATTATGTCTAAAAACACTGGACATAACTTAATTAAAAAATACTTCATTGCCAAATAATGCTAACCATCATCTGAGCTTTCAATGAGTCATAATCACTGATCCCTGATCACCAAAAAAAATATGATGATATTGGAAATGTTTGAAATACTGTGAGAATTACTAAGACATGACACAGAGACACAAAGTGAGCAAAATGCTTTTAGAAAATGGCACTAATAGACTTGCTCAATGCGGGGTTGCCACAAACCTTCAATTTATTAAAAAATGCAATATCTGTGAATTGCATTAAAGTAAATGGTGATAAAAATTATGTAGACCTGTATTAAAAATTTGCTGTTGTGTGTGTAAAATAATTTTGATTTTTACATAAACATACTGAAAATATGGTTTCTTTCTAAACTTATATTTACACATTTTAAGCCAATCGTTTAATTTCACAAAGAATATAGATTACATTTTTTGAGAAATTACTGAAGTGTTATTTTCATACACATTTATTTGGACTGTTCTATTCTTTTAATTTCATCTTTCCATTCTTTAAAAAGTTATTTCTAAAATTGTAACTATGTGAGATGATGAACATGTTAACTAATCTTATTGTGGTAATTACTTTGTCTTACATACATATATCAAATCATTATGTTGTACACCTTAAACTAGTACAGTATTATATATCAATTATATCCTAATAAAACTGGAAAAAAATGAGAAGTCTGTTCATATTAACAAGCCTATTACTTAGCAAAATAAAATTGGGCTTTCTTAATGGATTTCTTTTATGCAAAAAATTAAAATTAAAAATTAAAAAAAATGAAGGTATTTCTGGTATACTTGTGTTCTGAGATTGAGCAGTCAAGAATGTATTTTGTTAAAAATGTTTTGAAAGATTTGCCAAGACAATGATTTAAATATTGAAATTATAGGTTAATTTAATGTGGCAAGGAAGTTAAGTAATGGATGCTATTTAATATATTTTGTTTTATATGAAATCTTAGTAATATTAATTTTTCTATTGGTGTTAAAATTAAAATTAAATTTTTTCTTCAGTGTTTGCAAATCACTTTCCCTCATTTCTTTTCTCTCTAATTTTTACAATTTTTATTTCACAGTAGCCATTAAATGAAAGTAGAGTAAGTTGAATGTTATAGGCTACATTTTGGTAATGTGGTTTTTAATCTCACCTTTAAAAAATATGATTTTCTTGGAAAGGTTTTTAAATTTTTATTATAGTGTAATTATGGATAATGAATTTTACCTACTTTATTGTACAGTTCTACCTATTTTGACAAATGTATATAGTGTGTAAACATTTCCGCAGTCAAGATATAGAATGGTTCCATCATGCTAAAAAATTCTCCCATGCTCATTATAGTCAGTCCCTTCCCCACCTCTGAGCCCCTGGTCTATTTTCTATTCTTACAGTTCCTTATAGTTTTATCTTTGTAAGAATATTACATAAGAGTCATATATAATGCAGCATTTTGAACCTAGTTTCTTTCACTTTGGATATTACATTAGAGAATTATCCAAGTGGTGTGCACTCTCGTTCATTCCCCTTTATTTCTGGATACTATTCCACTGAATGGTTGTCTCATAGATTGCTAGTCCATTTTGCAGGTGAGGGATACTGAAGTTATATGCAGTGTTTGATGGTTACTAATAAACTGTTAACGCGATTCATGAGTGAACATAGCTTTCATCTAACTTGTGCAAATACCTAGGAGTGAGATGGTTAGACTGTATGTCATTCTTAATTTTATAAGAAATTACCAGGCCACAGAGGCGGAGCCAACATGGCGGCGTGAGTAGGACAGTGGGAATCTCCTCCCAAAAACATATATACTTTTGAAAATACAACAAACACAACTAGCCCTAAAAGAGAGACCAGAAGACGCAGGACAGTGGCCAAACTGCAGCTACACCAGCGAGAACCCAGCGACTGGTGAAAGGGGGTAAGATACAAGCCCTGGCCCGGCGGGACCCGAGCGCCCCTCCCCCCAGCTCCCGGCGGGAGAACAATAGGCAGAGCGGGAGGGAGACGGAGCCCAGGACTGCCGAACACCCAGCCCCAGCCATCCGGGCCAGAGCGCAGACACAGTATATGCCCAGGGGGCCCTGGATACTGGGGGAACAGGGAGTAAGACCTCTGAGCGGGTGCTGAAGCTGATGCCCCTGTGACAAAGAAAAGCGGGGGCTTTTTGAAAGTCTTAAAGGGACAGGGACTTAACAGCTTGACGGAAAAAACCCAGGTCACAGTACAGCAGCTGGAAATTACAGGGAAAACCGGGTGCACTAACCCCCTGGGCAACAGCTCTGAGACCCCTCACGGAGGCAAACAGTCAAGCAGCCCCCCCATCCATCACCCCACCGGGCGCTGCGAAAGCAGAGAAGCAGCCTGAGACAAATTCCGCCCACAGAAAGGGAAATTTCTCCCTCCCGGCCAGGCAAGACACAAAGACCCACTCTACACGCAATTACCCAACACAAGCCACTAGGGGTCGCAGTTGCCCCAGTAAAGAAAGGCCAGTAGTAAGTGAAAATTTTGGCCCTCCCAGCTGACAGTCAATAGCACCTGTCAATATGAAAAGGCAAAAAAATATGATCCAGACAAGACTAACCCAGACAGCTTCGGCATCTGCTACATCTTCCCCTGAGAAGGAATCTGGGGAGATAGATTTAGCCAGTCTACCTGAAAAAGAATTCAAAACAAAAGTCATAACCATGCTGATGGACTTGCAGAGAAATATGCAAGAACTAAGGAAGGAGAATTCAGAAATAAAACAAGCTCTGGAAGGACTTCAAAACAGAATGGACGAGATGCAAGAGACCATTAATGGACTAGAAAACAGAGAACAGGAACGCAGAGAAGCTGATGCAGAGAGAGATAAAAGGATCTCCAGGAATGAAAGAATTTTAAGAGAGCTGAGTGATCAATATAAAAGAAATAATATAAGAATCATAGGCATTCCAGAAGAAGTAGAGAGAGAAAAGGGGATAGAAAATGTCTTTGAAGAAATAATTGCTGAAAATTTCCCCAAACTAGGGGAAGAAATGGCCTCTCAGACCACAGAGGTACACAGAACTCCCATGACAAGGGATCCAAGGAGGGCAACACCAAGACACATAATAATTAAAATGGCAAAGATCAAAGACAAGGACAAAGTATTACAAGCAGCCAGAGAGAAAAAAAAGGTTACCTACAAAGGAAAACCCATCAGGTTATCATCAGACTTCTCAACAGAAACCCTACAGGCCAGAAGAGAATGGCATGATATACTTAATGCAATGAAACAGAAGGGCCTCGAACCAAGACTACTGTATCCAGCACGAATATCATTTAAATATGAAGGAGGGATTAAACAATACCCAGACAAGCAAAAGTTGAGGGAATTTGCCTCCCACAAACCACCTCTACAGGGCATCCTACAGGGACTGCTCTAGATGGGAGCACTCCTAAAAAGAGCACACAACAAAACACCCAACATATGAAGAAGGGAGGAGGAGGAATAAGAAGGGAGAGAAATAAAGAATCATCAGATTGTGTTTATAATAGCTCAACAAGCGAGTTAAGTTAGACAGTAAGAGAGTAAAGAAGCTAACCCTAAACCTTTGGTAACCACAAACTTAAAGCCTGCAATGGCAATAAATTCATACCTTTCAATAATCACCCTAAATGTAAATGGACTGAATGCACCAATCAAAAGACACAGAGTAATAGAATGGATAAAAAAGCAAGATCCATCCATATGCTGCTTACAAGAGACTCACCTCAAACCCAAAGACGCGCACAGACTTAAAGTCAAGGGATGGAAAAAGATATTTCAAGCAAACAACAGAGAGAAGAAAGCAGGTGTTGCAATTCTGGTATCAGACAAAACAGACTTCAAAATAAAGAAAGTAACAAAAGACAAAGAAGGACATTACATAATGATAAAGGGCTCAGTCCATCAAGAGGATATAACCATTATAAATATATATGCACCCAATACAGGAGCACCAACATACCTGAAACAAATATTAACAGAACTAAAGGAGGAAATAGAATGCAATGCATTCATTCTAGGAGACTTCAACACACCACTCACTCCAAAGGACAGATCCACCAGACAGAAAATAAGTAAGGACACAGAGGCACTGAACAACACACTAGAACAGATGGACCTAATAGACATCTACAGAACTCTACATCCAAAAGCAACAGGATACACGTTCTTCTCAAGTGCACATGGAACATTCTCCAGAATACACCACATACTAGGACACAAAAAGAGCCTCAGTAAATTCCAAAAGATTGAAATCCTACCAACCAACTTTTCAGACCACAAAGGCATTAAACTAGAAATAAACTGTTCAAAGAAAGCAAAAAGGCTCACAAACACATGGAGGCTAAACAACACGCTCCTAAATAATCAATGGATCAATGACCAAATCAAAATGGAGATCCAGCAATATATGGAAACAAATGACAACAACAACACTAAGCCCCAACTTCTGTGGGACGCAGCAAAAGCAGTCTTAAGAGGAAAGTATATAGCACTCCAAGCATATTTAAAAAAGGAAGAGCAATCCCAAATGAACGGTCTAATGTCACAACTATCAAAATTGGAAAAAGAAGAACAAATGAGGCCTAAGGTCAGCAGAAGGAGGGACATAATAAAGATCAGAGAAGAAATAAATAAAATTGAGAAGAATAAAACAATAGCAAAAATCAATGAAACCAAGAGCTGGTTCTTTGAGAAAATAAACAAAATCGATAAGCCTCTAGCCAGACTTATTAAGAGGAAAAGAGAGTCAACACAAATCAACAGTATCAGAAATGAGAAAGGAAAAATCACAACAGATCCCGCAGAAATACAAAGAATTATTAGAGACTACTATGAAAACCTATATGCTAACAAGCTGGGAAACCTAGGAGAAATGGACAACTTCCTAGAAAAATACAACCTTCCAAGACTGACCCAAAAAGAAACAGAAAATCTAAACAGACCAATTACCAGCAACGAAATTGAAGCGGTAATCAAAAAACTACCAAAGAACAAAACCCCCGGGCCAGATGGATTTACCTCGGAATTTTATCAGACATACAGGGAAGACATAATACCCATTCTCCTTAAAGTTTTCCAAGAAATAGAAGAGGAGGGGATACCCCCAAACTCATTCTATGAAGCTAACATCACCCTAATACCAAAACCAGGCAAAGACACCACCAAAAAAGAAAACTATAGACCAATATCCCTGATGAACGTAGACGCAAAAATACTCAACAAAATTTTAGCAAACCGAATTCAAAAATACATCAAAACCATCGTACACCATGACCAAGTGGGATTCATCCCAGGGATGCAAGGATGGCACAACATTCGAAAGTCCATCAATATCATCCACCACATCAACAAAAAGAAAGACAAAAACCACATGATCATCTCCATAGATGCTGAAAAAGCATTTGACAAAGTTCAACATCCATTCATGATAAAAACTCTCAGCAAAATGGGAATAGAGGGCAAGTACCTCAACATAATAAAGGCCATCTATGAAAAACCCACAGCCAACATTATATTGAATAGCGAGAAGCTGAAAGCATTTCCGCTGAGATCGGGAACTAGACAGGGATGCCCACTCTCCCCACTGTTATTTAACATTGTACTAGAGGTCCTAGCCACGGCAATCAGACAAAACAAAAAAATACAAGGAATCCAGATTGGCAAAGAAGAAGTCAAACTGTCACTATTTGCAGATGACATGATACTGTACATAAAAAACCCTAAAGACTCCACCCCAGAACTACTAGAACTGATATCGGAATACAGCAAAGTTGCAGGATACAAAATCAACACACAGAAATCTGTGGCTTTCCTATATACCAACAATGAACCAACAGAAAGAGAAATCAGGAAAACAACTCCATTCACAATTGCATCAAAAAAAATAAAATACCTAGGAATAAACCTAACCAAAGAAGTGAAAGACTTATATTCTGAAAACTACAAGTCACTCTTAAAAGAAATTAAAGGGGACACTAACAGATGGAAACGCATCCCATGCTCATGGCTAGGAAGAATTAATATCGTCAAAATGGCCATCCTGCCCAAAGCAATATACAGATTTGATGCAATCCCTATGAAACTACCAGCAACATTCTTCAATGAACTGGATCAAATAATTCAAAAATTCATATGGAACCACCAAAGACCCCGAATAGCCAAAGCAATCCTGAGAAAGAAGAATAAAGTAGGGGGGATCTCACTCCCCAACTTCAAGCTCTATTATAAAGCCATAGTAATCAAGACAATTTGGTACTGGCACAAGAACAGAGCCACAGACCAATGGAACAGACTAGAGAATCCAGACATTAACTCAGACATATATGGTCAATTAATATTTGATAAAGGAGCCATGGACATACAATGGCGAAATGACAGTCTCTTCAACAGATGGTGCTGGCAAAACTGGACAGCTACATGTAGGAGAATGAAACTGGACCATCGTCTAACCCCATATACAAAAGTAAACTCAAAATGGATCAAAGACCTGAATGTAAGTCATGAAACCATTAAACTCTTGGAAGAAAACATAGGCACAAACCTCTTAGACATAAACATGAGTGACCTCTTCTTGAACATATCTCCCCGGGCAAGGAAAACAACAGCAAAAATGAACAAGTGGGACTATATTAAGCTGAAAAGCTTCTGTACAGCAAAAGACACCATCAATAGAACAAAAAGAAACCCTACAGTATGGGAGAATATCTTTGAAAATGACACATCCGATAAAGGCTTGACGTCCAGAATATATAAAGAGCTCACACGCCTCAACAAACAAAAAACAAATAACCCAATTAAAAAATGGGCAAAGGAACTGAACAGACGGTTCTCCAAAAAAGAAATACAGATGGCCAACAGACACATGAAAAGATGCTCCACATCGCTAATTATCAGAGAAATGCAAATTAAAACTACAATGAGGTATCACCTCACACCAGTAAGGATGGCTGCCATCCAAAAGACAAACAACAACAAATGTTGGCGAGGCTGTGGAGAAAGGGGAACCCTCCTACACTGCTGGTGGGAATGTAAACTTGTTCAACCATTGTGGAAAGCAGTATGGAGGTACATCAAAATGCTCAAAACAGACTTACCATTTGACCCAGGAATTGCACTCCTAGGAATTTACCCTAAGAATGCAGCAATCAAGTATGAGAAAGATCAGTGCACCCCTATGTTTATCGCAGCACTATTTACAATAGCCAAGAATTGGAAGCAACCTAAATGTCCATCAATAGATGAATGGATAAAGAAGATGTGGTACATATACACAATGGAATACTACTCAGCCATAAGAAAAGGGCAAATCCAACCATTTGCAGCAACATGGATGGAGCTGGAGGGTATTTTGCTCAGTGAAACAAGCCAAGCAGAGAAAGAGAAATACCAAATGATTTCACTCATCTGTGGAATATAAGAACAAAGGAAAAACTGAAGGAACAAAACAGCAGCAGAATCACAGAACTCAAGAATGGACTAACAGGTACCAAAGGGAAAGGGACTGGGGAGGATGGTTGGGTAGGGAGGGATAAGGGGGGGAGAAGTAGGGGGGTATTAAGATTAGCATCCATAGCGGGGTGGGAGAAAGGGGAGGGCTGTACAACACAGAGAAGACAAGTAGTGATTCTACAACAGGTTGCTACGCTGATGGACAGTGACTGTAAAGGAGTATATAGGGGGGACCTGGTATAGGGGAGAGCCTAGTAAACAAAGTATTCGTCATGTAAGTGTAGATTAATGATTAAAAAAAAAAAAATGCAGTTCCTATGTGGTGACCTCTAATGAGTTCTACACAATGATATAAAGGACATATAAAAGTGTAGGCAAAGGGTCTGTTTGTGTTTATACAGAGGATCAAAGCCTAATTTGGCTACCCCGAAAATGAACTAAGAAACGATATGAAAGAGAACTTCCAACATCAGCACTCTCGGGAAGACTCATGCCAGAAGATGATCATCAAAAAACCCCAACAAAGAAACACGCACTGCTACAGCTGTAGATGCACTCATCCCACCAGCTCCTGGACTTGCCATGGGAATGAAGGAGATATCTAAGCTGGCCTGTGCATACAGTAAAACAACAAATTTGACTGGATCTATACTGTTGGAACTCAACCAAGAATTAGGAGAAGTGCAAATTGTAGCGCTCCAAAATCTTACAACTACAGACTATTTACTGTTAAAAGAACATATGGGATGTGAACAGTGCCCAGGAATGGGTTGTTTTAATTTGTCTGATTTTTCTCAAACTACTCAAATTCAGTTAGATAATAACCATCATATCATTGATAAGTTTTCACAAATGCCTAGGGTGCCTAACTGGTTTTCTTGGTTTCACTGGAGAGGGCTGGTAATTACAGGTATGCTTTGGTTATGTAACTATACTCCTATTATGTTAATGTGTGTGCGCAATTTAAGTAGTAGCTTAAAATCTATACATGCTGAAGTTACTCTACAAGAAGATATGTCAAAGAAATAATCAATCTTCCCATGTTTTCTCCCGCCTGCTACTTCTATAGCTTTTCTTCTTTCTTCCTAATTACAACGAATTCTTAAATAGAATTCGTGCCTCATATCAAATTTACCGAGTATCATAACTCCTCCAAGTGGTAAAGATACCTCAAGACAAATGCTGGGCATAGAAGCCACAGGGCATAAATATGCAAAGAATAAAAAGCTAACCATTTCAAACAATAAGGCTTCTCTCTCACTTACCAACTTAACATTTCCCTGTATGGCCCCGGAAGATGACTGGTTAGCCAGAGACGGGTAAGATTCCTCAAGGGAGGAACAACCTAAGACAGGCACAGTCGCAGGGGGGTCATCAGGTGAGAAATTGGGGATCAACAGAGGTGAGGCTTAGAACCTCACCCCCCTGTTCTGAGAGAAATCTTCTGCATATGTGGATGTTTTATTGCCCTTGTCTAGCTTGGATTAACACATAGTCTACAGGCACACACCTGATCATCTACATTTGCTCTCTTACAACACTAAACTATGTTTTCTACCTTTATGTTGTATCTACCTACCACTTCAGCATCTTATTAAAAATAATAAAGAGAGAAATGTGGTATCCACATATAAATCAAGTATAAAAATCAAATGTGTATTCATATTTGAACTGACTGTTTATAGTTCATAATGCATGAGCAAAACCAAAAGTTTCTGTGATGACTGCCCTTGTACTGTTCACCATGTAACTTATTCACTATGTAAGAATTTGTTCTCCATGTAAGAACTTGTTCGTTATGCTTCAGAAGATTGGAGACTGACGAAAATTAGGCTTGGGGTGGATTAATGATTGTGCATTGAGCATTGACTCCCCTATACAGAATTTTATTGTTGTTAACAACCATTTGATCAATAAATATGAGAGATGCCCTAACAACAACAACCAAGAAAAAGTAACACTTCCAATTGTAAAATAAATAAGCAACCGGGATGTAATGTATAGCATAAGGAATATAGTCAAAATATTGTAACAACTTGGTATGGTGATAGCTGGTACTTAGAATTATCATGTATATAAATGTTGAATCACTGTGTTGTACACCTGAAACTAATGTAATGTAATACTGTGTGTCAACTACCCTTCAATAAAAAATAATTATCTAAAAAAAAAAAAAAAAAAAAAAAAAGAAATTACCAGGCTATTTTCCAAAGGGGCTGCACCATTTTGCTTTTCCTTCAGCAGTGTATGAATTTTGGTTGTTCTGCATCCTTGACAACCCATGGTATTGTCCCTCTCTCTTCTTAAAAAGGCATTCTAAAAATAATGTAGTTGTATCTCATTTTAGTTTTAGTTCGCATTTCCCTGATAACTAATTATGAGCATCTTTCTTTGTGCTTTTTGCTATTGATACATTTTCTTTGGTGAAATATATGTTAAATCTTTGGCCCCTTTTTGAAATACATTATTTTCTTATTATTGGGCCTTGAGTTTATTTGTAATTCTAGATACAAATCTTTATCAGATAAGTGATTTGTAAAAATTTTCTCCCTGTCGATGACTTTCAAATGACATTCTTAATTTAAATGAAGTCCTGTTTATTTTTTGTATCCTTTGATGCATTGTGCTTTTGACTTTTTATGGAAGAAATCATTGCTTAACTGAGGGTTACAAAATTTTCTTCTATGTTTTCTAAAAAAGGTTTTAGAGCTCTATGTTTTACATTTTTATCTGTGCTATATTTTGAATAATTTTTTGGTAGAGTGTGAATTTGGACAAAGTGGTTTGTTTTTGTCTTTGCTTTGCATATGGGTATCCAATTGTTCCAGTACTATTTGTAGTTGGAAAGACTATCCTTTCTCTCTGAATTGCCTTTTTCAGAAACTAAGAAGTTTTGTTAGAAACTAATTGGCCATGTATGTGTAGGACTACTTCTGGATCTTTTTCTCCATGCCATTTGTCCACATTTTTATTCTTTCTTCAGTACCACTGTCTCCATTACTGTAGCTTTATACCAAGTCTGGAAATCAAGTATGTGAATCTTCTAACTTTGAAGAGAATGTACCTTCTGCTGTTTCTGTATGGTTTTCTCTAAACGTCAATTAGGTTAATTTGGTTGAGAGTACTGTTCATGTCTTTGGTGGTAATGTTTCTACTTTTTCTACCAGTTACTGAGAGGATGTGTTAAAGTCTTCAAATGTATTTGTGGATTTGTCTGTCCTTTCAGTTCAATCCATTTACTTCATGTATTTTGAAGTTCTATTGTTAGGTGCATACACATTTACGTTAGATATGTCATTTTATGGACTTGACTCCTTTGAAATTAAGTAATGTCCATCTTTATCCTTATTCTGAAGTCTGGTTGAGATGATTATTAATTAAGAAAGCTATTCCTGCTTTCTTTTGATGTGTGTTTGCATAGTATCTCCTTTCTGTCAATTTATTTGTGACCAAATGACAAAAAAACATTTTTGTATGGTCTTGATTTTTCAATCCAATCTGATGTTCTTTATTTCTATCTGATGCCTTTATAAAGTTTACACTTAGTGTAATAATTAATATGGTTGGATTAAAGTATCCTATATAGTTAACTGTTTGATATTTTACTCATTTTTTCCTCCCTTGCATTTAATTTTTCTTTTATTTTGCTTTTCATTTTATTCCATTTTAGCTTCACTATTGATTTATTTTTTCTTTTAATACTTACTTTATTCATTGTCCTAAGTTACATATAATATACCTTTAATTGCAGAGTCTACCTAAATAATAACATACTACTTAACATGTAATAAAACGACTTAACAGTATTTTCAGTTTCTTCCCCCTACTCTGTGCTGTTGTTGTCACACATTTGACTTTTATATATGCTATAAGCATAGTGCATTGCTAATTTTTTTGCTTTAGATAGCAATTTTTAGAGTAATTAAAAATAAAGTTAAATTTTACATTCACCTCCATTTATTCCATTTCTACAACTCTTTATTTCTTTGTATGTATGTGTTATATCTTACCAAAGTTTTCTAAAGTGTGTGGAAGTTTTTCTTATATGTTAGCATTCACTGCCAAGTTCTGGACTCCTCTTGGTGCTGGTAAAATTTTGTTGTGCCTGGGTAGCTGGGAATGTTTGATATTTATAATTCTTTTGTGCTTGCTTAGAATTTCAGAACCAAAGGACTGAATATACCACAATAAGTCCTTTGGCCTAATCTTTAAAGTCTGACAGATTTACTTCAACTGATCTTATTTTAAGATTTATCTGAAGTTCCCTTTCTGAGGCTGTAACTTAAACCTTCATGGTCAGTGGTCTTGCTTTGTCTCTCTCTCATTCTTTTGCTCTCATGTGTGGAGAGGGAGCATCAGGACCACACTGGCCTGCTTTTTAATGTTCTGTTTTTAGTAACCTCACACGTATATGAAGATAGTTATTGAGTCCCTTATATTCTGTACTTCTCCAAGTTTTTTTATAGAGAGATGAGCCTACTTTTTCTCCATGTATCTTTAACCATTTTTACAGTATTTTCTCATGGATATTTTACACAATTATTTTTGTTAGGCATGTGAAAATAAGTTGCAGCTGAATTCACTGAGCTGAAGGAGCCAGAATCTCTATAGGGCTGACATTGGCTCTGGAAGAATGCCAGGGTACAACCCAATGAAGTGGTGTAAGTTCTCAAGGGTCCCCAGTTGCCTTGCCAAGTAGTGGAAACTGTCCTGACCCTTACAGCCAACTGCTGAACTTCAGCCCACTCCTGAAGCCATATGGTTTATTTTACTCCAGACACATATCTTTAGGAAAGCTCAGGGACTCTGAAATTGGGTGGATGTCCTCCAAAAGCTATGTTCACCTGAGGACCTGTTCTATTCCAGAGCCTACTGAATGCTGCAGCCCTAAGCATGTTACTTGTAGGGGATGGGCCAGGAGGAAAAGATGACTGGATTGTTCTAAGCAAACTATATTCAGTTGTGAGGAAAAATCACTTTTCAACAGTTGGGCAGGTCCTATAGTAGAACTTTTCAGTTGTGAGGATAACTTATTTTCAAGAGATACTTATTTTCAAGCATTTGCCTTGATTTCATTACCAAAGCATAACATTTTCTTTTTGTCTTTTTCCCCCTCAAGGGGTGCTACATCCATTGTGTACAGATGCAAACAGAAGGGGACCCAGAAGCCTTATGCTCTCAAAGTGTTAAAGAAAACAGTAAGTTTATTTCATTATATAATAGCATCTCTAAGGGAGCTGTGACCTGAAGAAGCCAGGAGTCCTGATTCAAAGGACAAAGGGACCAGAGAGCTGCTACATGCAGCTAACTCATTTGAGTTTTGATTATGAAAGTGCAGCAAAGTGGGTTGTGTTTTGATGGAAACTGTGAGACTCTGAAAGCAACTGGGTCTCCAATGGAATGTGGCTGTGGGTAGAAGTGTGGCAAGGAAAAATATTTAGAGCTGGCAGGTAAACTTGCTTTGTATACCAGTCATGGTTTTAGATACATATGTGTACACACTAGAAAAGCTTGCTGTTTAAAAACACCTAAATGCAACACAAACAGAGGCATTTGTATAAGGAGTCATCAACTTCCAGTTGATTTTCAGATGTTGGGTTTGCTTCAGTAAAGTACAGCTGGACGAATGCTAATACTTCTGGGACTGAACCTGTTCATTTAAGAAATTTGTATTTGAACAAGAAGGAAGGATTTTTTTTTCAGGTTGCTTTTTTTTTTTCACCCTATCCTCGTAGGTGAGCTGAGAGGGCAAATGCTACTTAGGCTCATCTCCAATAAATAAGCAGTGCAGCAGGTGAGAGTTCAGACTACAAATGCCAGTTCCCTGTGCACCAAAGAGTGTTTGGCGTTGTAATGTCCTACTTGCCCTTTCTGTCCTTATGTAGTTTCCCCTTATAAAACCACAAGAACACAACATATTCTTTTATAGTGCATTCTTCCTTTCTCAAATTTCATGTGAACACATATGTGCTATATATATATATATATATATATATATATATATATATATATATACATACATATACTTCTAAAAACCCAGCTGTAAAAAGTATGCTGAGGAGAAAAGTATTATACATTTTGAAGTCAAATAATACCCCTTTTAGGCCAAGGGCTTTTTTTTCTTCCTAAAGGAAGCTTAATATCACCAGCTGTTTATGTATTGTCTAGCACAGGGAAATTTTAGAATCTCGCATAATGGCACAGGGTTTTCAGCTGAGTAGAAGTAGAATGACATTTTGAAACAGTCCATTAGAATTTAAAGCCATACTAAACTAACAAAGACAGTTTAATTGAAGAAAGTAATAATTTAAATGTCAATTGCTTCTAAAACTCTGTATTCTGGCTTTCCTATTTGGTGTAGGTAATAATTTAAGTTATTTCAGAATGTAGAGGGATCTCTTGATTCCTAAGTGGCTTGCCTGAGGGTTTCAGCCCTGGGCAAGTTCACTATGGATTCAGTGAAACCGAGGAATGACAATGGAACGTTCTTGGGGTAAAAGGGTTTACACCCAGCTTTGTTTTCCCAGCGATAGGTCCAGCAGTAGAATTAGGTCTGCGTCCAGCAGTCTGCAGGTCCATAATCCACCTCCGTCTCTGCCTCCACCCAGAGCACTGGGAAGAGCTCTTTATATAGTGACTCAGTCAATAATAGCTCATTGCCTAAGGTGTGGAAGCAGTGGCCTAGCAGTAGACCAATCACATCATCAAGTAGTTTAGGGTCAGGTGAGGATCCTATAGGAATTTCCATTTTCTCCACAGCAAAGCTTGGAATTTTCTCTTAAATCAAATTCTTATAGTCATAAAATTTATTTGAATCAAGAATTATTAAATTTTTATGAAATAGAATTTCCTGTTAAATGTATAATTTTTTATGAAAATTAATTAGCATACTTTAGCATATTTGTTGTATTCTTTCTCACTGGTTAAAAAAAATTCATTAAAATTTGTAAGTGGCCATTTTACTTTCATAGTTGAGGAAATTTTGAAAGGGACTAGCTGTATGAACACCTAGGAAGATAAACATTTAAAAATGATTTTTGAGTGCTCATAATACCAGAGGAAAAGGACTGGTTTAGAGAATATTGGTTTATGTCAGAAATCTTGGGTTGAGTCAGAGTGAGGGACAGGTAAAGACATTTGGTGGCTTCGTGACTCTTATTCATTGGTAAAGTAAAGCTCTGGTTTGCCCTTGCTGTATTCTTTTCTCCTCTGTTGTGGAAACATCTTCCTCAGAAGGCAGGCAGAAAGAAAATGTGGATGGGAGCCAAGTGTCAGATGGAGCCGTGGAGTGGTACTCTAAGGCAGATGTTGTCAGTCACAGTTACGGCTATGCCAAGTGGAAGGAGAGAAAATCCCCTGAAGAAACCTCAGCTTTAGATGGAATCCTTAGCATTGTCTCCTAGAATAAACCATGCACAGAGATGTGTAAACAAGAGAAATAGCAGGCATAACCTCAAAGAGCAATTGCCTCCAGTGTTTAATACCATGTAGGTCATGAAGACAGAACTTCCTTATCTAAATGAAATGAATGGAAGCCTAGGAACCTATTTATAGAGAAAAAGTGATATAGAGAAAATAAAACATATTCCTAGGGAATTCAGTTAAAGATCTGCTCTTTAAGGGAAAAGGGGTTTCAGAAAACTGGAATCATTTATGTAATCTATATATTAGATTAAGCCACATAAAATTGTCTATATTAAGCCATTTTTAACCTAAAAAATGACAATTTTATGTGGTTCAAGTAACAACTTTGGGACCACTATACTACTTCACTGGATAGTTCCTTAGGTCCTCATTTTATGATTAGGCCTACACCAAAGAGGTCTGAAAGACAAACTCTATCTATCATCTATCTATCTACCCATCTATCTATCATCAACCAACTGTGAGAATTTCCTAGAGCTAGTGTAATAAGCTACACAATTTATTCTTTTACAATTCTGAAGGCTAGAAGTCTGAAATCCAAGTGTGAACTGGGTTGATTCCTTCTGAGGGCACTGAGAAGGCACCTGTTCTGGTTTTCGGTGACAGCCAGCAGCTTGGCATTCCTTGACTTGTAGATGCCCCACTCTGATCTCTGCCTCCCTCATCACACGGCCCTCTTCTCTCTGCATGTCTTCATGTCATCCTCCCTCTGTGCCTGTCTGTATCCAATATATCTCTTCTCATAAGGACACCAGTCCTGTTGGATTAGGGGCTCACCCTACTCTGGTGTGACCTCATCTTAAATTAACTACTTATATCTATGGCAACCTGATTTTCAAATAAGATCTTTTTCTGAAGTACTGGGTGTTAGAACATCAGTGTATCTTCCCAGGGGTATGTAATTCCACACATTTTACTATCTGTAAGAAAGGACTTCTGGGGTGAATTTCAAAATATTCCACTCAATCTTTCATTGAAAATGTGTAAAATTTAATCACATTCAAGAAAGTTAATAAACATAAGAAAACATCCAGTTTATAGGTGTAAATTAATATATAAACATTTTTAAGTCTAAAAAAGTTTCCTATCTCTTTTATGGTTAATTATTTAATAACAATAATCCTTATCCTCAGGATCTGTTTAAATACTTTTTCAGGACAGTTTGTCCAAATTTCATTTTATGGCAAAATTATGTACCTTTTTCTTAGCTTATTATTTTAGGAAGGATTCAGTTTGCATTGGCAGAAAGAGACTAATTTCCCTCATAAAACACCCTATCATTGAGAATCCATTAGGCGCTCATATGTCTGGGTAATGGACAAAGATCAATTTATCCATAAGGAGACAGACTAAAGCATCATCTTCTAGGGAGAAATCCATATCTCACTGGTGGTCAGGCCCATGAAAGAGTTGATACTGATAATAAACATAAAGTAAATTGTCATGTTCAGACAATTAGGTATTTCGGCTAACAAAATATTCTTGGAGGAGATTAACAGGTCATTATAATAAAAATATTTTAACTATTATATATTTTATATATAGGTATACTGCCATGTACTTCATATATAGATAATTATATTTCATAGAATTAGAATACTTTTAGTACATGTCAGCCAAGGTCATAATATCTGCAACGTACCTTCAAAAAGTTACCTGACAAAAAAGTGGTATGTGCACATATGGGAAGAAAGAGAGAAAGAAAATGTATGGCAAAAATTGACCATTATTGAATTTAGGACAACAGTGGTGTCCGTTTCAGTATTTCAACACCTAAGTATATATAAAAATTCTCATAGCAAAAAATTGGGGTAAAGCATGCTTCAACATACATCCTGTTTAACATATCTCAACATTTCTTCTTTCCATTCAGAAAACATTTCAAGATCTTACGGTTTCTAAATGTTGTGGTAAACATTAGTGACTATTATAGATATATTGAAGTGCCAGAAAATAGGAAATGATCATTGAACCACTTTTATACTCTACTAAAATCCTAGATATTCCCCAAAATAGTACCCATTTGTCTCAAAGGCTTTTTCAGTTGCTTATTTGTTTAATTTTTATCCACTGGGTATTAGTGATGCTTGTATTCATGAAGTCCTCAAATTACCTAAAGTTATTCTTTTACAATTCTGAAGGTAGAAGTCTGAAATCCAAGTGTGAACACAGTTGATTCCTTCTGAGGGCACTGAGTGGGCACTCCTCCTAGAAAAGGTGGCCTATTTTGTAACTTTTTATTTTAAAACAGTTACAGATTCACAGGCAGTATCATTTTTGGTGCCCATAAATACTACCTGGCACATAGAACTAATTGACTTGTAGATATCAAAAGGAACTTTTATACTGTGAACTTCATAAAACATGAGTCAAGGCTGAAGGAAACAAGGCTAATTTTTTCCTTCATGCATAAGCCCTTCATCATCTCCTTTTTAGGTGATATTCAGAAGAAATTGAGGTATAATTGAAAGATTTACTAAATTACTTCCTCAGCTTAACATTCTTTGGGGCATTAATGGTTTTGACAGACATAATTAGTTGGATAACCAGTGATTTACAAGATGGAACCTTTTTACTGATGCTGCATGACCTTTTAACTTAAAACTACACAAAAGGAAAAAAATATACTCAAGAAAGTGTCAAAATTTGAACAGATTAAACAGATGGAACCTTCAGCTGGACTGAATTTGCTGAGTTAAATGGATTCAAAACTTTTGAAGAATGATGTGAAAATGGAACCACTATTTCAGGAGTGATTCACATGCTGTATTATTCCTCAGGAGTACATACCTCAGGGTGTATCTAAGTAGTCACACTTTAGCCCTATGAGTATGGCTCATTTTCAAGAACTGAATGAGATTTAAGAAAATTATGCTTACCAATCATTTATAGTGTCCCTGGAACTTTGAGACAAATATTTGGATTCCAGAATTCAGATAGAATTTCTATCTGTTGGGGCTCAACTCTTGGAAAAGATCGCATTTCATCTTACTCTAAAATCCATGCCCTCTCATGAAATACCCAGCATTAAATCTAAAAATTAATCTCAGTGTAAGTTCAGAATGTATAGGTATTCTGACCCTCCTTAAGAATGGCTATTCAATCATTGGGTGAGATCATGGGCTCTGCAGCCAGGCAAATTGAGTTCAGGATCACTTCTGCTACTTAGCACCTGTGTGATTTTCCAACAAATTATATAAATCTCTCAATCTCAGTTTCTTCATCAGTAGAATGGGTTTATGAACATCTAGTTTATGGCATGCTAGTGAAGATCAAAATGAGATTTATGTAATAGATTTATCAGTACCCAGGAAGTATGTAGTAAATGGTGACCATTAATCTTCTCATTAATTGTAATGGGTCCACACAGATATTTCATATAATAATAGTACCAGTTTATTCTGTGCAATTCTAATATTTGCATTAGGTTGATTTAAAACTGAGTGAGGAGCACCAGATATATTGTGCATTCCTGTTTATTTTGTTTTTGGAGTGCTTTTAAAATTTTATGTGGCACTAAGTAAAGATATCTGATCATATGACATCCTACTTACGTAAATCTTGGGTGTCTGTGATTCTTAGATTTGGAATACTTTCAACCTTGCAACTCCATCCTGATTCTTACTATTAGAGTAGTGTGACTAGAACAGTGTAAAAGCTGTTCAAAGCCCAAATTTTGTCATATTTAAGTTATTGTAATAGAGTTACCTATAAATTTCTGAAAATATTTTTCTTGAATAATTTAGTTCCCATGAATTTTATGAAATTCCCATAAAGGATGAAAGAGGCCTTTTACCCTCTTTCCAGTTAATGAAGAACCACACATTCTGGTTTGCTAATCATTTTATAAGTTGTTATATAAGGGATAATCATTATTCCTTATATTCTTATGAATTAGCTATTTGAGTATATAACTATGATGTTGCAGAAGAATTTGAAAGGTTGCTGTAGATTAAATTACAGAATGTATCCAGGCCTCCTCCCAAATTTTGGTAAGTGAATCTCCAGGACATCTCCAATAGAGGAGATTTTCAGAAGATGGTAGATCTTCTAAAATAGAGATAATACCATTTATACCATGGGATAAACAGAGAATTATCTGCTCTTGTATTTTCCTACCTAACCTTTGGGAACATAGAAAACCGACCACAGGCCATTCATTTTCCAATTGCTATATTTTACGTCAGAGAGATGTCTGGGTCAATCTGGGTTAAAGATATGCATCTATTAAACACTGCTGTAGCCACTTTTAACCACTCATGGGTATGCTCTGGAAGTGCAGTTCAGGTCACCTTTGGTCAGTGATGGAGAGGAGAGTAATAAATCACTAGCTCAAATAGACTTTTTGGGCCCAATTGAAGTCTCAGAACACATTAAGGAAGCAGCTTGCAGATAACAAGCCGTGTCAAGTGAACTGAAACTTTTTCAAGCATTCTGTCAGTTGGAACCTATCGATTTTCATAGGGACTATTAAACCAGGATTCCTGGAATAGGAACAGGGATATTTCTATTCAGTTTGTGACAAGTATCTGTCTACAAAAGAAAAAAGGTAGGGGATGGAATGTAAAGATCTTGGCCTGATTTGTATTCTTTACCACTCAAAGATCTATTCAGAAGTCTGAACATTCTTGTAGAGAATCAGTTGTTGCTGTTTGATTTGTTTTCTTTTTTGATAGAAATGCTGCTGGAATCTGTCACAATTCAGCTTGCTTATCTATCCCATCATTATATTGCTCTCTCATAGGTAATTGTTGCCTTTTAAAAAGTAAACACCATTATTCAGAGGTTGGCTGATGTAAAGGGTTGGGGAAGCGGGGAAAGGTGGGGAGCGGGGAGTACAGGCACAAGCTGGTATGCTGTTACCCAAAAGGAAACATCTTGCAATTACTCCATCAACTCAGGTTATCACATTGAATCCTCTAGTATTTTTACAAGTAGTGGGTGGTTGGATCTAAAGTGACTGTCACCCTTTACATGGAGTCCATGGGACAGAAAAAGGAGATGTATAACCATCCTAAAACAGAGGAAATCTTAGAGGGAAAGCTTAAGTTACCACACTCTAAAAAGAAAGAGACTAGAACCTTCTCGGAGAGCTGAGTAGGAAAGGCCTTGTCAGCAAAGCTGTGCCCGGCAGCAGAAAGTCGGAAGGCGTCCAAGGTCAGGAGATTGGAGCTGGCGAGTGGTACCCGTGGATGGCACCAGGAGAGCTGAGGAGCCAGAGGATCACAGCCTACCAGCCTCAAAGCAAACTTAGCTTTGGTATTTTAGTAAGAAGGGGAAAACCTATATATAGTTTTAACAGGGAAAAACATTTCCATGCATTTGATTTTGATAATTCTGTATGGTACACAGCTGAATGGCAGTTAAAGCTGCATCCATCCAGAGATGTCAGAGAACAGAGGAGAGAAAGAAGCTAACAAAAAGATAAAGTCATAGAACTCCCAAACCATTAATTTGCTAAAGGAGAGGAAATGAGTATGTGCAGAGGATATTAATTAGAAGAAATCCAAATAATTTTCAGTATTGAATTAGATTTCAACTATTTTCTTTTAAAGTAAGCACTCAAATCATCATGCCACTTCAGTAGTTTTAACAGTGAAGGAACATAGTGCTACTAAGAATGGAGACCATATTTAATTATTAAACACTATGCAGTGGTCCCTTCACACGTTAATGTGAAGCACCCCGTGGAGGGTTTTACTTATCAGAGTTTTAGAGAAGCAACTTGTGCGAAGTACATGATAGCATATAGAATTTGAACCCAGGGATTTTGAGTCCCAAGTCTGGGCCCTTTCTATTTATACAAACTAGGTCCTGATAGAGAAAAAGACTCCACACCAAAAAAAGTCAAGAATGATCATGGCTCAGATCTGGGACTGAAACTAGGTGTTGCTCCTTGCTAAGCTGATAAAGAATAAAAAAGCCTTTGTTGACACAAAGACACAGAGAAGCTTGACTGCAGTTTTCAGTCACATTGTGAAACAAGGGTAAATAATATTCCCTATGTTCAGAGTGTTGTTAAGACCTTTGTTTTCATTTAGTTGAAACCTTAGTTTAGTGAGTCTCAGCTTACAATAGTCAGTAAGGAAAGAATAATGGGGGTGTGCAACATACAAACTACACACATTGCTCGGCGTGAACCTTTTTTGCTCTTTGTCTTGATGGTGAGAGGCAGCGATGGCCCCAGGAGTGGCTGGGTATACAGAGCTCCAATTTCCTCTCTGCTGCAAATGTCAGTATCAAGGGATAAATTCAGTCAAAGCTATTCATACTTATCTCTCCCCCGGAAGTCTGAAAAATGTATCAAATGAATAGTTATACTACAGGGCTTTTTTCCCCACAACGTACCAAGCTGTCACTGGGAGGATTTTTCTTTGATATTTTGAAATTAAAATAAGCTAGAACAGTTTTTCCATTACAGCATCAGGACACATTTGGATGGCATGATCACTTTCAAGGTGTGACCTACAAAATAAAATGCTATAAACTGTAACTGATTTCTTTTATTATTAAGTCAAAGCAGATCCAAGGCTATTACCCTCATATTTTAAATTCTGACACATTTTTATGAAGGGGAATTTACCCACCACATTTGTATCTGCCAAAAAATTTTTTAAGTATCCTCTCTTTTCTATGATAGTTAAAATTCTTCCTGAGACTGGTACCCTGGATATCTAGGGGGAAAATATTTCAAATCTCTGGTCAAAGATATCTCAGGTTTTTTTTTCCAGTTTAGAAGTTTCTTTTAAGGTTGCAAGAGTTTCTTTAAGGTAAATATTCAGTGTAAGTTAAGCCCCCTCTTAGAGCTGTTTCTCACCCTATTAGCTTCTGTGTTCGATGCTTGGGAGCCTAGTCTCTACAGTAAGGACTCAGTGGCCATGTGGCACAGCCAGGGCCCAATGCTGACTGCACAAAAGATCCCAGTAGCTGAGAGCACTGGCAGCTATAGACAGCTGGAGGCACATGGGGTTGAAAAATGGCCAGATGTTCAGGAATGGTACTCCCGCAGCCCAGCAGCACCAAAGCACAGACCAGCCCAGTGCACAGGTCACAGGCCCCCTTTTTCACTGCCTTCTCTGAAACTTGACAGTCCTGGAAAGCATCGAAGAGGGAGTAATGCTAGGGCATTAGAATGGAATGTGTGCTTTATCTTCCCAGTTACACATACATGGAACTTTTAAACTCTGAGTCATTTAACCCAAAAGAGACCTAATGACATGTGAGGAGAGTGCATTGAGCATGTGTGCATCACCATGGAGAAAAAGATGTTGAGAAGTGAGTTGACATATACTTTAGTTTCTGATTACTGGAAGCATCTGGTCCCTTCTGGAGTTCACTCATATTAAGATGCTTCCTCAGCAGCAGAGGCAAATCCAGACCACCACATTGAGGAAGAATACTGCTCTGGAGCAACAGCAATAGTGGAATTTTTTTCAAACATTAAGATCTCCAGTATGCCTTTCTTTCCAATTCCAGCCCCAAAATATGATTATATTACTTTGGGGATCATTTAAAAGACTTTTTGTTTGTTTTTTGTCTGTAGCTTGTTCCCTTTTTTTTTTTTAAGGAATTTTTAGCATCCTTTAAACAATATTAACCAGGATATTTGAAGGTCTTGATTATCTTAGAAAGAACAGCCAAGGAGCTAATACTTCAAAGAGTGTCCAGGTTTTCCTCTGTGCAAAGCTATCCTCAGTAAGGAACTCAACTCCAGGATGTGACTGAGGAGGCTTCCAATGCCAATATTTCCAGGAGTAATTTTTGTTTTCATTATCAGACAGTTTACAAAATCATGAGCTTGTTGAATAGCACTTACTCAACTTTAGAACTAATAGAGGATCACTTAGTTTTAGGATCAAAGGGATATCTCAGGGCCTCTGAGAAAATTCAGCATTCTGCCCCTCACTTCCAATGGTTTGGGGACTGTGCAGCTGACACATCGCCATCCACCTGAAAGAGAGAGAAAATGAAAACTAAATTTTGTTGTTTGTTTTCATGCTTTCTTTGAAATTTTGACAGCATTTTGAAATGTACAGCTTTGACATGTGAAAGTTACTAAAAGACATTTAAATCTTGCAGTTTGTCACATTTCTAGTAGAACCTGAACTTCTTCAGGGCATGGCTGATACCCAGGTCTGTAGTAATCAGGTGTGAACTGTGGCCAACAGTAATTACTTAACTTAAGAAATGGTCTTAAAACCTTCTTGGAGCTTTACCCAAGTAGTGCAACTCCTATCCTAGTCTGCAAAAAAGGTGACAGAAGGTGTTTAAATGTAAATGTAAATGCAGGTATCAGTTCCCCTCTTTGATTACCATCAAGCAAGAAGCAATAAACTATATATTGGACATAGTTTAGGGTTTTGATGAAGTTGTTTTCTACTTTTAGAAAAAAAAATTTCGTGTTCATTAGACATTTTTTTCCTCTGCAGTTATGGAGTGCACTCATAAATCCCATTCTTTCTAAATTTGTTTTGTTTCAGTTGTAGTAGTTTTTATGGGAAGACTTAGAAAATTGGAAATGGAAGACTAGGAAATGTTTACTTTTACAAATCCTTTTAGGAAAGGCACTGAATGTCTACCATGGGCCAGGAGATTTCACATATATTCTCATTTAATCCTTGCAATGATAATGCTCTGGGGCATTTATTATCCCCATTCTATCCATGAAGAAATTGAAGTAGTCCTGAACCAGAGAAGTGACTTTATAAAAGACTCTAAATGGCAAAGCCAGGATTCAAATTGCATTTTTTTTAATGTACAACCAAGGATGTTCACTACAAAATGATTTATATTAGCAACAAATTGCAAGAAAATGAAGGTAGTCTTACCATAAGGCTAGCCATGGATGACACTAGCCATTAGGAAGCTGTTTTACATTCTTCTTAGGAATATTGGACATCCATAAAATTTTATGGTGTTGTTAGTTAAAAAATTGTGAGACATGACATTATATTTCCATATCGGAAATATGTAAAGAAATATGCACAGTTTAAAAGCTGAATGGGAATGAACAAAAATGCTAATGATAGCTGTGCTACACTGGTGGGTGTGGTCCTCACTCTTCTTTTTATATTTCACATTTTTAAAAAGTGTAGTTTTGATACTTCAATAAAAATGTATAATATTTGTTTATTTTCTTCTATCCCAGGCAACGTGAACCTGAACAGAGAATTTGGAAGGCTAACAATATGTTCACTTCCTACCCCAGGATATTCATTTCTTTTTTCCAAGGATCTGACCATTGAAGCTACCTCACTGGGGACTATGGGAGTAGGGATCCAGCAAGGCTTTTCTCTTGAGCTTCCTTCTGGTGGGCACACAGACAGAGCACTCACAGTTGCATCCCTGGAATTCCCTGCTTACCAAAGGTCTCACAACTCCTTCTTTGGAAATACGTAGTACACTCCAGTTCTCACTGTCATTATTTTTTAATTTTCATCATTTCATTTGCATTTAATCTCTTCTCTGTTTATGTTTGATACATGGATTGATCACATCAATTAAAGGCAAGGAGTGTTGTTTGAAGGAGACACCTTTTCTCCTTTTTGGCAGCTGTAGAAGCTTTGTATGCTATGATGGGGTTGACTAGCAGACATGGAATATCAGTACCTGCTGCAGTGGGTTTAGAAAGTCAGTCATTCCACCTAGCTTTTATTAATTATATTTCTTGGAACATTCCTTATTTACCTTGAGAGAATGCAATCATGAGTAAGTGGTACTAACCCTTTGTGGCTCACAGTTTGGAAATCATAAGCTACTATCCGTGCAGACTTTAGAAGATCTGGGGACTAGGTTCTGCCAGTGAGACAGTCATTCTCCACTCCATTGGTATCAGTAACAGGACAAAAATGTCATATAGACTTGAATGGCCAGAGGAGAACTGACTAACCAATGTTGTTAAGCCAGGGTTTATGACTTTGAGTACCTAGTCTTTTATATTCAAATACTAGCTCCATCCCTCATTCATTCATTCAACAAATTATTACATACCAGGCATTGTTAAATAATGCTGGGGATACTGAAGTACAGAAAATGGACAAAAACACTTGCTATTACAGATCTTATGTTCTGGTGAAACAAGCAAATAATGCATTAGTAATTAAACGATAACATTGATTTTTGCATGTTATTAGGGGATAGAGTGATAGGATTCATGGTGTGTGTGTGTGTGTGTGTGTGTGTGTGTGTAGTTACTTTTGATGGTGTGTCCTGGGAGGGCTTCTCAGTTACCCTGAAGTGAGAAGGCCTAGTGGAAGAGGAAGTGGCAAGGGTGAAGGCCTTGGAGCCTGGTCTAGTAGTTAAATGCCTGTGTAGAGAGAAAAATGACATTGAATCGAAAGGGTGAGGCCAAGCCATTCTGCATTTTATGGTCCATGGTGCAGGGTTTGCATTTATTCCAGGCTGAGTGGGCTGCCAACTGAGACATTTAAGGTGAGAGTGACATGATCAGATTTACATTTTGAAGTTACTGCCCTGACTGCTGTATGCAGAGGGAATGATTATAAAGGGTACAAATCAAAGTGGGGAGACTAGTTAGGAAGTATTACAATACTTCTGCAGCCTCTAAAGTAAAAGTCAGACCAGAATGACGATATGGAATAATCAATTTTGTTTGAAGAAGGAAGTGATCAAATATCATACCAAATGCTGCTGACAGGATAGGATGAGGTCAAAAAGGCAGCTGGTAGTTTGGCCCTTGGTGGCTCCTCCAAGGAAACCACTGATTTCTTTTACCAGAGAAGTTTTGGAGGAGTTCTGTGATGAAGCTAGGTTGGATTGCATTGACAGATATACGAAGGAGTGGGGAGGATGGGAGAAAGAATGCAGAGACCTCTGGAAGGGTTTTCTGTGGACAGGAGCAGAGATACAGTTTGGAAGCAGGAAGAGGAGTGAGGAACTCAGGGGTGAGATCTCTTTAAGGATAAGTCGTATTAAATCAGGATTATCCCCATATATTCTTAATACCAAGGAGAGATACAGAGATGAAAGAAACAGGAAGAAGAGCTGTATAAAGATATCAAGTCCTTTCAACTTTATATACCATGTTCTCTTCCCTCTTTTCTCTCCCTCTGTTAAGCCAAACCTCTTTCTGTTGAGAGTCTGGCATCAGCTGAGTCTTTTGTGTAAACTTTGTTGAGCTTGTTATTTCTCCCAGAAATATTTTAAGCTTGTTTCATTCACTGTAAAATAAAGGACTATTCCCTGTGAAAGAATTTCTGGCATCTTCAAGCAGGAAAGCTTAGATTTTAGAATCTGAGACTGAAGGAGCGGAGGTAACCTCCCTTGGAGAAGCTGCCCTGTTCTGGATCTGCCCGACCTGCAGAGGTTTCAGGTGCCTTCCTATGTGTCTTTCTTTCTGGACTGAGCTTCTCAGAGTCATTCTTGTCTTGCCTAAACTCTACTCCAATCTGTGGCTGTCTCCACCATTGGAAAGCTCTGTTTTTCTCCTTTTAACCTTCCTGCTGTCTTAGAGTCTGCAGGAGTACAAGGTTGCTATTAGCAGAACTATTAAACAATGAGTTTCACACTTTTCAAAACTAAGCTAATTTGGTTGAAATGTTTTGTCAGAGTTCCTCTTCCCATTCTGATAGAACAAGATTGACATTGTGCTAGTGAGTATTAAATGTTCAGTAGGAGTTTGGTTCCTCTACCACTGACATCTCCTTCCCATGCCAACCCCACCATGTCCCATGCTTGCCATTGCCTCTACCTCTGAACCTTCACTTCCTCTGTGAGCTGCCCCTTCCATTTTCCTCTCCACTGGGTCCAAACTCACACTGAAAGATCTGGGTGAAGAACATTCAAGACAAAGAGTATCAAGTACAATGTGGTAAGGCCCAGAAATGGGAATGATCTCGGCTTCTTCAGAGATCAACTGAGTGATTAGTGAGCTGGAGTGAAAGGGGACAACTGGGTGAGTTCAGTACAGTGGACAGGACCAAGATACTGTTAACATCTTGTGGAAACTGCTCTTCCCCAGTTTCTTCATCTCAGTAAATGGCAATTTTATTCTTTACATTTCTCAGGCTGAAAAACTTGTGGTCACCCTGAACACTTGTCTTTCTCTTACACCCCAGATCTGGTCCATCTTCAAATACCAGTGGCTCTTCCTTAAAATATCCATCCCCTCCTCAACCCCCTTCATCACTACCACCTGGGCGCAGACCTCCATCGTCTCTGCCTGGGTAACTGCCATAACATTGTATTGAGTCTCCCTGCTTTCGCCCTTCTCACCGACCTCCTCCCTACCAGGGTTAGAGTATCTTTTTAAAATGTAAGTAGGATCATGTCATTCCCCTCCTAATCTTCCAGCTATGTCTGACCTCCCTCATATTAACATGCCAAGTCCCTACCATGATCGGCATGGCCTGGCTTCTGGTCGCGAAGCCTGTTATCACCACTATGCTTCTCTGGCAATTTGCTCTGGCTAAACTGGCCTCCTCACTGTTGTTTGATTGCTCCAACCTTAATCATAGCTGCAGGCCTTCCTGTTTGCTGTTTCCCCATCTGGAACACTTTTCCCTCAGATCCCAGTGGTTGTAGCTCGTGTCACCTCTCAGAGAGACCTTCCCTAGCCATCCATCTCAAACAGCACCCTTCATCACCCTGTCTCCCTTACCTAAGCTTGTTTTCTTCTTCCTTAGTTCTCACCACTCTGGACCTTTTACTTATTTATTTGTTCATTTTCTGTCTTCACTAGAACATAAACTTCTTAGGCAGATTAACTGTTTTGTTCACTGCTGCCCTCTTGCCCAGAATAGCATCTGCACATAGGAGGTGCTAAAAATATTTGTGGAGTAAATGGATGAAATTAATTGGGTACTGATGTATATAGATTGATAGACTGGATGATGAGAAAATAGTACTCTCTTTTAATTGTTTATACCTTCTCAGTGAACTAGGGAGGGGAAGGAAAGAGGCTGTATTGAAAGTTAGAGGAGAGAAAATGTAAAATGTTCTATGACACAGTGAGAGAGCTGTGAGCCCCTTGAGATCTGGGGTCATAAGCTAAAAATGTGACCAGTCAACATGGTCACACATTTTCTTTCTGACAATTCAGTTCAGATGCAGAAACAGAGTAAAAGAGGAGCAGTTTAACTAAAATAAAGGGTTTTCCTTGGCAAGTCCAACAGAGGAAGGAAAGAGCAGAGGAGCTGAGGGAATGTGCATGTCAGTGCTTATCAGAAAGGACCATGGAATGTAAGCTAAGGAGGAGCTAAAAAGACAGGAGGTAGAAAACAGAGAGTGTGATGCTTGGAATCAATATTTTTGAAGTGGTACAACTGGTAATAATGATAAGGCCTGGGGTATGACCGGGGCAATGGGTTACTAAGGGGGCGTGGAGGGGGCAGGTGGAGGAAGAGATTGCTGGAATTGAGGAAATGGTAAAGAAACTGAGAGACAAGGATGCTGACGGGATTATCCAAGTGAAAGCAGAAGTTAAGAATGATGATAGTGGTTGAGATAAAGTTGCTAAACCTTCAGCATAGGATGGGTAACAAGGAGATGGGAAGGTGATTGTAACAAGGAGAGGTTGCAGGTTGTATTGGCTGTCGGCAGACATTTCAGAGCAGCTGGGGTTTTAGAGGGACAAAGGAGGAGATGTGGTTTGGACACAGCAATGAGCAAGAAGGATCCTCCTTCCAGGCCCTGTTATACATTTCCACCTGGGAGAAAAACAAGTCACCACTTGAGCAGACTGTGAAAATAGTAAGGCAATCATGAGATCCCCAAGTTTCTTTTAGGTCAAGAAGAGAAAAGGTTGGTTAAAATTAGGTTTGGTTAAAATTTTGTAGTTATTGAAGTTAACAGCATCTTGTAGAAAACCTTTTATTTTTATCTGTGTCCCACATTTGATTTTCATTATTCAAACAACCATCCTTAGCTTTCCAATCCTTCTAGGCTAAAACTATCATTCTTGAATTTAACTAAGTTCCAGTTGTGAAGTCTTTTCACCAATCATGTTAGTGTCAACATGTACTTGTTGACATGTCAGAACACAGGATGCTAATTTAAGCAGAAGCTATACAGAGGAGAAATGTGAAACGTTCTGGGCATTTATTTATTTATTTATTCATTAATGATTTATATTTTGCCTTTTTCCACAAAGGATTTGAGGAGCACAGTTATGTATTTCACATCATATTGTCTGGTCATTGTTCAAACCACAAATGAGCCAAAGAAGCCAGAGAAAGAATAGAGAGACACAACAGGAGATTATGGTCTCAGTCTCTGCAAAGAAAATGAGATGAGACTAAGCATTTTCTGTGGAAATGCTGTTGTACTTGACTGACTCACAGAAGCAGAGTGGTGATCTCTGCTCACAGAGGTCTGCCCGGCTTGTCTGGATCAAGGCCACATCTAAGATAACCAGGTGGCCCAAGTCTGCCAGAAATCTGGTGGATGGCCCCTCTCCTTCATGCCAGTTCGTCACCTCTTCTGTCTCTCTTCCTCATTCCGATAGTGCAGAAACTGGCTTTCCTTTTCTTTCCTGAAGTCCTTATAACGTTTTTCTCACATATTTTTCAACTCTTCCTGCCTCCTTTTCCTCAACCCTCTGAGCCCAGCACAGGAGCATATTTTCTGTGTGCCTTAATGAAGGCTCCATATTCAGTCAACCCTGTTGCAGGGGTGGAGCCGTTTTTTCCTGGCATTAGTCTGGAATTATACTTCTTATCCTTTCCTTTTTCTCCCCTGATGGAGGAGAGAGCAGAATTGAGATTTTGTTTACTATTAAGGAATCCTGAATTCTGTAAAGTTTTGAAACTCTGCACAACTGTATAGCCACTTTTATTAAACCATTTCACTAATTTTTATGTATAACCTTCAGAAAGTATGTTTAAAGTATGTTTTATATTGAAAGTATATCAGAAGTCATTAAAATTGGATGCTTCATAAATGACTTTATGAAGATGAAAGAAAATATTTCTTTGAATATTTAAGGTGGTTTAAATAGAAGAGCTAAAGTAAGGTTCTAGAGAAAAACTTCTTGTGCCCAGGCCATTTGATGATTGTCCACTTCATATCATCAACAAGAGCAATGAAACAGAATATCCATGGGAGACAGAGCTCTTTCTCATGTGCAGTAAAATACAGTAAATTGGAGAAGCAGGACTGTGATCCTACTGCTTGCAGTCTAGTTTATCTGGTTTACCAGACAAACACTCAAGGATGCCCTGTGATTGCACAGAATTCATTCGGGCCTCTTCAGAGTTCTTCCACCTGCCAGTCTTCTAGACCGGAAAGAGCTGGCTTGTCCACTGACCCTTTCATGCAACTAGGCCAGTCAGAAACACATCTGAAATTTCTGGCCCTTCCAGGCACTCCTAGATTTGAGTGGGAAATGACACCTCATGAGGAAGGATATGGCATCACAAGTGACTCCCAAAGAGGTTGGATATGACACCCATAAGCATGGAGAAGTTAACACTACAGGGTCCAGTTTCACCAGTGGGAAGCAGGACATTCCTGGGAGATGGATTCCCTCTCCTTCCTCCTTCCCACAAACTTCAAGGCGTGATGGCCTGATAGAGTAACCATGGAACAGTACTGTGTGGCAACTGGATGCAGCTAACTGCCTGTATGACCCGCTGTGTCTTTAAATCTCATGGTGACACAACATGCATTAATGAAGAAATATTTATTTTGTATTAGGGAGAAAATCCTTGCTGACCTGAAGAGAAAATTGGATAAAAACAACCATAGCTACTGTGTGATTCCTCTTACATGAAGCATCAAAAATAGTCAAACTCATAGAAATAGACAATAGAATTGTGGTTACCAGGGGTGGGTAAAGGGGAGATGGAGCATTGTTCAGTGGATATAAAGTTACAGTTATACATGGTAATTTAAGTTCCAGAGCTCTGATGTACAACATAATGCTGTAGTTAACAGTAAGGTATTGTGTACTTAAAAATTTGTTTAGAGTGTAGAGACCATTTTAAGTTTTCTTACTACAAACATGCACCAGAAGCTTTTGGAGGTGATAGAAGTTTATTACCGTATGGTGATGGTTACATGAACCCAAACATATGTCCAAACTCACCAAATTATATACATTAATTATGTGTGTGTTTTCATATCAATTTTACCTCTATAAGCTGTAAAAAGTAATTTAAAAATAATTAAAAATATAAATAATCTGTACCCAAATTTTCTTCAACAGCATCTTCAGAAACTGAAATGAAAGGTGAGGGAGAGCTCTTTAAAAGAGATTATTGGAGTCATCTGCCTGTTCTAGCAATGCCTCTTTTTCAAATATTTCCCATTCGATACAACTAAAGTGTCTCTTGTCCAATACTTTCATGAAACTTATGGCTGTTTTCACTAAGAAAAAGAACTTTATATAATGTTCTTCTATTACTCCTTTCCCCTAGACCATGCTATCTATGTCCCATGGACTGGACTGTCTTCACCACTGAGCGGCATCGGCAGCCTGTATATCACATTGTTACACCCGTGCACACTCTAATAAATCATTCTTCATTTTATATTAATGATAGTGTGTATTTTGATGGCTAGTAACTTCCAAGTCTTTCAGTGTAAACACTGTTTGAATGTTAGCAGTATTTTGATTCACAGAAAATGATCTTTCACTGGACAATGGAACTTTTAAAACAAAACTTTTTGCAACTTATCTTCTTTTATTTTCTGGTGACTTTATATAGAGGAGTATTATGCTCAAAATTAGACTGTAATATTCCTTTGGGAAAGGTCACATTTGTTTGTTTCATATTGTTTAATATGAGGCTGAGCACATAAAGACTATATTAGATCTTTATTATGGGGTCTAATTCATTATATAATCCATTCATTCCATATTCAGCCAAGAATATATTCAGAGATCCTTGATTCTCCAGTACCATGGAACACGTTTGCTTGTTTTCCTTTCTTTCCCCTTTTGATTAAAAACTTTAAAAATAAATTTAGGTGCATATATAGTGGGGTACATATACTAAAATGCACAAATCTCAGTGTACAGTTCAATACATTTTGACGTATGTATACACTCATGTGACCATCACCTGGATCAAGATGTCAAAGATATCAAGACATCAAATGTTCTTGTTTTTAAATAGATCAGATTTTTAGCTTTTTTCTGCTTCAGATATGAATAATATGATGAATGCTGCGGATTGTCTTCTCTCCCACAAAGCACATAGATCTGTGGGACTTTTTCCTAAATCTCTACTTCAACCTTCATTTTGACTAGAGCCATCATTTCCTTCAACTTATGTAACTGTTTAACACCAGAACAACTAAAAAGATTACTGCCCAGAAGTAGACAACTTTTTCAGTCACAAGTAACACTCAGCTTAAACTTCTTAAGGCATAAAGGTAATTTATTTGCACATATGACTGGGAAGTCAGAGTGAATCTATCATCATAGTTAAATCCAGGGGTTCAAATTCAAACAGTATAGTTTCTCTCTCTCTCTCTCTTTCTCTCAATCTCTGCCATCTCTGTCTCTTTCCCCCTCTGCCTCTCTGTCTCTCCCTCTCTCTTTTCCAAATGGCAGAAAGATGCCAGCAGGAGCTCCAAGCCTATATTCTTTAGTCTGATCTTTCAAAGGGAAAACGGAAGAGAGAGAGTCTCTCTCCACATGTACACATAGCAGGATGGAGGTACAAATGCTAGATAGTCTGCTAGACTCATTCACCAGCTAAGTGACTGCCTGGCATCACCTTTCCAGTATGGGATTCAAAAGAGTTTCTAGGAAAAATTCTGAATTGCTTTGTTGGTAGGATTCATTTGGGTTACAGGCAAATTGCCCAATTTTGAATGTTAAATATACTGATGACAAGGGCTTACTGCAAATTAATAGTTGCCAATTAATGATTTATATTGATCAGTTTGGGACATGGAAGAAGAGAAAGAAATACTTCAGGACCTTGCGCAACAGTAAAAGGGACGGAAGCAGTTAGCGCGGGAGTCTCCAGTGTGTGCCAACATTCGTTCTTCGGGAGAGCCTAGTCTCTCCCTTTCCCTCATCCCTGCTCCAAGGAGATGGCCCACGGCTCCTGGTTGGCTCTGTCCCAGTAGTACACCTCCTAGATACAGGAGTCTCCTGTACGGGCACAGGAAACCACAAGGCCATGGAGAACACTGCCTCTAGGTTAGGTGTGTACATGTGGAGAGAGACTCTCTCTCTTGTTTTCCCTTTGAAAGATCAGACTAAAGAATATAGGCTTGGAGCTCCTGCTGGCATCTTTCTGCCATTTGGAAAAGAGAGAGAGAGAGAGACAGAGAGGCAGAGGGGGAAAGAGACAGAGATGGCAGAGATTGAGAGAAAGAGAGAGAGAGAGAAACTATATTGTTTGAATTTGAACCCCTGGATTTAACTATGATGATAAATTCACTCTGACTTCCCAGTCATGTGTGCAAATAAATTACCTTTATGCCTTAAGAAGTTTGAGCAGAGTGTTCCTTGTGACTGAAAAAGTTTTAAGCAATACCTAGTTTGAATTTGTGCTCTGGTTCAGCTGTGGTTTAGTGGGATGGGACAGGCTGGTGAAGCAGCTTCCAAAGTTCTTGAGTCATAGAGAATTGGGTGTGTTGAGATTTGTGTTTCCCTTTATGCCTTTACTGTAAAAGTCCCAGAGCCTATCAATTTGACGTACAGCCACCTGGTTATTTCTTACCAGCTTGTTTTTCTCTGTTTACAGTGAATTCTCCCTCTTATGCCACCACCTCATATTAGTTTTCAGGTATAAAATGCATACATCATATCTTCAGACCCTCTTTTTAATCAAAATTTATAACTGATGCTGCACTTTTATATGGTATGTTTATGAATTTTTAGGAAGTATGCTGAGTTGCACAGACTGCCATGCAGAATGCATTTTTGTTTCCCAGTATTGTGAAGTGATTTTGATGATTAATTTTCTGTAGCAAAAATGTTTAAAAATACCCTGAGCCTTCTAATTGACCATATGAATGACCAAAACTTTTTTTACAGTTTAAGAGGCTTTAGCATGACCAATAGTTATTTAATTTTTTATTTGATTCAGTGGTGAGAAGGAGACTCGAAAATCTTTTATTGTAATGGGAACTCTTTTACAATTTCTTATAAACACTTTTCAAGACATTTATAAATGATGACTGTTTTGTTTATATAAGGTTTATATAAGCCTAGAGTTAGGCTCTGAAAAAATTATATTTGCCAGGAAAGAATATATAAAGTATATTTATATGTAGCAATCAAGTAAAAGAACATACAAGGTTCATAAAATTCCCTTGAATATTCCCCCTTTATTTTCAAAGAATATATCCTTGCTGTTTAATGTTTTCATTAGAGAATAAAAATTAAATGAATGAATGTTGTCATCAACTTGAAAGTTGTGGTTGGTTTATCATCACTGAAGCATGACTGGATTTTTCCTCAGTCCATCCTTCCTTCCTCAGGACATGTAACTTAAAGGATAAAATTCATTCTCCATTTAAAGCAGTCTCTTGGTTATGCCCACAGGGTGGCTGTGAATTGCACATAAAACCGTGCATGTCCATTTCTAAAACCATATGAACTCGGCCAATCTAAGAGTTCTGAACAACTCGAAGGGCAGAGACCATAGTACAAGCACAGGTATTATCTATGTACTGCTTTGATGGATTTTGTTGGAGGAGGGGAACACCTTTCTGACTGTTAGAGATCTTAAACCCCAACTCATTGTGATTAAAAGAATCAATCACTGGCATAGAAAGAAGCACTCCTAATTTTGGAATATCCTAAAGCAAATGGCTGTTGTCTCAAACATAGAGATTAAGTGGTAGACCAACTAAGATTCCTTAATGACAAGCCACAGAAACTAACTCTGGTTAACTTCAGTAGAAATGGAAATTTAGTGGCTCACATAATAAGAAAGTTCAAAGGGCAAACTGGCTTATGCATGGCTGAATCCAGTGGATTGCATTATGTCAACAGTACTCATTCTTTATCTCTTAATTTTTTTCCTGTGTTAGCTACATTTTCAGTAATGTCATCTCCATATGGAATCAGAAACGGTCACTGGTAGTTGAAGACTGTATTTTTTGGCTTACATAATTTCAGAGAAAAGGAGAATACTTTGATTATTTGAGCAAAATCTCTGGGGAGGACTTGATTAGCATGACTTAGGTCTGGTGGATTTCTTCGACCCAGTTCTGATGACCAGGGTACTCTGATTGGTTAGGCTGGGTTATGTGCCCATCTCTGTGGTGACGGGAAGGTGCAGTGATGGATAGCTTCAAAGAGTTTGGGACAGAGATCCATAAAACAAAGAAAGAAAGGAAGGAAAAGATGAGATTAACTTATGCCTTACTGGTGATCATAATGACTTTCAACAGGAAAAAGGCCATGTAAAGGGTCTACAAGCTGTGAACCATATTTGTATTTAGGTCTACTTTGTGTCCCAAGCAGAGATAAAAAACGTATCTGAAAAAAGAAAAAAGAGGAAGGAGATACAAGGGAAAAAGCTTACTAATAAGCCTCTGCCAATTATCTGATTCACCCAGGTAGTTACTGCTATTTCTGATTGCTTCAACTAAGACATTTCTAAGATGGGCGTTTTTTTTTCAGTTTCTGTCATTTTTGCTTTTTAGGTGGACAAAAAAATTGTCAGAACTGAGATAGGAGTTCTTCTTCGTCTCTCACACCCAAACATTGTAAGTAGTTTTTAACCTACTATTTCAAATAGTCTACAAAGTTACAGAATGAGATTTTTGTTCTTTACTGTCCATGCTGATAATGAGAAGGGGATTCTTCCACTACCATGGCCCAGCTCTTGTCCTCATCTGATCACATTTTTCAGTTCTGTAGCTGAATAAATCTTAAAGATAGCACCCTTTGAAAGAGTTTCAAAGTGGACAGATCAGCAGTATATACCATCTTTATTTTTGTGCATAGAAGGATAGCTAAAAACTGGAGAGTTTTGTTTTCACTCTAATAAAACACTGGCTTTTTCCTTTTGTGTGCCTATCCTATTAATATACCATTGCTGAAAAAGCATGTGAAGAAAATGCATTGCTTTCCAAAGTCATTTCAGTTTCCTTTGAGAGACTGTCTTCTTCAGAAACAATGGGAAGATCCAAATAAATGATGTCCTTGAATGGGAGAAATAAAATGTCCTTGGAAGCTCTGCTCTAGGCTATGCCCAGACAAAGGCACTGAGAGAAAGGTCTGGCAAGAAGCTTTCTTGAGCTAATGAAGTGAAAAGAATAAAATTATTTTCCAGGCCATAACTTGTTTTTATGAATTGAGCCAGCTACTGAAAGAACATATTTTACCCATTTCTCCGAGAAAGTTGTGGTGTCCAGGAGGATGACCTGAACTGATTTAGAAGCGAGGCAAATTGCCTGAAACTTAATATAGAAGTTAGCAAAGCTTTCAGCTATACATAACAGAAAACCTCAATTTGGTGGTCTACGAAGATTTTCCTTATGTCACAAGGAATCAGACGGCGGGCACCTGCTAGCATTAATTCAGCTCCTTGGTGACCCCATCCAGGACCCAGATGTCTTCCACCTGTTGCTTCTACCATCCTCAGTGTATCGGCTTTCACCATTATGTTTTCCCCTTGTGGCCCTAAACTGACTGCTCCACCGCAGTCTTCCCAAGTCTTCAGGTCTATATTCAAGACAGAGAGAAGTGAAAAGGCCTCACCAGCAGAGTCTGATTAGAAAAGTGAAAGCTTCTCCAGAATTTCCAGCTGCAGTAGAATTCTTTTCAGTTTTTATTGGCCGGAGCTCATCATAAGATCACCCTTAACTGCACAGAGACTGGGAAATTAGGGAACAGGGTTTTTATAATTTTCATAACTGGCTTAGACCAGTCATGATCTATAATTTGAGGACAGGCTCCTAGCTTTCCTAAACAAAGTTAGAGTTCTATTTGCAATAAAGTAGGGGGCAAAGGGCTTTAGGTAAGCATTTAATTAAATTTGCCACATACAATCAACCACTGCCATCTTTTTTCTTCTGAGGAGAAGTCAATGAGGAATTTCCCTCAAACGTGTTCAGTCCAGGTCCCTGTATTCTTAGGTGTATTGGGGACACAATACCCCAAACTGGATGGATTGTCTGAATGTGACAAACACCCTGTGATGGTTAGTCAGATCGCTGCCACCACTACTTTTCTGAGGATCCCTCCCTCCACCAGCAACCTTTTAGCTGTTGAGGGATGTTCTTTCCATACAAACAGACTTTAACCTGGTCCTGTTCTGCCTCAGACCCCTAATACCAAGTTCCTTCCCAGGAGAAAGAGGCATTTTCATCTCTAGCAACCATGATGATTAAAGTGGTTTAGGATGTTTGGTTTCCTTTTTTTTCAAGCTCTGGAGCAACTCAGAAGTTGGGATGTTTTGGCAAAATTTAGGAAGTGTTTTTAAGGCAGGGACTTATCAAATGTCAAAAGGAAAAATACAAAAGCTCAAAAGGACCACTGAAGAAATGAGATTACTGATTAAAACAAACCAGAGTAACAAATGGCTGCCTGTTGTTAGAAAGAGTTACCTTTATTAACAATAATCCAACATATTACTATTACAGAATACTAGTAATACAGTAGTAATAATAGGGTTGTTTTAGCTATAGTTTTAGCTATTTCCTAGAAAGATGAAAATAAGGAATTTGTTATTTATTTTTTTTATATCTTTCCCCAGATAAAACTCAAAGAGATATTTGAAACCCCTACAGAAATCAGTCTGGTCCTAGAACTCGTCACAGGAGGAGAACTGTTTGACAGGTGAGTTGGCCCTAGAAATCTCACCACAGTAAAGTTTTGCCTCCAGTCACCAAAAAAAATCAAAGGAAACTTTTCCTGAAATTTTTCATCATGGTATATCATACCATTTAATAAATTCCACTAAAATGAATCTTAAAAGGAGTGTAGGAAGAAAGGAGAGTGGTACTTGATAAGATGCTGGGTAGATGAAAAATCTAGGATATATAGTGAGTATAAAGAAAAGTACTGTAAAATCTATTTACTTTTGCAGGCATTTACTTCCCCAATAAAAAACAGAATACCTAAAGTCATATTAAATCCAAGCTAAATAGTAAGATTTATAAGAATATTTTTGTTAGAAATTATTTGATGAGATTATTGAAAAGATAAACATGTATTCTCTATTATGATCCAAAAGCTCATAAAAATCAATACTCCCAAATAATTATTTTTAGGCCTACTATCTCTATTAGGCTGAGTAAGAGTTCAAAGTTGCAGAGTAAAGCATATTCTGCTAAATTCAATTATAGCCAATTTTAGTCCTCTGTTCATATGTTCATCACTCAAGGCAGAGGTTTGAGGATGGCAGGAAGTCTGCCTGGAAATCGGGTAGAGCATAATACATGCAAACCATTTGTACAAGAGACACGGCTTTAATTTTCTGTAGCTTTCCCACATTCCCCATCTTCTCAGGAGAACTGCCTGTGTAGCCTGATGGGCTCTTGGGAGCCCTTTGCTCTGCTCATCAGGGTGATCAAAAAAGAATGAAATTGAAAGAAGACGGAGAGATTAAGTAGGTATATATTAGGAATGGTGTGCACTGACATCCAGTTCCTGTTGGTTAAAGAATGGGTTAAGAGAGAAGTGGGCTGCAGACAGGAGACAGAAGAGAGATGGAGGGCAGTGCCAATATAGCAGAGTACCTATAGCACAGTAAATTCTCAATAAATATTTGCTGAATGAATGAATGAATGGGTGAGCAATAGCTACAATGAGTGGACTCAGAACAATATCTAAAGGAGAGAGGTTTAGAATATGTTGGGACAAGGGAACTTCTACCCTTCCTTCCACCCCAATTCCACCCAGTTAAGTTTGCTGCCTCTTCAAGAGCTTCCAAAAGTGTTCATATTGGTTTGCAAAGCTCCTGTCTGTTTTTGATATGACCCACTGCATATTTGGATCATCAGGTAGGAAGGAAAGAAGTGACTCAGCTCAACTGGAGCGGCATATGTATTTTTAACAGATACACAATATTGTTCATATATATGTTGAAGTTTTCTTAGAAAAAGTTATGTGAATTATCAGAATTTAAAAGTTATATATTTTAACTACACTCACTGTTTACAAATAAGTGAATCAACTTGGAAGTAAGCATCAGTAGCCTAAATATATACTACTTGTGGCAACTTGCTGATAGGCTCACAGTTCTAAATCCTGACTCAAAGGACAGATAACTAACCTTCAGTGATTTGCTTAACTTCTCTGAACCTCAGAACAGATCTGAAGTGGTTCTGTGCTACTAAGGGAGCTGCTGAGGAGATACTCTGATCCACCATAAGGACTGTCGTGTTCTAAAACCATCATGTTCCCACATACTTAGTGAAGACTTTTTTAGACTAATTTATTAAAATTTTGCCGAAATTGCCAATAATGGATCCTTTTTCAACATGTATTTGGCTGACTCTTTCATGGATATACCTTCTTTATGTACATAATAGAGTAAATTTATAGTTGGGTTCAGCTGGCTGTAGAGTCAAGAGGCCTCTCTAAGAAGAATTTACATATTTCTGTGCTAATTATGGTCTATCAGAGGGAAATCTCATGTTCTTTAGTTGTAAATAGTTGCTGAACAGGACTGTCACACTAAAGCTGTCATCTACCAAAAGCACTTACCTACCTACCTCTATTTGTTCTTATTATTTTGGAATCAGGGGTCCCTTTTCCTCCTTCCCAACCTTTCTTTCATGAAAGAATTCTGGTTCTCTCATCTTGTAGTCTAGTTGATTTTGATGATAGAGGTTATTCAGCTCTAGATAAAAATGAAAAACTAAATGTTGATAAATTTCATTTACAGAGATAAGTGGATGAAATAGTCAGACTTAAAAGAAGACATCTAAAGAACGGCAGATAGCCAGTAAAGCACTCAACCCTCATGGTAACTCGTGTGGTCTCAGATGATACACTTCCCCCAACCCCCGCCCCGAATATTGTTCACCTATCTGTTGCCATATCTGAGATGAATTTGGTTTCTCCATTAGTTACTTAGTTCTACAGTTATCTTTAAAATTGTATCAAGCTGAAAATAAGTATATCCTGCTGAAAATACCACCTATGTATTTCTTTCTTTCTTGAGAGTTAAAATCATAATATAGTCTCTTTTTTCCATAGGTAAAAAATGAAATTCATTTAATTGTGATGATAAAAATTCATTCCTGGTCTGATGATAGCTCTAATAGTTTATAATAAATAAATAATGGAGCAGTTGATGAAGAGAAAATCATGTTAGTCCATTATAATCAAATAGTTATATTCTATTGGGAAAAGATCTCTTCTATGGCACTTCTAAAAAATTAAACAAAGTAAAAATCCAAGTGGAACTGCTGTTTCATGTAGAATACAAATAGTAAATTGCAAAGGACAGTGGATTTAAATTTTTGGAATAAAAATCAGTGATTTTCTTGTGCCCAAGAAAATCCCCCCAAAAAACCCTGTACAATATTATGCTTATCATGGGAAAAAGAAAGCTCGCGAGATTTCCTGTTCCATCCTTCTCAATCTAGTCATAACTAATAGAAATTTATTGAACTCTTTAAGTGGACAAGGTATGAGGTTGTTTGCCTTAAGAGTAAATTTTCAAGGTCTTTTTGGAGAGAATTACATTTAAAGGCAACAAATTTTAGCAGTATTCTTATAGTTGCCTAATTAAATTTTTTTAAAGATTTTTTTCCCTAATTTTTGTCTAACTCCAGTATCAGACTATCTTGTGGATTCTTAAATTGTCTTTTTTTCTTTTTCTGTTTTCTCTTTTTGTCTTGGCTTGTTCAAGTGCCATACATTATGCACAAAAGGTTTTAGAATCTGAGACTTGAAATGATACTACTTCTAGAAGAGCATATTTTCTTTTGTTCTGGCGGGCGATTAAGGTAAGGAACAGATCACTTTAATCCAGTCAGGTTTTGGGCGATTCAAAGCTGGACTTCCTGAGGGCGGATCTATTTCTTGTCCACTCTTACTCACAGAGTTTTGCTCTTTAAGGATTCCAATTTAAGCCAGAGGATTTTGGCAGGGCCCCTTTCCTTGACAGACCCTAAATGTCAACTTCTGTTCTTTCCACCCTGGAGATGGCCAGAAGCTTTGTTCTTCTCATCAGCCTGCTAAATCAGCTGCTGATTTACAATCAGGAAATGCCTTTAAAGGGAAAGCAGAGGCATCAGATGTTAAGTTTGCTTTCCTGGGTTTTTCTTCTCTACTGGATCTTGGCTCCTGAAGCCTTACTTCCTGATAACTCTCTAATGTCTTCAAATATATTTTTAAAGAAGATTTGATTTAACTTGTTTTTATTGTTCTTGACTGGAGGCTTGTCTACCCCACTGCTGCTGAGAGCAAAAATTCAATACATATGATCTTTAAAGTTTTTTCATAGACACTAGTATGTTTTCCATTTTAATGTCAACTCTTTGGGGCAACAGTATGAAAACCTTTGCCCCCACTACACAGATGTGGAAACTGAGAACAAATAATAGTAAATAATCTTCCCAATTAGGCAACTGGACTGTCCAATTTTGGTCCAACTCTTCCTTCTCATATGGTTTCTTATTAAATCCAGTTGATCTCTTTCAAGTCACTCCCAAGAGAGTAGACTATTGTATTTATGGAGAATCTGTGATGTATTGGTTGGTCCTGTGCAAAGCTATATATGTATTTAACTCAATCACTTTTTGAGTTTTTGAGGTATTATCTCCATTTTCTCAAGAGTATAAACTGAAAAAAAATTGGTAAGTCACAAAGTCAGGCATGCAAATCATGTCCATCTGACTACAAACATCTGTTTTTTCATTTCCCAAAACTGAAAATATTCTTTTTTAAAATTACAAGTCATCAATGTGCAAGAGAAGTAGTGGTTACATTTGGGGACTATGCATTTAGTCTATCAGTTACCTGACGGAAGTCCACTATATCAATTCTAATCACCATCTCTACTTCAACATTTCTTGGTCTCCTACTCTTGGTGGAAATAAGTGAAGTTTTCAGGACATTGTCATCAGGAAAAGATTCCGGAAATAGAACTTAAGGTTTTTCTTGCCTCAGTCCATAGAGCTGCATCATGGCTGGTATTCTGGTTAACCAAAACTCAGAATATGTCTGAATTTGTGAAGACCATGTCAAAAATTAATTATTAATATAATTGTAAAAAGTGAAGATCTATGAGATCTGATTGTCTAAAAAGGATAAATAGTCCCTATAATGAGACATTTTTTAGTATCTTTTGGAGTTCTAGCAGTGGCAGAACATTTACTAACCATGATTTCATTTAATCCTCATAGCAACACATATACAGGATCAGCCTTGACATATACATTATATAGACCAAATAACTGAATTAGAGAGGTCCATTAACTACCATTAGGTCACTCAGCTTTTATCAAATCTAATAATAATGACAACAAGAGTAATTAAATGAGATTGGAATCAAGTACATAAGAGTCCAAAGCACATTATTATTTCTATCATGACATGCTGCTCCTGTGTAAGTAAATGCCAACAATCTTAATACTTAAAAATAAAACTTCAAATTAGTAATGTAATATTTTATCCTGCTTGAATGTTATCCTAACTTAACCATCAATATGTATATAGTTGTTTTTTGACCATATATATGTTAAATACATCTTCTCTCTGCCATTTTATCTGGCTGCATGTGAAGAAAATATGTATGTTGATTTGGATTACACTTACAGTCCACTTTTCCTGGAAGCCTGGCTAGGAGAGGAGAGGGTGGGAACACAGGAAAAATGGAAGCTTATTTGTTATTTGCTTATTTATTAATTTGCTGATGGGAAGGAACCCACAAGATGGAGAAGCAGGAAAGCTCTATGAGGGGGACTTATATTTGGGACAACATCCCAGAGAAGACAAAGGGAATAAAATCTAGAGTCAGATAAAAGGATTTGTTTAATACAGAAAGATTTCTCTCTTTCTCAGAAGCAGAGTCAGGATACAGAAGGATCAAAGGACCTAGAGTAGTCACTGCAATTTTGAAAAAGAACAAACTTAAAGGACTTACTGTTGGGGCTGGTTTGTAAATCCATCCTGTCTGCAAACTAATAGCCTGTTACACATCCATAGATGTTGGAAAAAGATGTGAGACTCCTGGATCATAGACAAGAGAATTTACTACTCATGGCACAGCAGACATCATGGGCATCAGCAAGTCCATGCCATTTCCCCTTGCTCTTCAAGTTCCATGGGGACAGCAAGGCAGCCTCACGTGGATGCCCACACATGGAGTGGGGTGTATCCCAGGAGAGAACATAAATGTCCATAAAGTGTCAAATGAATAAACAAAATGCACAGTGGAATATCATTCACCAATGGCAAGGAATGTTCCTTTGATAGCCACTACAGTGTGGGTGCACCTCAACAACATTATGCTCAGAAAAAGAGCCAGACAGGAAGGATTACACATTTTATCACTCCATTTATATGGAATTTACAGAAGGAGCAAATCTGTCAAGACAAAAAGCAAAGCAGAGGTTGTCTAGGGCTGGGAATGGGAGTATGTTGGAGGAGGGAAGAGTGTAAAAGATTTAATTAGTTCAGACTTGATAGGCTCTAGTTTTCCAGGATTGATGTGGAAGAGAAATTTATCTCCTAACTATGGCTGGGACAGAATGGAATAGGGCACTTGGGGAAAGAAGTGGTGAAGTTGGAAGATGGAACGTGAGAACAGACAAGGGCAAGGATGGGAACTGTGTGGGGCACTGAGGGTCTGCTGAAGCCAGGGCCTATGTGTTTTGGAGAGTCTGGTCTGTGGGATTTTATACTATTGTCTAAACCTCTCCATATCTTCTGTGTAGTTTTTTAGAACATTCCCTTGATTTTTTATCCTACTTCTTAGTTTTCTCCTCCCTGATCTCTTTCCCGAGTCCCTCTTCCTCCTTCCATCCCTTCGCTGTCCACCTTTCATCCCTCATTCTCTGTAGGTAAATTGGACTCTCCTGTGGTTTCATCCACATTGGTGACTATTAGTCTTAATAGAGATTAAAACAGTATTTTCAAGAATCCACTGGACATTTTCACCTACACATCTCTTCAGACTCTTCTAAATATGTCCTCAAATGAACACAGCATCCTTCCCTCAACTCTCAGTCTTGCTTCTCTTCCCTTCCTCTGTGAACTGATTTACCAGCTAAATAAATAAATTTTTTTTTAAGCATACAAATTTAATATACTTCAGGAGAATTCTTAGAAAAAACACCTGTACAGACTAGGATGCCATCAATGAAATGAGAAAAGGCAATGAATGAAGCTTATAAAGGGGTAGTAGATTTATACAGGTAACAACAGAATTCATTTTAGTGTAAGTTTGTATGTAACAGCATGATGTATTGGGAGCCCTTAAGGCTTGGATCCTGAAACTCCTATTATCTGGGATATTTACCGTATGTCATTGATCCTTCAGTCCACGGTCTCATCAGACCAGTGTCTTTCTCACATAAACCTACAGTCGTCTAATAACACCTGCATTTGAGAAAAAGCTGTCATTGGTGTGGAGAGCAGTAGGGCTCCTGATCTATGTGCCAGGAAGTCTGAGGGCCTCAGGGTGTGGTCAGAACAGGGCTCTTTAACTTCATTGCCTGTGCTAACTGCCAGGCTAGAGATGTGCTTAATTCAGTTTGCAGCAATTAAGGTGACAGAAGCAAATGAACAAAAGTCATATTTGAAAGCAGACCCAGGGAGAGAAATAGGCATCGCCTGTGCTTTCTCATCCTACAATTTTAAAATGATGAAAAGGAAAATAGTCCCAACTGTGGGGAAGAGGAGCATGTGAGCCAACACAGCAAAAGTGGAAATAAAAGCCATAGCCTTGGAGTAAGAAGGCCTATTGAGGCCTGAGAGCCCAAGGAAATACACCCCACTGTGCTTCCTTCCCAGATCTCCAGATGTTTGCCAGGCCCACCAGTGACTTGGGACCTGTAGGAACTGGGATCCTAGGGTAGCCTTTTGGGTCAGTGTTGTGATTAAATCCTAAGAGAGATTTTCTTTCTAGCACTGAGTCTAGCCCAGCCCGCAGTGGAACGATGGGAAGTTGTGTGGCATGGCAAACTACACATGGCTCTAGCCCTTTAAAAATGATTTTAAGATGCTGGTAGCATCTTCACTGTCTTCTTACTCTTTCACATGAAGAGGAAATTAGTTTACTAAATATGAAGAGAAATACATAAAATAAGTATATTTAAATATAAAACCCAAAAATATCAACCCAAATTATCCTATTTTTACAGTGGTAAAACCTCTATAATGATTGAATATTTCATTGTTTCTAAAAGTTGAAGTCATTAGTATATTTTGCATAAAGTATAACTGTACATGCATGGCCAATTTCATTGGCAATTTTTTATCTGAATTCTTGCTAAATTTTAGGTAGGAATTGTTAGGTGTTGCTTCATGAAACAAGTACTCTATTTGCTGAATTGAATCACTTTCAAAATAAGTTCCTAGAAAGATTCATGTTATTACAATAACATCTAGAAACTATGTAACCCTGAGCTTCCTAAGACCAGAAATAACCTTTCCACCACTCGCATTTTGCTCTGGGAAGCATCTGTATAGCTGTTCTCCCTCTGCACCCAGGGCCAATGTATTTGTGAAGAGCCTCACTTCCTAGTCTGGTGCTTTTATTCACCATGTGCAAGAACATAAGCAAAGGGGGCATCCAAATGTCCATTATCTGAAATTTTTCTGGCATCCCTTCACTTGGCAATTAGTATTGATTCCACAAATATTTATTGACGCCTGTGATGAGCAAGGCTTGGAGCTCAGTTCTGTGAGTGATCAAAGCAACAATCTAGTGAGAAGACTGAGAATTTTGCCACAATACCCTGCAGAAGGTGCTGAACAAACATATCAAGTGTAGTCATGCTACCTAAGTGGAGGAAAAAAGGTTGTTAAGACTTCATTTTCCTTTGTTTGGTCACTAATGTCTTAGCTTACAATCTTAGTTTTAAGTTGTAAACCTGCATTTGCAACTTGAGAAGTTCACTGCTATTAATATTTCTAGTCAGCCATGGGTGGTCTGGGTGGTAGTTCAACTTATAAAATATTTAAAATTCAGTGTCTGAGTTTCAGAAACCTAACTCTGTGACACTCTGATGAACAAATCAACTGGGAGCAAAATTCCCTTTAGCAGAAGGAGTGTGAAAGAGAAGCGGTTGAGCTCTGACGGGAAGGTCAAACTATGGTGTGCTGCATTCACGCTAAGATGAGGTGGGGAAGGTGCCTGCATCTGTGCTCCTCTGCAACATGTCTACTCCAGAGACTTCTGACAACAGAATCAATAAATCTCTTGGCTGTACAAATCTGAGTATGACATGTATTACATCTATGGTGATATTCTGGTTAATAATTTCTCTATTAATCTGCGGTCATCCTGAGGCAGGACTCAAATCTTGTTATTTACATATCCAGCAAATGCCTGGCTCTCATCACACAATTAGAAAACACTGGTTAAATGCCACTACCCCATGCTCATACTCTAAGTCTTTCTGTAGTCACAGTCCTTCTACTTAGAACAGTCTCACTATTCTCCAGTCCAATGCACTCCCCTACACCTGTCCCGCCCCCAGCTGTCACCCTCCCTGCAGCTTCCAAACACCCTTCAGGTCTGAGCTAAGACACAGCTGCCTGTGGTAATCCTTCTCCCACCCTGCACAGCCTCCAGAATAGCCTACCTGCCCTTCTAGGAGCTCTCAAGTCATTCTCTAATGACTCTGTCACAGTGTTTAGCACACTATGTTGATTGTGTCTGTCTGTTTATACCAAGAGAAACTCCCTGGGTGCACAGGCCATGTCTGGTCACTACTGAGTGCCCATCACATTATAGTCACTCCATAATATTTATTGAATAAATGAATGAATGGATATATCTGTTAGAATGCATTCTCTCCATTAATTAGATGAAATATTTTATTAATTTAACATATATTGTGGACAATTACTGAAATGTCCATGAACTGTTCTTCTTACACCTACTTCCCTTCCCTCCATGCTACCTGAACACAGCTCACAAGAAAACTTACTCCTCTCCTGGCAAGTCCCTAGACATTCACACAGGGACGAATTCTGAACACAGGCATTTAACCCTAAATTATACCCAAGTGAAAATGCATAAACACCAAATTTAGACCAAAGCTTGAGACTTTATAATGAACCAAAATATAGAGAGGAATTCCAGTGGGTAAAGCATTGCCTCTCCATGGGGTGGGGGTGCCCCTAAGAATTCATGTGCATTTAACAAACAAAGAGGATTTCTCCTCAGGGACTCTGCACATGGTTGCACAAGTTGACTCTATGTAACCCCAAGGAGTACTGCTTGCAAAGGCTGTGCTATGAGTAGCACCCCCTGAAGGGAGACCACAGAACAGTTGCATTAAAGCTCCAGCCTTGGTGAATGACTGGAGAAAATCTGTCCTGTTTTTTGCAGGCCAGGAGATAATTGATTTTATCCTCCTCCAGGGACAATGGAGGATGGAAAGAAAATATCAACCATTCTTTCCCATCATCTTCATAATAACTCCCCTTCTTTAATAGGACCAGAGAAAGCCAAGATGCTAAAGCTGCAGGTGTCAAGCAGAGACACTAATTACATTTGTGTAGGCTGATGCATGTACCACAAAATCCGTATTTAGAATGAAATGCAGAGGATGATGTAATGTAGCCAAAGTTCCCAACTTACTGTGACACAGTATTCTTTCTTTTCCCCTTCTCTCGTACCTAATATTAAAATGCTCAGAAAGAATGGTTCAAGAAATTATTTCAATTAAAATTTTTGTAAGTAGACTGTGTAACTGAATTATGAACTGGGAAAATGTGTGCTCTGGTAAGGAAATATCATGTGAAAGTTGAGTTTCAAGAGCCAATTAATAATAACACCCTGAATGCTGTCGTCTATTTTCACATTTTATATGGCCCTGGAGCATAACTGGTATCCAATAAATAAAGAAGTGAGGAGGGATATTCTATCTTTTGCATTCTGAAAAGTTGATGAATTTGTGTTTATTGACAATGTTGTAAATAACTGAATGAAGAAAATAATTGAAATTTCTGTATCAATATTGTTTTTTGGCATCTTGATAATTATGTTCATTGAGATATTTTCCTGTAATACCTATTTTTATTTTTGTCATATCTGTTCCATTCCACTTTTCCTCACCTCCCATCCCTTATTTTGGAAATATTTTATAGATTTTAAATACAACTTTTAACAGCAGCTATTTCAAGAACTTACAACTTATTGCCACAACATTAAAAAAATGGAAGATACTTTCTGAAAGATGAGTGTGCTAATAAGGTATTAACAGCTTAAGAAAAATTTCAACACAAAATTACAAAAACTGTTAAAGTTTTGTCTCTTTTACGTTTTGAACTGACCTTTCTCAGACATGCCTTTACCACAAACTTTTTGTCTGCTAAAAACATCTTCTTCAAGTTGGTAATCTACAGTGTTATAAAAAATGTGTTTTCTCTTGAAATTCAGGGAAGATAGACATGGCAACAAAGTAGTTTTTGAGCCTTCCCAAGTATCGCCATAAGAGTAGACTGAGAAACTAGGATAGAAAACCCAGAAGCTCACAGACAGCATCTAGAACAAAACCAGGTGACAGGGTGTCTCCTCGAAGCCTAGAATACGAGCAACTGGAGACAAATGAATGGCAATTGCAAGAGCCCTGTGGTGTTAGCATCTGGTGAAAGGACACAAAGGAAGTGGGAGGACCTGGGCTAGACCTTGGAATAGGAGAACCCTCACATCTCCAAAGCCTTCACACCACCGGCAAGTAGGATGCATCAGTACAAGAACAGGTGACACCAGGAGGGCTTTTTGCCATCCAAACTTCTGAGAAGTGCAAGGGCTGCACCCACAGTGAGGTCTGAGGTACTCCTGCAGTCAAGAGCCTGTGAGCTCCTGAAACTAATATCCAAAGCCCTTTCAGGATAATACCCCATGTTTAGGAGAACCTCCGAGGAAGAGACTCCAGTAATCACAGTAGAGATGCATAGATTTAAGGGAATGAAGTTCCAGATAGAGGAGAAGAAATCTCAGAAAGTACAAGATCATATTTTTTAATACATCATGAAAATAACCAGAAAGTCAAAATCCATGAAACTGGAGAAGATATCCTGACCCATCACTCTGTCAAAAGGTCTAAAAAATCAATTTGGCTTAAAAACAAACAGCAACATGGTAGTGTCTCAGTTAATCCCAATACAAAATGATTACAGGGCACAGAAAATAAAGAGCAGAGTAAGGTTCCTTTAGGCAGTGAAAGCATGCCAGGACGATATGCCCACAAAATAGGTGAATCTCTTGATATGGCAAAACAAAATTAAGAAAATCCTAAAAGAATACTAAAAAGCAAAAGTAGAAAAACTCATTTGTGTGTAATGACCCACCCCAAGAAGAAATCCAGAACAATGAAAGGAAACAAATACAAAGCATTTTTATTCAGGAAAACCTCCCTGAAATTTAAAAAAAAAGCCTTTAACTTGAAAGAAAAATTCCTTTCCCACCTCCATGCAAAAAGAGCAGGTCATTTATTTGGAAAAGAAAAGCAAATGAAGAGAGACAGAGAGAAAGGAGTGAGGAGCTACAGGTAAAAAGAGTAAGAGATACATCAATCCATCAAACTGTGTGGACCTTATTTGGATACTGACTCAAACAAACAAACTTTAACATGTTCGAGAGAACTGGAAATTAGAGACACTGTATACTTGATGATATTAAGGAATTGTACATGATAGGTATGATGACATTGTAGTTATGATTTTTAAAAGATCCTTTATCTTTTAGAGATACTTCCTTTAATATTGACAAAAAAGATTGTATGATGTCTGATATTTGCTTCAAAATAATAAAGAAGGGAAGCAGCTAATTGGCTAGTAAAACAACACTGGCCATGAATTAATAATTATTGAAGCTATGTGACAATTACATGGGAAGTTTATGGTATATCATCTACTTGGTATATGTTTCAAAGTGACTTGCAATACAAAGTTTAAAGATAAAGAATTTTTTGTTCTCAAATAGGATGGACAGTTCAAGTGTAGGCAAAATAAATGTTTACTTTCCTAAATAAACCAAAATATTTCTGGGGCTCCATTTGTGGAAATCTTTCCCTTGGTGCTAAGGTAGCCTGTTGCAAGTGTTTACATGCATTTTCCTTAATGTTAACTTAACTCACTTCTTTTAACACCTACTCAGCAGAAATCATGTGTCTAAGAAGCATTTCATGTTTTTTTAGGATTGTGGAGAAGGGATATTACAGTGAACGAGATGCCGCAGATGCCGTGAAACAAATCCTGGAGGCAGTTGCTGTAAGTATGAAGTGATGGTACTAGTGTCACTCTTGGTCATTTCTTCCTTTTACAGAATCTCATTTAAGAAGTGCTGTATCTGCGACAAGCTTTAACATTAACAGCAAACCAGTATGAAGAATTAATCAGAAAATATGCTGGGGAAACTTAGATTTCTTATTAACTACGCCAACTCGGAAAGCTGCAGGCCTCCTGTGTGATGCCTTCCGTTTGTTAAAATATTGTCCATTCTGCACCATGAAATCAAACCTGACTGGGTGCCTATAGTTGTTCTTTTCTCTTTCTCTACATAGCTTGCATTGTGTATTGTTTTTATTGTTGGGAAGGGCAGTAGAGGAAGGCTGGATGTAATAAATAGAGATCTTGGAGCACAGAGATTTTTTATTTTTCTTTCAAGACAAGAAATGAGTGAATTAGAAGGAAAAATTCTGACAATTTTATTTTTTATAAAGGAAGAACTATGAGTTGATATTTTAAACTGGAATAAAGTTTTGTAAGTTGATGACAGAAGCATGCACAGACACTTACAAAAAAGTATAATTTTGAGAAGCTTGTTTGAACTAAATTAATAGGAAATATTTTCCTAGACAAAAGCCCACTGGTGAAAACTTTCCTATATATTTAATGGCATCTAATATGTGCTGGGACACTTTGATGATTCATTTATTGAATGTAAAGCCAGAACAAATTATTCTCTGAGCAAACAGTTTGGGACCTAAGGGGAGATATTTATTAAGATAAGTTAAGGAGACAAATCTATAAAACATACCCAGAATGAAGATATTTTCTATTATTCAAAGTTAGTTACCTCACCAAAATTATTACTCAGTATCTTGAGAAATCAAGCACAGAGACACAAAAAACACATCCTGTGAATTTTACCCACCACCAAAACAGGAAGCAAGGAAAGGAAGGAGGAAGGGAGACAGAGAGGGAGGGAAGGAGGGGAGGAGAAAGGGAAGAAAGGACCCTGATTTCTAGCTTATGTACCAAAGATGAAGAGGAAAAAACAGCCTTCACAGTCTTTGCATAGGACTGCTGGAAGTAGCAGATCTGCCCTCTAACCAAATCCATTATGGAGTTACCAACACCAAGCTCAGTTGGCATTATCACCCAGTCTTTCCAAATTAATCTGTCCTACAAAAGTGTTTGGCCTTTTTGCTGTGGTGTGGGGGATAACAAGTTTGAATTGGGTAAAAGCTGCAGAGGATGCCATGGAATTTTGCTTTAAATACACAGTGCAACTCCTCATTATATGCTTATTGAATATCAAATTCATCTGCTCATCATACCCAAAACAACCACTCCATTCCAGATTTTTCATCAAACACAGTCTATTTGCCATCCCTGGTTTCATAAACTTGCCAACTTGGGAACTGATCCTATATTATTTTTAACTCTTCCATGACCTCTCTCCTTACATCCACCTTCGCAACTTGGATTGAATCTTCCTTCAAATATCCATGAACCTAATCCTGCTCCCTGTCATGTTATGATTGTTTCTGGCACACTTTTTTTTAATGCTTCTAGTTGCTTCCAATTCCTATCCATAAGTATGTAAGCCTAAAATCCTCTTTTGCAATAATTGCTTTCATTTTGTCACTTCTGGGTTCAATAATGGCAGTTTTATGCCTTTCTTCAGTACCCATTTGAAAGCTTCGTTTCTCATTACTATGTACCATAGATCACCTATGCAAGTAAACTTACCAGCAACTGCCCACTCACTCTACCCAAATCAGGCAGGCAACAGGTATAAAAGTTAAGAATACTTTGGGAATCACACAGAGCTGGGTTCAATTTCAAGATAATGCGAGCTTGGGCCTTAATATTACTAACCATCTGTGAGCCTCAGTTTCCTCATATAAAATAGGCATAGCAATCCACCTCAAAGAGTTGTGGCAAAGACTAAATGAGATAAGGTATAGAAGTCAGCAATGTTCAAAGAGCGGGAAAAGAAGATAAACAGCTGCAGACTCAGTGTATTCATTGAAAGATGTATTAGATGTGGTAAATTTAAATACATATACCTCCTCCCCAGCTAAGTACTAAAATAAAAAACTGACAATAGTAGGTACTCAATAAATATTTACTGAACAAAGAAATGAAAATTTATCATAATATCCAGAAATAGCCAGTATTCTGTATCTTGTCTTTCTAGATTTTGACACAAATACACACTCTCATTTTTCTACTCTTAGAAAACAAAGCCATATTACTTGCTTGCACTCATGGGACACCTTTCTGTTCCCTTATTATCACTTAATTCCTGTCCTGTCATTCAAAACTCATTCTGCAGTATGTTCTTTCTGGTTGCCTCCATCCACTTAGGTCAAATCTCGATTCTTTTGGTTTACCACAGTGGGCAGGCTTCAATTTATTGAAACCTTAGGTAGCTGACTGGGAGAACTCTATTCTCATTCAGTGAATGAGAAATGGATGCTTTACCATCAGACTTTTCTACCTGTTGGAGTTATGTCAATAAAAATAAAAGGGTCTCCAACAGGGCTGCTCAGAAGGGGTGCCCCATAAGCAACAGAGGACTACAGTTCCTGGAACTCTATTCTATGTCTGCAAAAATGGATTGATAAGCCTACCACTAATCCTAAATTTAAAACAAAAAATTTGTTTTTTTTATATCTACTCGCAGAGATCTGCAAAGCTACCATGTAGGAAGTAGATTGCCACATTCAAGTCAAATATTCTTGGAAAGAAATTTTATAAAAATCAAATTTTCTCTGATTGCTGTAACTAAGAATGAACTTAGAGGAAAAAAATTAAAGTCATCTCCCTACGTGTTTCACAGGTGGCGAGGAAGCAATTTAAGACTGTGAGCAGTGGCTGACATTTATGAAATAGTTTATTGTCAACTACATGGCTATAGATAGCTATAAAAAATGGGACAGTTGGGGACTCAGAGTAATCAGTGATACATCTCACATTTCCTCTGCATCACACACTTGCAAGACTATATCTAGGCCAGTTTTTGAAAGCACAGAAGCCGAAAACTTAAAAGATTGAAAAGTTCTCAGGAAATATGTTGCAGGTATAATTATGCCTCTTAGGTAACAAACTTGCAATCCTTCTCTTCCTCCCCACTTCATTCCAATTCTTGCTCCAAATGTTTCACAGTATTTGGCTGTAATCTTGCTCCTTCTGCTTTTTAGCTTTAAATATATTTTTAAAAGCTTTTAAAGTGATTTTGAAAGATGTTTCCCCCTTTGAGTTTTGAGTTCATTCAGTCTTTGAGGGTAGATCCTTCTGCGTTGTTGAGTATTCCATCTTCTAGCGATGAATTTCAGGTGGTCCCAAATTAAATGTTCTAGGTTAATCTGGACTTTCTGAGAGGGTCGCCATATCCTCCTCTGTTATAAAGCACAATGTCAAACTTTAAAGCCCTCCTCTCCTATTTGCTTATGAAGATAACCAGGGACTATTAGGTGGGTTTAAGGTTGAGAGACAATAGCTTTATAAATGGTACAGGAAGTTATTTGAAAACAACAGTAAATTCTCAAAGTTTCTGTTTCTCTTCCTGGAGTCTTCTAAAATGTTCATAGTCTTTGCTAATATGCATGAAATTGTCCTAAAGGCCAGTGAAATCAAAACAAGTACAGCAGCATTAAAATAAATTACTGTCTACATTTAGGACAGAGTACTATGCTTGATAACATTCATTGCTTTAACGGGCAATTATATGCCTTGTTCAACTTTACATTATTTGACACATTTAAACCACCTTCCATCTGACCTCTTATTCCTTGTTGGCAGAACCAATGTACCTTTGTAAAGATGAAAAATGCCATAACTTCTTTTCCTGGCCCCCCTTACAGCTAGGCGAGAGCATATGATCGAATCCTCACCAGTGAGTTCTGATGGCAGTTTGCAGTGGGTTTGGGGAAGTTTCCCCTTAATAAAAGGAGACCCAAGGAAGGAAAGGACATTTCTCTTTGGCATTGGTATGGCCAGGTCTGCATATGTTGCTGGGAACGTTTGTGCTGTTTTATAATTATGAAAAGAAACACAGCTGTGCTGAAGAAGGCAGAGAGAGAGAAAAAAGTAAACAGCACTGAAATTCTCCTTCTGCCTGCTGGGATAAGTTTCTCAATCTTTCTGACACTTAAATTATATATTCTGTTACTTGAGGCAATAACATACTGGACTTCTTCTTGAATAAACATTTGAGTATATTCTAATAATGATCCTGTGGTCTGTGGTCAGAGAAAATTGTATAATTTTCTACCCATCTAAACATAACACAAAGGGCATACTCCCAAATAAAAAGATTCTGGTCCCACAGATTTCTAAAAACTGAATTTCACTGAATAGCAAACAAATACCCACACATTAATAAGTCAGAATTAAGTGTCATTTGAAGGGACAATGAGGCTTAAGGTTATTAAGAATAAGCTTGCTTTGGACACTTGTTTTTTGTTTCTGTGGCTATTGTTCCTGCTTTGTTCCACTTATTGTCAGTAAAAACATTCTGAGAGTTCAGTTAAGTAATAAGAGACTAGAATAGAAAGTGCGGGGGGTTTTATTTTAAAGTTGTCAGATCCTATGCTATCTGCATTTCTTTCTGGGGAATTTTGTCTGTTTTCACTCACATTTGAACACTGATTTCTGAAGTATGGATTTTAATGCAAAGCTCAAAGCAGTGAAACACAATAATTATAATTGTACCAGTATAAAATAAAAGTGGTTTTGTATTCTTACTAAGAATTGACAGTTACCGGAGAAGAAATAACAAACAGTTTTATTAATGTCCTAATGTTTTGATTTATAAACATAGAATAAAGTAGACTCATGTCTCAGTCAGAGTATAGATATTTTATCAGAAAAAAAAATTGAAACAAAATCTAATCTATGTTCTGAAATTTATAGCTCAATGTTAGGAAACTGGAGATCTAAAAATAATTCCTGGGAGGGGGTATCTTTCTCATTAAATGTTTCTGTACATCATTATTGGCCATGATAATATCAAAATTTTATCAAAATCTGTCTAAGCAGCTTTCCTTCTTTTGATTCACAGGAAAATCACAATAAATTCTGGAACATCTATCTAGGAATTTTCATTAGTGCACATGAATATCATGTCAATGATTACATTCTAAATGACTATTATTTCAGGGTTCTGTAACTGATGGATGATTGAACAATTCAGTTCAACAATTAACTGATTCTCTGGTGTGTGCCAGAATCTTGATTAAAGATGAAGAAGCTCACCAGTTTATAGGGCAGAGAGCTACATAAGCACATGGCTGCAAGATGACATATGTATACCAATTGATGCATTTTGCAGATTCAGAGGAATTGGAGGTGAAAAGTGTGCAATATATCTAGAGAGACTGAGTCAGAAAAATCTTCCCAGAGGAAGTTATATCTGAGTTGGGTTTTAAAAGAAAAATTGTTGAGTAGGCAGCCAAGAAAGGGAATTCTAGGGACACTCTTTTGCTCCCACGAATCTGTATGGAACATAATAATGGTGTAAAGACATGAACTGCAGGTCTGTGGATTTTATGGTGAGTGAAGTACACATGGTGAGAACTGGGGCTTGAGTGAGAGGCAGGCAGCCTGTCTCAAGGGGCTTCCAGGACTTGTGAGAGGCTCATACGATTCTGCAGGTGAGGGGACCCTGCGGGTCTGCATGGAAGGTCCTGATGACAGCGTGGAGTTCAAAGACAGTGAGGCCAGTTAAGAGGATATAAAAATGCCCAGTCAAGAGGTGAAAAGCATCTGAGGGACATGGTTAGTGATGCTGTGAATGGAATGTGCTCACCAGCTAAGCCCAGAATTGCTCTTGGCTCTTCACTCATTACTTATGGATGTTATACGTAGGAAGGCTTGAGGTTATGAAAAATAATCTAGAGTAGGGAACATGCAGATAAGGAGGATTCAGAAGAGTGACCAGAACTTCTCATCAAACTTTCTCACCTTTATTAACACTTCATACTGTATTCTCTTTTCCTCACCTCTCTTCCCACTTGCTCTCTCTAGGATTCATTCCATTCTCTTCCTTCCAGTCCCACAGTTCCTCCTCATGACCTCTTTTTCTTCCATTCCTGTTTCCTTCTCCTATGTTATTTTCCCTCTTATGCTCTTCTTATGCTTTTCTCTCTCCTCTGGCTGGAAATTAGTGATGAATAAAACAACAACAGCAAGAGTATCAAACATTTTAAGAGACCTATCAAGGCCTCTAGTCCAGGATGACTGTGTTCACTGCACACAGCATGCACTGTAGGTCCCCAGAAGAGCCATAGAAAGTAACTTGAGGCACAGTCCCTGCCTGGAAGGATTTAACAAGAAAAAGGGGATAAAAAGTAACATCCAAGTTATCTTTCTTAGAAAGAGATGCCTCAGGATTGAGATGAGAGCTTTTATCATTGCAAAAACCCACTGAAGTGTCACTGACATGAGGTTCCTGAGTACATGTGACCCAGTTCTTGTTTAGTGTCCTTTAGAAGCTCATTCAGAGCTATCCTGTCAGGTTTCGGTTGATTAGGGCATGAGATTCACAGAATCACTGACTTTGGAGCAGGAGAATTGGGCAACCTCAAGTAAGGGAGGGAAATACCATCTCATTAATGGTGGCAGTATGAAAGAGAAGCACAAAAAAGGAAATAAAATGTAGTAACAGAAAAGCACTCACAGTGTCCCAGTGAGGTCAGGAAAGGCATGTATTGTTTCTATTTCTGTAGATCTGCAAAGATTGATGTCAAAAAGGAGAAAGAAAAAAGATGGGGATTCATGCTGTAAAGGAATATGGTTTTAAGGTAATATGTTTTAAATTATGTTTAAAAATGCTTCTTTCAAGCAGATGTGTACAGAGCATGAGAGGAAGTATATTATCATATTATCACAATACCTTTTTTGTTTTAAACAAACCTCACTCTAAAAATTTGGTCTGTTTTCCATTCCTGACACCATCTTGCACAGGTGCATAGTCTATTCCTACTGAATGCTCTGAAATGTTAAAATTCAGAAAAAGCTGAGCAAAGAATTCTGTCACCCACAAAGGGGTCTTCAGGAGGGACTGCTCTTTACACTGATACAGTTTATGTGTGGTGGCCTCTCCCTGCGGGCACCAAGGGCAAAACTCTTCACTGGGTCGCTTCCATTGGCAGTCATCCCCTTTAAGAAAGGAATGATTGTGTGGGAAATACCCAAGTATTGTGCCTTGAAGATGAACAGTAATTCTTTCTTTGTACGTGTACTTCATTTCAAGGATGGTAGATGGGTTAGAGTTAGACCCTAGTTAGCTATTTCTATGTTGTTCTCTCATTGATTGTTTATTGGAATGTGGGGGTGGAACCATGGAATTTACTTCCTTGCTCTCTGGGAATAGTTGTCTGTCTGCCCCAAAACTGAAGTAGTCCCTGTCTTGAGGGAATGAAGTCTTCTTTTGTATTATATGGAGCCATGTGAATCTATTACTTATGATGTCTTTGACCCATAGAAAATGATTTTTTATTTGGGAATGGCTAGTTCAGAAGTAGTGTTGAAAAAATGAACAATTCTCTGAAAGAGGTAGAATATTTTTTTTATTTCTGGGTCAGAAGGAGAGCTTTCAGCTGAGTAAGGAATGCTCACAAAAGTCCAGTTTCTCACTTTGACCAAGAGGCAGAGCTTCTCAGTGGGGATCACAGGAACACTAGTTTCATTTGGGAAGGACAGCTCTTTGTAGGTATTGAACATTCCTGGCTGCCTTAACCTGTTTAGGCAGCTGTAACACAATACCATGTGATTGACTAAGCCTAGCTGAATAGTCTCCCTTTTGTCATTTAAGTTCATATAATCATAGAAATGCTGCCCCCTCACATGCATATATTTCACTTGGTTTAAGGGCTCATTTCATAGAGGGGTCATTCTTAGAATTCTGCCTATCTTTCCCAGACCAACCTACTCCTAAAAATCAGGGTATGATGCACCAGTTTTCTAATGTAATGTATCTAATCAACCCAAAACATGGTTTCAGTAGGAAAGTAGATTAGGAGCCCAAAGGTTGATCTGTGCACAAAGATAAACTTGAAAGTCCTTGGTTTTCAGGTCTTTCAGAGACTCTTTTACTGACAAGTATTTTGTTTGGCTTGCTTTTAAATGTGTAGCACTTATGTATTCACACTGTTTCTATCCTTTTGTTTTTCTTCCTTTTTTTTTATATATGTTAGGAAGTTAATTCTCCTACTTTACAGCATTAACCACAACATGTATTTTCAAAGATTTTCAAAACTATGTGCCATATCTTTGAAAAGAAGCCCAAGCACAGATGAGTGACCAAAAACAGGGAATGCTGACTGTGGCTGAGGCTGTGCATGCATCCTCATGCCATGTGTATACAAATATACATCTGCAATAGATTTGTAACGTCTTTTTTCATGTTGCTCTCTGACTTTTTTCCCCTAACAATATGCCTTGGAAATCTTTCCATTTATGTATTCGTTTTTTATTGCTGCATAACAAATTACCACAAACTTAAAAGCTTACACCATTTATTATCCCCCAGTTCTGTAGGTCAGAAGTTAGGCATGACATGACCTGATTCTCACAGTTGTAAAATCAGCCTCCGCTGGGCTCCGTTCCTTTCTGTGGATTCTGGGAAAGGATCCATTTCCAAGCTCATTCAGTTTGTTGGCAGAACTCAGTTCTTTGTAGTTGCCTGGACAATCGACCTCTTGCATTTTCAAGATTGGGATGATACCTCAAATCCTCCTTGTGCTTTGAATCTCTTCGATGCTCCTCTGCCTTTAAAGACTTATTCAGTTACATTGGGCTCTTCTGGATAATATAGGATAATCTCGATTTTTTTAGAACAAAGTGGTTAGTAATTCTAACTGCATTTGTGAAGTCCCTTTTGCCATGTTATACAGCATGTTTACAGTGCAGGAGGTTAGAGCATGGAAGCTTCTTGGGGACCATGAGTCTTTCTACCACATTTTAGTGCATATAGATCTTTTTCATTCTTTTAATTGCTGCATGGTTTTGCACACTATGGGGTCTATAATTTATCTAGGTTCTAGATGATTATTTAGGTTTTTCTAATTTTAAAGACTATAAATTATATTGTAGTAAATATCCTTTTAGGCATATTTATGCCTAGTGAAAACATTTAAGATACATTCTAAGTGGCTTCTATGAGACAAAGAAAATATTCATTATACATTTGTTATGAATGCTACTAAATTGCAAGGCTCTATCAGTCTGCAGTTGTGCCACTAGTTGGAGTCTGCCTCTTTACCGATACATGCATATAACCAATCCTAGACGGTATCGGGGTTTTTTTGAGGCAGGGAAGGAAGGTAATATAAGGGGTAAAAATAATTCATTGTTTTGATTTACATTTTCTGTTTATAACACTAAAGACATCATGAATATTTCTTGGGTTTATAGGCCATTTTCAATGTTCTCTGAATTGGTAATCATATTCTTTAACTTCCTCTATTCTTCACTTTTTTTTCAATCATTTTCGTTTTTATCTCTTGTTAGTATGTGGGATATATATTCTTTTCATATATTTACATTTTAGTCTTTCATATACACCTTGATATGTAATCTATATCATATAGACAGACAATCAAGTCAGTGTTTCTCTAGCTTTGATTTGTTTATGTTGTATAATTTCTTTCAGAAGGCAAAATTTGTAAGGGTTTTTAAATAAATTTTAAGATTTTATATCTTTCATAAATTTCTTAGCAAATCCTACTATATTCTCTCTCATTCTCTCTCTCTCTATATATATGTAATTAAAGTCTCATATATTTACTCTTAAAATACTTTGTAGTTTTTTGTTTTGTTCTTGTCCTTTTCTTACTTTAATATCTCTTTAATCCATACTTCTTAGTTTGATCCACCTTTGTTAGTTTAATCCACATTTGTTTGTAATATAGTTCTTTAACCTACATGGAAATATTATTATTATTTTTATTTTAGTGAGCTGTGTGTGCATTTATATCCTTAGTTCTTCTGGTGGTTCCTTTTATGACTTTAAACAATATCCTTCAACCTCTTTTTAATATCTCATTAAACTGAACCAGTATACATTCTCTCTCCATTGAGAAAAAAAAGGAAATTAACACATAATACGCTGCTTTTCATTGACCTCCATCTTCAAGTTCTGTCTTGCCATATCTCTGGCATATGTTGGTATCATTTATATTCTGCATCTTTCATTTGTGTTCTACATTTAAATGGGCATGATGTCCATCACCAGCCCTTTACCACAGTTTTTCTTTATATTTCCTAGTTGGCTGGATTTATTCATCAGAATATTTGGGGCTTTTTCTTTGCTTGTTTATTTTTACTGTTTCCAGAAGGACATAGAAGCAATATATTCCTTGAGTTCTTTCACGACTTTTACGGCCACTTTATATTTGCAGGACATCCTATAGTATTTGTGGGACACTTGGTTTTCACTTAGCAGTCTGTACACATTCCTCTGTAGCCTCCTTGCATCGAAAATTGCCTTGTGGAAATCTGACACCAATGCTATACATCCCTTCTTAGAGATGATCTGCTTCCTTTGGCCTACAGGCCTAAGCAGATGGAACATGAGGGCTACTTTGGTTTCAATGACTCCTTGGCTCTTTTCTCAGAGAACTTCTGTACCCTGATCTCACTCACCTATAAGAAAAGCTGAAGCTAAATGCATATATTGCTTTCATTTCCAAATTTTTCTCTTCCTGAGAGATGTAAGTTCAGATTTCAACAAATCTACTTTCTTCCCTGCACTTCTATGGCATTTCCTATCACTGCTGTGTAGCACTAACCACACTCTATTTTGGTTAGTTGTACATGAGCCTATCTCCTAAAACAGGCAGGATATCTCTAGATTAGGAATAATGACTTATTTATCTATATCTGCCATCCTTTTCCTTTTCCCTCTACTCTCCTCAAACACACACACATACACACACAGTTCCCATATACCTCTTTGTATTCATACCACATAGCAGACACAATGCATATTCATTGACTTGAATCCAACTATTTACAAAAACTTGTTTAGGATCCCAGCATTTTGAGGGCTGGGAATGTTTTAGAACAGACTATATATATATATATATATATATATATATATATATATATATATATAAAGACAATAGGACTCCAAATATGTTTAATAAATAAGAAACTGCTAAATCACATTACTTTCAAAAATTACATTACTTCCAAAAATGATAATGCTAATCTAGTCCTGCAGGACAGCACTTTTCTTGGAATATAATGTATTTTTATTATATTCTAAATAAATATACATGACGTATTTCTCTAAGTTTTTGAAAAGATATCTAATTGCATAGAATTTGACATGATGATAGATATAGGAGAAAATCCACATTCAAAAACATAATTTCTCAAACATACACTTTGCATTCTAGTCTTGGTTTCGACTTCTCAAAATTTAACCTTGAAACACATTTCTATGAATAATATGTTGAACGTCCCATAGGTTCTGACCATCTATAAAATGCTCCCTCGGTTGTTGGAACCTTTGCAAAACCACAGTATCTAACTTTTAAATTACCTTCCTAACTTTTGCCTGTGAAATTACTGTTACACAAATTTAGCCACACTCAAGGTTTAATGGCTCTGGATCCTTCAGAATTCCAGAAACCACATCAGATTGAAAGTTGAATGTCACTGAGAAAAAGAGCCTTGTTACTGATCCACAGAGCATTCATACCTTCTGTTTATCCATATAATGGGTCATATAGTAAAGAGGCTAAATGCTTATGCTATATTCTGCTAGAAAACAGAAAGAAAAAATCTTGAGAGGAATACATAATTGGAACAAATGTGATTAAGACCTAATAATAACTATCTCAATAATAATAATCTCAACCATCACGACATATGTTATTAAGCATTTACTGTGAACCAAGCTTTAGCTAAAATTTTATGTACATATCAATTCACTTAATTTTCATACCTATAAGGCTATCAGTCCCATTACACAAGTGAGGAAACTTTATATATATATAAGTTACAAACTTTTTCTGGCTGCTTTTGAAATTCTCTTTGTTTTTTATTTTAATCAGTTTTATTATAACTTGGGAAGGGTAGGTAACTTCCAAGATCACACCATCCTGATTCATAGCAGAATTAGGATGGAAAATAAAAGATGTCTTCGGAGCTAATGCCCTTAATCCCTCTGCTGTCTGCCTTCCTCTACCATACCCTGCTATAGACCATGTTGGGCTCAAAGCCACAGACACCGATGAGCAGATAGAGGCCTATGCCTGTTAGGAATTCAAGGGCTAACACTAAAACAAGACAAGTGAGATTCACCCGTTTTAAAGATCACATAGCAGGAAAAATGTCACACTTGTTTCAAAGTCACAGGTGCACTGCAGCAGGTGTGTCTGCTTATGTTTGCCTCTGCTTTCTTACTCTTGGATTCAGTTCTTGAAAACTACTTATTTGACTTAATGAGAGAGAATCACTTCACAGGCTATAATTAAAAAATTAAATATGACTCAAGTAAATTAAGAATATATGCAAATGCACATTTCCTTCTTTTTAGGACAAGAGTAGGTGGGAATAATAATAGCTCCACAGATGTAACTCTTGCAGGTACACTCAACTTTGTCAATATCCAGAATGACAGTAGCATCAAGTGAGTCAATAGAAACTGGATAGGAGAGTTATTCAGTTCTTTGTAGCCAAATTCAACTTCCATTCAGTCATTATATTTCTTCATAAGTGGTTGCCGTTATATGCCAGTTTTGAGGGGGTCATACGTGTAGTACACTACTCATGTGCTGATCATTCAGGCTGGTCTTTGGGGCATGCATTGCTCCAGATCTTGCTGAGAACCAGGCTGACTCAAACAGCAGCTCCCTTTGCTTTCAAAATGCAAGCATCTACCAGTCCTCTTTCAACATTTTGTAAAATGGATCCTCTTTTATTCCTTGAAGTTGACAGAGAGACTAAGAGAGCTCAGCTTGGCAAAATTCAGTACTTTCTTCATTCACTCATCCAACTTTTTTTAAGTATCAGGAATGTTGAGAAAGATAGGCTGAAAGGAATGATTTGTTATGATGGTTTAACCAATACAGTATAAATATAATTCTTTTTCATTGTAGAGTTTGTTAAATAATTTATTAGTTTACATATAATTAAAGTCTTATTCTGTAAAAGTGACAGAAACCACATTTATATTCACATGAAACATTCATCATGGGATGGGCAATGTATAGAGATGTATTAATTTGATTTTGGTCTTGATATTAGATTTCTACCTTAATATCACCTCAGGAATTTGAATCCTGAGCCTCACCATATGAGTTCTAAAGGAAAAGTTTTTTTTTACAATGTTGTTTTACCTGAATTGATAATACCAGCAATTTAAAGAATAATGTGCTGTTTAATGGAATGATAATATTTTTGTATTTTTAATCCCTGAATCTCTGAAATTATAAAAAAAAATCTTACATTCATGTATAAAGTCCTTGACATTCCACCACGGATTATTTTTTTAAAGTACTTCTATCCAAAGAAAATAGAAGAAAAGAAATAAAAAGGATTAGAGCAGAAATCAATTAAATTGAAAACAGGAAATAGAGAAATAAATGAAACCAAAAGCTGGTTTTTGAAAAAATCAATAGCCTCTAGCCAGGCTAACAAAAATAAAATAATAATAATAGAGAGAGGGCACAAATTACTAATAATAGAAATGAAAGAGGGGATATCATTACAGATCCTATGAACACTAAAAGGTTAATAAAGGAATTCTATGAGTAACTCTGTGCCAGCAAAGCTGGTAACCTAGATGCCGTGAACCAGTCTTTGAAAAGACACTATTTGCCAAAATTCATGCAAGAAGAAATTCACAATCTAACTAAGTCCATATCTATTAAAGAAATTTAATAAATAATAACTTTCTAAAACAGAAAGCACTAGGCCTACATGGTCTCACTGGTGAAGTCCACCAAACATTTAAGGAAGAAATTTTACCAATTCTGTACAATCTCTTTCAGAAGATAGAAGCAGAGGGAATACTTCCTAACTCATTCTGTGAAACCAGCATTATCCTAATACCAAAACCAAAGAGCTTATAAGAAAAATCAAACTGCAGACCAATCTCTTTCATGAACATAGATGCAAAAATCCTCAACAAAATATAAGAACATTAAATCCAATGTATAAAAGAATTATATACATGAATAAGTGGCATTTATCCCAGGTATGCAAGGCTGATTCAACATTTGAAAATTAATGTAATCCATCCCATCAAGAGGCTAAAAAAGAAAAATCATATGATCACATCAATAGATACAGAAAAAGCATTTCACAAAATCCAACACTGAGTTATGAAAAAAAAAAAACCCTTAGTAAGCTTTGGATAGAAAGGAACTTCCTCAACTTAATAAAAAGTATCTACAGAAATAAACCTACATCTACCATCATACTTAGTGGTGAGAAACTCAAAACTTTCCCTTTAAGATCAGGCTCAAGGCAAGGTTGTCCTGTCTCACCAACACTTTTCAACATCATACCAGAAGTTCTAGTTTATACAGTAAGAAAAGAAAGGGAAATGAAAGGTATATAGATTGGGAAGGAAGAAATAAAACTGCCTTTGTTCACAGATGACATGATTCTTTATGTAGAAAATATAGAAGAATCAACAAAAACACTTTGGGGAATAAGTAATTATAGCAAGACTGCATGCTACAAGGGTCAATCTCTTTCTTATATACCAGCAATAAACAAATGGAATTTGAGATTTAAAAAATGCTATTTACATTAGCATCCCCCTCCCAAATGAAATATTTAGGTATAAATCTAACAAAATGTGTATAAAATCTATATGGGGAAGACTACAAAACTCTTGATAGCAAAAATCAAACAATAAGTAATAAGTGGAGAGACAGTCTATGTTCATGGATAGGAAGATTCAATATTGTCAAGATGTTAGTTATTCCCAAGTTGAAATATAGACTTGTTGCAATTCCAATCAAAATCCCTAGTTACTTTGTGGATGTCAGCAAACTGATCCCAAATTTTATATGGAGAGGCAAAAGACCCAGAATAGCCACCACAATAATTGACAGAGAATAATAAAGTTGGAGGACTGAGACAATCACTATCTGACTTCAAGACTTATCCCTTGGAGATACAGTAATCAAAACAGTGAGGTATTGGTGAAAGAATATACAAATATAGATCAATGGAATAGAATAGAGTCCAGAAATAGACCCACAAAAATATAGTCAACTGATCATTGACAAAGAAGCAAAAGCAATACAGCAGAACAAACACTGTCCTTTCAACAAACGGTGCTAGAACAACTGGAAATCCATATGCAAAAAAAAAGAATCTAGAAACAGACCTTACCCTCCACATAAAATAACTCAAAATAGGTCCAGATTAAAATGTAAAACACAAAACTATAAGAAGGAAACCTAGATGACATTGAGTATGGCGAAGACTTTTTAGATACAACACCAGAAACATGATCCATGAAAGGAATAATTGATAAATTGGACTTCATTAAAGCTTGGAACTTTGGTTCTATGAAAGGCAATGGTGAGAGAATTCTATTATAGGCCACAGACTGCTAAAAAATGTTTGCAAAAGACACATCTGATAAAGGAATGTTATCCAAGACATACAAAGACTTAAAATGCAACAATAAGGAAACAACCTGATTTAAAATGGGCCAAAGACCTTAACAGTCACCTCACCAAAGAACATGTACAGATGGCAAATAAGGGCATGAAAAGATGTTTCACATCATAGGTCATCAGGGAAATGCAAATTAAAATACTGAGATACTACTGCACAACTATTAGAATGGCCCAAATCCAGAAAACTAACAACATCAAATGCAGGAACATGAAGCAACAGGAACTCTCATTCATTGCTGCAAGGAATGCAAAATGATACAGCCACTTTGGAAGATAGGTTGGCAGTTTCTTACAGACTCAGCATACTTGTATCATATGATCCAGCAATCCCTGATATTTACCCAAAGGAGGTGAAAACTTATGTCCACACAAAAACCTGCAAATAGATGTTTATAGCAGCTTTATCCTTAAGTACCAAAACTTGGAAGCAGCCAAGATATCCTTCAGTAGGTGAATGGATAAACTGTGATACATTCAGACAATGATATATTATTAAGCACTGAATTGAAATAAAACCTATTAAGCCATCAAAAGACAGGGAGAAACCTTAAATGCATATTACTAAGTAAAGAAACTAGTCTGAAAAGGTTGCATACTGTATTATTTCTACTATCTGACATTCTAGGAAAGGCAAAAGTTGAAATCAAACATCTGAAATAAAAACATACTGGATAGAATTAACAGCAGGTTAGACGTTTCAGAAACATTAAAAAGCATCCAAGGTAGAGCATAGAGAAAAAAGACTGAAAACAAAATGAATAGAACATCAATAAGCTATCAAACAACTTCAAGTGGCTAAATATATATATGATTATAAATTATATATCATGTATATATGTAAAAAATTGAAGTTAAAGAACCATGGGAGATAGTTATATTTGAAAAAATAATATGCACAATTTCCCAAAATTTGATGAAACTTATAAAGCCACACATCCAAAAATCTTAACAAATCTCAAACAAAAGGAACATGAAAAAAAAATGACACCAAGGGGCATCATATTCATTTTTCTTAAAACTAAAGATAAATAGCATGCCATAAAAGCTGTCAGAGGAAAAAAGACACACTATATCAAAAAAAAAAATAGGGGTTGCATTAAATTCTTCATCAGAAGTAATGCAAGTAAGAGACTGGAATAACATCACCAAAGTATTGCAAGGAAAAAAAATGCAGCAACCTGATATTCTAAACTCAGTGAAAAATAGCTTTCAAAAATGAAGGCAAAATAAAGCCTCCATTAGACATACACATGCTAAAAGAATTCATCACTAGCAGATCTACAGTAGTAGAGTAAATTTGGTTGTGTGCAGCAAAATGGAACTGATCAATTTATGTTGTATTTTACCTCTCAGCCTACTGTCCAAGGCCAGCTATTGATACTGCCTTAAACAAAGAACATGATGAGTTGATTTCACTAAGTTTCTTGAACACAAAGCCACACAAGGTTATCAAGTGAGATGTACATAGGGCACCTATTCTAATCCTAAGATATCAGGAGCTGGTTCCTGTCCCAGCTCAAGTAGTTCCACCATTTTATTTATTTAATAACGTTATTAAGTGCCATTATGTGCTAGATGTCAGAGTGGAGTTCTAGCTGTTCCTTAGACTTTTGTGTCTACTTGTTGATGTCTGCTATAGAACCTCATTTGCCCCATAATTCTGATCATTTATTCATTCACTCTTCTTTCATACATTATTTTCACAAATGTTTATCAAAAACTTACCAGGGTCTTTGCCTAGAGTCCATGAGTACAAAGGGGAATAATACAATCCTTGCTCTCAAGGAATTAATCTTTTACTTTGATAGACAAGTACACAATTAACCATGATAATAATATCAGAGTATTATATCAGTATTAAAAGGATATAAAGAAAATGGTATGGAGGGGGCAGAGAAAATATTCATTTTGCTGTGGAATTAGAGGAAAATTTCACAGAGAAGGTGTTATTAGTCTGGGTTATGAAGTACCCCAGGTACTGTTGCTGAGTTAACAAATTATCCCCCAACCTAACAGCTTAAAACAACCATTTTATTTTACCCACATATTCTCCGGGTCATAAATTCAGATAGGATTCGCTGGGAATGATGGTTATCTCCGCTCCGTGATGTCTGGAGTCTTAGCTGGGAAGGTTCAAAGGTTTGGGGTTTGATGGCTGGAGGCAGGAACCATTTAGAGATGTTTTCACTCACATGTCCAAGAGTTGATGTCTGTCACATGGGATGTCAGCAGAGGCTGTCAACTGGAACAACTATGCTTGGCTTCTCCATGTTGCCCAATTTTCTTATTGTGTCATGGTGTTAGGATAGTCTCACTTTTTACATGGCAGTCAGGGAGCTAAAAATAGGTTTCTAGCAAATAAGGTAGAAGCTGCATTGATGTTTATGATCTAACCTCAGAAGTCACACACTGTCACTTCCACTGCACTCTATTGGGTATCAGCAAATCACAGACCAGATTTAAGGAGAGGAGAATCAGACCTCACCGTGAGATGGAGACTGTCAAGATTTTTGGAATAGCATTTGGAATGAGTAATAGTATTGCAAGAGTCCTTAGAAAATATAATTTGGCACATGAAAGATTATGATTATCCGGGGACAAAGTGGGAATGTGAATGACATGACTTAGGAATGGTAAGTAAGGCTATGTGGCTAGTGCACAGGAAGAACTGCCACAGGGTGATACGTAGCCAGAAAGTGGAAGCACATTTTGAAGGACCTTTGACTTTCATACTGAGGATATTAGGCTTTAACTTAAGAAGGCCGTGAAGGTGAATTGTTTTTGTTTTTAAAGTACAGGATTGACCTGAGTTAATTTGTGTTTTAGAACAATGACCCAGGGATGATCAAGGAATGGTTAGGAGGCAAATGTAAAGAATAAGGACTGTACTGAGAGGTGACAATGTAAATAAAAAGAGAGTGTAGACATGAGATATATTTGGGAGGTGGAATTATGACTGATTGGCCAAGGCTAGTGAGAGGGAAGGAAACATCAAAAATGACTCTGGAATAAATGAGAATGCCTAAGAGGACCCAGAACGTGGCTGCTTTACTTAATGTGGATTCATCCAACCTCAGGGTGCTCTGCACATCCAGGTTGCCACAGAGCTCACAGCCAGGCAGTCCTACCCATGCCTGTTGATCTGGTCATGGGAGGTAGTCACCCACTGCTTTTCCTGTATATTCTGTTGACAGTGTTGGAGGCATCACAGAGGAGAAAGAGAGCATAAAGACATCAGTACTGGCAGGTCTCCAAAGCAGATACAACACAGAAATAGAGTATTCACTTTGAAGTTCTTAAACTTTTGTATATTGGTTCTAAATTTTCCAAGGAGTAGAGAAGAGCAAATTCATTCAGTTTAGCTTTTCTTCCCAGTAAGAGAACTGTAGTCAGAATACTGTTTTCTTTTTTTAATGACTGCTTCCTCTTTGTCCTGTTAGATTTTTAAAGAGATTCAAACTTCCTCCTACCAACTCCTGAGACATTATCAATTAACTACGCACAGCCCATCGAACACAGCATAGCTGTAATTAAACTAAATTGCTGTGCAGTGGCTTTCATTACACAATGACACAGTTTTTGTTAGGACCATAGAGAGAGTTTAATTACATGTCTAGACACCCCCTGAATCCAGAGCAGCAGTATTATCTTGTCTGTTTAAAAGGGAGTTTGAGCTTTCGGTGATTGCATTTTTTGAAAGACCGAATGGTAAGATATGTTTGGGTTTTGTTCTTTTTTCTTTTAATTTCACATTCTGCTTTAATGCATATTGATTTAGGAAGCATTTACACATCTGTGCATCTAAAGTGTTTTCCAAGGAAAATGTACAGATTTTCATTCTTTGTCTTATTTGATACACATTTCTCTTGCATCCAAAAATTTTCTTTCTCTAAAAGAGCCCAGATATCCACTTCTTACCTTATTAATGGAGAAAGCATGGACTGTAGTCTGAAGCTCAGTCATCTCTCATAATATTATTTCCAGCTTCCTCATCCTTGTAAAGAAGCTCATCTCTTTGCCTGGGGATGGTGTGCTTCCTCTGCCCTGCCCAGCTTCTCCAGACAGTGCAGAGAGTTCAGCCTTGGGTCAACTCTACCAGGCCACACAGTCAGGAGCTCCTTTTCTTTTGTGCTGCTGCCTCTTTCTCAGCACAAACACATGTTTGTTGCATCCTTCTGTGCTACAGATCGGTTTTGGACCTTTACTCAAGCTGTGCATTATATCCTGAACACCTCCTCCATTTAATAGGTCCAACTTTTTCCATAGCCTCCATTCCTAAAATCTCATCTTTCCTGAAATCTGACCACATACACTGGAAAGAAGGATGAAATTATCACATGCTTCTCTTCTCTAAACATTCTCAAGAGCCCCTCAGGAATTTTCCTCACAACATGCATTTGCCTTGGTCTTGTTTACAAATACACATATAGATAGATAGATAGATACATACATACATACATACATATATACATAGGTACATAGATACATAGATAGATACAAAGATACATAGAAAGATAGATAGACTTATTTGTTGATAACATGTACATTACTTCCATTTTCTTGATATTTTTGTATTCTGTTTTCATGTCTGTTTAAATCAGGACACATGACTTTTTGCATAATGCATTATTTAAAATAACCATTCACTTAATAATAATTGCTATTGAAAGCAATAATAAATGTTTCTTTGAAGTCTTAATTGGGTGAATGTTTTAGATTTTGAGTTAATCCAGGTAAAATAGTATAGGTAAAATGATATTTTCTACCAGGACTATACACATCATTCTTAGACTTAATGGACTTTCATGACATGTGCATAAATAGACAGGAAAATGAATTTTCAACCTACTGAAGTATCCACATTCCCCCATTCTGACTTTGTACACCAGGAGTCTGACCAAAATGAGAAACAAGAATTGGAGTCTCAATGCTCTTCATGACCTCTCCGCCTATCAGCTACTCTAACCTGATGCCCCATGTTTCCCTATTTGGTGGCATTCATAATTATCCTCTGTGTTCACATTCTGCTCCCTTTGCCCATGACAGTGCTACTCCAACAAGCATTTCCAGCAGAGACTTTGCTTTATCCAGACACTTCTAGGTGACACCCAGAACCAGGAGCAGTGATGCTGACGTGGGAACCTTTCTGCAGAGACATCCACAGGCCCAGTCCTCTTCAGGCTGGTGCTGGAGCCCAGCAGGGCACCTTCATTTACAAATAGAGGCCTTTGGCTTGCCCCCTGTTCACTAGGTTGTCAAATCACAACTCGGTTCCATTTTGTTAACACCAGCAAGTACAAAGATGAATGTTTTCAGACATGGAAGAAACTGAAAAGAAAAATAACAGATGAGTGTTCTGCTGTCTTTCCCCAAAACCCCAAGGCATATGTTGTATTGGATGTTCAGATCAACTGCAAAGGATATGAAGCAATTAATTCAGCCATACTATCAATTTAATCCTACTACAGAAGAACAAAAACTAATTATATAACTATTCAAAATGCCATTTTGAAGATTAAACCCTTTTGCCCATTCTTACAGTTAAAATGTCCTTACTGGGTTTTGGCTTTTCTGAAAATGATGTTGTAAATCTCATTTGTCTGATATTCAGTGAGCACCTTTGAAGTGACTAAGTATTATCCAATAAGTAAGTGTTTCATAAGCACACAGATACTGTGTGCCTTATTTCAGCTAAATGTATCAAAGTGGTCTTGCTAAGAAAATATACTGCTATGTTGTAAGCACAAAATTTTAACGTTTAGTATGAATTAATAATGGCAAATGAATGAAAGGTGCTACCACCTGTTTTGAATATGTACAATTTGTGATTAAAAAGTAAAACAACATACATCTCTATAAGAAGATTGAGATTTATCAATCGTCCAAAAGTATTTATTGAATACATACTTAGTGCCAAGCCCTTTGTTAGAAAGTAGGTATCTAGGGAACTATATAAAAATTTCCTCATCTTCATAGGGTTCTTACATTGGTGAAGGAGACTAAAGCATTAGTTTATGTATCAAGAGAATCATGATTACATAACGGAGTGGAACACAAAACTTGGGGACATTTTTGTCCATCAAACATGAGATTTCAGAAGTATTTCATGCTTGTGGCAGGCTGCTTTGGGCTCACAGATATCAAGTGGTATTTGGGCAGAAAAGTTATAAGAAGTTCTCTCCTGAACAGAAAGCTTGCAAAGGAACAGACAAGCTGTAAGGAAAAATAGGAGGCATCAATGAAAGCATAGAAGCATGGGTACATATGTTAGTCTCGAGGGATGGGTACAGCCTTGAGTTGAGTCTTGAGGCTGAGGAGGGCTGGCCAGGTGAAAACGCATTCCAGGAAGAGGAGACAGCTCAACAAGGACGCTGAGGTGAAAGACATTAGCACTTTGGAGGAACTGAAAGCAAGTCAGCATGGGTAGAACAGAGCAGGAGAGGGGCAAGCAGCAGAATATGAGGCTGGAGGGGGAGGCGGGAGCCAGATGACCAAGGCCTTGGAAGCCAGGAGAAAGTAATGGAAGTCATCAGAGCATTTCCCAAAGAGAAGAAATGGCTTTCTGTGCCGCTGTGTGGAGAAGAGATTGAAGGCCCCACATTGGAAATCCATGAGAGTAGTTAGGGGACTACTGTGGTGATCTGGCTACGATCGTGGCGATGACATGGAGAGAGGCAGGGCGATTCTGGAGACTTTGTGGAGTTGGAAGTGACATCACTCTGCTATGAATTGGATGGAGGCGATGGGGACGGGAGGAAGCAGTTACTGGCTTGAACACTTGAGTTGGCTGAGATACTACATTTTGAGATGGGGAAATTGAAGAACAGGGCTGGGAGAAGGTCAAGACTTCAGGTTTGGCCATGGTGAATTTCAGGTGTGTGTGAGCCATGCAGCTGGAAATGAGATATAGGCAGGTGGATAAATGATCCTGGAGCTTAAGAAGCAGTTTTGAACTAGAACATCCTTTTAGGGTAGTGTCATGGAATGGTCTTTATAATCTTAAAATTCTAGCTGTGCAAGTACATAGCTGGTTTAGTTAATATGAGAGCAGACATAGTTACCAGTTAAGTATATTAATCATACTCAGAGCACATCATTTATAGCAGATGCATGGTATGTGGGATAAGCAAACATGAAACGCCTGCCAGTTATATAAAATTTTTATTTTTGAAATGCAAGTAATTATATAATTTTATAGCTAGATTTTATGTAAGAAAAAATTAAAATTATAAGCCCCACACAATTTTCTTTACACATGTGTACTTTTTGGGGACTATAAGAGTAGCTGAAGGGAAGGGAGTAGACAAATGTGCTCAAAGAGAGTTCACAGCAAAAGACAGAGCTGAGAGCACAGTCTCAGTAAAGCTCTAATTAAGGAAGCAGAGTCAGAAAAAGAAGTAATTTACTTATTCGTGTACTTAACAAATGTTTGTTGAGCATCTACTGAGTGCCAAGGCCTGTCATAAATTCCAAAGCAAGAATCACAGACGGCAGGGTGTTTTGTTTGGCCTGTATAGGGTTTTAAATTTTCCAGCTTCATTGCCAACACTTAAAATTTGTCATATTTTACATTAAAAATAGGAATTTCTATCTTGAATTGAAAAATCAGAATTGTTGGCAACACGGGGCCACATTACTGCCCAACAACAATTGGCTGAATCTGAGTCAGGGGACATGCCTCTTCAGGGGACATGCTCTCTCTGGGAACAGACACAGTCCCTAGGATGTCCAGGTGTCTCCCTTTTATTTTACATTCTGCCAACTTCCTTCATTCATTTAGGGTTATCTTCCTGGTCCCTGGAGAGTTTGTAAACCCTCCTCAGAGATGCAAAATCAAATAAACATTGCTTCTATCCAGCATGCTCAAAACAATGGGAAGATGCTGAAGATTTTTTAAAATTAAGTTATCATTGATATACAATCTTATGAAGGTTTCACATGAGCAACATTGTGGTTACTAGATTCCCCCCTATTATCAAGTCCCCACCACATATTCTATTACAGTCACTGTCCATTGATGCTGATGATTTTAAGCAGGGCCATGATGTGGCAAAGTATGCACTTTTAAAAGCTGACCTTCATGGCACTATGGGCATGAGCTGGAGGGGAGCCTTGCTGGAAATTGGGAAGCTGCAGTTAAGATAGTCATCAGAGTGATTAAGAGGAAAGAGGTGTCTATGGCCTGACTGAAGGCAAGGGCAGCAGGTAGGAATAGGGTGGGTGGACACATGAGGCACTGAGGAGAGAGACCATACAGTCATGGATTGCATGTGTCAGTCAGGTAAGGGCATGGAGGTGTAGGAGAAATCCAGGTTTCTGGCTTGGTCAGTTGGATGGGGGCACTTGTTTGACTTGGAAATATAAGTACAGAAGGAGTAGATTTAGGTTAAATAATGAGTTTAGTTTTGAAAATGTTGAGCTTGACATACCTATGAGACATCCAAATGGAATGTAAAGCAGAAAGTTCCGTGGAGTCCAGAGCTACAGAGATGTTTGGGAAGGCAATAGAGATTTGGGACATAGTAGGATAGGTGGCACCTCAATCTGTGGCTTTGGATGAGCTCACTCTGGAAACAGAGGACAAGTGGAAGATTCTGAGCAAGTTAAAGGCATGGGGTCTGGTGAGAAGACTGAGAAGAGAACAGAGAAGTGAGGAAAGCAGGCAGCTTGTGTGGCCAGAGCACCAGGAGACACGAGCCCAAATGAGGGACCAGGCCGGGGGTGCAGGTGCCACACGGGTCAAAGATGAGTCACAAAGTGTGTGTTGGTTCAGTGAGGTCAGAAATAAGACTAGAGCACGTTGAAGAAAAGAAATGAGAGGGAAGAATATGCAAACTGTGAGTGGAGACTACATTTTCAGGGAGATTGGCTGATCAGAGTAGGAAATAACTGAGTAGCACTAGAGCAGAATGGGAATATGTAGATTGAGAGAACACAGAGGTGATGGTTTTCTTTGGCTTTTCTTCTCTTCTATTTTCTTTCTTTTTTTTTTTTTTTTTGGTGAGGGTACCACCCAGTCTAGAGTTATTTATGTAATGAAAAGGAAGAAAGAGGAAACAGCAAGAAAGAGGTGGAAGAAAAGGGCAGGAGTGGGGGGGGCAGTGCCTCGAGTAGGAAGGGGACATGGGACAGAACCCAGCCCAGGGGGAGTGGCTCTTGAGACACAGATCTACCAGGAGGGTGTCCTGTGAGCAAACAACAGGCTTTGAAATGCAGCTATTATCACGACAGATACTATTTATCATAATTTGTAGATTTTTCATTTGTGGAAAATATAGTAAGCATATTTCAAATCCTAATTGCCATATACTTTATTCCTTTTCTAACTTGTAAATATTTGTACCATAAACTATGACCACATATCTGGGAATGTCCATCCATATTTCATTTAGACCTATTTCAAGGGTGAAGAAACCTTCCATAATTTATATTGCATCTTTTGGGGAAGAGAAGAGGAGCTGTGGCAAATTAAATTTAAAAATGCATACAAAATAAAGCTATTACGGTGGAAAAAGGAATTAAGAAAAGCAGAGAAAGAAGTAAATATATGCAAACTAGGCTAATTATTATAATTAAAAACTCTTTTTCACTGAGCTTTATGGCAGCCAAAACAGAAGAGGAAATAGTGATGGAATACAAAGCAAGTATTTTCTGATCTAAGTGTCCTGCGAAAGAGCAAGTTTTCCAAATCTCAAGGGAATTCTCATTTATTTATTTGAGACATGGAACAAGAAGATAAGAGTCCTAATAGCTACTGTTCATGGAGTAGACTGTCTACCACAGGCTCCGCACTTCCATGCCTCACCTCGGATTCTCACCCCACTCTGCCATGCAGGCATTACGGATGGGCAAACAGATTTCAAGGGTAGACAAATTGTTTAAGGTCCCATAGCTAATAAATGGTATACTTGGGGTATATTGCTCTAGAGTGCGTCTCAGGATGTTGTTCTTTAGTAATTGTTTCCAAAATAATGCTACAATAATCTCATTGCTCTTATATTTTTATCAAAAGCAAGGGCATAATATTGAAATAGAACTCAACAAAGATACGCCCATGGCACCAAAACATTAAGTATACTGGGGAAGAGGAGCTATGGCAAATTAAATATATCTAATTACAATGAATTTGTTTCCCATCTTGGTTACTCTGCAATAAAATTACACTGTCATTTTATGCTTTTTTTCCTGAAAAGATAACACACTTAAAAAATTGAGCCAGTAAATTAATTGTGCTTCTCTGCCTTTGCCTCCTCCTTTTCCTCCTCCTTTCCTTCTTTTTATTCCTTAAAGTTTTAAGTAAATTCTTACACACCTGGTCATTTGCTCTTCCAGTTTCTTTATTAGTCAAGACAACCTTCAGTAGTTTGTCTCCCCTCTAAATGTGTTTGTTCATCTGCAGTGCCCCCCTTGCAGACTGTCGTGAGAATTAGAGGTGAGGCAGGCAGGCACTTAGCACCTCCAGTAGTTAGGTGCTACAACTGTTGTCAGTTATTGTTTGTTCCCCACTAAATTGTTAGACTCCTAGAGAAGATTTTATAGATCTTCTCCCAAAGTGTTGTTTGGGTTTTTAATAATTTTCTTTGCTTATCTTTGGTTTACTTTAATTAGGATGGCTTATTTTTTTTTTAATAAAACACATTTATTCTTTCACAATTTCTGGGAGTCAGGAATCCAGGTGCAATTGAGCTGGGTCCTTGGTTGGAATTAAAAGGCTGCAATCAAAGTGTTGGCCTAAGCTGCGGTCTTATCTAAAGTCTTGATTGTGGATGGATCTACTTTCAATGTTGCTCATGTCATTGGCAGAATTAAGTTCCTTGCAGCAGTTGGACTGAGGGCTTTTAGCTCCTTGCTGGCTATTGACCAGAAGCCACCCTCAGCCTTCTCACTTGCTCATTTTAATGAAGCTGCTATATAGGAGATGCCTTGTGGCAAGAAACTTAGGATGGCTTTTAACACTTGGTTTATTCTCAAATATCCAGTTATCTTGTTTCTTAATTTTCTAATCCTTTGTCGATTTATGTTGAATCTCCATTATTTAGAAAATCTATAGCTAAGATCAATATCTGTTTCTCCATAACTTGATTATTTCTTAAGCAGTTGTATATCAATATATTATAAAAGGTCTTTCCATATATTCCCATGAGTACACAGTTTTGAGGAGCATTTTTTCCCCTTTATTTCTTTTTCTATACTTCTCTATATACATTGTTTTTGATGTGTTGAGATGAGGTTAGTGCTTGATGAGATTAGAAGTATGTGCTTTATTTAAAACCCCTTTTGAAAATAAAGGAGACATGCCTATTACTCAGCTTTTAAACTGCTCTTTTTATGTCTTTAGTTGCTCTCAGAAAGAAGTTTTCACAGTATAGTCTAGGGATCCCTGAGACCCCTTTCACAGGGTCTGTTAGGTCAAAACTATTTCATCATAGTATGAAGGCATTTCCAGAGTGTGCACAGTGTGTGATTTTGTAATAGAAAACACAGGAGCAGATATGAGAATCCAGGTGTCCTCTATTAAACCAAAAATTAAAGAAATTTATAAAACTTTAAAGCAAAGGTATGGTATCCATCATTTTTTTTTTAGAAAACAGTTGTTTTTATTTAGAAGTTTTAACATGTTGTGAGTTTATTTTTTTAAATAAATGAATAGGTAACTGTTTAATTTCTCAGTTTTAACTACTAACACAGTAACTAGTATTAGGTATAACTCACATAAGCAAAAGCTCTTTGAGGTTCTCAATACTTTTGTTTTACTATAAAGGGGACCTGAAACCAAAAAGTTTGAGACCTGACTCTCTAAAAATGTTGCTGCTTCTGATGATTACATCCTCTTGGGAGAAGACAAAAGATCATACTCCACATTTTCCTTCTTCCTGGCTTCCTGACCTGAGATAATGTATAAGTTAAAAATACTATTGGTCAAAGGCAATCAGTGGGTCTAAGCAAAAATAAAATAATGACTCTTGCCATTTTTTCAGTCAAATACATTTAAATGCCTCCTCCCACATATGTGCATGAATATATCATGACTTTTAATCATCTTTCTATACCAAGTAATTTATAGAAAATAATCCTTGCCTATATTTTTAAAAGCCAGGATCATGACTTTTAGCATTTCATTGCTCTATTTTGTTTTTAAGTTTGTCCCTCTGGTAGTGTATAGCTACTAAATCTATTATTTTCTCTTGCTACCTGGTTGAGCTCTCCTTTATGGGATGCCCAATGGTATTTCTGTTGTCATGGTTCTAATTGTTTTTTTTTTAAATTAAGATACTGATATACACTCTTATGAAGGTTTCACATGAGCAACATTGTGGTTACTACATTTGCCCATATTATTGAGTCCCCCCCACGGCCATACCCCATTGCAGACACTGTCCATCAGTGTAGTAAGATGCCACAGAGTCAATACTTGTCTTCTCTGTGCTGCACTGTCTTCCCCATGACACCCCCACACACACATCATGTGTGCCAATCATAATGACCCTCAATACCCATCTCCCACCCTCTCCCACCCCTCCCCTTTGGTAACCACTAGTCCCTCTTGGAGTCTGAGCATCTGCTGCTGTTTTGTTCCTTCAGTTTTTGCTTTGTTCTTATACTCCACAAATGAGTGAAATCATTTGGTACTTGTCTTTCTCCACCTGACTTATTTCACTGAGCATAATACTCTCTAACTCCACCCATGTTGTTGCAAATGATAGGATTTGTTTCTTATGGCTGAATAGTATTCCATTGTGTATATGTACCAAATCTTCTTTATCCATTCACCTACTGATGGACACTTAGGTTGCTTCTGTATCTTGGCTATTGTAAATAGTGCTGCAATAAACATAGGGGTGCATATGTCTTTTTGAATCTGGGATCTTATTTTCTTGGAGTGAATTTCTAGGAGTGGAATTCCTGGGGCAAATGGCATTTCTATTGTTAGTTTTTTGAAGAATCTCCATATTGCTTTCCACAATGGTTGAACAAATTTTCATTCCCCCCAACGGTGTAGGAGGGTTCCCCTTTCTCCACATCCTTGACAGCATTTGTTGTCTTTTGAATGTTGGCCGTCCTAACTGGTATGAGCTGATATCTCATTGTGGTTTTAATTTGCATTTCCCTGATAATTAGCGATGTGGAGCATCTTTTTATGTGTCTGTTGGCCATCTGAATCTTTCTGCTTTGGAAAAGTGTCTGTTCAGATCCTCCACCCATTTTTTAATCAGGTTGTTTGCTTTTTGGGTGTTGAAGCATGTGAGTTCTTGATATATTTTGGATGTTAACCCCTTACTATAGGATGCCTTTTTGTCCTGCTGATGGTATCCTTTGCTGTACAGAAGCTTTTTAGCTTGATGTAGGCCCATTTGTTCATTTTGTTCCCTTGCCCAAGCAGATCTGTGCAGAAAAAAGTTGCTCATATTTATAGTCAAAAGATTTTTGCCTATGTGTTCTTCTAAGAGTTTTATGATTTCATGACTTACATTCAGGTCTTTGATCCATTTTGAGTTTACTTTTGTGTATGGGATTAGACAATAATCCAATTTCATTCTCTTGCATGTAGCTGTCCAGTTTTGCCAACAGCAGTTGTTGAAGAGGCTGTCATTTCCCCACTGTATGTCTGTGGCTCCTTTATCATATCTTAATTGACCATATATGCTTGGTTTTATATTTGGGCTCTCTATTCTGTTCCACTGGTCTATGGGTCTGTTTTTGTGCCAGTACCAAATTGTCTTGATTACTGTGGCTTTGTAATTCCCCCAGCTTTATTCTTCCTTCTCAGGATTGCTTTGGCTCTTCTTCAGGGTCTTTTGTGGTTCCATATGAATTTTAGAATTATTTTTTCCAGTTCGCTGAAGAATGCTCTTGGTATTTTGATAGGGATTGAATTAAATCTGTAGATTGCTTTAGGCAGGATGGCCATTTTGACAATATCAATTTTTCCTGTCTATGAGCACAGGGTGTATTTTTATTTATTTGTATCTTCTTTAATTTCTCTCATGAGTGTCTTGTAGTTTTCAGAGTATAGGTCTTTCACTTCCTTCGTTAGGTTTATTCCTAGGTATTTTATTCTTTTTGATGCAACTGTGAATGCAATTGTTTTCCTCATTTCTCTTTCTGCTAGTTCATCATTAGTATATAGGAATGCCACAGATTTCTGTGTATTAATTTTGTGTGGTGACACTTTGCTGATTTCAGTTATTAGTTTTAGTAGTTTTGGGGTAGATTCTTTAGGGTTTTTTATGTATAATATCATGTCATCTGCAAACAGTGACAATGGTTCTAGTTGTTTTTAATTTGGATTTAGAACACATAACCATGATTTCTATTCAAGAAAGCCAAGAACCTTTATGATTAGTACTTTGCTAAACCAACCCTTGTCATTTCATCTCATTTGTTGTTACATTGGTATTTTCAGTCTCATTTTCTTCCCAAAGCAGTGGAGCTTCTAAACTGGGTTAGATGGTGGGGGAAGGAGGGGACATAATATTTCTATTGCTCCCAAACCATGCCATTTCTTATGTATGTTCCAAAGCTACTGTGTATGATATATTTGCATCTCTGCCTTTTAACTCAGCTTATACAAGATACAGTATCTTCCTCCTCAGGGATCAGGGTTTCCCTGGGTGTCATTCAAGGCTGAGCATAGTCCTCTTCACCATGTGCATTCTCCCCTCCTTCCGTTCAGTGTTACTCTGCTCTCATCCCCACCTATACAGCCACGTAAAAAGTACTTCTTGAGTGTCTGCTTGGGAAACATGTAGTGGGCAAGGGTGTGGACTCTACTGCCCAAGGTCCGAATCTGATTCCTGAGTTCACCATGTCTAGTTGTGACATTGTGCAAACCTCTTGGCCTCTTTATGCCTCAGTTTTCTCATTTGCAGAACAAGCATTATATGATTTATCTCATAGAGCAGTTGTGGAGATCAAACCAGTTAATAGGTATGAGGTATTTATCATAGTGTGGGGGTACAGTAGGTGCTTAGGACATGGTATTATTATCTACAGGTGACAATTATATACTATAAGGAGTGAGTTAGATCTGGTGAGACATGAGCAAAAGCACCCTTATTTTTTCTGTCATCATCACAAATCAACTCTGTGAATCCATTTTTCCCCTCTATGAATAAAATTTCAGGCCATTGCCATAGGTTTTCCAGTCATTCTTGGGTAAGGAAAAGGCAAAAATTTTAGATTCATCCAATTTTAAACTTCCTCCCTCCCCCAGCTTGAATCTGGTGCTCGTTAGCTTCTTGCTCTTTTACAACCATCTTGATGCTGATTGTGGTCCTTCTAGGGTTGGGATAAGAGGACAGTGATAAGGAGGGGAGAGGAGATGGAGCATTAAGAAAATTCTTACCAGATTGGTACAGTGGTGGTCTGCCTTCCGTGATCTCTAGGTGTAGCAAGTTACAAATGCCTATCGTTCTTTCCCTGTGGGATACCATCGACAGCTCTGCAGAGACCCATTGCAGGGCAGTTTTCTCAGCCAGATGCTCTGAGAAGTCGGTGGCACCTCAACTGCCTACAGTCACCTCCCTCATGTTCTGCTTCCTGTGATGCTGAGATGAGATGGCATCATGCCCAGGAGGAAACACTCTTGCAAAGGGACCTCTTCAGGGAGATTCAAGTCTGGTTCCCTTCTGTACAGTCCACACTGGATCCATAAGAAATGTGCAGTCTTGTCCAGCTGTTATATGAGGGCAGCTGAATCTCACTGAGGCTGTCTTTCCTCACTCACCTGCCCAACCATCTTCCAGTTTTTCCTGACTGAGCCAAATAACACTCCCTGTTTCCCCAAATCACTAAGTGACACACATCAAGAGCTACAAATTGTGACCTTGAAGCTATCTACATCCTCTTTCTTGGCTTGAATAGAAAGAAAGGATTCTCTCCCTTCCCCTATGAGATAGAAAAGGGGAAAAACTAGGGCATCCTGGTAACTTTTCTCTTGATCCAACAGAAAAATGGGCAACAGACATGAATAAGCAATTCATATGATGAGCTCAACTATACCAGTAAATAGAGAAAAATAAATTAAACCAAAGTTAAGATTCAACCTTAACACTGCACCTCAGCAAAAGTTAACAATACACATTGGGTGAAGATATTAGGAAAACATATATACTTACACAGTTTGTATGAGCAAATTCTGGTGGAGTCTTTTAGGAGAGTAATCTTCCAGTATATATTAAAATTAAAATCTACCTTGTGACCCCACCAGACCTGCTCTCAGGTATCTGTCCTAGAGAAACACCGACAAAAAATATCCAAGTATCCAAGTGTTAGAACGTTTATTACTACATTATTTGTAATTTTAAAAAATGTAAATGTCCATCAAAAAGGGAATAGCAAAATAAATTATGATACATACAGCAATATGGATGCAAAAGTTAAATAGAATAAGCTGTAGTGATATGTGGGAAAGGTTTCAAAAACATATTGTTACGTGAAAAAAGTGTAAAGATTTCTTATTAATGATACATTTTTGCAAGAAAATGAGGGATATATCCTTGTATATATGTATTCCTGTTTACAAATGCCTAGAAACAAGTCCATACCATTTTGGACTGCTATGTGATTAATTTCAGAGAGAGGTCTGAGCCTGGGGGAAGGAGAGTCAGGGTCAGCATTCACAATGAGAGTATGTTACATATGTGACTATGTGTAATTTACAAAATAATTTCAAATATAATAAAATGAGTGGAGTTGCTAGAGGTGATACTTAAGATCATCTCTAAAATAGCAGCTTATATTGACAGTTGGAATTACTAATCCTGAGAAGAGCCTGAGAGTGTCCATTGTCATTAAACAATAGTTATGTTAAGGACAGTTCTCTATAATAATTACTTACATCTAAATGTCTGTTCAAACAATAATTATGAAGTCTTTGCTATGGTTGTGAATTTCTAAGATGACACATACAATTATGCTTTTCAGATTGTAAACCAAATTTCAATACACAGAACCTTGACTTTATTATAATAATTAGCCAATTTGAGCTGATATAGTAATATGCATAAAGAGAACTTCAGCTAATAGTATCTGAGGAGTACTTATTTATTTCTGGCAACTGGTTCTATACAGTTTAAATCGCATCTTACTTTTAGGTGACTATATATAAGCTATTTTCAAATGACTTATAGTTAAAAACATTTTCCTTTATGTTTACTTTTAAATCATACTATGTGTTGTTGAATCACAAAACTTAGTAAAGATATAATTCTGAAAAAATTAAATATAAATGTTGGAACCATAAATATAATTTCATGAATGTTATTACTTTATTATTTTTCCTACTTAGTACCTACATGAAAATGGGATTGTCCACCGTGATCTCAAACCAGAGAATCTTCTCTATGCAACTCCAGCTCCAGATGCCCCACTCAAAATCGGTGAGGATATTTCCTGATGTTTTATGACTCCTTTTTCCAGAACAGAAGAAATTTATTCTGTGGAATTTAAAAATATTGCTCAGTCTTTGAATATTTGGTATCAGTCAAGGCATAATGCATTGTTTCGGAAATCTGTGCTCTTTCCTGGTATATTAATCAGGAATTGGTGCCTAGAAGTTGGTGCTCAATTGCTGGCCACACAAAGGAAACACAGCTCTTAGAAATGAAAGGGACTTCAGGAGGTGACCTTGTATTTTGTACATAAGTTTACATAGAAAAAAAAATCACAGACAACATAGCACTTCTTTTTTGGTTATTAATTTTTGTTCCACAAATTAGCTAGAGCTTAATTTTAGATAATCAAGAGCTTTGACACAAGGTGCTTGATACACATATCAGTGAATTTAGGCTCTGAGTCACTTGTTTATAGGAACAGAGCTAAATTGAGATCTGTGTTCCCAAAGTGCACTCCACAGAACACAGGTTCCTCAGCTGCGTGAACGAGGGTCAATGATTCCCTTCTGGGGGGAGGTGGGAGTGGTTTGCAGAGGTGCTAGGGTCAGTCAAATAAGTTTGGAAATGCCAACTTAAACGGGATTTTTATTTCCACAGGACCTCCCAGAACCTTAAAAATGCTGATCTGTAAATTACTGTACTGTGAGGCTTTTCCCAAGCCTCTGGAAACCTGATTTTTTTTTTTCCAATAAGTATTCTGAAGAACTAGAAAGAGAAATTTTTTGAGCAAGTCTCATCTACCCAAAGAGATCTTTAAATCAGCATTTTAGATTTTAGAAGAAAGTATAATTAAATGTTACTTTCCATGGCCCTTCCAAAGCATAGCTTCCTTTGTAAAAAATATATACATGATTCATTTTAGATGAATTCTTCTTATTAAAACCTCCATTAAATTCCCTGCTGGCCATTGCTGTTTTTGCCCTGCCCTTTACAGTGCTAATCTGATGAGTTCGCTGTATTCATAGGTGTTAACAAAATTAAGTTATGCATATCATGGAAGAGCTCAGACAACATAATGTGCTGTGTGAATGCAAGATTCTAAAGAAAAAGTACTGGAGCCCTGCTGGGCAGCCAGCTCGTTCCCATAATCACTCCTGAAGGCAGCGGGCAGCAGGGAAGCTCCCATTTCCTTTGACAACACTTTAAAAGATTTTATCCTTGAAGAAATTTCTTTAAATGGATGGATAGATACAAATTTAGACAGGGGAGCCTTTCTTTCTGAAGGACTTCCTGCTGCTTTTTCTGATAAGGATCAGCACCTCCGTGGAAATGTGGGTTTATCTTTGAAGTCTAAAATGGTATGCGTTTGGTGCCTGCCTCTCCTCAAGAATGGCCTTGAATGGTTTCCTGAGGTCTCCTGAGTGATGGAGATGTAGTCCAGCAAAGAGACCATAATGAGACAGACTTTTGATAATATTTCACCTAGAAAATATTCTGAGGAATGAATAAAAGGGATTTTTGCCCCCAAAAAACTTGTATTTCTCATATGAGAGTAAAGTCTTACCCATCAAATATACTAGGAAATGACATTATTTATTTAGAAACAGAATAAACCTTTTGATATTTCTGCTCATTTCTTTGGTATTTAGGAAAGCCTTCATTTTTGTTTTGATTTCTTCCAATGGATTGAAAGTTCTCAACTATATCACTAATTCTTTGTTGTCTTTTAGAGTTACTGTTTTGTAAATCTCAGAATCAATATTAGACAAAATTTATCTATTGTAACTATTACTTTAAGAAGAGATAGGTTATTTGCTAAAAGCTAGAAATTATAGAAAAGAGCATAAAATGTACTTGAGAGTCCCATTTTTCTCCAATTTAAAGGAAGACTAAAAAAAATTTTTTTTTTTTAGTTTCCTCTTCCAAGTGACAATTTCCCCCATACATCTAGCCCGTCATCAAGTACCAGACAAACCAGTACATAAGTTAGATTTGTTTTGAATGACAGGCGTATTCTGTTGTAAAGCTGAGAACACTTGCTACATTAACTTTTTTTCTTGTGTTGTTAGCGGATTTTGGACTCTCTAAAATTGTGGAACATCAAGTGCTTATGAAGACAGTGTGTGGGACGCCAGGGTACTGTGGTATGCTCTTCAATACTGATACTTCACTTTTATTGTTATTTGAACTCTGTTTTCATTTAATGATTTGAATTTTTAAACTCTTAAATCTCTACTTAAAATGCTTACAATTGCCATGATATGTGTCCCCACAACGTGTTCTGCATGATGGGGTCCGTGGTGCTGCTTTTCGGGCGCTCCTGCTAGAACAGCAGGGGGAAGGGGGACTGAGTGTGTATGACTTCTCCAGAATTCCACTTCTGGTTGTTAGTGATCAGGGATGAGAATCCCAGTAGCCAAAGACCTAAAAGACAGACATATAGAATTCTCTTTTAAAAAGCAATATAGATAAATCAATATAGTTTTCCTTCATAGAAATATTCATCAGTTATTGCTTGTAGTTTAAAATGTTTTTTTTTTTAATTTTTTAAACCTCAAAAATATTACTGGGCCCCTATATCAGTGGTCTCATGTATTCATCCACACCATTCTCCATGTTTACCATGTTCCCATAAACATTTTGTCATTTTTCATTTCCCTGATGAATCTATAATTCTACTTCCCTGTAGCTCAGTTATTCTCAAATCTAATAATTACAAAGAATTCAGTGTACTTATCTTTCTAGTAAATCTTTACAGTGTGCCAAATATTCTTATTCTGGGTCTTAAAATCCTTGATAGCAAGAGTAGTTAATCAATGAGGAGTAAATTCAGAAAACTCAAAATAACTGTGTCTTAAACAAGATGGAATTTGATTTATCTCATGTGAAAGTCTAGAGGTAGGCAGTCCTGGGGAGTCCCACAGCTGTGACCCTGCATGTGTGGTTGACCTCAGTGCCAGGGACCCAGGCTCTCTCTGTCTTACTTTATCATTCCTCAGTGTGTGCATCCTCATAGTCCAAAGTGGCTGCTGGAAATCAGAGTGACATTTGCATTCTGCAAAACAGAAGGGAAAAAAGACTAAGAAAGAGTGTTTCACTTACATTTTTACTGGCCAGTACTTAGTTCAGCCACTGCACTGCCAGTGAAGCTGGTCATGTTGCTGCCCTAAGTGAATTCAAGGTTATGTTACTAAGAATGAGCATTGCATTAGACAGCTCACTGTCTCTACCATAAGCTTAATGAATCGGATTCCCATTCCTAGGGGAAAAAAAATGTAAAAACCAGTGCACTACACTGTGTTCTCTCTAGGCATCCTCTTGTTTTGTTTTATATACTTAATTTTCTTAGAACTGTGGGATCTTGAAGAAGTCATATGCTTTGGATCTTAGTAAAATGAGGATGTTAGTTAAATGAATTGTAAAGTTTCTTCTAACACTAAAATTCTGCAAATTTAATCATACAGTTGCTTCAGTGGATATCTTACTGCACTTCTCCAGTCTGAAATTTATGAATTCAAAAATTGTTAAGCTGAGTTAGTTATGTAGTTCTTATGGGTCTATTTCTTAGATGGGAGTGACTGACAACCTGTCCACGACCCTTCCCTTCTAATTATGCCATCTGCACTTTCCCTTTTTCTAATCCATGTGTCTTTGGTTGTCCTCCTGCATTTCTTTTGTGCCTCAAGTTCTCGAACACCATGGTGGGGAAAACCCTGAATTTAGCACCATGGGCCAAATGGAATTGCCCATTTGTGATCATTAACTGTGTTGATAGGAACATTAGAAGAGAACTGAGAAAAAAATGATTAAAAAAAAGTAATATTTCTTACAAAAAGAAAGCTGGTGGGCAGTTTAATAGTCACCTAATACCAAACACTAAGGATTCCAATTAGGTGAGTGGTTTGGAGAAAGTCTCTGAGAATTGAGCAGCCCTGAAATGGGAAGATCAGGGAGAGATTACACTAGTCATCTCTCAGAGTCCCTTCTGTGACTAAGAGATAGCCATGTTTTTTTAAGGGTTTCAATAATAGTGATAAGAGCAGATCTTTCTTGGCAGCATTACTGAATGGTCAATCTATGAATGAGTGATTCATTCTCTTATAAAATGAACATTGAATGTCTAATAGACCCCAAGTTGGGCACTGACATTACAAGAGTGAACACAGTATATAGTCTTGCTTTTCAAGAATTTCATGGAATATAAAAGAAGAAATACCTGCACACAGTAAAACAGAGTTTGTTACAATAAGTTCTATATTTATCCAAGTCAAAGGCTCAAGGATACAGAGGGAAGGCAACAATTAATCATGTCTAGGGAGGTCTTAACAAGGGAGGGGCATTAGAGCTGGATGCTGAGAGATGAGTAGGAACTCAACCAGTGAAGAGGTGGCCACAAGGTATACTTTGCCACCAGGCACAGGAAAAGTCACAGAAGAGTGGTAGCATCTGGCAAGTTCAGAGACTGTTAGTTACTCTGTCACTTTGCATACCCAGAACGTAGTCTGTGACACAGAGGATATGCATAGGCCTGGAAAGGGAGGACGGACCATATTTTAAAAGAATCTGTACATCAGGCTGAGGAATTCAGATGACCTGCTTTGGAAGATAATAGTGATCCAGCAAAGGTTCTTACTCAGGAAAATTATATTTTAAAATCAAATCTATATTTTTAGAAATACTTTGATGATGATATTATGACAGATGGAGTTGAGGGATAAAAGAGATCAAAAGAAGACCAATTAGTGATTGTAATTGCTTTTTCCTGTCCTTCTGATGTCAGAAATCTACACACAGGTGCTGTCACTCCATAAACAGCTTCTCAGAGGATAATGTATTTAATCTACTCCTAAATCCAATCATTTTTAATATAAAAAACAATTGTAAAAGTACTATTTTGGGCTCTTGTCCTTGCCATAAACAGGCATTACAGATAATGCCATCTTATAATGGAGGCTTCTTTTCCATTTACTATTTCCCTGCAGATACCCATATCACCCTAGAGACTGTGTAATGGGGAAAGAGGGAATTGAGTGGTTGAACATGATTAAGATAATCCTTCCATTCTGCTATAGGTAGAAGCTCACCCAGGAGTGTTTACCATAGTTTAATAAGAGGAGAAAGCAGCAGGAAGGAGGGGAGGGAAGGGGGTTATTTTGTGGACTCTGCCATGTTAAACACATGTATGGAGTTACTATGACATAGGCTGAGGCACACTGGGAAGACATGTATGTTCCATGTCATGTATTTAATTAAGGAGCACCATCCAAACTATATATAAATAAACATGTTTATTCATCCATACTCTGATCCAGAGGAAATACATTAAAATATTACTTAAAAGTGGGAGTAGGGAAGGGACAGAATTTTAGGACACACTTTTATTTTTTTAATTGCAGAGTAGCTGATATACAATATTATATTTGCTTCAGATGTACAACATAGTGATTCAGTAATGATATACTTTACTAAATGCTCACATGGTAAGTGCAGTAACCTTCTGCTACCATACCAAGACACTACAATATTATTGGTTATATTCTCTCTGCTGTACTTCCATTCCCGTGACAGGATACACTTCTGTAGAGTAACAGAAAATGCTGGAAAAGCTAAGTTGGTGAACAAGATAAGTTGCAGTATTAACACCGGGGCACAGGAAGTGGATGACCTGGAGCAGGGAAGGTGGAGGGTTCTGAACTTAAAAAATTTATTGTAATAATGAATATTGCTATTCATCTGCCTTATAAACAATGAGACTTTTATAGGCACGTTGAGAGCCCCCTGTGAGGACCACCCTCGGCTCTAGCCCTTTCTCCCCTCGCCTCATTTAAGTACTGTCATCAGTTTGGGCGTAGCCTTCTAAGAATACGTAGGTGGGGAGGAGTCTGCCCATTTATCAAATGAGCTGGAAATGGGATCCAAGAGCCAGGCTTGTGGGAATCACTGTCACACTACAAAAACTTGACTTTACAGAAACTGTAATTAACTTGAAAAAGGGTCTGAGGCCCCTAATCAATGAGAGAGGGAGATGTGAGGTTGCTTGCTTGCTTCCTTGCTTGTTGTAAGCACGCTTACATGCTAGGTCAGTAACCCTTCTGTACATGGTCTGGTTTCTACCTCCAATGGAAGGCATTTTCAGTTACATCTTTTGAGGAAGTGGGTGTTTATGTTATGCCATCTGTCGTGTCAGGAAATCAAAAGAGGAAAAGCCACCCATTCGGTCTCATTCACAGAACTATTGCTCCAGGCTATTAATAACAGAGGGTTCTCCTGTAAGTGAATTGCAAAAGAAATACCACAGATGCTGTGTGTTAAAGCAAATACTCATTATTCCTGGGAAATGTGCCCAGTCAAAACTAAACTCCAGGCCAGAAAATGAAAATTTGTGATCCAGATAAGTGAAATCAATGACTAGGGCTCTGAAATAGGCCAGGAAGAGTTCAGCACTGAAGAGATTATCAACGGTCACTGGCCCATGGCTCTGAGGAAAGTGTTGCAAAGTAACTGTGCAATATTCCCACCAAAATGCCTTTATGGTTTAGATATTTAAGGCTTGTTGCCTGTGAGTGTCCAAACTTACCCATGCCAGTCACAGAAAAGAAGTACTAATCATTAAAGGAGAAAAGAAACCAATACCATAATGGGTTAGATAAAAGAATCCTACATTATTACCACATTGCTATATTTTAAAGAAACAACCTAGCATATTCACTAAATCAAAATTAAAGACAATATTCAACAACCTACAGTCAGATGGAAGAAATTTCTGTCTATACAAAAACATACTAATATGTGAAAAACAGGAAAATTTAAATGAAATTAACAAGCAAATCTAATAATCTAAAATTCAAGCTTTCAGAATAGTTTCATAAAATATGTGTGCTAGAGTGTGTTTTCCTACATATATATATAACAATAACAATATTATACACAGCAATAATAGTAGTATAACTCCATTCGGGTTCCCAGACCTGATTCCAATGTGGGAGGGTATGTGGGAGGGGATCTTCCCCCACATAACATGAAGCAATTCTTGAACACCAACAGAGTGTTGGATAACTCAACTCAATTTTAGTGCTATCTGCCTGGAGACAGCACCAGATTCCCCAAGTTAAGGGCTCCACCCCATAGGACTTTCCTCCACCCCCCAACTCCAGGTGCTGATCACAAGCCCCAGGCAGTTACTTGTGCTTCTGACCAACCAGCTACAGATTGGAGGTTCCCACAACCACCCCCTTAGGGTTGATTAATTTGCTACAATGTCACCCAGAACTCAGGAAAGCACATTTACCTGTTTAAAAAAGGTACTGTAAAGGATACAAGTTAACAGCCAGATGAAGAAATACACAGGGCAAGGTCCCAAATAACAGAGCTTCTATCCTCGTGGAGCTTGTGACCTGGCTTGGTGGCACGTCATGTGGAGGACTTCTGGTTCCCCAGGCTCAGGGACTCTTTCTCCAATGGAGAAGCAGGATCCAAAAAGCAGGAAGTGACAGGCAGTGCAGCTGACATTTCACTAAGTATTTAACTCTCCTAGTTTTTTAAAAGTTCATTGTAAAAGGGAAGTCATCATTGTGGGTATATAATTCTCAAGTGAAACCATCCCTTACTTGATTAGATTACCAGTGTAATTTTATACTGTTATCATTTCACCTTACCTAGGTTAGTCCTTTAGAAATGCTGAAGGCTGGTGTGTGTACATGAGGCTCCTGTGGGACTCGATGACAATAGGAAGGGGGCTGAAATGTGAGAGGAAGAGAGCAAAGAGTGCGGGGCAGGTGGGTGGAGGGTGCCCAGATGCAGCAGCCCTCCTTGCTCCCTGAGATAGGTGTTCCCAAGGCTTCATCTGGCTGTCCCAGGCAGTACCTGATCCAAAGTGCCAGGCAAAGGAAAAAGTGGGGCAAGGGACAGGCACAGGAGTGGTGAGGAAGGGTCATAGCACATCTTGTTTCTTGACCTTGAAGAGGACGGGGACCCTGCAGGGGGAGGGCAGCCATGTTTTAAGCTGTCTTGGAAGTTTTAAATCTAGAGGAAAATGAGTCTCTTGGGGTCTTTGTCTTGGTCAAGTACTGACCTAAACAAAGTATATTCTGTGGAACTTGAGTTGTGTAGCTATTCAGTCTTTTGTTCATTGAAGAAATATTTACAAAGCTCCTACTATGCATCAGGCACTGTTCTACATGCTAAAGTTTTAGCAGAGAAAAAAACATCACTAAAACCTTTTCTTTAAGCATGGCACATTTTGGAGAAGACAAATAATAAGTGTGTAAATTATATAAAAAGAAGTGACCCTAAAGAATCCACTCCAAAACTACTAGATCTAATATCTGAATTCAGCAAAGTTGCAGGATACAAAATTAATACACAGAAATCTGTTGCATTCTTATACAATAATGATGAACTAGCAGAAAGAGAAATCAGAAAAACAATTCCTTCACAATTGCATAAAAAAGAATGAAATACCTAGGAGTAAACCTAACCAAGGAAGTGAAAGACTTGTACTCTGAAAACTACAAGACACTCAGGAGAGAAATTAAAGAAGATACCAATAAATGGAAACACATCCCATGCTCATGGATAGGAAGAATTAATACTCTCAGAATGGCCATCCTGCCTAAAGCAATCTACAGATTCAGTGCAATCTCTATCAAAATACCAACAACATTCTTCAACAAACTGGAGCAAATCGTTCTAAAATTCATATGGAACCACAAAAGACCCTGAATAGCCAAAGCAATCCTGAGAAGGAAGAATAAAACTGGAGGGATTATGCTCCCCAACTTCAAACTCTAATACAAAGCCACAGTAATCAAGACAAATTGGTACTGGCTCAAGAACAGAACAATAGACCAATGGAACAGACTAGAGAGCCCAGATATAAATCCAACCATATATGGTCAATTAACATACAATAAAGGAGCCATGGACATACAATGGGGAAATGATAGCCTTTTCAACAACTGGTGTTGGCAAAACTGGACAGCTACATGCAAGAGAATGAAACTGGATTATTGTTTAACCCCAAACACAGAAGTAAACTCAAAATGGATCAAAGACCTGAATGTAACATATGAAACCATAAAAGTCTTAGAAGACAACATAGGCAAACATCTCCTGAATATAAACATGAGCAACTTTTTCCTGAATGCATCTCCTCGAGCAAGGGAAACAAAGCAAAAATGAACACATGGGACTACATCAAACTAAAAAGCTTCTGTACGGCAAAGGACACCATCAACAGAACAAAAAGGCATCCTACAGTATGGGAGATATATTTGTAAATGACATATCTGACAAGGGGTTAACGTACAAAATATATAGAGAACTCACATGTCTCAACACCCAAAAAGCAAATAACCTGATTAAAAAATGGGCGGAGGATATGAAGAGACAATTCACCAAAGAAGAAATTCAGATGGCCAACAGACACATGAAAAGATGCTCCACATCACTAATCATCAGGGAAATGCAAATTAAAACCACAAAAAGATATCACCTCACACCAGTTAGGATGGTCAGCATCGAAAAGGCTAAGAACAACAAACGCTGGCAAGGATGCGGAGAACAGGGAACCCTCCTCCTACACCACTGGGGCAAAAGCTAGTTCACCCATTGTGAAAAACAATCTGGAGGTTCCTCAAAAAACTAAAAATAGAAATACTATTTGACCCAGGGATCCCACTCCTAGGAATTTACCCAAAGAATACAAGTTCTCAGATTCAAAAAGACATATGCACCCCTATGTTTATCACAGCACTATTTACAATAATATCCGAGATATGGAAGCAACCTAAGTGTACATATACACAATGGAATACTATTAGGCCATAAGAAACAAACAAATCCTACCGTTTGCAACAACATGGATGGAGCTAGAGGGTATTATGCTCAGTGAAATAAGCCAGGTGGAGAAAGACAAGTGCCAAATGATTTCCCTCATTTGTGGAATACAACAACGAAGCAAAACTGAAGGAACTAAACAGCAGCAGACTCACAGACTCCGAGAAGGGACGAGTGGTTGTTACCAAAGGGGAGGGGTGTGGGAGGGCGGGTGGGGAGGGAGGGAGAAGGGGATGAGGGGCATTATGTTTAGTACACATGGTGTGGGGAGTTACGGGGAAGACAGTGTAGCGCAGAGAAGGCAAAAAGCTAATGTGTGTCATCTTACTATACTGATGGGCAGTGACTACAATGGGGTATGCGGAGGGACTCGACAATATGGGTGAATGTAGTAACCACATTGTTTTTCATGTGAAACATTCATAAGAGCATATATCAATAATACCTTAATTAAAAAAAGTGATAATTTCTACAGAAGAATGTAGAGTTGGGAAGAGGATAGGAAGTGCTGGGAGCCTGAGTAACTGCTAAAATGGGGTGAGTGGGGGTCAGGGAAGGCTGCACGTGAGAAGACAACATAGAGCAAAGACTTGAAAGAGGTAAGGGAATGAGCAAGCCACCTGGATCTCTAGGGAAAGAACATTCTGGACTGAGGGGACAGGGGACACCATCCCTGAGGCGGCAACATGCCTGGGTGTCTTTAAGGTCCAGCAAGGAGGCTGGGTGGTTGGAGAGCAGGGACAGAGAGGGGATGAGAACTCTGACTGGAAGGATAGTTCCTGTTTACGGAGATGGAGCAACAGGTTTGAGGCATGTTGGTTTTAAGATGCTTGTTAGACATCCAAGTGGAGGTGACATGGCCAGAAGGGTGTTAAGTCTGAAGTCCAGGAGCAAAGACATGGGGGTTGATATAAATGTGGGAATTATCAGCATATAGATGCATTTTAAAGCCATGAGACTCCAGCATTACCACGGCAGAAAAGGAACTAACACAGACTGATCCTGGGCAACATCACCATTAAGAGGCCAGAGAGAAGAGAGGAAGCACATATATCATTCACAGACCATCAGATAGTAGAGAAAGCTCCACAGCCTGAGAAATTAGGAAGAATTAGGAATGCATGGCTGTAGGCACAGATTTGGGGCTCAATATGCAAAACATGTAAAGCTGTCATCACTAAAAGGGACTGCCTCTCTGGCCTGGGAAATGGTGACCAAGGCTGACCGACTCATCTCTCTGGATTCAGGTCTGTCTATAGGGCAGCAGAGGAAGAGTGTAATTTTTTTATTGCCTGGCAGAAGTATATTATATGGTATTAAACAATACTGCCACAAAATTTCTATATCTTTAAAATACTTAAGCTAAGTTGAGGATTATGGCAACCACTTAGTTAAATCACAGTTAATGGACTATAATTTGGCCTGAAGTGGCTGATAAAATTGAGTCTCAAGAGACTGTCACCAACAGTGTCCCTCCGTGTCCCACGTCCTCTTTGGTTTAGAGATAGTCTTTTCATGTGCGGGTAATCCTTCACTTCTGGGCGTCTGTACCATAAATCTTTTCCTGTGCCCATTTCTGTACAGCTGCGAGGGACTTCAAGAACAGAACCGACTGTGCCTGAGAATTCACTGAGCAGAGAGGATTCAGCTCTATTAATACTTATGTGAGGGTGGGATGCTGGGGGAAAAGAGGTCAAAGCAGGAGGTGATTGATGGCAAGTGGGTAGAAGACTTGCTTAAAATGTTCTCTTTGGGCCGTGAACACCCACAAAATGTTCCATTTCAGACTGTTTTTACAGGAAAGATATGCATAAAATAAAAATGCATTTTCCCAGGAATTATTATTGATAATTACCAAGATTTATAGCTCATTTAAAGAAAAACACAGTATTTGCCATCCTGAACACAAGAGACAGAGTTTGAATTCTGAGAGTGTCACTTTATATGTGCATCTCCATATGCAATAGAGATTCTTATATAATGTTAGTAATAGGATGAGTTTGGCTTATTTATTCCTACTCTCCCTTATTCCACAAAAGTGAAAAGGCAGCTTTTTAACAGTCAGCTCTCTTTTGCTGTTCCGGCACCAGCATCTGTCACGACTGGAAAGTGACCAGGAGACTCGGTCTGATTAAGATGTGGAACAAATGGTGATGCTCCAAGTTGGGAGGGCTCAGTGGAATAGTAGGAAAGTGAATTTCATAGAAATTAAATGTTCACAGGGTGATAAAAATAAATTGTGTTTATTTTTTCCTCTTCTGAAGGCACTAGATGTTCTCAAATATTTTATTTTCTCTTCAGGGTGTTATTAAAAAAAGAGAAAGTAAGGTGAGGACAATAAACAGGCTATCTTTTTTCACCCGTTGAAAGAATTTATATAAAAAGAAATCACATACAGTTTGGGTGGTGAGGAAGATGTTTTTAACAGCCTATAGGAAAAATATTAAGTGAGAGTTGGACTGACTGATACTTGTAGTGTCAACAATCAAGGCTCCAGGAAAATGAAAAGGATGAATTAGAACATAGAACAAATCACTTGTGTTTCAAAAGTTCCTTCAGACTTTTTTCTTGCTTTACACTAACAGGTTGTAGATAACCAAAGCGACGGAGGCCTCAAATGCCTTCTCAGTCCCTCTCAACCTTTCACAGCATGGTGTGCATACAACTGGTAATACTCTGATACATTGCGGTAAACTGATAAGGCTACTTCCTGGCCAGAGGTCCCTCGTGCTCTGGAAGCACCTCACCCGTACCCCAGTCTGACCCACATATTTGCTCTAACACTTACCACACTGCACTGGGATGTTGCCTGTCTTTTCTGTTGTCTGTGCATAAACTGCACTTGACTAAGTTAAAACGGCTGTGCCCCATTCTTGCCAAATGTATGCAACATAACAAAGGAGCACACATGGTACAGGGGCTAAGAAAAGCTGAAGGTGAGAGTCTGCCGAGCTGTGGGCTCTGCTCTGCCTACAGGAGGCGGTCCTGAGAGCATTCTATGCCTCTGCCTTGCTCAGCCAAGGTCAGAACAGGGAAGGGGCAGAGACTTTCCAAACACTGCTCTTCTGATTCTGGCAGATAAACTCCTCTCCCTCCTCCTTCCACGCTGCTCACTCCCAAAAGGCAATGTTTAGAGAGACTTCTAGAAGCCATGCTAAAGATGCTATGGATTTCTGTGGCTCCAAGAGAATGCTGAATTCAAGACAAACATCTGGAGTGGAAAGACCCACAGTGGTTCTGCCTCAGCTGTAGGAGGGGAAGTCATTCTGTAAAGTCAGATTCCAGCTTGAAGATGAAAACAGACTTTTTCCCCCATGATGTTTGAATCACTAAAATGAAAGTCCAGGAAATAATTTTAGAACAAACAAACATACAAAAGCCCGGACCTACTGGGGTCTGCAGTCTGACCTTGACCTGCCCCCCCACGTGCTCATCACAGCTGGGCTTCACCGCACCCGACTGTGCTCCGACCACACTGACTTCCAGCTCCTGGGGGGCCCATTGACTCTTCCTGCCACAAGGTCTCTTAACCACGGCCTTTCTCCTACAGAACCTTCTTCTCTTTCCTCAACCACCACCCTCTCCCCTTTGCCTGGTGATCTTCTCTAAGTCCTTCACATCCCAGTTTTGTTTTCTTTGTTTTCTCTAGTCTCTTCCGATCTTTCCAACCAACCCCCTGTTGGAGACACGCTCCCTCCAAGCACTCCCAGTTACCACTTTGTATTTCGTCATGTGGTTTTCTTAATTAATATCTACCTGCCCAGCAAATTGCACTCTCTGTGATGGCAGAGACTTGTTCTCTTTAACTCTCCTATTCCCCCAGCACCACTTAAGAGTGCCTATCACTCAGCAGGTGCTTCATAAATACTTCGTGGTTTAATAAGTGAATGAATGAACCTATTGATTTCATTCCCTCAATCTCCCTTGGATTTGTCTTTCTCAGAACAGATGCAGTAGTTTGGGAGAGTCTTCTGATAAAGAGCATCACTCTGTAGTTGTGACTCAGTGGTAGGCAGGGATCAAAAATGACAAGATGAAAGTATGACTAATAGCCAAAACCATCTATTTTTCTCCTAGGGCTTTAGGAAAAGAGGGGAAATCTAGCACCAATGTTTCCTGTCAGTGTGTCATAGATCATACCTGATACTTTTTTATTTTAGAAGCATTTCCAGACTAGTTACAGTGATTTCATGTGATAAAATGGAATTCATCCCAATCCAGCTGGACCCTCAACCTCTAGATGTTTTCATGGTACCATGATCTTGTAAAAAAATCAGCACTCTGAGATCTAAGGGGCATGTCTGGTGAAGAAATATCATAACTTAGGTTGGAATTTTTCATATAATTTTTATATTCAGTTTGAAATTGCTTTTCAAAAGGAGAAGTCTCATATCTTGGCAATTTCTGTACCATTTTCTAAACTTATACTGATTTGGAGATTGGAATCTCTAAATATGAGGGTCCTAGGAGCTCTGTAGCATATAGGTTTAATGAACAATAAGGTAATTTTAGGAAATGACAGAACACTTGGGCCTACTTAGAAGACAACCAGGAATATTTCAGAATAGATGATTCTAAATTATTTTAAATAATTTTTTAAAACTGCGTTACACCTCAGAATGATCTCCCCCATTTTGTTTGTTTTGGCCATGAGGTGAGAAGAGATATGAAGGACAGCTGAAAGTGCATATAGCATTAAAAGATGGTCTAGTTGATGTCTTTTGTTGCGCCAAATTGGGAGTTGTCAACTATTTCTCACTCCAAGAAAATCACAGATTTGTAGAGTCACCTGCAGGGACATTGATACCTGGAAGACCTGTGGTGCGGGCATGCCGGAGCCTGAAATTTGTTCTGGAAAAGCTTTTGGCTCTTGGAAAGCACTCACATCAATTACAAGAGCATGTTTTGCTGAAGTCACGGCCATATTAACTAGTAACTGAAAATATTGAAAGGTCACTAACTTTGAATGGAATTGGATTCTGTCTAGGTATTTAGAGTTTGTTTCACCCAAATTTTGTATTATGATTACTAAACAGTATTAATTCTTTTTTTTAATTAAGGTGTCATTGATATACTATCTTATGAAGGCTTCACATGAGCAACATTGTGGTCTCAACATTCACCCATATTATCAAGTCCCCCCACCCTGACCCCATTGCAGTCACTGTCCATCAGCATAGTAAGATGCTATAGAGTCACTACTTGTCTTCTCCATGCTAATAGTATTATCTTTTAAAGAGAACTTTAATGGAGGGCAAAATAATTCTATATTCCTTTGTCTCAGCCTCACTGTGGAAAGGTTAGCTTTTCACTCCACAAGTTCACTAGCATGGCAGCATGATGCCTTCCAAGGAATACACTGCTTCTGTGGAGGGGTATTGCGCCCAGTGCGCTGAAGGGAGATGAGATGTTACCATGGCAGGTAAGAGACCTAGATGCCCTATACAGGAGATGCAAAAAGAATTTTGTTCATATGGGGCCCTTGGCCTAGAAGCTATGAAGAATGGCCAGAGGAAGCATCTGACCTTTCAACAGCATGCTGATCTCTGAATAGCACACGGCGGTGAGAAGACTGATTTCACTACAGCCAACAGGCTAGATTCCCACAGGGCAGCACAGGCAGTAGGGGCCCTGGCAGGAGGAATGGGAACACAGCAGGTTCTGTAGGCAGAGTGCTTGACCTTTCTTGCTTGAATGATCAGCAGTGATCCTGTCACCAGGATCATAGCCAATTAAAACTCCAAGCAAACTTGGAAATTAGCTTGTCCAATTCATTTAGAATTTAGAGGTGAAAACCAAGACCCAGAACATGAAAAGACTCTCCCCACCATGTTCCTGTCTTTGTGATTAAGTGTCAGTGTGGGTTGATAGCACCTCACGGATGTGAAGACTGAGTGGGAAGGGCTCATGGTCCTAACTGTGCATGCATCCAGCTCTCAGAGAGGAAGCAGGTGGGAGCAGCCTTCCTGGAAACGGCCGCCTCACCTGGGGTAGCTTCGCATTCTGATGAGCAAAGCATTTGCGAGTGGGGGGTTCCATGTTGGGGCGAGCCGTCTGGGGGTGCAGATTACCCTGGGACATAAAGGCAACCCTGAGAGTGAATGGTCGGCATTGAGCATGCATTTTTATTAATTATGTCAATTAAATCATAAAAGGAAAAATTTCAAGGAATAATTCACCTATAGATGAGAAAAATTTCTTGGTCCCAGATACCACTGCTTAAAGGGTGCATCTTGCTGAATTGGGGCTAAGAGTGCTATAATGTACACTCTCATTTCACTGTACAGGCTCCTCATCTCCTGTATTTTATGTAACACAGTTTCTAAGGGGAGAGACTATTCTGATTGGAAGAGAATGGAGAGAGGGGATAGTACAGGGAGATGTCAGTGGAAAATCCACTGTGTTCCATCCTGTAAATTAAATTCAGAGTCCCATGGGGACAGCGTCCTTCCAGCACTCTCTGACAAACCACCCTGGATGTGACCTTTCCAGCCTGCACAGACAGGGGCCCCATTCACCTGCTCTCCTGTCCCTAGCCAGAGGAGGAGCCTGGGGCCGTGGCCAGCCCTCAGCAGCTACCAGCCGGCTCCTCCTCCAAAGACCCCCCTGACACCTGCAACACTTCTGTTGAAAACAGAGGCTGCTCTGGGCTCTAGGCCTGAGCCCAGCTTCAGCATGGAGGCTCTCACTTCCCCCCATCTGCCTTCCTTAGCTGGGCAAACTCTACCACCCGTCCTCAAGGCGAACAGCTGGACTCAGTAACTCTGCATTTTCACAGCTCTAAGGTAATGAGCACATGAAAGGCCTCATTCTTCTATACTACCGGGCAGCTTCTTGGCTGAGGAGACCTTCTGTGTTCACAGTGGTGGGCAAGGCTATTAAGAGCGGCCCCACTGTACCCAGAGAAGTTGCCCTTTCTCAGTTCATAGTCCCAGCTGACCAGGACAGCTGCTCGCCGGGACCCTACAGGGAGTTCTCAGTCCTTGGACAAACTTGAGGTGCCAGACCCCCTCCCAGCTCCTGTTCCAAGCTCCCAGCACTAGACTCTCCCCAGTCTTTCCACTGGCTGCCCTGGTCACGCCCTGCACACTCACTCTCTCACATACACACACCTGGATGCCCTGTGCTTGCTTTCAGCTCATCTCGAGCTCAGGGTAGCATAACTGTGCCTTTTTTCCCTTACTATGCTAAATTGTCATTTCTTTCTTTTCTATGTACAAATCTCCCTTTGAAGTAAAGGACCTTTTGTAACAGAGATAGAGCTCAATCTGACTTGAGAGGTATCAGGATGCTCCAAGGTAGAATATTAAAGTTATATTAGCTTTAGTTTTATGCACCCCAAACACAGAAACTACAATCTCTCCCACTAAAAGATAGAAGAACTTTTAGCCTCATGCTTTGCTTTGGGGAAAGAAAATTGGTTATAAAACTGTCCTGAAGTTTCTGTTAAATTCCTTCCTTCCTCATTGCTTGTAATTAAAATGTTGAATTTAAACATAAATGTTGAACGTAAACACCAGCTTAACACAATTTCCACTTTTTCTGCAGCACCTGAAATTCTTAGAGGCTGCGCCTATGGACCTGAGGTGGACATGTGGTCTGTAGGAATAATCACCTACATCTTGTGAGTGGAGGAAAGCAATCTTTATGCCTGCTTTTTGCCTTGCTGTGCTATTGTCTGGGTACTCATTGTCCTCATAAAAAGAAAGATTACTTTTTTGATGTTTTGTGATTTTCTATGATATACTAAATGTAATTAGTGATAGAATTTTCTAAAAATGAGCATTACTTTTTATTTTGTAATTCTCTTGGGTCCAGACTTTCTGCCTGGTGCTTGTCTGTGTTTTATTCTGCTATACAGTGTATAACAGACTTAGGGAACAATTCATAATTTCATGATAGTAATTCATGTGAAACTAAGCCCAGCTATTAAACTTGCTGTCATTTTACTTATTTGCCTCTCATCAAAATGGAGCATTAGTCCCTTTTAAAGTGCGAATGGCCCTTTAACCTCTTAAGCAATCCTAAACTGGTACATTTCTTATCAGGAATGTTTTAAATGCATTTTGGCTGTCTGTTTAGTTTCCTATCTCTGTAAGGTTCTCAAAGAACTTGAATTCAATACTCTAAACTCAGAGAAACCTTTTCTCTGGTAGAAAAAAAAAAGGGCTAATTCACTCTTATGGTACCTTCAACTCCATTCCTGAGTTCCTGCCTGCTAATAAACAAGAGGTCTCAGGAAGTTTTCCAAAGAGATGATGGAATTGCAGACTAATTCAAGGGAAGTAAGCAAGAATGGTGGAACTGTGTCTGGGAAAGAAGGTTGCTGTGGAACAGCTACAGAGGCAAGGTATCAATGAGTTCCAGAGTTTAATTCAGAACAAGAAGATTTGTTTGCCGTTTAGAGGTACTGCGGGCGTTCATTGTTGGAACCTGTAACTTTCAAATCTGTAAAGAAATTTTGGGTGTGAAAGAAAGTGTATTAGTTGGCTCAGGCTGCCATAACATAACCACAGACAAAAGAAATTTATTTCTTATGGATCTGAAGTCTGGAAGTCCCACATGAGGGTGAGAGTAAGTGGGTTTCTGGTGAGAGTTCCCTTCCTAGGGTGCAGACGGTCTCTGCATGCTCCCACACAGAGAGGAAGCAGGCGCTTGGGTGGTTCTTCTCGTAAGGGCACTGATCCCATGAGGAGGTCTCACCCTCATGACCTCATCTAACCCTAATTACCTCCCCAAATGCCTTCTCCAAACACCATCCTATTGGGGGTTAGGGCTTCAGCATATGAATTTGGGGGGACACAATTCAGTTCATAGCAGAAAGAGGTTTTGTTTTTTGTTTTTTTGCTTTTAATTTCATAGTGATCTTAGGAAGTGTGGTGTCTAAGTAATGTGGGCTAGGAAGGGGGTTACTGGGGTAGGAACCCAAGAAAATTAGTAAGCTCTAAGTTTACCTGGGTATATTCATAGGTCAGTAGCCAAGACAAAAAGGTTTAACAGGCAGCCCATAACATAGCTGTTTGATATCACATAGTGTCAAAAGATATTTCCAGTATTCAATTCCCTGTGTATCTAGATTGTATCAAAGCTTGAGAAGAATTTGGAGAGGGAGAGAACCATGTTTTATTTACGGAAGTGCAAACTGTTGGTAATTTCTATGTGCCGCACTATGTGCTTAATTCAATAAAATGAATCCCTAAGGTCAGATCACAGATTTCCTTCGTCTTATATTTGAGATCACTTTTATACCAGGGAAGGAATGTTGTCTCCTGAATTGTGTAGGTGACATATCATACTTAGTGACATTAAGTGAGAAACTGAGCCACACAAATAACAATTAGGATTTGCCCCAAAAATGTAAGCGTGCCTGTTCAATTACAATTTCTTGTTGAAATATGATGGGAGGAGTTGAAGCATTGAGGGTGTGGAAGAACTCGGAGAGATGGAGGTAGGAAATTAAGTTATAGTCCTCCTGAAAAAATTGAAATATGGATTGAGTAAGACCCATGATATTGTCACTGACAGGAGAAAATGAAGAGAAAGAAATGTGACTGAAAAACATCTTAGCATAGTCCTGAAAATGATTTTAACTCTGTCAAGGGCCTCTCCCTTGGTCACTTAGGGCCCTCAGTTAATAGCTTGGTTGTAAATAAGCAGTCATCCCGAAATGACATGACATGCTGCTTACAACCAACATCCTTTAGTTTTGGCCTAACTCTGTCAGCCCTGAACCTAGGCCCTTTTGGTTTAACCTGTGGTTCATTAATAATGGACCAAGTCCACCAGGCAAGGGTCACTGGAACATTCTCTCCAGCTGATGGTGCCACTGGACTTAGTATCTCCTTTGTTATTATTAAAAGTTCCACCAGGTTGTTTTGTGCTATGACCTCACTATTTTTAAGGTGACAGTAGACTGGAAATGAAGAGATTCTGGTCCCTCTACCTTTTACACCTAAGCCCTTTGTCCCCACAGACAAAAGCCACAACTGCGCAGCTCAGGTCAGAATGAGAATGAGAAACCTCCAAGACTCAAACTCTCTCCTTCACTTGTATGTAACACTGCGTTTCCACCCAGTGGTTTGGAGCTGCTCTGTATTATACACTCAGACTTCAGGCCTGTGTAATCCTAATATCCTCCTAAACTGTCATGGTCAGCACTCAAATATTTCCATTTCTGAAGGGTTTCTGCACTGTGTGTGTGTGTGTGTGTGTGTTGCATTGTGTCACATTTCTTCCATTTTTGGCATTTCAGGCTGACATGACATTTTTTACCTCTGTTATCAGTGCACACATTTGCTGACATGATTGAGGTGAGAGAAAGCCATTTGAGTGCTATACCTTCCAAACTGTCATTCTCTCTAGACTTCCAAAGGGAAAACATGAGTTCCTCAAATTAGGCCTGGAAAATTGGCTACTCTCTCCATGACTAACCAACAACAGGCTCTATTTTCTAGTGTTGTGGACAGCACAGGGGGCCCAGGGAGGGCTGAGCTGCCTCCCCACCCAGGTGTGGCCGTGCACCCCTTCTCTCCTTAGGCTGGAGCAGGACGGTCTGTGGCACCCCTGCAGTGTGGGGTGAGGACGCGAGCCGGACCTCAGTGCTCCTGAGCCTGGCCTTCTCCTGGCTGGCTCCGGAATACTTGAAAGAGACAAATATTCTCCCAACACGACGTTCCCTGAGCAAAAGGACGTGAGAAATTGCTTCTTCTAGAAACCCACTGTGTCAGGATGCACCTGAGTGTTTCATGTTCTGCACCATCCTGGCTAGTTAGAAGGAAGACTTGAGATACCGTTTTTTGACGTATTCATTCTTTCTCGCCATTCTTTGTCAAATGCAACATAGGCCCTGGCAGAGACTTCCTTTTTAAACTTCTTTTTTGGTCCCTAGTGATCTCAGAACCTCTGCACGTCCCTAAGCAGTGGAGGCTGCTGACCCCAGACCAGCAGGACACTTTCCTTCTGTCCCTTCGGGATGCCAGAGATGGTTCTCAGTTTCTTCTCTCCCACTTTTCCCATTCGTTTTTATGCTGACTCCACAGTGGAAAATGAAGGTGGACATAGTGAAGGATGTTTAAGATGTGCAAAAGTGGGGGTTATATTCAAGGGTAGGTGACTGTAGCCTGCTTTTCTCTATTGGCTGCATCTGTTCACTGTTTTAAGTCTTACAAGGCCAGTCCCTGACGTTAGTTTCAGCTCCTACTTTGTTTGCTCTGAAATCCGAACTGGAATGGGATGGAAATCTGATACTCATTTCCATGGGGGCGTTCAGTGAAAAGGACTGAATAAGAATGACAGAAAGGTTTTTTTCTTTCCTTCTTTTAGTTTTTTTATTTTCAAAATCCTAATTCTTCCACTTTCTTATAAATTAAAACTCTAATCAATCTCTGTCTTCTCAGTTCCTGGTGAGAGAAAATCATGGAAAGTTGTTCGCATAGTGACCATCATAGTGTTAGCTATTATTGCCATTGTTTTGTTTCACAATTACTGTTATTTAAACTTTTTGTAGAAATCATAAATTGGTTTTGCATCTGTTTGTACTTTCTGAAGACATGATTGTTTATTTACATAATGAAAAGTGAATTATAACAGGGCAACTACATACTTGTGCTGCATAGACTTCCATTCCTAACAGGAAGCTGTGAAAAAGGACAGCCTTGAACTTCTGCAAAATTTTGATGAAATAGACAGACTTTTAAAGACATTTTATTTCTTATCTTTTGTCCCTCTAGACTTTGTGGATTTGAACCATTCTATGATGAAAGAGGTGATCAGTTCATGTTCAGGAGGATTCTGAATTGTGAATATTACTTTATCTCCCCCTGGTGGGATGAGGTATCTCTAAATGCCAAGGACTTGGTAAGTGTGATCAAAACAAAATGAAACAAAATCCCTTACATTCATCTTAAAATAATTAATGCGCATTATCATTTTAAAAATTTGCTTCTCTGAATATCTTATTTCTTTATAATTGTAAAGTATTTTAATAAAACAATGCACACGGATGCATTTTCCTTATAATGAAAAACAGGTGTTTGACACATTACCAAATTACGAATTATTGCAGTATTAGTTTTTACTACCTAATCAATGTAGAGCCTTGCTTATGAAGACAGTTGTGCTGGGTGAATCTAGACATGATTTACACAGGAGAAGTCTATTTTAAGGAGGCTTTGCTTTTACTTAGATTTAGTTACACTTCCAATAAACAACATTGCCTCTTGAAATGTTCAGACTTCTCAAACTATTCTGATAGCAGCAAGTCCCATCACCGGCATTATGAGCAAGCACACTGTACTCAGAGTTTTCCTGGTTTTGTCTGGGTTGTTTTGTTTCACTTGGCTTCTCACTTAAGCTAATATTGAAGTTTGTTTGCATTTAGAAAACACACCCTCGGGAGCGGGCCCGCCTATTCCACAGTAAAGAGGATAGTAGCGGGATTAAAACATTTGCCATCAATCTAGGGGAAAAACGCACAGAAATAACTGAAAACTGACTTTTGCATCACAAAGGTTAGCACTCCAAGGGATCCTAGGAGTTATCTGGTCTTGCCGCACTGTAACGATGAGGGTGCTGAAGCCCGGACAAGTGAAATGGGCTGTCCGAGGTCACGCAGCTTACCCGCGGAAAGACAGTGTTAGGAACCAGCGATCCAGATTTCCAGGCTCCTTATCCAGTGCTCTTTTTCCTTCAGACATTTCCTCCTTACTGTCCACGCTCCTTCAGAAACAGGTCCCCGTCAGGCCATAACTTTGAGGTGAGACCTGGAAGGGGCAGTGTGCATGGCATGTGGGCGTGTCCTCCCAGCGCCTTCTCAGGTCAGGTCCTGGGTCTCTCTGCCGCCCCCACGCCCACAGCCCCAGCCGGGCCCCCCTCCCCCGCTGGACCGCCGCACACTTCCCGCCTGTGTGCCTGCCTCTTTCCACGCCCTTCTCAGGTACCCTCGCCACGTGGGATCCAGACCAATGGTCTTATAAGTAAGTCACATCACAGCACTCTCCTGCTCTCAGGCTCCTCAGATAAAATAAAAAATTTGTAACAAGATCCATACAACACTGGCCTGGTCTGGAGCCTGTCACCCTCTCCCACAGCCCTCATTCCATATCACCTTCTTTTGAACTCTCTTCATCACATGCCCCCACTGTATGTACACACACACACACATACACACACACACACACACACACACACACCCCTACCTCTTTGCCATGGGTAACTCATCTTTAAGCCTGAGCTGCCATTTGGCGCCCTGCAGGAGGGCTGGCCTGCCCCTGCTTTGCCTGTCTCTCCTTCCCACAGCTGGTTGATTCATTCTGCCACCGTGTTTTTATGCCCTCTGGACTTCCTGTTTCATGATAGTTGTCACTTACATTTACTTGTGCAAAGGTCTTCCTTAATTAGATGTAAGCTCTGGGAGAGACACTTTTAGTACTGTATGGGCGTAGAGTACAGACTCAGTAAATGGTTATTGGATGAAAGAGTGAATAGAAAATAGATCATGGATTTGTAATGTGACACCCCTGGACTCAAGTGCCCCTTTCCTTGTAACATAGAGATGACCTAGGGCTTGTTTTCTGACCTCTCTACGTTTTAGCTTTTTTATCTGGGATGATACTGGTAGCTATCTCTAGGCTGTTAAGAGACTTATGGCATATAAAGCATGTTTAGTAACTACCACCAGCCAAGTAATAGTTTCTTTATTGAGCCCTCCTTTCATTTCTTTTCATCCCTAATACAAATTAAATGGATAAGAAGGTTAGCTGTGATGTACTTTCATTCAGCTAAATTCCATTGATTAATAAATTTCTATAACATATAAACTAAAGGAATCCTTGAGCCCCATAAGTGTGTACATACTAGCAGAACCCTATTTGCCCTGTCGTTGCATAGGCAACAATGCTGGTGAGTGAGGAGTTAAGTAGTAAGGGTGGCCATGACGACAAAGCTTTGGGTTTGAATCTTGACAAGATAACTGAATCTCTCTCAACCTTCAGCATGTTTCTTAACAATTCAGTGAATCATTCATTACCTTCAAATGCAAAGATTAATACTGACATGTGTAAATTTTTGGTACATACTGGCTTTCAACAAATTCTTTGTATTTTCATGAGGAAGGTAATGATGAGCAAGAAGAAAAGGATGATTGAAAAATCGGAGGGAGATATCTAATTGTCCAGGATATTGTTAAGGATTAGGTATCATTTACATAATCAAATTACTAGTATTTAATTATTAGTACATGTGTTCAACAGATGATAGCTATGACTATCAAATTTTACTTTATGCCTGTGCATTTGTTTTCTTAGTCATCTGTAGCTCCCTCCACCTCCTGTCAGATTTTAAGCCTAAGCAGCCTCACATCTCTGCCCTCAACAAATTCAGTATCTCTACCCAAAACATGGAATTCTTTGCAAAAGAATTAAAAGGAAACCAGATATTTATTCTTCTTCTGACTTGCTGCCTGCTGCCTGCTTTTGTTATCCTGTATCTAATTTTGGAGTTAAAAAAGAACTTAGGCCTTAAATCCTCAAAGCCCCTCATTTTACATGTGAGCAGACATGTGAGTTTGAATACAGCCTCTTGTTTATAAGTTGTTTGACTTTAGACTTCACTGAATCTTTCTGACCCTCCTTCCATCCCTCATTATGGAGTTAATAACTCCCAGTTGACATGGTCATGGAAAGGATTCATAAATTTTTAGAAAGTGTTATATGCTTATAAAAGATGTATTTACAAAGGAACAAAGGTGGAAATAAGATCATGTAAAAAAAAGGGCCCAGGAGCATGTCCTTGGCACTCAGTCCCTATTCGGGTCTTTGGGGTCACAAAAATAGAGATGTAAGTAGGGCTTGAACATGCCTCTTGACTGCAAATAGTCTCTGCCTCATTCCAGGTCACCCCTTCTAAGCCCAGGGCCAGGGATTATTGTGGTTGTTGACCTTCCTGGAGATTTATCGTCTGCTCATCATCACAAGCAGGGGTGAACTTCCCAGAATGGTCTGCCATTGGTTGAATTCAGTCCTTTAAGCAAATCATGCCCCCAAGTCACTGACACTTTTAGTTTGAGTCTACGTAGGCTTTTACTCCAGCATTTGGCTTATTTCTTCAAGTACCATTAAGGGATTAGAGAGAACTATGAGAACTATAAACTTCATGATAGAATCATGGGATAATCCTAAAAAGCAACAATACCATCCCTTTTGTTGTCATTTAATTTAATCCCCCCAGAAAGAATGATGAATACTGGAGTGATTCCATCTCCACTGAGATGGATTTGAAGTTCTGAATTCTAAGTGATGCAAAATGCAGCCTAGAGTTATTCAGATGCTGGTTCTCCTTCAAAGAACTTCCAGGCCACAGGCAAGCCAGGACCTGTTTCTTTGACCTATGTTAGAAAACTGTGTGCCAGCATGGACTTCAGGTTGCACCACTGTCTTCTCAGACTCCCTCAGCCAGTGTTAGCTGAAGCCAGCTTTAGCCCCAGAGACCTCTGAGGGCTTAAAAAATATTTTTAAATATATACTTAGTGGTACTGCTAGGAAAATAGAATAAGACCAAGAAGGTCCCATGCTGAGGGGTAATCCCAGGTCTCCCTAAGAAGTTTATGGCTCATTATCATTTCAGGTCAGAAAATTAATTGTTTTGGATCCTAAGAAACGGCTGACTACCTTCCAAGCTCTCCAGCACCCGTGGGTCACAGGTAAAGCAGCCAATTTTGTACACATGGATACGGCTCAAAAGAAGCTCCAAGAATTCAATGCCCGGCGCAAGCTTAAGGTAAAATGACCCATGCTTTGTTTTGTTTTATTTTTTTTTTTAATTCTCTCTTCAGCTATCAAAGACAATTCCACCATCCTTCATCTAATCCTATTATTCAGAGCCTGTGGTACCAGGAAAAATCCTGCTTTGAAATCCCAACGGTGCTGGCATAAAGCCACTTACCGTCTTAATGTTCTCCTCTCTTAAGAATTCACTGTTAACTTGGTATGGTGATAGCTGGTACCTAGAATTATCATGTATATAAATGTTGAATCACTGTGTTGTACACCTGAAACTAATGTAATACAGTGTGTCAATTACCCTTCAATAAAAAATAATTATCTAAAAAAATAAATAAATAAAAAATAAAAAAAAAAGAATTCACTGTTAATAAAGGGAACTGTGTGCTGTGCTGAGGTTTACTCACCAAGCGAACACATCATCACCACTCCTTCTCATTTAATTAAGGCTGAACTGAGTGAACAGCATTGGTGAGGGAACTGATGCACAGTCAGAAAGTTGTCTTCTTTCTGCATATGGGAACTTTGGGAACCAATTTTTTTAAAACTATATTTTGCAATATAGACAAATAATTACTATACTTGGTCAACACTGAAATAATTTAAATGATAAAGAAAATTATCCACCAAAATATCTCTTTTTATAGAGCATACATAGAGATTAGATGCTTTTCTCTTAATAATGGTGTTTAGGACCAGCTGTATATGCAGGGGATCTCAGAGAACAGCTGAGGGTCAGAAACAATGTTCTATTCCTCCACTGCTTACAAAGCCAAATTAATTTGAAAATCCTGGATTAAATGACCTTGTTTAACCTAGTATTTCTCAGTCAAATTTGACCATGAAATTCTTTTATCCACATGACACCTATTAACATCCATGGAACTGGTGTTCCATGAAGCACATAGTGTGGGAAACACAGTCTAAAATTTCTGAAAACTAGTAATTCATGGGCAAACACTCAGGCTTGCAGTTGTCCAGAGGATTAAACACACTAGTCTGAGATTAAAGAGACTTTCTGTTCATTCTCCAAACAAGTTTTTATTCGACAGTTTTGGAAGACTATACTTCGTGAGACTGAAACTAACATGTAAAACACTCTCTAAGGGGCACAGCTGAGGCTGAGCTCTGGTTTGGGTTTGAAGAGGAGGTAACCTCCGACTTCTCTGTTCCTGATCAGGCAGCAGTAAAGGCCGTGGTGGCCTCTTCCCGGTTGGGCAGTGCCAGCAGCAGCCATGGAAGCATCCAGGAGAGCCAGAAGGCCAGCCGAGAGCCATCTCCAACCCAGGAGGGCAATGAGGATGTTAACGCCATTCCAAGAGGAGAAGAAGTTCAAGGAGATGGAGCCCAAGTGGCGGTTATGGGGACAGCGGTTGAGCCGATGAAGGTGCAGGCCACCGAGGCAGCGGAAGGCGCTGATAGAAATGCTGCTGAGGCCCCCAGGCTGGTGCCCGAGGTACTGGAGGATGGGAAAAAGGTGCCCAGCCTGGAAATAGAGGAGGGCCTCATGGAGGAGCAGCTGAAGACTGTGGAGCAAGCAGCAGCCCCCAAAGAAGGGCAAGAAAACCCTGCTCTGGGATTTGAAGCTCAGCAGAATGATGTTATCCTGCCAGAGTACTAAGCTGGCTTCCTTCCATCGGGAAGCCAAAGCCTGGCACTTTATGCATTTTGTCCTTCAGCAAGGAAGGTGTGGAAGCATGATGTGCACTCTAGTGATTCTGTTTTTGAGGTGCAAAAAAAAATACATATATATATCAGTTGGTAATCCTAACTTCAATGCATGTGACTGCTTTATGAAAAAAATAGTGTCTTCTGTGGTATGTAATGGATACCTAATACTGATGAGTTTAATTTGAAATTGCAAGTAAACGCAACATAACATTTAAAAACATAACATCTTCAGGGACCAGTAGCACACATTCGAAGTAACTAGGTACAAATTGTTTTTTCTTTGAAAACCTAGCCTTCCTACATCCTATGGATTTCTTCTCAAGGCAGTAACTCCTTTGGACTATGACTGCTCAGCTAATACAAGGAAGCGCTCTAAGACATGTGCCCATGACATGCACAGCATTTTACTTTTCATTAATCAGTTCAAACTGTTTACAAGAGATGGGTATAGGTTGTATAGGTTGCGGTTGTATGGTATGTGCAAAAAAAAAAACAGTCCACTTATAATAATAAGAAATTGAAGCACACTTTAAGGGCTATGAAACCATATGCCCCTAAAGCTTATGTGCAGAATGCTTTTTTATTTTGTCCTTATTATGCACATAAGTTGCTAATAACCAAAAACATTCTATCAAGAAATTCTGGAGAAAGTATTTTACAAACTCATGCTGAGGAATGTCACCCTTCCCTCACATGCTCTCTAATAAAATGTCCTGTTGGGACAACACTTAAGGCAAATAAAGGAAGTTAGGGAAGGAAAGGAGAGAAGACTGGGCCTTACCCTAGCAAAGGTTGACTCCTTGTCATTTATTAGATAAAACTGTATTTACTCATGAGTTTGAACTTTAAAGATAGGAACATTTTCTGGATAAACTCTATAGTTACCAAGTTTCAATCATCTACTGAAATCCACCTCCTCAGGCTGATGCTGAAATATCTTAAATCTAAATAGAGTGGGAATACTATTCCATTATAAGATTATTAATTATTGACTTTACTAGAGTAAGAAGGCACTTTTATTTATAAAAGTCCTTTTTCCTTCAATTTATGGTTGTCTAGATATACTACCGAACTAAAGATATTTCTGAAAAGCTAGTATAACTTTTTCTCATGCTTAAAATGGAAGTGACCACATTTTACAATGTAATTTTTTAAAGTTTCCAATATCAAGTAATTCAGAACAGTGGAATTTTTTATTTACCTTAAAAAACAAAAAAAGAAACAAAGAAAAAAATGGTGATTTCAAGTCAAACTCCTGAGAAGCTGTTACATTAGACCTAAAACTTTACTATTTTTCACAACATGTTTTAATTTGATTTTCATATGAACTTTTCTCTTACAGAAATCACACTTAAATTCCAAGTACCTAAGATGTATTTCTAGTTTTAGTTGAAATGCACATTTTTTATCAAATCACTTATGCATCATGTTTACTCAGATTTTTAATTTTAAAAAAAGATTATTTTCAAAGACCAAAATCATAAATGATAAAAGTAGCCCATAAAAATCCTCATCAAAAAAAGAGAAATTCTTTTGGCTCTGCCTCCAAACTCTTCCATTGGAAAATGAAATTAAATCTCTGATCTCTGGAGGCTGTTGTCGTTCGTTAGGTGTTCTGCTTCTCTGACATAAACTTCCTTTCCCACCACTCCTGAGAAGAAAACAAGGCCTCACCTGGACTCAGAGGATTATTCTTTCTTTTATTCTTATTAACTAACAGAGAGTACTTATCCTCTCCTTCCCTGTTTCTTTCCCTCCTCCTTTATTCTCTCTCAGAATTCCTCTTTGAGCTATTATAAAAGCTCACTATTTTTAACCTATAAGAATGCCTTTTTCACCAAGCTTCAGATTTACATTTAAAAAGACCAATTTCCTGGTTTATTTTTCCCAAGGAGAATTAACCAGTATATGTGGTAAGTGTCCCATATATTGGAAAAGGGAAGAGGGGTTCAGGGCCCTTATTAGAAAGTGGCAATTAGTTGAAAGATCAGAACATATCTTCCCTCCCAGCCAAGCCCATATTGTTCCAAGGGTGTTTTGTCATCCCGACGCACATGCTGACTGCACTGGTTGGCCTCATGGATGATAGGAACAGCTTTGCAAGTACCAGGGCCCATGTGTGTCTAAGAATGTATCCATTAAATGAATACACATGCCTATCTAGTGGTGAGTACTTGGTGTAGGGATAATTTCCTGTTTGTTTTTTTTAACGTGTAAATTGCACTTCCTAAAAATCAATGGGAGGTTTAAATTTTGACTTGTATATTAAAGATTAAGTCCTAGTGACTAATTTAGTTATTTCAGTGGAAAACAAGTCCAACTTTCACAAGAACTGGTCTTTTCAACTAAACAAGTCAATCTCAGATTTCATTGAAATGCAGCTTCTGAATAATTAGGTTAACATTTTGAAAGAACAGCAAACATTTATATTGTTTGCTAAAATGGAAACTCAAAAACTAGCTAAATAATGGTAGACTATTGCAGATAGAACCTTAACTTGACAGACGGACCATCTTGAATTATTTCCCCCATTTAGAAAGTCTAATTAGAATTCTAGTGGTTTTTCTCACACTTTAAGAGCTCATTCATGCCACAAATACATAAATAAGGTAGAAATTAGAATAATACAGTTATGGAAGTTACAGTCTAGGACAAGTACTATCTAATACAAATTTAATGCAAGCCATAAATGTAACTTCAAATTTTCTCTTAGCCCTATTTTAAAAAGTAAAAGGTGAAATTAACTATATATTTTAATCCAATATATCTAAACTATTATTCCAATATATGATCAATGTGAAAAATTAATGATGTGTTTTTAATTTTTATACGAAGTTTTCAAAATCGGGAGTACAAGTTTTCCCTACAGTACGTCAAGTGCTCATAGTCACATGTGTCCTAGAGTACTTTTTAAGCAAAGTGACACATGAATTCCTATGCTTAGATTTGAGCTGCCTCAGTTTTCCGCACTGATGAGCTGGTAGAAGGCCAAAAGAAAATGTTTCAGAAATGTCATAGACAGAAATAACTAAACACTCTGTTGGCCACTTCTGCTCATTCATGGGCTTCAGAGAAGGAGCATTTCCCAGCATGACTTGTAGAGAAGAGGACTTTCCCAGGCATTGCTAAACTGTTGGCCACAGTCCCTCTAATCCTTCTTTGGGCCCGGGGAATCTTGACTGCAAGCTCGACCTCCTGAGTACCCCCATGAAGCCAGTAGCATTCTCACACACCAGAATTTGCTGTGGATGAACCGTGTGTCCTGTCCCGATATAGAAAGGACTGCACACAGAATCTCAATAGGACTTTGTAGTCCTGGACAAGGCTGGACAACATCCTTGTGCTGCAGCAAATATTTCTTTCTAGAAACATACTGAGACATACCAAATTTGCATGATGAAGTTATATGATGATGATGATGATAGCATCCCATTAACCTCAAAAATGGGAGTATGACCATCAGCTGGCATTTTTTAGATTTCCTTAGAAAGGTTTAATCAACACTGCCATTCCACGTGGATTCAAAAGACTTTTGGAATTTTCTTACACACTGCTATTTTAGAATAGTCCTCAAGGTTCTATAGCCGTTTTTAATGGCAAACTTTTAAAAAAAGAAACAGTTTGCCTTTTACTGTGACCTCAGTTACATGGTATTTTAAATATATTTTGTAATTTAGAATGTCTAGCAACCCCTACTTCCAGTTTCACATGCATGGTAACTGCTGGTGGGTAGCCTACAGCCTGAAGATTTGAAGGTATTTCTTTGCATAATTCAATTTTTATTTCACAGAAGCATCTGGTTGCATTTTAAATTGGAAAAAACAGAAGTAAAGGCCAGAAAAGGCAAAGAATAAAATTAGTAAACCATTTATTCCATTTTAGGATTGTTATTGCAAAGGAAATGAAAAAAAAAGTCAATGAAGTGAATCAGCAGTAGGTTTTTCTTGATGGCTGACGCCACATGTAATTGACATAAATATGCTGAGCAGAGCCAGTTACATAACTACAATGCTATTATGTAATTTACTCGTCATTGCAGAGTATTGGGTCTGGTTCTGTAGGTCTATTTTAGATCTTGCAAAGTTTCCAGACATTTACTACATAATAGGATTTGTAACATCCTTGTAATTACTGCTTATTAGGTCATATTCCAATTTCCTTAATGTTCATCCCTGATATGTTCCTGAACAAGGTCACTGCTAACATTTGAGCATTTACTAGCTAAATGCTGCTTAATGGTTAGACTCTCTCTGTATCTTTAATGTTTTTTTAAAAAGACATTTATGCACATGGAATCTTGATATTGGTGTTTTAATATTGCTAACTACATGATAAGCAGAAATGTACCTAATAATTTTCCATAATTTTTTTCAAAGTTTTTTTATTCCCCTGGCAACTCAGGGTGAATTTCTGGGTCTTTGACAAAAATAGAAGAAAAAAAAACACCACTGGGCAGAGATCAGCTACTCACTTTTGGTAACCAAATTCAGTATTTCCTCTTCTATATTCTGATCTCCTAAGGGTCATTTTTGTCATTATTACTCCTTTCAGATATCACCTGAGATCAGATAATATAATCTCAGCCCATAAACCCCAAACATTTGTATACTTATCTTGGAGAGCAATAACAAATTTGACTAATTTATGTGTGCTTGTTTGAAATTCCAATTTTCATAAACGTTTGTGATGTACTCTAGAGGACTGGATAGCCCGACTTTAACTTCTGTCAAGACTCAGCCCTTTGCACGCCTTGGGGCCCAGAGGTCCACTAGGGCAAGATGGAAGCCTTGCCAGGAGGGCCGACCATCTGACTCCTTCGCAGGAGTCCGGCATTGCCGTAGGGGAGACTCCAGGCCTCTGACCTGGCTGAGCTTGAAGGAGTCAAGTAAAAAAAGACCTCTTCCTACACTCTGATCGAAAGAGATACTGTTTGAATTATGGTGTATTGCTATTAGTCAGTAATGGAAAAATGGGATTCCACCAATCATTAGCTGTTCCCAGCATCTTGGTTTGCTACCACTTGTCCCAGATCAGTATTCTGTTTGTTGTTCTGGCCATCAGGCCACCTCAAGGACTGTGAGATCCCCTAAAACCCTGGAAGGAACATCCCAGGCTGGTTGGAGAAACGTGGGGCCGTTGCAAAGGATTTGGCTGAAACTCTGAACAGGGATGCTAAGACTGCAAAATCAAACTATTCTTAAGTTGTTTTCAGCACATTTTGAAGATTGACCTGGAAAACCCATGGATATGGAATAGTTATGTCTATGTACTCTTGCTGTGATTCATTGTTTGAAAATGACGGATATTTAATCTTCAGCCAGATTAAATATTTATTTTCCATTTAAAAGATTATTTCGGGCTATTCAAGTACAAAAGTTTCACATTAGAATATTTGAAAGCTGTTGTTTTTGAAGTGCTTTCATTCTGTCAACCAGTTGTGGATGATAAAATTTTACTAGGTTTGTCCCTTCTCTGTCCTTTCCTTGGTACCTGTACATTAGTGCACCTAGTTTGTAAAGGATACAAGTAAGTATGCCTAAAAATTGAAAACTGGTATCTCTTAACTGCCTCCTTTTAACCTGACCTATTTTATAGTCTGTCATGCAGCCAATATACAGTAGCATAGAGTACAGACAGTAAATTCATGAGCTATGATTTTGTTTACATTTTTGTCAAGGTTATGACTTATGTTAGAAGTCCCCAAGGTGTTTCTATTTGTGTACCCTTAGTCTTGGTAATATTTTCATAGTGCCCTCTGCAGCCAAAAGAATTAAGTAACTTGCCCATTTAAAGTAGGTCCAAACTACAGAATAGTACTGTATTTCACGTCCAACAGGTGTTGCTGTGTTTCCCTTGAAATGTTAAAACTTCCTGGGTTCACTGAATGCAAACAGCAAACAGAGGTTTAAGTAATTCCTTATGCCCAATGAACTAAGGGTATGAGGAAAAAGGGATTATTAGTAAGCAAGTTACGACTAATGTTTATACTCTTTCTTATTTGAATGCCAACCATTCTTTTTACTTATGGTCTGTGTGATATATGCATAAAACTTATATGTGCATTTTTAAAAAGTAATTTCCATATAATTACCCAAGGAAATAAATTTAAATCTCCAAAGACCAGTTTTCAGGAGTCAGGCAAACTATGGTTCACAGACCAAATCCACTAGGCCTCTACCTGTTTTTATAAATAAAGCTTTATTAGAACACAACCATGCTCATTTATTTACTTATTGGCTGGTTGTTTTCATGCTTCTAGGCAGAGCTGAGTTTCATCAGAGACTGTATGGCCCAGCAAAGCCTAAAATGTCTATCTGGCCCTTACAGAAAAAAATTGATGAGCCTAGTTTTTCATGGCATCCCATGCCTCTTTGGTGACATCTAGGAATACAGATTCCCATACTTCAAATTTCTTTAGGTTAAGGTTGAATTCAAATTTGCTTCTTAGGAAGTTAGGAGAGCTTTGTTTCTGTTGCAAATGATCTCACACTAGTAATCGTGCTGGACATGCATAACTTAGTAAAATTTCTCTACAAAACTGAAAATTCAAAATTGCATCATTTCTGAAAAAAGAAATTGAGTATGAATTAACTTGGCTAAGAGAGAAGAATTAAAAAGATTCCTAGCACTTTGAGCATGTTTTAGAAATTTAACCCTTATATTTAAAATTATGTAAATGACTTCTTACATTGGTATTTGCTTACATTTAAGTCATTCTGCAGCTGTTACTTATTAAGCCAAGAAATAAGAAAGCCCTTTGTTTCTGAATCCTTCAGTATATTCTCAAGTAATTTGTAGCAATTGGATTTTCACTTTATCATTTTTAGGAAATAACGTGCTTTATTATGTGGCATTCTATGACAATGATGTGCTCATCAAATAGCTCAGGGAACAGGCAAACAGCCAATTCTATTATGGAATAAGGTACTTTCCAATCCCCATGTTTCTCTGAGTGTTCTTTGCAAAGAGAGGGCCTTGAGTAAATACTTTCCTTTACTTTTCTTACATATTTAGAAACCCAAGAAGGGTCCTTCTTTTAGTCTATTTCTGTCACAGAAAAATTACTTATTCCACAATATCTTCCTTAAGGGAAACAGGTGACCCAGATATTGAGAAATGTAGGCATGTATGACCTTTGTGTTTTTGAACATCTATAGCCAAGAGGTTACAAATGAGATATTGAATAGAAGAGCTCTTATCAGCTTATTAGTTATACCTAAAATGACATCATGATTCTAATTAAATAATATACTGTTTTCCTTAAACTGTAGCAAAAATTAGTATGGTGTAGCTACTGGGATACACTATGAGCTTGGGGAAGAAATTAATAGTCTGCCAGCTCCTCATGGTTGCTGTATGTAGGAAGACTCTGGAATGGGACAGGGAAAAGTTATATGAGGATCATGCCCACCTACCCATTTTTGATTGCTCAAAGTTTGAAGGCAGTTGTTAAAGGACTTAAATTAATATTTCTTCATTTCTTTCAATATCTGGGTCACCTGCTTCCCTTAGAAGTGAATAGACCAAAGTCAATAGCTAATTTTCCTCTCAGACCAAAATTAAACAGTGTAGCTTAGGGGATAGTAAGCCTACATCACACGCACGCTTTAAGGAAATGACTTACTAATTTTGAAGCTTCCCAGGGGTAGCCCATCCCAGGAACCCATTTTCTCAGCAAACTTTCACAGAGAAACAGGTGCAATAAAGGAGTCAGATGAGTTAAATCCAGTGCTACTCTCTAGAAGTGAGCTTTGTAGTTGGGGAGAAAAAACAAGGATACATATACACAGCCTGTATTAAATCTAGGCAGATAGTAAGTCCTCTAGGGATGGAAAGAAGGAAAAGCTCCCCTTCACCTGGAATGCTCAGGGAAAGCTTCACTGGAATACAGGCTGGGTTTGAAGGATGGGGAGAATCTGCAGACAGGGAGGAGGAAGGGGGCATGTGCTGTCTGGCTGGGAAATCCACAGAGCATCTATAGAGTGGAGAAATGCAAGACTAAGTGAAGGAACATACAGGGTGTGAAAGGCTACAGTCTACAGGGAGGTGTTGCTCAGTCTGCAGAAGAATTTCAAATCTTGTGCAAAGGTGAATGAGACCTCCTTGCTGCTTTCTTACTCTGGGTAGATGTGCAGCATTTCCTCAGAGCATCTAGACCTCTCTGATCTCTTACATCCTTGGCTAATTTGGGGCATCCCTAAGCAGAGTAAAACTCACCCATCACGGAAAGACAATTTTGCAAATCACTAACTGAAGCAAGCCTCAGTCAGTAAAAATGCATTAGTTAGGTCTCTGCTGACAAAGTACATAAACAATGTTAGTGATTATCTGAGTAAGTTTTGCAAAACTCCAGTATCTGAGTAAGTCCCTATGACTCTAGAAAATCACCTAACTACTTGCTAACGTTTTGCCAGTGGAGGCTCATGCCAAAGTTACTTCTGTCACAGTTATTTTAACCCTTTAAATTATCTGACCTGAAAGGGCAATCCTGCAGGGATTGAGATGGAATTATATCTGAAAGCTTAGACTTCAAAAGGTAACCTGTACAAAAAAGCTAAGTCTCAGACAACAAAATTTACAATTTTCAGAGTTGTTTTCCCCAAACATCAAGCTGGTCCTGTCAAGTCCTTTCTTCTACATCCCTCCCTTTTGCCCTTTTACATGTCCTTCTATAAAGTCCTTTTTTATATCACTAATTGCAGGCAGTATTTTACATCCATCTTCAAGAAACTTGTTTTTTAAAAACACTTATTAAGATCAGATTGCAGTATATCTGCTTTTAGTTGTCTTGCCACTTTGTTTCTTTCAGGTAAAGTCTGTGATTAGTAAATGGCTGCATTACTCCTCAGGGCAAATGAAATGAAGGCAGACAAAGGTTGACTATCATGAGTGATGTAAGTGAGGCTAAAGACAGATTCTGTGAAGGTACAGAAAACACAAGTGAGCAGGCTTTGCCAAAGGAATGCTTCCCACTAAGGTTTTCCAGGCTTGTGATGATATTTGGCATATTTGTTCTAGCTTTTCCTAGAGGGGAAATTTGTATTCTTGGACTGTTGAATGTTATGTGCAATGAAGGAGTCAGAGATGAACTAAATCCAGTGCTACTGTCTGGGAGTGAGCTTTGTCGTTGGAGAGAACAAGTATACATGTACAGAGCCTGTGCTAAATCTAGGCAGGTACTGAGTCCTCTAGGGATGGAAAGCAGGAAAAGCTCCCTTTCAGCTGGAATGATCAAGGAAAGCTTCATGGGAACACAGGCTGGGTTTGAAGGATGGAAAGAATCTGCAGATCAATTAAGCAGCAAGTTGCAGCAGAGGGTTAGATTGAAGGGCTACCATTGCATCCAGGAAACCTAAGCTCTAGGAGTTCAGACTGTAAGTCATTAGCCAAAAACAAGTGCATGTAGGATTTGGAAGACAAAGTATAAATATTTCAGTTTACACAGCCAAGATTATAGGCTACCTTCCCAACTTCTGATTGAAAAGTGTTGAAAAAGGAGCTGTGAATATTTCATTTTTAAAATCTATCAAAATGGTGCTATTTACTTTCCTTAATATGAAGATATATTAGTGTTTTTTAGGTAAACATGTTAAGTCTGATCTGGCTATAAATGTAAATACAGAAAATGTTTGTAGAGAATTCATCAAAGTCATGCCCATTCACTTTTGATTGAGCTACCATATTCTTCCAACAGCGGTAACTGGTAACAAATCCCTACTTCCTACAGATGGGACACAACAGTCACTGGCTCTCAGCTGCCCAGAGCCTGGGGCAGACAACACGGGAGCCACAGACAACTGTTGCTTCTTCTTGGACTCGGGTTGGATAGGCTGATTAAATGACTAAACATGCTCACTTTTTGGTGTCTCCCAGGAACAGAAAGTTAGAAGGTGTGACATGAGGCAAAATGGATGTTGGTAGACTGTTGTGACAGACCTCAGCAAGGGCCAGTTACTCTGTGTAAGTTTGCCCCGATGTGTGAGAGCATGCCAGAAGCAGCATACACCTTACTGCTGGGAAATGTGTAAAGCTATTTGCATGTACAGTATAATAAATCATCCAAGAGCCCACCAACACTTTGCATTCTGTGATTTGAAATGTTACGACAAATCAAAAATGACACACGGACATTTTTCCTTACATCTCAACTATGGAGTTGAATCATCTTTTGAATATTTTCCCATTCTTGCAGATATAATTATACTTTGAATTTCATAGCATTCTAAATGCTATAGTGATGTTATAATATACATAAAATCATTAAAGTTAAAAGGGTACCTTAGGAATCATTTAATCCACCAAACTCATACTATTAAAGAGAAGTGACATACAGAGAGGTAATGACTTATCTAAGGTCACAGTTAGTGGCTAAGGAAAGAATAGGTCTGAGTTGACCATCTCCTTGCCCAGAGCTTTCACCACTGGGAAGTCAGACAGTCTATACAAGAGAGATGCAGCTATTCATATAAAGATTGAGTTTCAGTGTAAAAATTTGAAAATGCAGGAAAGTAGGAAATTATCCACGTAACACCTTCCAAAAACAGCATTAAGTTTTTTTCTAGCATGAGTTTTTTTCTTAGACTTGTAATCATACTGGAACTTTTTTTGTATCAACCTATCACTACAGCAAAAACATTTTTGCATAATCTTCACATTTATGGTACCTGCATAGTAATCCAGTCTCAATTCTTTCTTCCTCAGTAACACTACCTAAAGCCTTTTCTGTGCAAGAAATCTGTCCCAAGGAAGTCATCCATTTAATATGGAATTGTGGGGCCAAATGTTATTCAGTGGTCACTTCACGATGATGCTTTCAAGGACTTGAGAATGAGGGAAAACCCTGCGTGTTCACTCTTAAGAAGCTGATTATCAGCCACGTGAGTTGTTAACAGATCTGAAAGTCTTTCTTGAGCTTGGCTACTCAATCATTGGCAAACACTTGTGTGAGGTATTTGAGGGGAAGGGGATGATATGACAGTGGGGTTTACCCCCCTCCATAACTGCAGCTTGCTGCTACCATCAGATCCAAAGTCCTTTCTTTGCTGAGACACACATACCCTAAACAATGACTTCCCATTTGAGGGAACTGAGGAAAATGCGAAAGACAAACAAAAACCACTACCACATTTTTTACTATATGAGACATATCCTTTTTTTATTTCAACCTGGTTTAAGACAATCTATGGTCTACCTCCTTTAATAAAATGAATCAGCTGCCTTGTACTTCAGGGATGCCAGTAAAGCAAAACTTAAGTAGGAATGTAAAGTTCCTGCAAAATACTGAGTAAAAGCCAATTTTTACTTTCACAGTATGCTTCCTCTTTTATTTTTATCAGCAGAATATTACACCCTACTAATCACCTGTCCAGCTAATAACACAAGTAGATTGGAGCTCTTATGTCCCGGGATACATCTGCAGTTCACATTTTCCAGCAATTCTCTGTCATCTCTTGACCACAGGCCTTCATTCATAGTAGACCCTTTGCTTCAGAGGAATAGAAACACAGTGTAATATAAACACAGGTCATTCATGTTGGATGCCATGCGACATCAACCATTAATTAACAGCCTACAGAGAAAGCTCCATCACCTTATTAACTCAGTTAAGGATAGCTACCCAGTGTTTGCCATGTAGAAGGGGCCCAATACACATTTATCATGAAGGAGTGACTACTTTGCCACTTCCATTTCTGTTTTGGGAGTCTACCACTTTCCTACTGATGTCTGAAGGAGCCTTACTTCCCAGAGCTCATCCACTGAGAGATGCTACAGTTGGCTACCAAAGAGTCATCAACCAACCCTCTTTCCAAGAGACTGGAAATCCTTATGCTTGACTTCCCAGGCACTCCTATAGCTAGGGATAGTCATGTGACCCAGACTACTGGAAACAAAAGCTACTGTAGGCCTCTGGGACAGCTTTTGCTTTCCTGATAAAACAGACTATGAGTGGCCCCTTGCCTTTCCCTGCTTCTTTTGATTTGAATAGACCTGTAATTTCCAGGGCTAGTCAGTCACCTTATCACTATGAGGGAAAGATGAGAATTGGAAAAACACTGACCCTGACATCCTGGAGCTGGAAACACTAGCAATTACCTATATCCAGATTTTTTAGTAAATGTGGAAGATAAATCCCTGTTTGTTTAAACCATTTGTCATATTTCCTATTGTATACTTCTCACAGCATCCATACTGCTTCCTTACACACACACCAAGGGTTTCTTTGTAATCACTCCCAGCTTTTTTCAACACCAAATGAAATTATTACAACTCCTAATGAAGTTAACACAATTATTTATACTTGTATACAATAAACCCTGTCCATATGTTACTGTAATAGGAGCAGAATATATTCATCATCATCCTGGTTATACAATAGAAAATCAATATTCAGCAGTATTGTGGCTAATATTGTATGTTACATTAGTGGGAGATTAGCATGTGCATTATTAATCTTTATTTTCCAGTTTATATTTTTCTTTTGTAAGAGTACAGGAAGTTAAATTACATCTTTTAAGTTCAGATAACTGAAAGTATTTGTCAAAACAATACTAAAGCAAATTACACAAACAGTATAAATGATCAATTCTAAGAGTGTCTAGAAATTTTATTCCAATGCACAGCAATTTAAAAATAAATAGACATTTTATTTATATTAATACATGCTCTTAGTTTAATAAAGGTTTTGGTTTTACATACTGGCCCATAAAAGAATTATAAACTTCTTAAAAATAAAATCTATATTTAGTAGACCTTTTATTGAATTGCAGGAGATGAATTTTTATTTACCTATACATGTAAAATCTTTGGAAACAATAAAATAATGAAAAATTATAATCCCAATTTTCTGTGCTCTGGGATTAATCAGATGTTTCTATGCTCAGATCCTACAGTCCCCTAATTCTAGAAGCTGAATAAGAAAGGCATAGGAGATACACCAGACAAATAATTACATGAGACACCTTCTAATGGAAAACTAGTCAAGTCCCTTAACTTCTCTGAATTACACTGATATACCCATGGAGTTGAGATAGCAAAAGTATTCACTTAATTTAAAAAAATTGGATTTTAACAACTGATTCTAAGGATGCTAATGTGCTCCTCAGTAACAGATAAAGCTTTTATCTACATCAAAGAGAATTACTCATATGTAAAAGCTTAATAGACAATTAAGGGTCTAAACTGTGCAGTATTTTTTTCTCTTCTCTAGAGGCAACCTTGATTACATAATTTTTACTTGAGATGTTAATTTAATTCAACCTGAGTGATAAAATGTGAAAGAGGAAGAGAAAAAAAGTTTCTTAACTCAGAGAAAATTTTACACATAAAAATCTACAATTTCAAATACATCCAATCTCAGTGAAGAGTGAAATTAAGAGATTTTTAACATTTATAATCTCTCTTTAATGCTCTAGCAGTTTATGTCAAACATAACTGCAGAACACTAAATTCCCATAATTATTTTGCTGAGTATTGTGTTAAATTTAACCAAGAATTATCAAGAAAAACTAGTATTTCATGCAAACATGTCACTTATGATAAATTATTTTTTCTTGTATGAAACTAATGACCTTAAAAAAATAGGTACTTATGAAGGCAGTACTGTGCCAAGTATTTCCTGCACATACACATTTCTAATACAAACTAGCTATAAGCTAGAGAAAATAATCAACCACATAACATCAAGACAGATTTTATTTTTCATTTCAATAACTGTCCTTTGAAAAGTTAGTTACCTTTAAAGGACTTTTTAGCTATAATTTTAATTTTATTGACACCTACTAACTGATTTATTTCTAACATTCAGAGGTCCCCATTTAGCAAATGCTGCAGGTTCCAGAGACCAGGACAATATTTAAGAGAGTAATTCTATGAAATTCTGTCCTTTATATTATAAAAAGATAAATTAATACATTTACTACAGGACTGTGCTATTCAGGACAGGCCAAGTGGATAATGAGCACTTAAGATGTAGTTAGCACGAATTAGCGAAATGCATACAGATTTCAAATAATTAGTGCAAAAGAAGAGGAATGTAAGCTATCTTAATGATTTTTTTTACATGTTAAATGCTAATACTTTGGATCTATTGAATCAAATGAACTATATTATTAACATTATCTTCAGCTGTTTTTGTTTTTTTTACTGTATTGCTAGAAAATTGAAAACTACCTCTATGGCCCTCATCATCTTTTCTATCCTACAGCACTGCTGAAACAGCAGACTCAGTCATATGACAACATTAATCCCAGCCCATGTCACTGAATTTTTGAATGATATGTGAGATAACATATTTAATACATTATCACAAGATTCCTGAGCTTGGAATCAAACATACCTCTGCTCTTAAAAATAAACACGAACAAAACCTATTTTAATCTTTTTCATTATCTTCAGTATATTGTCAATTGTGCTGAACTTTGGTTAGGTAAGAATCTGCAAATGGGCAAAAGGGACCTTTTCGCATGATTGAAATGTTCTCAAATTGGATTGTGATGATGGCTGCACAGCTCAAAAACCACTGCACTGTATACCTACAGCTGGTAATTGTATAGAATGGAAATTCCATAGCTTTTTTTTTTTCCTTTAAAGTACATAGCTAGACCCCAGCAGATCTAATGTGCCATCCATCTAGGAGCTGCATATAAATTTCAGGTAATTCAAATATAATTTTTCAATTCATCATATGACTCATTGTTGCAATGAAAACTTTCCATGAGGGTCCTTTTACCTGCAGTGGGTCCACATTCAGCAGTGGGTTACATAATCACCAGCTGAAAGTATAAGTTGAAAAGGAGAAAGCGAACATTACAGTAGCGGAAAGTGGACAATTTACTTGCCTTCAGAGGTCCCAGCTCTGGCAATAATAGCCCTTATGGGAATATACAATCTTGTCACAAACCCCTTCCCCAAACTGGCCCTTGTGACTGGACATCTGCTGGTATTTTGCCATCCTAGACAGACCACTGGAATGTAAGAAACCTCCTACTCTACACTAGCAAATCCGAATGAAAGAACAGATGAAGTAAAAATGAACATTTAACATGTCCATGGGAAACTGAAAGAAGCTGAACTGCTGAGTTTTCTTTCTCTATTGCAAGAAGAAGAACAGGAGAGAAATCCAGCAACTCAGAAGTTAGAGTCATTTAGAAAAGGATGTTGGTGACTAATAAACTTGAAGTTAAGAATATAGCACCTTTTGTGCATTGCTTCTTGTCAAATCCTGAAACGAATTATTTTCAACCGAAAAAAATGGGTTACTCACTATGGATATTGTGGTGCCACCTTTGGTATTTTTTGAACCTCATTACCTCCAAGAGCAAAACAAAAAAAATAAGAACAAAACCAGCTCTACTTTTTTCATTCTATCAAAATAAGTCTGAAGAACTGTGACTTACGCTTTCTCTACACTCAGGAAAGCACACTGCAATAAAACATAAACATTCTCTGCACTTGAACAATTATATGCTTTGGTGCTGTGTGGCCTGTGTACAACGTCAGTGTCTCCAGAGCTCACTTAACCCCAGAGTAACCAAGAAGATGGGAAAGAAGAAATGAAACAGTAGGAACAGGAACACATCAAGGATTCAGGCTGAATCACACCGAACACTGAAAAAGGCTTCAAGATGTGTGCATGTACACAAACATAAACACATACAAAAGTCTGCACGGACACACTGAGTTGCCTCAAGTTCTCATTTTAGAAGTAAAGTTAAAAGGATAGTTCAAGAGCCAAAGAATCATTTGGAATGTTAACATCACTTAGGAATGTTCATTTAAGGCAGCCATAGAATCAAGGAACCTATTATATAGTGCATTCTAGTTATAAAATGACTCATCTCAGCATTTGGATAACTCTATGAGTGCATTTGTTATAGTTCCCGACTGAAGTTACATCACAGTTGTGAATGTTGATGGTTTAGTCAGCAATACTTTATGAGGTGAGGGATACATTTAAAACTGAAACATTTATAGAACACTCACTGAATTTGACTTTCTAGGGAGATGATTCATAGGGGTGAATACAGAATACCATTAGTTATTTCACTCAACCCAGACTACTGCCCAATTCATGGGGTGTCCCCAGCACATACTGGGCAGTTTTTTGTACTGTCTTACTGATGCATCAATGCTTTTTAAGACTACCATAATAAATGTACATAAAGATACAAATATATTCTTAATAGACCCACAAAATAATATTATGTAGGTATCAAAATTGAATTGCATTTGAATTATACCTACAGTTACTATATCTATTTTTTTCTTCTGATCTTTCTAATACTTAAAGTAGTACAAGTTGACAATAAAGTTCAATGAATCTTTATAAAATATAAAGAGCTTTTTCTTTAGGCCAAGATACTGGCAAACTCATAGAGCATATCAAAATAAAAGCACTAATATTTAACTTCCAAAATCATTACAACTTTTACAATATGTTCATAAAGCTCTAAAATAAGATTATTTTAACCTAAAAAAGCATAAAGCTTGTGCTTTCTCTAACTTCCAAGCAGCCAAAATATTCATACTGAGGCACTGTTCAATTTCTTAAGAGTCTGGTTCAAAGAACTGTATCTACTTTTTGGTGGATTTCTGTCATAGTCTCCATTTCTAGATACACTGCCATACCAGACAATGTGCAAATAACTGAGAAGACTAAAATGTCCTCTTATATAGCCATTTACCTTAGGAATAAAATAAACCAAAAACATCTCAAATTTTCTACAGGCACGCAGAAGAGAGAAAAGGATGGTTTTTAGGGGCCATGCAGCTGAAAAAGAGTTGATTCAGGGAACCACAGTACTGCAAGTTTTGCATATCATGCATTTTGTAAGGCTTTTCGTAAATCACCGTAGAAGTTGACTAAAGTGCTTGCCATGGCTGTATCTACTGCAGACTGAGGAATCATCCCACGAAGATCTGTCTGAATATAGCCAGTCAAAAGACTCTGGTTTGGACTGTCTTTAAGTGGAACACAAAACCAACCACAGGGATGGTTATATCCACGAACAAATTCTGGTCTCTTTTCATTCCAGTCAAGACTTAGCCCTACAAGGCAATTTAAAAATAGCACTATTAATGGCAATGATTGAAGTAGTCAAAAAGTCATTTAAGAAGTTACAGGATTTCTTGTTTATTTTTCTTCTTATCCATATAGATGAAAATTAAGCCCCAGGAGTGCCCATGGAGGAATGAAAAAGGTAATTCCCAGGTGGAGTTCTGACAGTACACTGGCAGGCAGGTAACGGGGAAAGTCCTAATCCCTTGAGAATGGATGACATCATGTATCTTGGTAACTCCTTGGAAACTACAGCTCTTCAGCGGCAGCATCCAGGCCTCAAGGTGCCAACAGCCAAACCTACAGTACCACCACTACTCCCCACGGGCACGACCCTATCCAGCTTTTGTACTGGCTGGTTAAGAATAAATAAGTACAGGTTTACCTACCACCACCATCTCAAGCATGTACTATACCAAAAAAAAATAAGAATTTACCTATAGATATTATTTTAGAAAGCAGGAGTCTTCTAATAGAAGTATTTTTAATTTCAAAAAGAAAAATATTACACAGCTTGAGGAAGGAAAAATATTCTAACACATACCAAGCTGTCTCTTGACAGTGACATAAGAGGAAATCTACTTACTGAATCCCTTTCTTAGAGGCAGTCATATGATCCATACTTGTCAGCTGGGACCTGGACAATGCCAGGTAGTCAGGAATAAAAACTTATCAGAAAGATTTCAAAACCCCTCTTAATGTTGTTATTATAATTCCTAGGGTTTAGCACTTGTAAACAAAGCTTAGAAATTATAAAATAAGTATGAAGGTTGAAAACATATCTGTCAAAGAGAAACATCTAACCTAGGAAATCCAAATATTTAAACAAATTAGAAGAAAGTATAAGGTTTTGAACAGTACCACATGATAAAAGCCCGTCTTTATAGCGCACAGTGTAGGAGAAATCAACAAACTCTCTTGGGGAGATTATATTCCAAAGCTGACTGGCAGTGGTGTAACGCATCACACAGCAGTTCTGAAAGAGAACAGGTAACAGGTGCTACTAGTGTAAGAAACACAGAGACTTGTACAATAAGCTAATCTTCAGTAAAAAAATGAATACTTCTTTAAAATGTGCTATAATTATTATTAATAACAATTCTTACAGTGATTCTGACAGGCTTAGATTTCTATGCTAAATCTCACTGCAACGTATGGACATCAAGAAGATATATAATCAAAATAGAGAGTTAAATTACCCAGTATCCAAATTTCTAATTCAACACAGTAGCTCTCTATCCTACATGACACTGGACATGGAAGTCAGTGGTGCTGACTGTAGGTGTTTAACATAAAATCCAAATACTTTGACTAAAACACCAAATGTTTCAGCAATGAAATTAAAACATGGCAGGAAATCAATTAGTAAAAATGGAAAAAGAGAAAGCAAGCCACATTGGTTATATAGTTCTTTAATGCCTAAGGTAGCATTTTTATCTTCAGTCTTTGATTTTGGTTTAATATTAACAGAAAACCTACATATAATTACCTAGAGACCAGAATATGATAGTGGTGTTTTCATCATTTTAAATTTCAGAACCTCAACTGAAGTTTTACAATGAAACATGCCGAAAGTTTCCTTAAGAACCAAGGGTAGAGCTACTGTGGAAAACACTCGGTTCTGACGAACACTCATTAGTCAACATGAGGAAACTCAAGTTTTTAAAAAAGGCAGCAAGGATACCCCTGTGGGATCTTTGCCATGACTGTTTATCCTCAAAGCAATGAATACAATGAATGCAAGTGTGTACACATGCCCAAGCTCACATGTTCACTTGCTCTCTCCTTCTTTCGCACACACACACACACAAACATCGAATCTGAAGTTATGTTTCTAAACAAATACCTCTTCAAGGTGCTCCACAATATCCATTGAAGTCATTAAGCTGTCCCAATCCAAGCGACAGGGACCTGGGCGTATATGGTCTATTACACTGTTGACAATGTCATCTATAACACCTTGGGCTTTGAAGCTGGAGAAAATATTAAAGTCGAATGCTATGAGAATGAAAAATTTCAGCATGCTCTCATGGTTCAGAGCTAACTTCAAAAAAGTAAAAGTTAATGTAGACTTTTTCAAGACAGAGAAATCTCAACAACTTTTCCAATAAATTATGTTCTACCAATTACTGTATCAGAATGTACTCTGTCCTCAAATCTGGTAAGAGTTCTGAAGGCTCTATTATGCATTACCATGAACACAGAAAAGTACCTTCATGCTGTAGCATAGCCAAAAATAGTCTACAGAACACACTGTCATGCTTCCATTTGTTTTGTACGCTATTCTTTTCTCTATGATTTAACATGTTATTAGTATACACATATTTTACCTACTCAAAGACTTTCCACTAGGAATAGAAAAATAGGTCACCCAGGAATAGAACAGGTCTGACTCATGAATAATATCAGAACTCGACCTATTTCGAAGGTGGCCTTGCCTATCAGTGTGGGAAGGATGTATTATTCCATAATTGGTGACTGCATTCAATAGTTATTCTAATGGAGAAAATAAAAAATGAAACCCTACTTCACACCATTCAAAACAATTACAGAAGACGTCTTAAAGACTACTATATAAAATTTAAAACTTTAAGGAAAGCAAGTGAACATCTTTGAGACCTCAGGATACAGAGGGATTTCTTGAATACACAAACACACAAGAATACAAATAAGATGGCTGAAGTTAAAAACTTGCATTTTGCAAATGACAAAACAATTTCTTTAAAAACCAGCCACAGACTAGAAGAATATATGTGCAACACATATAAAACAGACATACAGATATTATAGAAGATATAATTCCTATAAACCAATGAGAAAAGACAGATGATCCAAAGAAAAGGTGGGCCAAGGACATGTTAAGACTGGTCTGAAATATCAATAAACTTGGAGAAGATGCTGAACTTCAGTAGTAATCAAGTAAACAAAATACCATCTCATATGCCAAAGACTGGCAGAGATTAAAAACCTAATGACAAGTATTGAATGGAAGAGAAAGAGAACTCTTGAACTGCTACCTTCACTTTAGAGAGCAGTCTGGCAATATCTAGCAAAGTTAGATGATGTACATCCCTAAGACCCAGGTACACACCCAGAGATAATCACACATGTGTGTAGAAGGAGACATATACCAAGACATCTACTACAGCACTGTACTTCACAGGGAAGAACTGACAGAAGCCGAAAAATTTATCAGTGAGCAAATTTGCAAGCACAGATAAACACAGTGTGGTATATTCACATAAGAGTGAAAGAAACATGGCTATATCTTGAAAACATAATATTGAATGGAAAAAGTTAAAAGCAAATTACTAAAGGAAACATACACACACACATACATATACACACATAGTCCAAATATGAGACAGGAATAATACATCACGACAGTAGTTACTTCTGAGGAGAGAAGAAATGAGAGATTGGCTTTAACTCTGTCAGTGACATTTTTGGGTTCTTTGTTTTTTTGAATCATTTGAAGCTGTTTTATCATTTTGTAAATATCTCAAGTTCAAACTTACATTATCTCCCCATCCTAAATCTGTTCTTCTGCCCTGTGTTTTCTAACTTGGGGAGGAGGGTGACACAAATTAATCCAGTCGCCCAAATTAGAAATCTAGGATTCAGCTTTGACTCTTCTTTTTCTCTTAAACCCATTCCAATAATCAGTTATCAAGATGATTTAATAAATGTAAAGTGCTTAGAACAATATCTGGTTCTCAACACGTTAGTTATCATCACCATCATAACCATCACCACCACCACCACCACAACTACTATCATTAAATCTTTTTCATGTTCATTTGCCCTTCTCAATCCCCACATACATCCTTAGTTTGGGTACTCTGTGTCCAGCTCAACACCACCTCAGTTTCTAGCTCTTCTCATCGCAGATCTCTTCTCAAGAATATATATACTGACACAAACTTTTGAATAAAGTCCTAGGGGAACTTCAAGAACCTAATCATGTACTTCCAGGGTAGAACCTCTTCTCTAAACTCTCCATGCTCATTTCCATCTTTCACAGTGTTATTAAAGTATATTCAAAATCCTTTGAGGACCTAGGAGGTGGGAATGAGGGTTAAGCAGAGGGTAAGTGGGATAATGAATTCCTTAGTTTAGAATTAAAAAATCTTTCAGACAGATGCTCTCCCTAACCCATACTTCATGCTCCAACCATACAAACACAAATTCTGCTTCCCTAAACAAACTCCTTAAAGTGTTTCCCAACTGTGTTTATATAGTAGATGCAATTCCCTCTGCCTGAAACTAGTCCTTCATTCTCTAAGTTGTACCTATTCTCCTGAAAGGCTCAGTTCAAGTATTAGCTTCTTTGTGAAGTCCTTTCAAATTGCCAAGTATAATTGCTCCCTTGGCACTTTTTACACTTTTCAACCCCTGCTGGGAATTACTAATCTAAAGGATTGACTTCCACGCTTGCTTACAATGCTTATTCCAACTCCAGTGTCCCTTGTCCTTGTCATAAGTATTGTACAATTCATCTTTCTGGAAATGCTATCCTTGGTATGACACTTCAGAATACTGTGCAACAGTCAGAGGGGCCAGCAGTTTCATTTTAGAAAGGGCTGAGACCCAAGGATATGAACATTTCATTCCAATTACACATAGCAATTGTCCCCACTGGCTTTAAAAAATAGTAATGTTTTTCTGGTTAAAGCCTAAGTCATATTCAACTATATGCAAATACCAAAAAATGAAAATAAAAATCACCCATAAAATCACCATCTACAGGTGTATATTTGGTGCTAAATGAAAATATAACATATAAAAATACACAAAATCAATACATCATTGTGCTACATGCAATTTAGTATTCTTCTTTATTCACTTTACATTATATCTTGAGCATTTTCTTAGGTTTTTAAATAGTATTGGGAAAGGTGGTTTTTTTAAGACCATAAAATATCAACTTTTAACTGAAGTATTATTGATGTACAGTCTTTCATTGGTTTCTAATACGTAATACAGTGGCTCAACATTTGCCTATATTAAATCCTCACTCCCGCTAGTGCAGTTACTATCTGTCAACATAGGAAGATGTTACAGAATCAATGGCTATGTTCTCCATGCTATACTACCATCCCCGTGACCAACCTACATTATGATTGAGAATTTCTGTGTCTCTTTATCCCCCTCATCCCACCTGCCCACCCACCGCAACCCCTCCCCCATGGTAATCATCAGTCACTTCTCAGTGTCTATGAGTCTACTGCTATTTTGCTTAAAATACATTTTATAATTTAATCATTATCTGCCATTTATAAATGGATCATTCACTGCAAATCAACAACTTGATTTTTAAGTTATTTATAAGTTTTTAGTATTATAAATAATGCTGTGATGGAAGTGGTAAGTACTTAACCATTATCTAATTATGATTTCTTCAAGATAAATTCTTAAAATAAAGTATGCTACAGCACTGAATACATCAGAATAATATTAGAAGGGTCATATATACCATGCTAAGAAATTCAGATCTTACCAGCCATTTGATATCATTATTTATGATTCCCTTACCACCAGTTCAATCTGCAAGGGATATGAATACTTTAAAGGCTTTTAATTCATAAGGTTATTTGCTTCTCAGAAAGTTTAAAATCTGAGAAGCAAAAGCTAAATTTTATTGACAATGATCATTTAGTGATCATTTTATATATATACACATGTATATGAAGGTCAGCAATGCCTTAAGAGCTATAAAAAACTATAAAAATTTACTTACAGGTAACCATTAAATTCTTCTGAAGGTTTTCTCCAAATTGTTACATCTTTCTAAAAAATTAAAAACAGTATATGGCGATAATTACATAGCTGGAACCCTGGACATAAAACTGACAATGTCGTTAGTCTGGAGCATTATCTTTGTATTAAAATAAAACTCAAGGGACTATTCAAAGAGATATATAAAAGTCACTGATACCACCAAATGATCCATATTTGAACTCCTTTTGCTCAAATTTAAGGAAGTAAAATGTAAAGTTCTTCACATTTTACTTAAATTACAGACCACTAGAAAAGATTTTTTTCAGCAGCTTAATGAGACCCAAATACTGTTAAGACTCAGTAATGGCACTATCACACTGGTCAAGATTATCTGCCTCATTCCAATCTTACCTATTTACTATTAATGATACATTTACACTAAGACATTAGGAATGCTGAGTATTTCATTCTGTAATTGCTCACATCTTTTGTTAAAAAATTAAACAATCCACACCTATTCTGATAGCACAATCCTTAATTAGCCTCTCCCTTTTTTCCCCCTGCTCATTTCCTAAGAAATTTTGACTATCAGAAAAGCTAGGCCACTGGCTGGAGGAGGCCCTAGGGTGGGCTCTGCCACACTCAACCATGTAATAGTCTGGGCAAGTCACACTGGTGAAAAAACCCTCACAGGCTTGTTGAAATATCTGAAACTATGCCAAACGATCAATTACTATCCTTCCTTAAACTGACAACAATATATTTGATTTGTTAACTTCAGAGGCTATTCTTTAGGCTTTTGTTGCCCTAAGTCTCCTCTCATGTCCAATATCTAAAGAACTAATGAAAGCTGTGCAAGATCACTGTTGCTTCCTTTGTGAGATGTTAAACCACTGGCTTTACTAGCATAATAATCTATCCTGCATATCCAAGTAGGGTCCATATTTTTCCATACCATTTGAAAGTCATCAACAAATTGATTACATAGAAGATATACCCCAAAGAAAAATAATTTAGCCAATTTACCATTTTCTTTGCAACTCGCCATTTATCATCTTCAATGCTATGGTACTGGATGAGAGTGTTTTTAAGTCTAGTTGCAAAAGCAGCAGTATCAGGCAGGCCTTCCATTTCTGTTTTCCTGTTACAGAGATAAAAGTTAGCATCAGCAAATATCACAGTTCGATTCAATACACAGTGGTTCTCAAATCTAGCTTCATAATAGAATCACTACAAGATGGGGAGCTACAAGGTGCCTTATATGAACCCCACTTCAAATCAACTGATCAGAATCTGGAAGAGGAGGACCTGGACATAGGATTTTTCTGAAAGTTCCCAAGTGAATAACACAAAGTCAGGGATAAGAATCACACATTGTAAATTATAAATATAATCTATTTTCCCTTTCTAATAGAACCTAATAAAAAGGAATAAACTATAAAATCCCAAATGACTTAAAGAAAAAAATATTGCTGTTTCTAAAACACAAAAGTAATAGACAAGGCAAAACTCTAAAAAGTCCTTAGGGCTTCAACCACTGAAATGGTTTACTTTACATTCCAATAGATTTAGGACTCATTCTAGAAGACAAATGACAACTGCAACTGGAAACCTCTTCTCATATCCTTTAAGGAAAGGGCTACAGAACTGAACAATTTCATTATTTTGAAAAGCTGTATTTTCAATATTTTATTTCATTTGATGAAGTGTTATAGGATTCAGGTATCTGTGTAAGGAAGAAGGTCATGTGAAGGCTTTTAGAACCACTATTGCAATAAATAAATGGTTTATAATTTTAAGGCTATAAGTTTAACTACATGAAGAAGAAAAGCACTCACTAATAATTTCAAGATAAACTACTGCTCAACAATATTTTTAATGGGAAATGATTACTAACCTTGAAAGCTAATAAACTTCATATAATGAGGGATTCTGTAATGTGACGGTTTTAAAATACTGCTGTAAATTCTTTGACACACTTCCCATCTGTGATTCTGCATGACTTCCTAGGCTGGGTTAGAAAAGTCCATGCAGCTTCTGCAGGTTTATTTTAGAGTAACTGCTCTGGAAACCTTTGATCAACATGCAAGCACACAAAAAATCTGGCTATCGCTGACACATGGAAAGAACCAGGGGAAGAAGGAGAGAGAGACACAGCTCCCAAGTCCCAAATCAGAAGAAGCCTACTTATAGTTTTATCCCTAATAGGCGTCTGTTGCTTCCCTGGGCTTCCCTCAATTTGCCAGTCTTCCCCATTTTAGCAAATTACTATTAAAATGGTAATTGAGCCTGTGAAAGTCAAAAGCCTTGGAATTATCCTTAACAGGTATTAAGGGATTCCTAGTCACACCACCACATCACACTGCCTACAGTGGTCTTACCCTACTGGTTTTCTTTCTGTCCCTCAAATAGGCCAAGATTATTACTGACTTCGGGCCTTTGTACTTGCCATTTCTCTGCCTGGATTACTAGATCACAAATCTGAGCACGACTAATAACAACTCATAATGACAAGTTTGACTTAAGCCTCCTGTCCTCTTTAATAAAGCCTTCTTCAAGTGACTATTATATTCTCCTTTTACTTTCTTTCATAGTGCTTATCACTATCTGAAATCAACTTTATTTATTGGTGTACTGTATTCTGTTCTTTGACCAACACATCTCTGACTAATAGTGCAAGAGCCCTTGTTGTGCCCAAAGTCGCGAATCCCAGAAGACCACCAAGGAGCCAACACCGATGCAAAAGCAAAGAGCCTTTATTCAAGCTAGCTCGAGCTCAATCTCTCATCTACACCAACGCAGTGGCAAGATGCCAGAGAAAGAGAGCGAGTTTCAATACCACAAAGGTTTTATGGGGTTCTAGGGCAGTTGGTGGGGTGATGGTCGTGGCTCTGGCTGATTGGCTGGATCTAGGGGTAGTTGGTGGGGTGATAGGTCGTGGCTCTGGTCAATTGGCAGGGTCTAAGGGTGGTGGGTGAGCTCTTTGCTGACTGGAGAGGAGAGAGACCAAGCTCCGATTGGGTGAAATAGGATCCAGGTCCTGATTGGCAGAGGTAGGATCCGGGTCCCAATTGGCTGAAACAGAATCTGGGAGCTTGCCCTTTCAGCCCTTGCCTGCCTTATTTACCACTATATCCACACCAACTAGAACATTGCCTGGAACACAAAAGGCCCTTAATATTTGTCGAAGTGTGTTTGTTTCAAAACAGAAATTATTTGGTCTTAACTTTATCTCCTTTTGGTGCCATGCTACACTCCAGTAAAAGGCTAAAGGAGAAAAGGCTTTTGGGGAAAAACTGCCCATTTACAGAACCATCAAGTTATTGAGGTAGACCAGGGACATAGGACAAGCATCATGATTAATTTTTCCTGCCTATGATGAAAAATGCTAAGATATAGATAGTACAGTAAGATCAGGAGGGACTCCATCTTAAGGCTAAGATTCCATTTTAAAAACCAGGGAGTGAGGAGGTAAGAGTTATCAGCCAACAACCAGCCCTATCTTACGGCAAGGTGAGCAGTCCTAAATCACATGTTCCCACTGGTTGTGGGTAACAACTATTTTGGAGAACAGGATCAATAAATTCCTTGTGCTAAGTTTATCTTACAGAATATTTGGAGGACTAAAAATGAATGACGACATAATGACCATCACCAGAGACAGACATGATGAGAACACAAGTCAAGCCTACACTCCCTTGGTCCTTTACCCCATTCTTGAAATCCTTAAAAGACACAAATCCTAAGCCTTTAAGCACACCTCTCTGAGGCTGTCCACACTCCCCTTTCTTCAAGTGTGTACTATGCCTTAAAGCCTTCTTGCTGCTCAACTTATGATGGAGTTTTGTCTCCATGCTCTTCCAAGCCTGTTGGGACCCCTTTTAGTAAGAGACCCTTTTTCCCAGTGGTAAGCATCTTTCTTATTTTGCTATTTCATTCAGTTGTCTAGACTTAAGCACAAGTCTTCACTCTCTCTGTTCTACTTCAGACAAGTAGGGAAGGGCTGCTGAGATCTCTGATTTGGGCTTGCAAGTTCTTGTTGCCTGGGTGAGCCAGAAGGGACTTCAACTGTACAATCATGATCTTTAGTAGCCTGCCCCAAAATATTCTTTCTTTGCTTTGGGGAAGTTCCAGAATATAATATCACTCTATCCAATGCTCTCTGGCTCCCCCAAATTCTGGGGTGGTAGGGGCTTAGTTCCCATGCTGTGCAGATTCACGCGGACACTGGATGCCAGGTGACCCTGGCTCTACGAGTTGGCAAGGGATTTACCCTGTGCTGATCAGGAGTTTAATGAACTTTCCTTTCCTCCCTCTGTCCTTGTTCTCTGCACCCTGCATGGCTGCTGCCATTCACTATGACTCTTGCCTTAATGAATTCTTTCTTTACCAGAAAGAATTAATTAATCAATTCTTTCTCAATTAGAGTCAAGAATCCTCCTCTGCCCAAACTGAGGTTTCACCTAGTGTGCAAGGAGAGACACCCCCCAGACACAGCTGCCTGAAAACATTTCTAATAAAAAGGAAGTCAAGGAAGATTTAAATGAAATATCAAGCCTCAAACCTCTATGAGAATAAGGCTGCAGTTCCCAACTACACATACATACATCGGAATCACCCCTGTTACGTCTTGTAGTAATTATTGCCGTTGACATGACAAAGACTGCTCCTCCTGCTCCTCAGAGTCCTCTTTTTGATAAGGCCTAACTCTTGGGTTTGTCTTTAGCCTCCTTAGCCCACTTTTATAAAGAATCCTGCTGAGTCAGTTTAGTGAAAATCTCCCACCCTCAAAAATTCCTCATCCCACCCAGGATCTTATCACCTGGTCTGCCTTCAGCAAGAATCTTATCAAGTCAGTTTAGCCAGAATCCTCTTCACACCTAATGTTTCCTCTTAGTAATTTCCTACCCACTGACACTTCCGAGTCTCTTGGCTTTGAATCCCCCCACCTGTCCTTGTATTGAGAAAGGAGCCCAGAATGATACTGAGGTTTCTTTCCCCCTATTGCAATAGTTCTTGAACAAGATTTGCTGCTGTAACTTCTGTTTGTCTTTGATACTGTTATTAGATGTTAGATTTCAGGGCCCACTGCCAGATAGTCTGTTTCAGTTTCAGTGGGTCTGTTCTGGGGTAGTCTCCAGAAATCTAGGTCCTTTAAAAAGTCTCACTGATCATTCTGCTTTCTAGCCAGGGTTAAGAACCACTGATCTAAAAACTAAAGATGACAGAACCAAGACAACATTGTAGTCAGGATTTAAATAGCACAAAACACCACATAGACACCATGAAAAATGATAAACACTAAAATAATACAGAACTGTATGAGAGGAAAAAAACCTTCCCTCTACTCTCGTAAGTTCTGTCTCTGGACCTGTAAATTAAATGGACAAAAGACAGATTAACAAGAGGAAAGGCACACAAATTTTATTTGGTGTTAATATTTTAGTTTTTATATACACAGAGGCCTTCATAGAAAAGAAGTGGAGACCCAAAGAAGCAGTTAGACCCAGGGGTTTATACACCAGTTAAACAAAGAATCATAAATTGTGTAAAAATGACAAGAAACAGGAAAAGGGGTTTAGACTTGTAGAGGTGGTAAATTATGGGAAGGTAAAGATATGGGAGGAAACTAATGAAAGATAAGTGTTATTTTAATAAAGTTTATTTGTGCAGACCATCTCTGCACCAAATGTCTCCAGTAACAAGAGTTGTTCTCCTGGTACAGGAGAGGAGGGAGGGAAGAACTCCACAAAAGGAAATTCATGTCCTTCTGTTCGGCAGGTAGTGGAAGGGGTAGCTTTCTACATTTGCTCCTTTTTAATTGCCTTTAGCTCAGAATAATTCCTAGCCAAGAGTGGCATATTTTGGGGTGACATATCCCTTCAGAAACAAGGGAAAGCATATATAGAAAATTCAATTAATATAGAATTTAGGATCTGTTTAAGTCATGCAAACTATATAATAAGTATAGATCCTACACACAAACTAAAAGTGGATTAGCTCTGCCAGTCAGGAACGTACCCCATTTCCCCTCAAAAGACTGCCAACTTGATAGCCAGTACAATGACCTATTCAAGGGTATGTTATACAAGCCCGAATTCTTAGAGAGGACTTGAAAAAAAAACTTCATTTACCTATAACTGGGATTATTATGATTAAACAATATTTTTTAAACTCAAAAGCTTGCAGTTATGGTTAACTGGTAAGAATGCTTTTCAAAACTTTTTGATGGAAATCAAAGATGAAATGGAAATCTACTACTATCATAGACATTATCTTTGTGCAAATCCAGCACACAAAAAGTAAGCAATAAAACTACCAATAAAGATTAGAATCTGAATGTTTAAGGTGCATACCTTAGGAACTATTCACTCCTACTGATCAGTAAAAATTTCAAACTCCTTAATATGGCTTATGGGCCTTTTTATGATCTGGCAGATCACTGCCTAATTTCTACTCTTCTTCCCTGGACTTCCTGAAAGACTAGGTTAGCACCCCCTCCAGTGTTCTCTCAGAGCAACTGTGTACTGTAATTATTCATTTGTCATCTTCTCCCATTTAACTGTAAATCTTCTGAGGCAGGATATGTGGCCTGTTCAATGTTATATTCCTTATGTCTAGCATACAGTAGAACACAGTGAATAAAAAAGGGGACAATGGGTAGACAATGCACAACTAGTATGAAAGATGTCATGACATCTAAGGCTGACCCGTTTACACCAAGCGTCCTTGAGCTTCTGAATGACCACAACATTCACTGCCATAACGAAGCACAGCAATTTCTCAAGGTGGTCTACTACTTATCATCTAGTTAGTACACAGCGGGTCCTAAAACTACAGAAATGGATGTAATCCAGTTTTTGCTCAAACTGAGTTTTTCCACCTTTAAATAAACTTTGAACTGCAACCACAAACAACAAAATCTAAAACATTAAAAACTCCTATTAATTAGCCTCTTTATGGGTGGTGGCATAGGAGGTAGGAAAGAAAGAAAACAAAATATAAACTCAGACAGCTTTTAGCCCAACATGATGTTTAACCAGGCAGTTAATTCTTACATGGATTTTTCCTCAACATTGAGTCCAAAAGGGAATAATGATTACTGTCTAAATTGTATTTTTGTGGGCAGGCATAAGAGCATCTTTCAAATATATTCCAGAAGGTGGGTGGGGGCGGTATGAGGGTTAGCAAGGTCTTGGCACTCTCCTCATACAGCAGGGCACTCTCACAGCAACTGAAAGGAGTCCACAGAACGCCCTCTGCAATCTCCATCTGTGGAAACTGTCAGGGAATTGTTTTAAATACCATTCTGAACTCCCTCTTATTAATTTTCTTTTATGGCTTTTCCTTATATCAAGAACCTCTCCATCACTTACATATCAGAGAGAAAAAATACCATTTAACTGTATCAGAATCTAACAGCTCTGTGTAAAACCTTGTATGTGTTTTGGCAGTTATTCAAATTCATTTTTCCCCTTACTTTCACTTTTTTGTTCATTTTCTATGCCCACGTTTTTGAAGCCATCACTAATGTAGACAGTGGCTGCCATCATAGAGTGGGCAGCCCTCCCAAGTTAAAAATTTTGAGACCATTTATCAGCACCACAGTCATTGACTGATACAACTCCAATTTTTAACAAATATTTATCACAGTAAAGTGACCACAGAAGTTCTATTTTAACTATTAAGACATTTTAACCTCCAATAAAAAGTGCCACAAATGTCTGTCTGTACTTATGTAGTATGATTAAGTCAGAACTCACTTATTAAAGAAGCTCATATCAGAACTGTTCAACCTTACATTACCTGATTGATACGTTTCACTTATGTGAACAGCTCCAATTTAACATGCCATAGATTTTCCCCAAGATGTGCAAACCAAGTCCTTATAAATTATATTTTCTACCTAACATAAAAATTTCAGCATATGCTTGATGCCCAATGAATCTTGAATTGGTAATTTAGCTTTTCCAACTCAGGTACAGTGGTTTTTTGTTGTTGAGACTGGCTGTAGCAGGAACCCAACAGGGAAACCTACTTCTGCAAATGTGATTAACGCTGCTGTTTTCAGTGCTCACTGGCTTTACTGTGAGTACAGTGTTGAGACTTTTTACAACACAACACAATAATAAATTCTAATGATATCATAGCGTTAAGTCTGGGTCCAGGTTAATGTTCAAGAGCCTAATCTTTTATTTAAAATAATAACAACACCTAACATTTATTGATCATTTACTATGGGATCAGTCTTTCTGGCCATTTTAAATTGTATTCTTTCATTTAATCCGCATAAACAATCTTAAAAGCCGATCCTATTATCCCTACTTTACGTAAAGTTGAAACAGAAACAGGGAAATTAAGTCACTTATCGAGACTACACAGCTGATAAGTGATGGGACCAGAATTCCAATCGAAGGCTTCTGCCTACGGAGCCTAAAGGCCTGTTCTGTAAAACGCTGGAAGTTGATCAGTGGCTGGATGAGAATTTACATAAAACGTGTGACATCATACATGAATGTGTCATATTCTGTCTTGGTTCCTGATCCCAAAATAGCTCAGGTAATTTTTCTCAGTTACCTCAATGGACCTTCACCACGCCTCAAAAGCGAGGTTAGTACCGCCCCTTCCCCATTCAACAGATAAAAAACGGAAGCCTAAGCCGCGTTCGAGACCTTAGGATGGCGAGCAGTGTAGGGAGGCTCGGTGCGAGCCCTGGGATCGGTCCGGCGCGGCCCCGGGCCTCAGTGTCTTGCACCTGTGAGGTCCACACCCTCCGGACGCCGGGGTCCGCCTTCCCGAACTTGCCCCGAGACCTCCCGCACCCCACTCCCGGATCGGCTCTGGGAAAACGCCCCGGACGCCGCCGCCGCCCTCCCTCCAGCCGCCTCGCTTCGCCGCGACTCCGGGCCTCTACCTTAGGCTACCTGAGACGCACCGAGCAGCCTGCGGAGCTCGGGTCCGCCGGGAGCCACAGACTGACCGCTCTCCGCGACACTGCCGTGTTGGAGCGCTCAGTTTCTCTGCCTGCGGCGGGCGGCAGCAACCAATCAGCGTCAAGCCACTGGGGATCGCAGCCAATTGGAAGACATCAAGCTCTTAGGGAAGGCGGGCCGAACCTTCCTGGCGTGTCTGGGGAACCCACCCGAGTGTCTCGGAAAGCAAGCAGCAGAAGTTGGCCCGAGCAGTGTGTGTTTGCTTGGATTGGCTGGCGCGGCGGCGTGTGGAGCGCTGATTGGTCGACGGGAAATGGACTGATTCCACGTGAGAGTGGGCTGCCGTAGCCGGCCAGGTTCCCGGTATTTGTGGGGTTGCGGGTGGGTTTGGCTCCGCGCGGGATATCGCCGTAGCCAATTCATGATGAAAGGGTTTTGCAAGGCAGTAAATCCAACTGGGAGAAACACGGACACATCAAGGAAGTGAGGGATAACAGTGAGCAGTAAGGGTGGTCTAAATTGTCCACTGCTGTGAAGACCTAGTATCCCGCAGCTGCATTGCAGGTCCCAGGACCTAAAGCCAAAATGCGCCCATGCGGAGGATGACGGGGCCTTCAACCTTCCTCCTCCCCTGACTTAAAAGTTAGAGCGTTATATGAGAACACATATTTACAAAGTTATTGCCACAGTGTGAACTGATCTTTCTCCTAGCGTTTTTCCTCTGAGGACTACCTTGAAAACAAAGAAAAGGGGTGTGGCCGTTGGTTTTCTAGCTTAGTAAAGTGTTCTGATGTTTAAGTAACTTTTCTTCCAGTGGCTGTGAAGTCCCCCATCTGATAGGATGTTGACAAATTGGAATACTAAAAATCAAGTGTTTACAAACTCTATTTATTAGGGTGTGTAGTTTGTAAAACTAAGAGTAAGAAGGAATGCAGCGCTACACCATTAGTCATTTTTGCAATGAGAAAAATATTTGATAAAATTTTTAATTAACGTCACTAAAAGAATCACCAAACACCATTTGCTAGTTATTTGGGGCAAAATTTTAAAATCCTACCTCATTGTCTATACATAAAAGGAAGAGTTTTTTGTTTGGTGATTACTTTTCCATTACATCTCACAGGTAATCATCTATAAAACACACCTACGTCGGAGGAGTGGCTAAGTGGATTCTATGAGATATAATGTAAAACTTTATACAAAGCACTTTTTCACAACCATCTCAAATTTTATCTATCTATCTATCTATCTATCTATCTATCTATCTATCTATCTGCAAACAAGGGTGACAGTAATAAATGAATTTTAGCCCCAGGCATAGATCTTAAAGCAGATTACCATTACTGAGTAGCTGAACTGGAATTTGATAGAGGTCTGGGACTTAAAAACTGGGGCTCTTAACTCCAACAAAACTTGTGTTTCTCAGCTGTCAGGCCCCTGTGCACAGCAGTGGAGACCAGAAATGGAAGACCTAATCCTTGCCCAGATTTGCATGGTTTAATGGTGCAGAGGAACAAGTCCTCAGAACCATTTCAGAGAAGTAGAGAATTCCTGTCTGTCCTTATTAGGTTTCAGGTTTCAGTATATTCTTCAGCAGCTCTGCATATTCTCTCACAGAACCTGCTAAAGCATGCTTAAAACAAAATTAATTTGGCTTTTTTTCTTTTTGGAAGGGATGCTACATAAGCTCATTACATCACACTCATACCCAGTAAGGAGGTTTTTGTTTCTTTGCCTTTGTTCTTTATCTGTTGCCATGTTTCTCTTGATTAGAAAGAAGTTGGGGTGATTAAAACCACCCTATGTCTATCAAAGTGAAATGCTACTAAAAAAAAAAAATAAGTGCCAATTCAGAAAAAAGAAAATATCATCTGGAGCTATTATTTAGAGTTTACTATGGACCAAGCACAGTGCTAGCATTTTACATGTGTTAACTCATTTAATCCTTTTAGTACCCATAAGGTACGCACTGTTATTGTACTCATGAGGGAACTGTAGTATATAGGGCCACAAACAAGTCCCCCCTCCAAGAAGTTTGAAAATGAAAATAAACTTTCTATCTAGAGTTCAAGAATAAAGGAGACATATAATGTATTTTACCATCTATACAGAAAGTCAGCCTAAAGAGACAAAAACACATTCCCTCCCATGCCCTGCCTATAATCAAACTGAATGTATTAATATACATAAAGAATTTCCAAGAAGAAAAACAGAAAAAAAATCCAAAACACAAAAATAATGTATCCACAACTTCTAACCAGGAGACAATAAATCTATAAATAAAAAACAAAATTAAAATGCACATACACAAATACCTCCAACTAATTGAAAATTTAAAAGAAGATTCGATTTCCCAAACTCTTAGATCAAAAAGAAAATCAAATATGACATACTGAAGAACATTAAAAAATATTTAAAGTATTAATATGAATAAATGTTAACATGAATAAAAATAAAATCCCTCTATCAAAACCAGGGAATACAACAAATTCTATACTTAGAGAATTTGACTCAGGAAAACTCAGCCTTAATTCAATTCAACAAATATTTATTACGTGCATAGGAAACCTACTGAAGCTAGGGCAGTTTATAAGTGACCCTCAGCCAATTCTAGAGCTGGATTTAATTCTGAACATTTTATTTATATAGTACAATAGATTTCTTTTCTTTTCTATTCTTTTCCTTTCCTCTCCTCTCCTCTTCTCTTCTTTTTCTTCTTAGGTCAATTTGGGTTGACTTTCACTTAGGATGAAAGAGCCTCTAGGGGACAGAGGGCCCCCTTGCCCTTGCAACACTTTATGCCTGTTTCATCCAGCAATGGCCAGGAGCCAGGTTTGAAATAGGGAGGAGGTGGAGTCTTGGGAGGAACCTTCTGGTGGCAGTTATACAGGGAGGAGGGACCTGAAAATTTTCACCTATGGCTGTAGGGAAACAAAGGGTAGTTCCTGCCTTCCTGGGCAGCTCCTGCACTGGCTGGAGCAACTGTTGTGGTGTAAGCCATTTATACATATGTCAGGAGGATACAAATATGAGAATTATCTATTTCCTTTGTTGTTACAAGTACTCAAATATCCAATGTTGTGTTTAATCCAGTTTCCTTAAGACCAAGTTGTTTTTTCTACATTCAGATTCCGTTTTTCTACATTCAAGTTCTTCCGTATCCTTTCTATAAGCCTTCTTCCCATCTTTCAAATAGGTTTCTGTCCCTTGTAATTAATCCCAGACTCTCACAGAAGGACAACGCTTGTCCCATCCTCTCAATGGGATTTTTTACACGCCTGAACAAATGAACTAGTATCGATTCTGGTGTTAACTACATGCTCTTGTCAAGGAAAAGTGGCAGAAGACTGGACAAATTACTAAACATAACTGACCCTTAGTTTCCTCGCCTGTAATATGTGATTAAGAATATCTTCTTTTAGGGCTTTTATAAATGTTCGTGAGGGGGCTGCAGAGGCTGGCATGTTTTTTGGCACTGTGTGGACACACATGGAAAATGGTAGCAGGATCTGGGAGATACATGGGGGGTGAGAGCATGAGCAGAGGTCCCCCAAATCTCCTGTGCATCTGTATCGCAGGAGGCATATTAAAAGTACCGATTTCAAACCCTATCCTGAAACTACTCAATCAGTATCTAGGGGCATGATTTCTAACAACCCCTGCCGGATGATGTCACAGGGCTAATCTAAGACCAGTCTGACTAATGTTTAAGAACAACCAGAAAAGAAGAGGACACTGAAAAGTGGAAGTTTAAGTACATTAAAATTCAGAATATTAAAAAAAAAAAAAAAAAAGAGGAAGCAAGGCTCGTCTTAGAAGAGAAAACAGGTTAGAGCAACAGGTAGCTGCTAAGAATCAGTGGGCAAAGTACTGAACTGTCCATGGTTTTCATTTGTTACTTACTTTTTATGCTTTATTCTTTTGTGCTGTCTGCTGTATTGTTTAAAGCTTATGTTCACATGTTTTTTCAAAAAAATAACTGCACTTTTAAGAAAATTTAGGGCAACTGAATAGTAAAACAAACTTCACCAAAGTATAAAAAATATTCGTGTTGGGAAACCATAAGTAAAACAAATGAAAACAAGCAAACAAAACTCATTTAACCTGTGGTTCATACATAAAATATTCAGATGAGAATGAAGGCCAGTTAAAGTATTATAATCACTGTAAAGTATATAAATAGCAGGTACCAGATTCTCCACTGCAGGAAGTATCTATGGGACATTTGATACAGTCCAGCCACTGCTCTAAGGTATTATCATGATCTACATCTTGCATATGAGGAACCTGACACTCTGAAAGGTTAGGTAGTAATCCTAAGGCTTCACAGCTAGTGAGTGGCAGAGGTCAGATGTGAACCCAGTGCTCTTAGTTTCTGTTCTAATCTGCCTTTCAGCACAAATGCTGATGCCCTGACAGGCAGGACAGCAAAAAGATTTCCATCTGAGTGTGGGAAGCCAGGTGAGGTCACAGGGCTCGTGGCATCTAAAAAGCCTGTCGGTGCAGCCAGCCTGCAGTTGGGGCTGATGGAAAAACATGCAGGCTGCTTCAGACGTGGCTGCAACTAGCTGTCTCTGTGATGAAGATGGTCGTTGAAGTTAAAGCAATTCCATTCCGTGTTTAAGTTCCCAAAGGGCAGAAGAACATTAATACGTGACCATACAGTGAAACCAAGCAGAAGGAACTGCTCTCTGAAACTCTGGAAGTTAGGTTCAGAGTTTGCAGTGTGAGAAAGAAGACTCTGCACAGGCAGGGAGAAGAGATGGGCCATCTTGAGCCCGCAGCTCGAAGGTGACCAGCAAGCTAGCTCTGATGAATTAAAAAAAAAAATTCATGCATTTATCTAACATAAGAGTCAGCCAATGACAGCCCATGAGCCAAATTAGGTTCCCCCACCTCTTTGTAAATAAAGTTTTGTTGAAACGGAGGCACACCAGTTAATCTGTGTCCTTCCTCTGACTGCTTTCACATGGCAATGTCTTGGTTGAGAAACTGCAGTAGGCACTCCAGGACCCTCAGAGCCAAAAATATTATTCTCTGACCCTTTCTAGAAAAATTTTGCTGATCTCTGAAACATATTTCATAAATCTAGGTTTAAGATGTAAAGTTTTAAAGAGATCAAATCAGCCTCAATAAACATCTGAGAGCCCTTATTTCCTTGCATCACGTGTATCAGAAGATGTAGGGAGATGAAACCACTTGGCAAAGGACGAAGCATAACAGACTCAGCTGGACCCGGACTTTTGACTTATCAGGTCACTTACTCCACCAGAGAAAAAAATTTTGTTAACCAGGTTACATTTGTAAATATTCCAACTCGGAGAACACTTGAATTTGTAAATATTCCAGCTCAGAGAACACTTGAATATTGCACTTGAATCAGCAAAAATGCAAGGTGATTGTGAAACTTTGCCTCTTACAAACCTGACCTCGTATTTCTGATTTTACTTTTTCTCTCTCAAAGAGGGAGCTTGTATTATATTTCTGTAAGCTTGTCAGTTATTAAGGGCCTGTTCTGTGTCAGAAATAATCCTAAAATGTTAACATTCACAATCGGACTATTTCAAGTTCTTATCTCCTTTCTCCTTTTCTCAAAGAGAAATAGAGCCCTTGATTTCTAGCTGGCACATCATAGACCCCAACAACAAACATTTCCCAGACCCCTGATTGCTGGAGCTCCGAACTGACTTGAGTCCTGCTAATGAGACGTGCTCATGAGAGGGTTCCTGGTAGAAGTCACTCTCTTCCTGCCTCTGCAGTGCTGACACAGGTTCCTGTGTCAAGCCCCTCTGCCCTCGTTCCAGTGCATATTGTGATCTTAGTGGCTCCCCAGTTGCTATAGGAACATCTGCATCGGTGGCTCTAGTGGCAAAATATTGGATAAACAGTTGCCTCAAATACCTAGAAAGGGAGATCACATGCTGATCATGCCTGTAGCTGTAGGTTAAATCGTGGGAAAAATTCGTATTAGTGAAGGTTGGTCACTTCTGCTGTTTCAGTAAGGTTTTGCAGGAGAAAGATAAATTCAATGCTAGATCTCTCCAGTCTGTATGGGATGTGAGGAGTATATCTCTGCTAGGGAAGAAACTGAGAATGGAAGCTATAGCAGAGAATCTCAGCCTGCGGCAGAGACTCTGAAGTATTTGTGGAACTAATAATTTGGTTCCTCACAGTGTTGAAAAAGTCAGTTGTGTTTGTACTTCCACACTGAAGCAACACTGAGTTTGCTAGGAAGGAGACTGTTGGGAAGCATGTCTCCAAAGCTTTCTGGGCCAGAGAATCAGCCCGGCAGCACAAATCAGATGAAAGGCATTGCCCTACCATTCAAGACCTCTCTTTAGGGCCTCATGGCAGCCTCCTCCAGTAGTCTGCTAGGGCTGCTGTGACAAAGTACCTCAAACTGGGTGGTTTAAACCACAGAAATTTATCACCCTACAGTCCTGGAGGCTAGAAGTTTGAGATCAAGGTGTCATCAGCATTGGTTCTCCTGAGGGCTCAGAGGGGAAATCTGTTGCACGGCTCTCTGGTGGCTTCCTGGCAACCTTTGGCAAGCCTTGGCTTGTGGATGCGCCACCTCTGGTGTTCTCCACGTGGGCATGTCTGTGTCTAAACTTCCCCTTTTTGTAAGGACACCAGTCATCCTGATTAGGGCCCACCCTAAGGACCTCATTTTAACTTGATCACCTCTGTGAAGATGTGTTGCCAAATAAGGTCACAGTCTGAGAAGTACTGGAGGTTAAGAATCAGATACACATTTTAGAGTGGGAGGGACAAAAGTCAACCCATAAATACCACCATTAGGGTTGAAAAGAGATCATGCAGAGCCTAGCCCCTAATAATTCACACCAGATCTTCAGACTTAAATATATATATATATATATATATGTATATATATATATATATATATATATACTGTCTCTGAGTTCTTTGGGTACTCTTCTCACACTGGAACCAGAAGAAAGATTAGACGCCTAAGAAATTTACAAAGAAATTCCTTACCAGAGAAACCATGAACCTGGCCTGCCAACGGCTCACCTTCTGGGCACAAGGTACACTTACCTTCCCAAACCTGCACCAGCAAAAAGCAGGCCAGGAAAGGTCTGCAGCCCCTGGAAGGGCAGGCTCTCCGAAGCCCCATTCGGCTGTGGCCAAGGAAGCTAGTGGCCAAGGAGGGGCCTCCGAGGAAACAAAGCCAGCAGTCCTGGAGATGAGAAAGGACCCGGAGGCTGTCAGATGTGCTGACCCAGAAAATTATAGTCGTCTATTGTCAGGGCAGAGCTCGCTGAAAGTCCTGGCCAGCACAACATGTTTTACAAAGAAAACAGAGTTATCTTGTTCCTACTCCACCATTGACTTTTGTGTTTGATTGGGGTGGGGGCACGGAGGCATAATGGGGTATGTGGTGGGGACTTGATAATGGGGGGAATCTAGTAACCACAATGTTGCTCATGTAATTGTATATTAATGAGACCAAAAAAAAAATTACCTGTCACTTCCTGAATCACCTGTCTACAGGTAGCCACATCTGGACTTGATGCAGAAGACTTTGTGTCACTCAGATATCCTGGCTTTTGAGCTGGGCTGAGTCTCTGCATGGGGCTTGGAGGGCAGGTGTTGCTCTTTGGATATAATTTTCTTAGGTAGGGTATGAATTGTTCTCTGTTTGAGGCAAAAAAAGATGCTCACTCAGAGATCTCAGAGATGGAAATGACTTGTCCATGGCAGGTCACAAGATGTCCACAAATAGCTGTTCATTGACCGTCTGATTTTTTTTTTTTAATTTAGACACAGAGACCACTCCCAATAAAGACTATCTTTCTGAGCCTGCCACACAGCTATAGTTCTGGTTATGAGTGAGTTCTGTCAATCAGATGCTCTCCTGAAATATTCAAAAAGCAAGAGGCAGGTAGAGGCAGTGTGGGGGTCTGCAGAGGTTTCCCTATAGTGTCTTCTTGATCAAGGAGGCTTTCCGATCTTGGTGGAGGCAAAGTAGTTTTAGAACTAGTAACTGTAGCAGCAGCTTCCCAAGTGGGCAGGAAGCTTAGATCCCTTGGTGGCCCAGTTTTACAATGTGACTCTCAGATTTGTTTTTGAGAAACTCAAATGATAATCTGTCTTATCAGTCTTCCCTATAATCCTATAGGGCATTTAAAACTCTAGCAAATTCCTTTTCTATTTAAACTAGCAGAGAGATTCTGTTCACTGCAACTGAATGTGTCCAATAGAGACTGGAATTTTTTCTCATTTTATGGATGAAGAAACTAGGTTTAGAGACAGTAGTGAGCTGGTAAACTAGCTTTCTGTGAGGAAAATTGCCTGCACTTGTAGCATTTGCCACCATCAATGGTAAATACTCCTACCATGGCTGATTACAAGTCTCCAAAGGTTTAAAAACTTGGAGGCAAAACTGAAAATTTAACAATTGACTCTCCCAAGCTGGCTCCTGCCTCTACACACCACTGCTTAGAGAATTTAACTAACTTCCCCAAGGTACCAAGTGAGTAATAATTCAATAAAAAGATTGAAAAGAGAATATTTATTCTGCCTGAAAAACCATTATACTTTATGAAGAGTTTTGGGCTGCCAACAAAACAATAAACAGAAATTTACGATACAAGGTATAAATGCCTTCAATGCCTTCACTTCGGAGACTTAGTTAATCAGTGCTAAGACGGTACTGGAGAAGTTGATAGTATTTTTAAAGCTTTAGGTAGGACTTGAACAGGGGATCATTACCAATATCATTATATGCACATGGCGTAATAGGGATTTAAACAGCTTCAGACCATCGAAGTTGTGGGTGGGACTTAAGGAGTGAGGGAAATAATTTATAAATTGATGAATTCAAAGTTGCTGCTTCTTGACTCCTATGGAATTGAGTTTGTGGTTGAGAGTATACAGTGGACCCAGAAAATAACTGAAGACCAAAAAGTGAAGGGAAACTGGCTTTCTTCAAGATCCTTTAGATTACCATAGTTTTGCTTTTTTACATTAAATGACCTTTTTCACATAATGAAACTGATAGTGTGCCTTCTATTTTTCTGGGGGTTTGTGAGGAAATTTGGTGCTTAGTCTAATGAGCTGGACCGGGCCATTTGACCACCTCCTGCGAACAAGACAGCCAGAGCATCTATGCTTCTCCTGTGGCTGTCGGGACATAGCCAGAGCAAAGCCTTTAGGGAAGTGCTCAGAAGATACTTTATAATGAGATGACAGGCTTTATTTTTAGAATTTTGGGCCAAGAGCTAAATAATCTGCTAAAATAAGAGATAAATTTTGCCAGTGCCCACAAGGATGAACATTTCACAGATCTCAGCATTCAAAAATCATGAGATGAGAGAGGCAGGAAAGAGAAATACAGAGGAAAAGAGGAAAAGTTGAAGATGAACAAATAAGTGACTGGAAGGCTTAGACATATGCCCCATCCATTCACTGAACAGGCCACCAGGCCCCTGCCTCACTCAGACACTCAGAGCCTCTGCAGGAGCCAGGGATGGGCTGCCTCCTCAGAGAGTTACTGTCAGGAAGGTTCCCCTTCTCCGTGTCAAGTGACCAAATAGGCTTTGCTTTTAAACACTGCAAGATAACAAATAAAAGTATAACAACACTGAAGATAGTCCTCTAATTCACTATTTCTTTATATGGAAAGGACGTATTCAAAAGAGCAAAACATTCTGAGACTAGAGAATTCTTTATAAAGTAATGCAGACGTGCATGAATCCTGTTCTTCCTCAGATATAATTGCTTCAGAAATCATTTCCCTGGTTTCCTTCTGTCACCTATGAAGAAACCCTTATTGAATAATTAGAAAACATTACTGCTTGACAAGTAAGAATAAATGCTAAGTAAAGAGATATTTTAAAGATAAATGTGAAACATACAGTTTCGTCTAAGAATGCCACTGCTTTTAAGAGACTGATTTTAATTCCCACACAATCAGCCACTAGGTGTGACAGATTCTTTTTTTTCTGTATTCCAGCCATCTGACATGTCCTCTTGTCATCACCACAGCCTTTATCTGTGGTGTTACATTAGAGTGCTATTAGTATGGAGCACATTTCCCTACTTCCAGACCTTTCAGCCCAAAATTTTCTTCTACACTAGCTCTTGAATAATTTTCCTAAATCACTGCTTTTATGAGGCCAGTCCTCTTCCACAAACTAATGATCCACAGTGTGATTTATTAAAGCACTATAGAAATTTGTCCCAAATTAGAAAGAACTTAGAGGTCCAACAATAAGGATTGTAAAATATAATTTGGTGTATCAATAAAATATTACTCAGTCATTGAGTACATGTTATAGAACACAATTATTAATAGGAAGACAATAGTGCCACACTATTTAGTATAAAGAGTAGGGTGAAAAAGCCACTTAGCAGTATGTACAAATTCTATAAAAGGAAATGAATGCTCTTTGACTCAAAGTTTTTGCTTATAGGAATTTGTCTAAGAAAATACTGAAGAATGGGTACCAAGATTCCAAGTTCATCTTTACCCCAGAACTGTTTTTAATAGCACAAAAGTTAGAAACACCTTGCAAGTCCAAGAATGTGGGATTGAATTTCTGTTTGTGAGCAAGATGGAGTAATGAAAGACATACAAGATACGTTCTCTGACCACAGTGGATCTAAATTAGAAATCAGTAACAAATTTATCTGGACAAACCCCAAATATCTGGAAATTAAATTACATACTTTTAAATGACTCATAGGTCAAAAAAGAAATTGAAGGGGAAATTAAGAAAAGTTTTAACTGAATAAAAATGACAACATAGCATATGAAATTTATGGTCTAAGCTAAAACAGTAATTAGAAGGAATGCTTTTTGCTCTAACACCTATATTAAAAACAGATCTCTACTCAGTGACATTAGCTTCCACCTTAAGAAACAAGAAAAGTTTCAAATTCCTTTAAAGAAACAAACCACCAGACTTATTCAAGAAGAAATAGATAATGCCAAGAGCCCTATATCTATTAATGACATTGAATTTGGAGTTTTAACCCTTCTCACAAAGAAAATTCCATTGTCAGATGCCCTCACTGGTAAATCCTACCAAACATTTAAGAAGAAACAATATTTCAATACAAATTCTTCCAGAAAATTGAAGACTTCCTATCTCATTCTATAAGGCCAACATTGCTCTGATACTAAAACCAGAAACAGATATAAGAAAAGTACATAACACTATCTCTCTTGAACAAAGAAACAATACCTTCTTACCAAATTTTAACAAACCAAATCTAACACTATATTAAAAGGATAATACATCATGACTGAGTGGGGTTTATCTCAGGAATGCAAAGTTACTTTAATACTCAAAAACCAGTCACTGGAATTTACTGTATTAATGGACTGAAAAACGATGCAATCATATTAATAGATGAAGAAAAAGCATTTGACAAATACCCAACATGCAATCCTAATAAAAACACTCAGCAAACTTGGAATAGAAGGAACATCCTCAACCCAATGAAGGGCAACTCCCGATCTGGCACTGAACATCTTCCTTAATGATGAGCCACGAAATTCTTTCCCCTAATAGGAGGGAACAGGCAGGGAGGACTGCCCTCACCACCTCTCTTCAACATTGTACTGGAGGGTTTTGCAGATCCATCCAAGCAAGAAAGAAAAATAAAAGACACTCTGACTGGAGATGAAGAAGTAAAGTTGTCTTTATTCACAGATGGCAATATCATCTATAAAGAAAATCCTATAGAATCTATATACCTATGTGTTTGCTAGAGCTAGCAAGTCAGGTTAGCAAGGGTGGAGGATGTGAGATCAATATACTAGCAATAAACAATTGGCAAATGAGATTAAAATTACAATTCCATTTGTGACAGCATAAAAATTAAATTTCCTAGAGGTAAATATGAAGAAAAAAAATGGATATGGCCTGGTACACAGCAACTGCAAAATATACTGGAAAAAGTAAAAAACTAAATAGCGATAAATGCCATGTTTGTGTGTAAACATGGATAAAATATCAACTCTCCCCAGTTTGATCTATAGATGTAACACAATCCCAGCAGGTTTATTTGTAGACATTGACAGCTAATTCTGAAAAGCATGTAGAAATGCAGAGCACACAGAAAAGCCAAAACAATTCTGAAAAACAACCAAGTTGGCCAATTTATCACCTGAGTTTGTCTTAGTATAAAGTTACATTGATCAAGATTGTGCTATCAGAATTAAGAAACATAAATAGATCAATAGAACAGAATGGGGTCTAGCAGTATAACCACATATATATGGTTAATTGATTTTCAACAAAGATACAAAGGCATTTCAAAAAACATGAGATTAATCGGGTAAATTCTTCGGTAAAGGGTGCAGCCATTAAATTTTGCTGTAAAAATATATGTGTTGATATAGTAAGTTATTCATGATATATCAAGAGAAAACTTCAGGGTCAAAAACAATTTATAAGTTATTCTGTTTTTGAATGGGATCTATGTTTTTTTCAAAGGGATACACATACATATACTTACAGACAAATATATGCAAGAAAAATGATTATTAATAGTAGGAGCCTGGAATTACTTATAATTTAAGTTTTGCTTTTAATGTCTATGCTTTTATTTATTTATAATAGACATATGCTGTAATAAAGGACAAAACCAAAATGTTGAAATACTGTATAATTATTACATAAAGTTCAATAACATTATTTTTTGGGAAAAAAAATGTGTGTGTGTAGTATAAATACTGGGTGGTATATTCCAGATATTACAAAGCAAAGTAGAGTTCCAAATAATTTCTTAGCTTTTGTCTTAATGGGTTTCCAAATTTTCCATATTGGGCACATCTTGCTTTTGAAAAACTACAAAAGCAGTAAGTGTTATTATTATTATTTTTTTAAACTTTCAGTAATTCTCTGTAACTACCAGACCAAAGATCGAACTTCTTCTGATTTTAGCATCCTCTGAGGTTGAGATGAACAGTGTGGCCCAACGTGAGCTTTCTGACTCTCCTGTATTCATTTCATGCACAGGCTCTGCTCGCTGCTCCCACCCTCCCTGACTTCCTCCACTGCATCACTGCCTCTCATCCAGCTGTCCTTTCTTACTAGGGCCATATTTCCCCCTTGGACCTTTCCACTTCACACTAACATTTGAAGTCAAGTTGCTGCTGTCTCTGAAATTTCTCTGAGAAATGTCTTGATGAAGAGTTCCTATGGCGCTTCAGTTTTTCCCATACGTTTGAAACTTAACTGCATTCCAGTTAAAGGATTAACAAACTTTAGATTTGGGGAGAGTTTTTGATTCCATGGTCCTAATGAACATTTTTATCAAATGCTAAATAGACCTAAGGTTCTGGAGCTAACTGTTGGGTTTTAAATCTTGACTTAGCCAGTTAATAGGTGGTTGGTCTTGGGGGCAAATTGTTTACTACTCTTTATCACATTTTTCTCTTTTAAAAATTGGGCACCAGAGAACTTACCACATGGAGTTATTGCAGAATGAGGAGAAGTTAAAAGCACCAGAATATTGTCTGAAACATAGTAAGCACCCAATAGGCTAGCAATATTATTATAATGATCGTTATTATCCCTACAGCCTCAGAACCAAGTCTCAGTCATAGGTGTCCTTTGGTAAACCCAGAAATTTAAGGGTTTAGAAAACATCTTGAAACAACTCTCGTATTTCTCATAGTCTTCTTAGTTAATCTAAAATTTCTTATATGCTATCTCTCTCTAAGCAATAGATAGCAAATACAGTTAGAATTTAGAGCTAATGCTTGAAAAATTCCAACTGCAATACTCACATACTGCCACGAGGTGGCGATAAAACACTAGCTCTTTTTAAAAAATCTACCAGAAACTTTCCTAATACAAAAAAATGTTCCATATTTCACATTTACTTGCATAATTTCTAATGTTTCCCTCCTCATATAAGATGGAAGGAAAGAAAGGGAACCGAGAGTCAGAACTCTTCCTATTAGGGACCAGAGAGGGTCCTGGTCAGAGGAGGCAGTATTTTGGGGGCCTCCCTAGTGGGGCTGCACACCCAGACAAGAAGCCTGGCTAAAGCTGTGTTCTGTCAGAGGCTCTGCTTGCCTTACCCGGGTGTGAAGAATCTAGATTTTGCCACACCATTGCTACCTAACAATAAGGGAAAGCTCTTTAACTCCAGCCTCCCTCCAGCTAACTGTTCCGTGGGTAACAGCAGCGCTGGACTCTGACGTGATAGGGCACAGGCAGCCTGCAGGAAGGTGGAGGCAGAGTGAGGTTTAATAGTGGCGAGGTTATCAGCGACTCACCTGAGCAGCCTGTGCAAGTTCAAGGTCAGCCCTGAGTACCTAGGGGGTCAGTGCTCTAATTTGTAAATACAAAATGTTCTTAGTCAGTGTATCTGTAGGTCCTCAACATTTCATTTAAAATATGGGGTTGTCCACTGTATCTAAAATTCTTGAACATACTCTCCCTACAATGACTGCCACTGGTGATTTCTTGCTGAGGAACAGCCTCTCTTTGCACTTAGAAGATGAATGCTCTGTGGCTCTTTCTGCTGCCTCTGCCTGTCACAGGTGTGGAGCTGCAGGGAGCATCCCATTCCATCTCCTTTTGTTAATGTGGGGGAAGGAAGAGTAACTTGCAGACTGAGGTCGGGCCTCCAACACATCTAAACATGGCCTCCAACCTTTGTCAACACCCTAGACAGCTCTCAGGAGGACTACATTATTACTATTATTGTAGTAAAGCATACAAAACATAAAGTCTACCATTTTTACTATTTTCAAGTACACAAGTCAGTGGCATTAAGTATATTTGCAAATTGTGCCACCATCACCACTACCTGTTTCCGAAAGTTTTCATCATCTCAAACAGAAAATGTATATACAATAAACCAAACCTCCCCATTACCTTAAAATTAACCTCAGGGGGTTACTTTTAAACCATTTCCAAGGACATAAATAAATGGTAACAGGATAGTGTGATAAATGCTATGGCAGAGAAAGGAAAGAAGAGAACTGGCTGGAATCCAGTGTGTATAAAATGTAAACTGTCAACTGCATCAAGGGCTTATGCATATTATTTCTCTTCACAATAGCCCTCGGAAGTAGTTACTGTCACTCCAGTTTGCAAATAAGGAATCTGAAACCTAGGGTTATCTAGCTAGTTGCCCACAGACCCTCAAGGTGCAGTTCAGAGGGGGTGAGCACGAAATAAGACACGTAGGAGCTATGGCTCTAATCCAGACTGTAACCACCCAGCTTCACACATTTAGGTTTGTGCTGAAGTTCTCTGAGCCTTTGTTTCCTCTTATAAAGTGGTAGAACTACACAAGGAGCCCTTTTAGGACTCTCTCATCAAGCAGATGGAAGAGACTGAGTGGACAGTGCCCCTCAAATAGTTCCATCAGTGATTTCTGCACAGACCAAGACTTTGTCTTCACACAGGAAAGGAAAGCCTTGAAGACATGGTTTGCATTGATCACAAATTCCCTCTTCAAATGACCCTCTAGGAGAAAACATCATTCTTTGGTCTGAATCATCCAGGACTAGTGTCTGTTTTGATTAAACCCACTAGACAGTTCCAGACAGCTCTCAGCAGTAATTCTATTTAGCCATCCAGATGGCTGAAAATGCCATGTCAATGCCCTTTTTGTTATTGTGTTATAGACACAGCCTAACTATGATCTTGGATTTCAGTTGGCTCACACACACACACAAAAAGAGAATATTATATGGCTGTTGTTTTTACATCAGCCAAAGGCTTTATCCTACTCTTGAGACTTAATTTAGGCATTTGCGGACTAACAGTTCCTGCTGATCACTAGAATAGCATGCTGTACACAGCACCAGTAGGTTACTATACGGATCCCATTCACATGAAAGACTTAATGTGTTTGCAAAAATTCTTAGTTGCCAATTCTCAGGAAGTCATTTCCACCCAGATCACCAGATGACAAAGAAATAACATCACATATACAAGTTGAATGATAAACTGCATCCAAATCTGGGTGAAGCATATGAATTATTTTGGAAAACAAAAAGGATGAGACTTTCAAAATAAACCATATTTCATAAAATATGGGCCACAGTTTTGCAAATATTTCTCCCTCCTATCCTTCCATTCCTCCACTGCCTCATTTCTTTCAAGTACAGTGTATTTTTGATGTAACAATATGACTTGTTCACAGGGAAATTGGTGTTATATATATGATAGATTAAAAGTCAGTTGTGTGAGAAATATATGAGAAGATGGACTCTCAAGGGAAGAATATTCAGGACTTTTAAATCTGAGACTCTGGTGTCATGTTCATGAGAGACTTGTTATTTACATTGGTTTTAAAAATATTTCCTCCTAATCATCTTTGGTATAGGAAAAGAAAGAAAGGTATGTGTTTAGATGCTAAAAACCCCTCTGTTCTTATGCAGCTGACATCGTATTAATTTGGTGTCACACTGGGCTCTGATAACAGTAAAGCATTGCCACTAATACATTCCACTAAGTCTAGTTCATGGTGTCACATATCTTTGGGTGTCTTTCACGTTTAAGACTCCTATTTATACACATACAGGTTTGGAATGATGTCATTAATAAATTGTATCTCCAGTTCTGTCATGACAGAGGTCATGTCTCTACAAGACCATTGAATCAATGGATTGAATTAGCTTTACATTACATTCAATCCAGTTAAGAGAGCTCAAATCACCACCATTAACCATTTCTCAATCCATGTATCTGCTGCTGTAAAGGAGAAAAGAATAATTAAGAAAGATGATTGTCACACCCATTTTTTTCAAGGAGGACGTTCATGGTATGCACATGGTGATCATTAAATCAAGAGACAAAATTTAATACATTGAGTATCAATCATAAAGTAATTGTTTTATGGTAAAAAAATAAAACAAAGCCCTTACCCACAGATAAGAGAGCCTAGGCTGGATAAGAGATGTCAATTTTTTTTCAAGTCTAATTCCAGACAGATACATGCACACACCATGCATCTTTCTAGTTGTAATACTAAGGAAGATTATTTCAGGTTCTTTGATCCATGTTCATCAGTGTCCTCATAGGCAAAATGGGAATAAACCACCTACCTTATAAGGTTGTTGTGAGACTTTAATAAGACATCATATAAATTTTTTTTGGTATCATTAATATACAATTACATGAGCAACATGGTGGTTACTAGATTCCCCTCATTATCAACTCCCTACCATATACTCCAATACAGTCACTGTCCATCAGCTTAGTAAGATGCTATAGAGTCACTACTTGTCTTCTCTGTGCTGCACTGTCTTCCCTGTACCCCCCCTACATTATGTGTGCTGATCATAATGCCCCTTATTCCCCTTCTTCCTCCCTTCTCACCCTCCCCACCCCAGTCCCTTTCCCTTTAGCAACTGTTAGTCCATTGGTTCTGTGAGTCTGCTGCTGTTTTGTTCCTTCAGTTTTTGCTTTGTTCTTATGCTCCACAGATGAGTGAAATCATTGGTACTTGTCTTTCTCCACCTGGCTTATTTCATTGAGCATAATACCCTTTAGCTCCATCCATGTTGTTGCAAATGGTAGGATTTATTTTCTTCTTAAGGCTAAGTAATACTCCATTGTGTATATGTACCACATCTTCTTTATCCATTCATCTACTGATGGACACTTAGGTTGCTTCCATATCTTGACTATTGTTAGTGCTGTGATAAGTATAGGGGTGCATATGTCTTTTTGAATCTGGGAAGTTGTTTTCTTTGGGTAAATTTCTAGGAATGGAATTCCTGGGTCAAATTGTATTTCTATTTTAAGTTTTTTCAGGAACCTCCATACTGCTTTCCACAATGGTTGAACTAGTTAAATTCCCACCAGCAGTGTAGGAGAGTTCCCCTTTCTCCTCATCCTTGCCAGCATTTGTTGTTCCTATTCTTTTCTATGTTGGCCATCCTAACTGGCATGAGGTGATATCTCATTGTGGTTTTAATTAAGACATCATATAAAGCACAAGAAAAATGATTGGTGCACATTAAATCCTCAGTAAATATTATCCATTATTACTTTCATTATTAATTAGGGAAGAAGAGGGCATGAGAAGATAGGCAAAATGTCACTACCCAATGCATACTGGAGAACTATGGGAATTAGTAAATCAAGAAGGATTCATGGTTCTCTTTCTCAAGTTGACTCTAGGTAATGACATTTCCTCTTTCTTCTCCAGACATTTCCCTTGCCTTTCCTCTTCTTGGAGAAACCCATAAAGGTGTTCCAATTTCTCAAACCCACCCTTCCTTCCTTATCAACCACAGAGCTCTAGGTCCCAGCCTGCTTTCCCCTCCTCTTGGTGACTGTACTACCCATGTTGTCCCTCACATCTTGTTCTTTCCAGTCTGCTAGGGTGAGGTTATGGACCCCCCATCTGTCTCCTTCATTTATGCCTGAAAGTATGAGATATCTGCAGTGGTATATAAGCATAAGCGTGGACAACAGAGGTAGGAAATAAAAGTACATTAATATGGCCAGTGCTGGAGCCGGAGCAGGTAGAAGAGGAGAAGGTGTCAGATCATGGGAGGCCTGTAAGGTGCTGCTAGGAGGCTGGATTTCATCCTGAGGACAAGGATGAGCCAGTGATATACCATTTAAGTCAGGAGGGATCTGATCATATTTCCACTGTATAGTAAGAGTCAGGTTAGAGCACTGAGAATAGTTTAGGAGGTCAGATCACTTGAGAAAAATTATAAGAGCCTCTGTAAAAGCTGTGGTGATAGGGTTGGAGAAACGAGACCAATATGGGGAGATATTAAGAAGGTAGATTCACCAGGTTACAGGGGCTCACAGGAAGTGGGAAAAGGGGGACAGAGGGAGTCAAGGACTCGGGTTTCTGGCTCGGAAGACTGGGTGAATGATGGACATAACAGGAGCCAGTTGAAAGAGAGTGAGTTCGATGCGAGGTGTTGGCGCGGTATTTCAGTGAAGACGTGAAGTTACCAGTGGGCTGCTAGACATGTAGGAGTGGAGCTCAACTGAAAGCCAGAGGCCGCAGGTACAGATTTGGGGAAGATTAGTATATGACGATACCCGGGGATCGTGTGGAAGGGACATAAGAAGTAGAAAAGAGGACCCTGGGAACTACCCACATTAAAGGGAAAAGCAAAGCAAGATGGGGAGCTGGGAACCAGGAGAGAAGTGTTCTCAAGCCTTACGAGGGGCAGGGATGATTTTAAGAAAGAAGGGGTAGTCATCCAGTTTGAGAGGAATGGTTCTCGTTTTGTTGAGAAACTTAAACCGCTGTAGAAAATTACTAAAGATCATAGAGTAGGACATTGTGGAAACTCATCTGTTTGATGTTCCCATCAATTCAACACATTTATTAGACCTCTCCTCTGTTCCTAATAGTGTATTGGGGAAAAATAAAACCTAGATAGAGTTTCAATCCTCAGGCAGCTTAAGATCTAAAAGTAGAGCCTGAAATCAAATATAAAAATTTACTGACAAAAGATTCATATAAGTAAAACCAGATAAATTGGACTGAATTCTTCAATTTTCATTTGGGTATTTACATTTCTTTAGAGAGAGGACTTACCTCTGCTATGTAAAAAATATGACTAAAATTGGAAAGATTTATTAAATAATTACACTCTGCAATAGCAAATTAAGAATGAAAAACAGTTATTTTGAAGTCATATATGTCCAGTCATACTATATTCCTATTTGGGATTATACTACAGTTTGATTTGTCATTTCATTATATAGTAGCAAATATTGCAAACCTTTAAATGGGTCCTAATTATGTCGATTAAAAAGTCATATGTCGTTTTTATAATTCTTAATGGGACTTTGAAAAAATTCTATAAGTCAATCTGTTTCTGTAGGGCTTATTTCTCTAGTATTTATATTTACCACATTCTTACATTTTACACTGAAGAGTATTCAAGTAGAAATCAAAGAACTCTATTACTAACTCAATTACCTTTTTGAAGAAACTGCTGAGAACATTTATCAATTATTAGTGTAATGGGGAAGGAATGTGGGATCAGGAACTGGAAAACTGGATTTTCAGTCTCAACTCAATCACTTGCTATTTGGGTAACTTTGGACAGGTTACTCAACTGCTCTGACCTTAAGTGTTCTTACTGATAAAATGGTAATAATAGCAGGATTGTTGTGAAGCTATAATAAGATGTAAAAAGCACTATAGCAAATGAATATGTGGAATTGCTTTACAAACTATAAGCTCCTGCATAAATATTTATCATATATCATTATTATTTCATTGAGAAAAAGATTAATATGAGAAAAATGTCATATATGAACTCCCACTTGAGGCTTATAGGTGCATATTTGCATAAGTGTTAATGGTATATGGAATCACCAAGTTGTAGATAGAATTGCCAGATAAATAATCTCTTTTGGTGGTAAAAAGAATAGAAATAGTCAATTAGGACATTTTGCTGATCTTAAATGACCAGCTATCACTCTTTGGTGCTTGACATTCATGACTGATAAAAGAAATTAAGTGATATCCAAATAAATCAATTATATAACTAAGGTCTTGGAATTTTTTAATCATTTACTATATAGGAATATATGATTATATGTGCTATGTATATGAAATATGCCCTAGTGTGGATATATATAGAAAAATAGATACAGATATAGATAGATGGAATATATTCATATAGCATAATTATATAAAATTTCACCAATATTTTTACTAAATCTTTTGATGTAAGACAGAAATTGAAGTAAGAAAAGATGTGGATAAGAGAATAACACTAAATAATTTTGAATGTGGGGTAACATATTTACCACAAAAATCCAAGCATTGGAAGGACTCTTAGATTTTGTATATTCGTGCCTTCTACTAGATTTTTATCAGCAGTTTTCTGGCCTCTGCTTGCACATGGGATAGGAAGTAAATATTCTACAAGGTAATTCATTCTTTATGTTTTTTTAAAAAATAAGTTCTCTCTTCTTTTTGAGCAAAATTAATTTGAAAAAATTATTTTTCATATTAAGCTGAAATATATAAATTCTTCCTTAAATTTTTGTAGACATAGGCAATGTTTTATGGGGCAAGAGTGTCATTCATTCATTCATTCATTGAACATTTATTGCCAGTTACCAGCTGAAATTCATACAAGTAGACCCCACTCACAAGCCAAGTTTGAGATACACACAACTCAACTGTAATTGTTTTCTTCCAAAACAAGACCCTCATCCTCATCTTTGTAGGAAAACCTCTTTACCTACACCAGGTCTAATTGCTTTTCCTGAAAAACTTCCAAGCTGATTTTGCAATTGAGTTATCATCACATTTTCCTGTTATTTCCCCAAGCAAAGAATTGAGTTAATATAGGCATATTCAGAGGGTTGTAGTCAAACAAAACAATTCCTACCCTTTCCCTTAGAGATTTTCTCTAGTTCTATATATGCACAATAAAAAGTAAAATGAACAAAATTGTGATTTTACTTGCCCCCCAAAACTCAGCGCTCTGGAAATTTAGCAAGCATATGCTCTCTCTGTTTTCAGGCAATGTTACCAGAAGACTCTCTAATCAGAAGTTCCCCCCACCTGTCAGGAAAAATTCTACACTTTTAAGGGTCTGGGGAGGTGAACCACTCAGGAGCAGAGGGAAGAGATGGGAGACAGTGACTGACAGACACCAATACTGCACAAGCTGTGGGATTCTTTCTGCCTCGATGGCCTCATCTGTGAGGGTGGTAATAAAGATCTTTCAAATCCCTCGCAGCTTTAAAACTCTATAGTTTCAACTCTTTATTTGAATAAAGTCAAATACATTTAGAAAAAATACAGAGTAATTTCAATATTCCAAGGCATGACAAAGCTTATTAAGGCCTTTTTAGATTGTTAATGTCTTAGAACAAATACATTAACACAGATTCAAACTAGATATTGTTGGAGAAGATCATGGTGAGAACACGACCGCTGGTTGACTTCGGCAATCGGAGCTGGATCCGGGCAACCAGAGGCTCCTCGCTCCGCCTCCCCTGACCTGGCATGTACCTTCCGCCCACCGTTCCCACTGTGGGAGCCATTTTCAAGGATGCAGACTTGAGTAAGTTGGTGTTGAAACCATTCCGACTGTACCCAGTTAAGGCCTCCATATAAACTTTAAGATTTCAGCCGAAGAGTGCAGAGATGTACTCGTCCTACGGCTCTTGCACAAACCTTGTAAATTCCCTTGCTTATTAAACCTGCCACCCACCAATCTGGAGGGGCCTGCCTCTCCCATCTCTCTTGGCCTTCTTGTACAAGGGTCAGTTTACAAACCAACAGATATGTAGTCATTTTCTTATTAAGATTTCAGTTTTTTCTGCATGATTCATTATTGCAATTTACAAGAAATTGGTAATGCATTTACAAATTTATTTCTCTGTTGATTTAGTTAGAATTGTCATTATTTTATTTACTAGCTATCTACCTGTTTTATTAGCCTGAAGTTTGACTTTAAGACTATAAGTAAAGCTAGAGAAAACATAAGAACTGAAACAAACACTTGTAAATATACATGATAGTTGAATTAAAACTTTACATCTTATCAATTATGGTAATTTATCATTGTAAAAAGAAACAGATGGAAAAGTATATTACACATTCTCTAGTCTTGAATGGAACACTTAACAGTCATGATATAACATACCAGGGGGTAAAAAATAAATTTCCCTTAAGAATCTCTATATTTAAGTGTATGAATTTTCACATAACCAAATAATTCACTTTTATGGAAAACTGAATTTCTTCTGTTATCTCCACTTGGAGAGCAATCACACAATTATCAGAAGTTTTCGGGTCTTACTTTTTTTGTTCCAATTTGTTAGTTTTCTCTCCATATCTGAACGCCTTCGTCAGCTAACTAAAGACCAGGTTTCTAAATTTCTTTTCCTTCTGACACAGAGATAGGATCCGAAATCCTGTAGCTGTAGCTGTTTACTCCCTCGTCAGGAGAACACAGGGTCACAGACTGATTAGAACAAAATTTTCTGAGAATGGGGCTGATTTTCCAAAGTGCAGTGACAGTATTTCCCTGTGCCGCTAGCCCCACCATATCCTCTCTGGACTAGACTTGTGAGAAGAAAATTACCCCATAATTGTGCACAACACATCTTTCAGTTGAAGAGACTCAGTCACTCACTGAAACAGCGCTGAAGGAGGTGGGTGTAACTTTTCCCTCTTATCCCAGGCTTGCCAATGACCTTGGGCAAATCTCCCAGCTCAGTTTCTACATGATTGAGCTGAATAGTTAATGAAGCTCCTCATGGTTCCTTCATCCTGTGACTGACTGCCCCATTTACTCAAATTTTGATGATTTGCCCTAAGAAAACAAACAGAAACCTTATTTTACAATGTAATTTCCAAAAATGGTTATACAGCAAACTTGACTTTTTTTCTTCTGAAGTAGAATTCTATGAAATTTAACACATGTATAGATTCTTGTAACCATCACAATCAGGAAACTATACTGTCACTTCATTGAAAAAACTTCCTTGAGTTATCCCTCTACATCACACTCCCTTCTAGCACTGGATAACCACTGATCTGGTTTCTATCACTATGATTTTATCTTTTCAAGAGTGTCAAAACAGTGGAATCATAAAATCTATAACCTTTTGAGATTGGCTTCTCTTACTTAGCATAATGCTTTTAAAATTTATCCAAGTTGTTTAGTATATCAATTGTATGTTCCTTTTTACTAGTTAGTAGTGATTCTTTGTATGGATAAACCACAGTTTGTTTATGCCTTTGCTTATTGAAAGACACTGGGTAATTTCCAGTGATTAGCTATTACAAACAAATCTATGAACACACGTGTACAGGCTTTTGTGTGAGATAAGTTTCATTTCTTTAGGGTAAATACCCAGGAGTGAGGTCGCAGGGTCAGTAGAAAGGACATGCTTAACTTTGTACAAAACTACAGAACTGTTTTCCAGAATGTCTATCCTAGTTTGCACTCCTACCAGCAATATATGACAGTTTCAGTTCCTATCAGCACTTGGTATTATTAGTATTTTTTATTTTAGCCATTCTGATAGGTGCGTAGTAATATCTAATTGTGATTTTATATTTGCATTTGTCTAATGGCTAATGATGCTGAGCATCTTCTCATGTGTTTATTTGTTATCTCTATAACCTCTTTGGTAAAGATTCTGTTCAAGATTTTTGCACATTTTAAAATTGGGTTGCTTATTTTCTTATTGTCTAGTTTTGGTAGTTTTAAAAAACTGTATTCTTGATATATAGCCTTTGTCAGATACATGATTTTCAAATATTTTCTCCAAGTCTATAGCTTGTCTCTTCATTCTCTTGACAGTTTCTTAAGCAAAGCCAAGTTTTTAATTTGATGAGGTCCAAAGTACCTTTTTCCTCCCTCACAGATACTATTTTGGTGTCATTCTTAAGAACTCTTTGCTTAACCCTAAGTCATAAATGTTTTCCCTAAGAAAATAATTTTAAAGAAAGAAAATGCTGTGTGCATGAGGACATTCTTCATGGCACTATTGGTGAATGGTGAAAATCTGGAGATAGTATCATGATGTCACCATAGAGCAATGGGTACATAAATTATGACTCTGTCATCCTATGGCCATTAAAAATATTTATGAGCAGTATATAATATCACAAGGACACAACTGTGACTTAAGTTAAAGTAAGATACAAATGATATTTGCCATAAACCCACAATTACAGAAAAAAAAACACTGCTTAGAAAAGAGAGAAGAAGCAAACATGCTAAAAGTGTTAGCAAAGTAGACTATAGTGTTTCTGGGTATAACTTTTCAATTCTTTCTCCTTTTTTATATTTCCCTGATTTTCTTTTAATAGGTTTATGAAATAAACCAAAACCAAGCTAAATTCTATTTTTAAAAATCCACTGTCAACACTGTGTCTGGTATAAGACCAAGCACTGCCCTGTACTGAATCTGACTGCTCTGTCCTGGAGGGTTGGCCAGCTGGCCCGGGGGATAGAAGTTTGAAGGGAAAGATCTTCCTGCCCTGATGGAGTTGCCCCAGAGCTGGGGCTACGTAAGGTGGGGGGATGCTGAGAGCAGAGTGCATTTAGGGACACATGGGGACAGTGATTGCAGCCTATACACTTAGAAACTCTATTCTTATTTCTCTTTCCTATCCACTGCCTTAATTTGCTACAAGCCCAAAACTCTGGAATCGGTCTGGCTCTTTGTATGAATCATATTCATTGTCACCATTAAGGTTGCTCTGTTTGTCAGAATCTCTGTCCTGTAGCAGCAAGAGGACTAATGCACAGCCTCTGTACTAGGACACAGGATAGAGGACCTATCCTGCAGGTTCCTCACAAGGCAGTGATTCCATCCACCATCCAACACAGGCAAGCCACTTGTCACTGCTGTAGCTAAATAAGCTTCTCTCTACTGGAAATGGGCTGCAGTTTTCAAAATTACCTTTCACTTAATATCTCCCCAAATAGCCACATGATTCGCCTTTCTTGGTCACCTGCCCTGAGCTGTAAAATTGTGTTGTGCTTTGTTTCTTAAACAGAGTTGCTCTGTTTCACACCAGGGCACTGATGGTTCCAGAGGAGAGGTAATTACCACAGGTTCTCCAGGAGGACAGATGAAGTCCTCTTCGTGGATCACAAGCAGAACCGACAGGCTTTATGGACTTACTTATCACGATTTCCACCTTCCTGTATGGTGATCTAAGCAAAACTGAAAAGCCTCTATCCACCATGCCTGACAAAGTTAATTTGCTCTGAGTTCATCTTATAATCCTTAGGACTCACTTGAATATTTCACATAGGAAATGGAGGCCACTACCTGCAGTGTCTGAGAGCAAACAGCACAGAATCATTGCTGGGAGCCAACCAACCAGCAAACCAGGCTGCCTCGATGGATCACAAGGTGACAGGGCCTCCCACCAGAAGGAGGCGCTCTCCAGCATTACCTATTGCTGCCTGTTCCTCAGTCCCTTTGACCTCGGAGCAGGGCTGAGTTAATAAGAGGAGGGGCTCATTAGCTTTCTTTTCCATTCATGCTTGTTTTGAAAACATTACATGCCTTGCAGATTACATGATAATTATACTTAAGGGCTGCCAAGGCGCTTCAGGAATAATTATCATATGATTTGCAGGTTTTAGAGCTCATGGTAACACTTTAGTGCTGGGAGGCTTTCTTTAGTTATTCACAGCAATTACCCTTCTCCAAAGTGCACACTCACCAGCTTAAATGATTCCTCCAGCCGATGAGAAAGCCGAAGCCAAAGAGACTAAATGAAGTATTCTGGAAGGAGGAGGAGAAGTGGGGGAGGTGACGCTCCACAGGGGCTCTGACTGGAGGGCTGGCCAAACTCCTGGGGCCACACAAAGGCCAAGATTCAATGAAAACTTAACACCTGCTTAGAGACCTTTCTTGCAATAGACACAGAAGTGCCTACTTCTTCCTTACGCTTCATGGAAACCTTGAAATGTGATTAAAAGTAGCAAGCCAGTCCTTTTCACCACTTAACTGAAATTGCTTGTAATAATGCTTCTCACAATGACCGCCTAAGTGGTAAGCCTTTGAGAACTTTGCCTCTCAGCAGGTGAAGCTTTAGCCTGTCAGTCCTTTCCTGTGGGAAACCTCTCCTCCCTTGGCATTTAGACCCCATTCTTTTCTGTTATTGTCCTCCCTCTCTTTAATTTCTCTGTTGATTTTTAATTTCTGTGCCAAGTTCTGTGTTTGGCACATAGTAGGTGCTGGGTAATTGTTTATAAATAAACTGGTAGTAATCAAATTCTGCCTAGGAAATGTACTGGTTTTGCATGCATTCATGGTTAAGGGTGTATGCAGTGTTGGAGAACAGTGTCTGGTTATGTACCACTCTCCTTTATTCATCACCCAAACCTATTTATCACCTATTAGGTGACAGACAGCAGACTGGGCACAGACCTCACAACCAAGAACGAAATAGGAAGAAACAGAATTTCTGCCTCTGAGGAGGCTATTCTAGTGGGAAATGCTGATAAGTAAAAAGGTAATCAAAATAGAGCCCACTGACAAATCAAAAACTCTAGAGATGGAGAGGTCTCTGAAATAAAAGGGTTTATTGAACTGTTACAGATGCTAGCCAGAAAAATGACAAAGTCCTGAGACAGGAAATTTCTGCATCACCAACAGCAAGGCCAGATAACAGAAACAACTTGCCCTCCATACTAAAGAACAGGGAACATATAGAAGGGGTCTCAAAGAAAGCAAATTCATTAAATTGACCTTGGCTATAGATAAGGAAGGCAGATGTGGGGAAAATGGAAGTTCTATGGCCAAGATCCTCACCTGACCCTAAACTACTTGATGATGTAATTGGCCTACTGCAAGGCTAATGCTTCCACACCCCTAGGCAATGAGTTGTTATTGACTGAGTCTCTGTATAAAGAGCTCTGCCCAGTGCTCTGGGCAGTGGCAGAGATGGAGGTGGCTTACAGACCTGCAGACTCCTGGATGCAGACATGATTCTACTGCTCAACCTACCCCACATGAGAATAAAGCTGGGTATAAACTCTTTTACCCAAGAATGTTCCATTGTCATTTCTTGGTCTCACTGAATCCATAGTGAACGTGCCCAAGGATGAAACCCTTGGGCAAGACAGTCCCTTACCTGCCACTTCCTAATGTAAAGGGGGGGAAGTCTGGGATAGGTGGTTAGTCCGTAGAGAAGGCTTGTGGATTGCTTATTGGATGATGCTCAGGGGCTGCTCGCTTGAATGAGGGATGCAGGTTCTGGTGGCCTTCTAGCTAATTATTGAAATGACTTCATTCAAGAATGTGGAGTCTGGTTAGCTATGGCCCACGGCTATTGACTGATGACCTTCCCTTGTCTCTCTCCCCCTTTTCTGGCCTTATGTCTCTTACTTTTAGGATATCTCAGAATTTTTCTTTATCACCACTAAGAGCTATGTTAGAGGACAAAAGAGGGCTGTAGCATGTAGGAGATGCACCAACTCCATGCTTGGAGGAAAGCAGGCCTCCACAGATCCTTAGGCTGAGACCAGATGGATGGCTGAGTTTGGAGAGGCTTATGAGAAAACATGGTTCAGCTGAAGAACATTGAGAGATCCTGGAGGTTGAAGGGAGTTGAGAAACTTTGAGGGAATGAAGGCTGAAGGAAAGGGAAGTGGCAGGTAAGATTACAGATGAATCCAGGGCCTTGTGCATTTAGGAGGGCTCGTGGGAAAGTCCGAGCAGAGTGCAAGCAGTCTGTGCTCTGGACACTTTGCCTGACATGGATGTGGGGGGTGACCAGTTACAGAAGGAAATAATAGAACCAAGAAATAAGCCAGTTGAAAAGTGAAAAGAGAGAGGAGAGATCATGTCTGGATGAAACCAGTGGTTGCAGCTCTTTGGGAAACATTGTGAATCTTCACAACCTTGCCTTGTGCAAGACAACAGGATGAGTGTGTGGCCCTTTCTCTTGCAAGGTAATTAATGAGGTACTCACAAGGGGGCGCCCTTGCAGAAGAAAGTCCTCACTCATCCTTCACAGTCTTTGGGCCCAATGGGAGCAAACTCAGAATAATCAGGGGGGATCACGGGAAGATGGCGGCATGAGTAGTTCAGAGGAAATCTCCTCCCGAAAAACATATATATTTATGAAAATACAATAAATACAACTATTCCTAAAAGAGACACCAGTGGATGCAGTACAACAGCCAGGATACATCTACATCTGCAAGAACTCAGCATCACACAAAGGGGGTAAGATACAAGCCATGGCCAGGCGGGACCTGAACGCTCCCCCACCCCCAAAACCCAGCGGGAAGAAAGGAGTCAGAACGGGGAGGGAGTGAAAGCCCAGGACTGCTAAACAGCCAGCTCTAGACACAAGGTGCACGGGGTGCTGGATATTAGAGAAACGGAAAAGCAAAACCTGTGGGCAGGTCCCCACAACTGGCGCCCCTGAGAGAAAAGAAAAGTGAGTGCTTTCTGCAAGTCTTAAAGAGACAGGGACCACATAGCTGGACAAAGTTGTCCTGGCAGCTGGGAACACCTGGGAAACTTAGGCACCTTAAACGGAGGCAGTGCAGCTCTGAAGCCCCTCACAGGACTAGGCAGCCTGCCAGTCATTCCTCCAACTGGCACGGACCCTGACACACGGGCCCAGTAGCAGGAGAGTGGGAGCGCACGATGGGGGTGGAAGCGCTACAAGGTACCGAGAGCAGATCCGTGCACCGCAGGGCTAGCCCGCAGCAGCGCAACCAAACAGCCTGGGCATGGCTCGCACGCACCAGGGGCAGTGAAGCCAGAGCCTGGTAGAAGCCTGCACGGAAAAGCCCTGCGCACACCAGCAGCAGAGCCAAAGGGAACAGGCATGCTTCCAGGAGCCGACCGGAATCCCAGCCCAATGCACAGCTGCCTGGGCCAGACCCAAAGGCCGCTACTGCTATACAGCTGCCTGGCAGGGTCACAGCTAGCACGGATGAGTGCACCTGGCATGCCTGCCACTCCCCGCAGGGCTCCACGCTGCTCTGACGGACACCCTGCCCACAGCAGCTTAGGAGACTAACCCGGTGGCTGCTCCAGGAGTGCGGGTAACCATCGCAGGCAGTGGAGAAGGGCAAGGCATCCAGGAAGCAGGAAAGGACTTTCTTCTCCCAACTGACACACCCGCAACCTGCCTACAGCCACTGAAATCACCATGAAAAGGCAAAAAAATCTGGTCCAGACCAAGATAATTATACTTGAGAAAGGATCTGCAGAGGCAGACCTAACCAGTCTCCCTGAAAAAGAAATCAAAATAAAAATCATAAATATGCTGACAGAGCTGCAGAGAAATATGCAAGAGCTAAGGGATGAACTCCGAAGGGAGATTACAGACATCTGGAGGGAGATCACAGATGTCCGGAGGGAGATTACAGAAGTGAAACAAACACTGGAAGGATTTATAAGCAGAATGGATAAGATGCAAGAGGCCATTGATGGAATAGAAACCAGAGAACAGGAATGCATAGAAGCTGACATAGAGAGAGATAAAAGGATCTCCAGGAATGAAACAATATTAAGAGAACTGTGTGACCAATCCAATAGGAACAATATCCATATTATAGGGGTACCAGAAGAAGAAGAGAGAGAAAAAGGGATAGAAAGTGTCTTTGAAGAAATAATTGCTGAGAACTTCCCCAAACTTGGGGAGGAAATAGTTGCTCAGATGACAGAGGCACACAGAACTCGCGAGAGACGGGATCCAAAGAGGTCAACACCAAGACACATAATAATTAAAATGGCAAAGATCAAGGACAAGGACAGAGTGTTAAAGGCAGCCAGAGAGAGTAAAAGGGTCACCTACAAAGGAAAACCCATCAGGCTATCATCAGACTTCTCAACAGAAACCCTACAGGCCAGAAGAGAATGGGGTGATATATTTAATGCAACGAAACAGAACGGCCTTGAACCAAGGATACTGTATCCAGCATGATTATCATTTAAATATGAAGGAGGGATTAAACAATTCCCAGACAAGCAAAAGTTGAGGGAATTTGCCTCCCACAAACTACCTCTACAGGGTATCTTACAGGGACTGCTCTAGATGGGAGCACTCCTAAAAAGAGCACAGAACAAAACACCCAACATATGAAGAATGGAGGAGGAGGAAAAAGAAGGGAAAGAAATAATCATCACACTGTGTTTATAACAGCTCAATAAGCGAGTGAGGTCAGACAGCAAGGTAGTAAACAAGCTAACCTGGAACCTTTGATAACCACAAATCTAAAGCCTGCAATGGCAATAAGTACATATCTTTCAATAATCACCCTAAATGTAAATGGACTGAATGCACCAATCAAAAGACACAGAGTAATAGAATGGATAAAAAAGCAAGACCCATCTATATGCTGCTTACAAGAGACTCACCTCAAACCCAAAGACATGCACCGGTTAAAAGTCAAGGGTTGGAGAAAGATATTTCACGCAAACAACAGAGAGAAAAAAGCAGGTGTTGCAATATTAGTATCAGACAAAATAGACCTCAAAATAAAGAAAGTAACAAGAGATAAAGAAGGACATTACATAATGATAAAGGGCTCAGTCCAACAGGAGGATATAACCATTACAAACATATATGCACCCAATACAGGAGCACCAATATATGTGAAACAAATACTAACAGAATTAAAGGAGGAAATAGAATGCAATGCATTCATTTTGGGAGACTTTAACACACCACTCACCCCAAAGGACAGATCCGCCAGACAGAAAATAAGTAAGGACACAGAGGCACTGGACAACACACTAGACCAGATGGACCTAATAGACATCTATAGAACTCTACATCCAAAAGCAACAGGATACACATTCTTCTCAAATGCACATGGAACATTCTCCAGAATAGACCACATACTAGGCCACAAAAAGAACCTCAGTAAATTCCAAAAGATTGAAATCCTACCAACCAACTTTTCAGACCACAAAGGTATAAAACTAGAAATAAATTGTACAAAGAAAGCAAAAAGGCTCACAAACACATGGATGGAGGCTTAACAACATGCTCCTAAATAATCAATGGATCAGTGACCAAATTAAAATGGAGATCCAGCAATATATGAAAAGAAATGACAACAACACAAAGCCCCAACTTCTGTGGGATGCAGCAAAAGCAGTCTTAAGAGGAAACTATATAGCAATCCAGGCATATTTAAAGAAGGAAGAACAATCCCAAATGAATGGTCTAATGTCACAATTATTGAAATTGGAAAAAGAAGAACAAATGAGGCCTAAGGTCAGCAGAAGGAGGGACATAATAAAGATCAGAGAAGAAATAAATAGAATTGAGAAGAATAAAACAATAGCAAAAATCAATGAAACCAAGAGCTGGTTCTTTGAGAAAATAAACAAAATAGATAAGCCTCTAGCCAGACTTATTAAGAGAAAACGAGAGACAACACACATCAACAGAATTAGAAAAGAGAAAGGAAAAATCATGACGGACCCCACAGAAATACAAAGAATTATTAGAGAATACTATGAAAACCTATATGCTAACAAGCTGGAAAACCTAGGAGAAATGGACAACTTCTTAGAAAAATACAACCTTCCAAGACTAACCCAGAAAGAAACAGAAAATCTAAACAGACCAATTACCAGCAATAAAATTGAAGCGGTAATCAAAAAACTACCCAAGAACAAAACCCCCAGGCCAGATGGATTTACCTCAGAATTTTATCAAACATACAGAGGAGACATAACAGCCATTCTCCTTAAAGTTTTCCAAAAAATAGAAGAGGAGGGAATACTCCAAAACTCATTCTATGAAGCCAACATCACCCTAATACCAAAACCAGGCAAAGACCCCACCAAAAAAGAAAAGTACAGACCGATATCCCTGATGAATGTAGATGCAAAAATACTCAACAAAATATTAGCAAACCGAATTCAAAAATACATCAAGAGGATCATACACCATGACCAAGTGGGATTCATCCCAGGGATGCAAGGATGGTACAACATCTGAAAATCCATCAACATCATCCACCACATCAACAAAAAGAAAGACAAAAACCACATGATCATCTCCATAGATGCTGAAAAAGCATTCGACAAAGTTCAACATCCATTCATGATAAAAACTCTCAACAAAATGGGCATACAGGGCAAGTACCTCAACATAATAAAGGCCATATATGATAAACCCACAGCCAACATCATACTGAACAGCGAGAGGCTGAAAGCTTTTCCTCTGAGATTGGGAACAAGACAGGGATGCCCATTCTCCCCACTGTTATTCAACATGGTACTGGAGGTCCTAGCCATGGCAATCAGACAAAACAAAGAAATAGAAGGAATCCAGATTGGTAAAGAAGAAGTCAAACTGTCGCTATTTTCAGATGACATGATATTGTACATAAAAAACCCTAAAGACTCCACTGCAGAACTACTAGAACTAATATCGGAATTCAGCAAAGTTGCAGGATACAAAATTAACACACAGAAATCTGTAGCTTTCCTATACACTAACAATGAACTAATAGAAAGAGAAATGAGGAAAACAATTCCATTCACAACAGCATCAAAAAGAATAAAATATCTAGGAATAAACCTAACCAAGGAAGTGAAAGACCTATACCCTGAAAACTATAAGACACTCTTAAGAGAAATTAAAGAGGACACTAACAAATGGAAACTCATCCCATGCTCCTGGCTAGGAAGAATTAATATCGTCAAAATGGCCTCCTGCCCAAAGCAATATACAGATTCGATGCAATCCCTATCAAATTACCAACAGCATTCTTCAATGAACTGGAACAAATAGTTCAAAAATGCATATGGAACCATCAAAGACCCTGAATAGCCAATGCAATCCTGAGAAGGAAGAATAAAGTGGGGGGGGGGAGGAGAATCTCGCTCCCAAACTTCAAGCTCTACTACAAAGCCACAGTAATCAAGACAGTTTGGTACTGGCACAAGAACAGAGCCACAGACCAGTGGAACAGAATAGAGACTCCAGACATTAACCCAAACATATATGGCCAATTAATATTTGATAAAGGAGCCATGGACATACAATGGGGAAATGATAGTCTCTTCAGTAGATGGTGCTGGCAAAACTGGCCAGCTACATGTAAGAGAATGAAACTGGATCACTGTCTAACCCCATACACAAAAGTAAACTCCAAATGGATCAAAGACCTGAATGTAAGTCATGAAACCAAAAAACTCTTAGAAAAAACATAGGCAAAAATCTCATGTACATAAACATGAGTGACTTCTTCATGAACATATCTCCCCAGGCAAGGGAAACAAAGGCAAAAATGAACAAGTGGGACTATATCAAGTTAAAAAGCTTCTGTACAGCAAAGAACACCATCAATAGAATAAAAAAGGTATCCTACAGTATGGGAGAACATATTCATAAATGACAGATCCGATAAAGGGCTGACATCCAAAATATATAAAGAGCTCACGCACCTCAACAAACAAAAAGCAAATAATCCAATTAAAAAATGGGCAGAGGAGCTGAATAGACAGTTCTCTAAAGAAGAAATCCAGATGGCCAACGGGCACATGAAAAGATGCTCCACATCGCTAATCATCAGAGAAATCCAAATTAAAACCACAATGAGATATCACCTCACACCAGTAAGGATCGCCATCATCAAAAAGACAAACAACAACAAATGTTTGCAAGGTTGTGGAGAAAGGGGAACCCTCCTACACTGCTGGTGGGAATGTAAATTAGTTCAACCATTGTGGAAAGCAGTATGGAGGTTTCTCAGAATGCTCAAAATAGAAATACCATTTGACCCAGGAATTCCACTTCTAGGAATTTACCCTAAGAATGCAGCACTCCAGTTTGAAAAAGACAGATGCACCCCTATTTTTATCGCTGCACTGTTTACAATAGCCAAGATATGGAAGCAACCTAAATGTCCATCTGTAGATGAATGGATAAAGAAGATGTGGTACATATACACAATGGACTATTACGCAGCCATAAGAAAAAAACAGATCCTACAATTTGCAACAACATGGATGGAGCTAGAGGGTATTATGCTCAGTGAAATAAGCCAAGCGGAGAAGGACAAGTACCAAATGATTTCACTCATATGTGGAGTATAAGAACAAAGGAAAACTGAAGGAACAAAACAGCAGCAGAATCACAGAACCCAAGAATGGACTAACAGTTACCAAAGGGAAAGGGACTGGAGATGATGGGTAGGAAGGGAGGAATAAGGGCGGGGAAAAAGAAAGAGGGCATTACGATTAGCATGTATAGTGCGTGGGGGACACGGGGAGGGCTGCGCAACACAGAGAAGACAAGTAGTGATTTTACAGCATCTTACTACGCTGATGGACAGTGACTGTGAAGGGGTATGTGGGGGGGACTCAGTGAAGGGGAAACCTAGTAAACATAATGTTCTTCCTGTAATTGTAGATTAATGATACCAAAATTGAAAAATTTTTTTAAAAAAGAATAATCAGGGGCCCCAGAGGGGCCCCAGCAGGAAGACATCCCCTGATGATGACAGTAGGAGCAGTGCCCTACCTAAGTTCCTATGGAACTGAATCATGGTGTTCTTATGATTCCAAAACAAAAGACTTCTTTTATAACCTTAGCACCCTCTTTTCTCATATCATATTCTTTAGGAGCCTCACACTGTTATAATAACTCTGATTAAATTTGTACTTATCTTGCAAGCATGAGCTGCCTGTCTTTGGCATCTAGAAGGATTCAGGTGAACCCTTTGGTTTCTTCCATTTCTACACCAGATGAGTCACCCTTAGATCTGCTACAAGGCCAAAGACTGTGTGTTATTTTAGGTGAAATACTACAGTCATTCAGGCCTCCCTGGAACTATGCCTGGCTCCTTCAAGTCACTTGGTTTCTTAGTGATATTATCTTGGAATTTCAGCCCATTTCCTCAGGAAGTGCTATTAGCAGTACAGGATGCAGAATTTAGTCTAATGAGCAGACAACAGTGTGGGTGTTTTAAGCCCAGGCTATGTCTGGACAACTGCTTAAATTAAAAAGAATAAATGGGCCCTATTTTTCCTTGCCTGAGGACCTCTTATTGGAAAGATGCTCCCCTGAACCCACAGGTGTTGACATAGTAGCATTTGGTAGATAAATCAGTTTTACCTAAAATGGACCCTCACTTGCCCAGGCCCTTTCCAAGATTCTAGAAAGGTCCTACCAATTTTGTATTGTAATTCTGCATTTTTTTCTTTAATGAGGATTCCCAAATCCAAACTTCAGGCTGTCCCCAAAAACCTTGATTCCCCAATGTTATTTATTTGAAGCCATTTTGAGGTCCCTCCTTCAGCAGCAGAACACCTGTCAGCCCCTGCTAGACTGAACGTGTCTAGGACAATAGCAATTGTTTCAAATTGTACGCATTTCCACCAGCTTTTCTCCCCTGGTTTTTCTTTAAGGACTATTGTATCAAAGAGAAGGAAGGAAGTGACTAAGAAAAGGAAGTTATGCCTAAGTCATTTAAAAAGTGTATTTTTCAAGGGACAGACTTTTTCCCAAAGTAGGGCTTTCAGGCAAGGCTAAGGACAGTGTGGATCAAAACATGCATCCTTGTGGGGTTGAATTCCTCCCTCGCTCTGCCCGTCTTCTTCCCTATACACGTTGCTCTTTGAGCTTTCACAATTTTTCCTAGTGAAAGTTTCCCAGTAAAAATACATTCCCAAGCTCACTTAATTCACGGTCCATCTGCCTCTCTGTTTCTCTTTTCCTCAGCTCCCAGAGATGTGAACGTCTGGTTTCTGCACTACTGGTTTCATCTCCATCTTCAGCATATGAGAGTTCATGCTGGGTGCAGATCCATTACCTCTGCTGTCCTAGAGTCGTTGCCACCACACCTGTCTCAGACAGCTTGGGTCCACATTCTTTTATTCTGTGTCATTCCACTCAACCACATCAGCTAGCAAGACTAATGGAGACAGTGAACTTAGCAGGCTTTCTTGTCCATCCCTGCCTTGAGAAATCATTTCCAGTGGCATTTACTCTCTGCAATGGAAAAGCAGGAAAGAATCATGTTCTTTGTGGTCACAAGACCACAGTGTCAGAGCCTGATTTGCAATGAAGCTTCACACTTCGGGCCAAGAAGGGAAAGAGGTCTTTAGGACAAAGACCTAAAATACAGGAAGGAATACATGTGCACATGTGTTTACTCATACGTGCACTTCTACATACATTAGGTTGGCCCAGAAATTGATATGCACCTGGGTTCAAGCCCCAGTTTTAACCTCTTTCTAACATGTTTAATATGTACTTGTGAGGGAGGCCTTTTCTTCTTTGACATTCAGTTAGCTAAAAGCAAAAACAGCCATCTGTACTGCCTTTGATACAGTAGATTGCTAAAAGCTGTTCCCTGTCAGACCTCTTCTTTCAGCCTTGGCAGGGAGACACATACACATGACACTTCTGTCATCCACATATGAAACACACAGATTTCAACAGAATCATAGGCCCCCTATAAAATCATCAGACTAAATACTAAATTCTTCCCAATGGCTGGCTTTCCTTCTACTGCCAGAGCAGAATGGGCAGCATTAATTTCCCTTCCAGGCTTTGGGTTTTGTGTGCATGTTTCTGTTTTTCCCGCTGAGGTTCCTAACATTCTCTCTGATCCTCAATTGTGTTCCATATTTTTCATTAACGCTTGCATTTAATCAGCTCATTCTAATTCTTTCCGTTGTTCCTGTTCTGCGTGAACTATCTGCTGGCAGTTGCCATGCCAACCCCAAATCCTGTGGTCCTGCTGCTAGATCACAAGCTACTATTAGCATATTTTTAATAGCACCTGATTGCCCTCCAAAGACTTTCTAGTAGCTGAACTCCATTAGCTCATAGTGTCACGAGATTTGACTGCGTATTTACAGACCCAATCAGGGGGAGCTGAGCTGCACGGTCTGTCTCCAGGCTTAGCTTGCATGAGTGCCAGGCTGGTTCCTTGGGTCTCATTCAAAGAGAAGATCATGACAATTGTGTAGTCCATGTAGGGATCAATTCTTGCTTCCTAGAGCTGACTTAGCATAATGTGGAATGCCAGTGTGGCTCCCAAACTTGTGGAAGACTCGTCTCACTTTTATTGAAAACTTAGGGACCTGGCTGGGGCTGATGCTACCATCTTGCTCTGTCTTACACTAAACTGCATGGAGCAGACAAACCGATCAGAAGTCAGCTTCTCTTCAAAAAGTTAGTGAGAGAATAATGAGTTAGAAGTGTTTCAATAATTAAGAGGGTTAAGAAGACAGATTATTTGAAAATACAGTTGACCTTTGACCAATGTGGGGGTTAGGGACTCCAGTTACCTGCACATTAGAAAATTCATGTATAACTTTTGACTCCCCAAAGACTTAACTATTACTAACCTACTGTTAACTAGACAATAATATAAACAGTCAATTAACACACATTTTGTATGTTACATGTATCATATACTTTATTACTGCAGTAAAGTAGGCCAGGGAAAAGAAAATGTTTTTTTCAAATTTTAGCAAATCCCTAAAAATTTTTCCAGTATATTTATTGAAAACAATCCATGTATAAGTGGACCTGTGCAGTTGAAACCTGTGTTGTTTAAGAGTCAACTAACTGTATGTGGCTAAGAGCTTTTGAAATTAAGTTGGTTGGAAGTTCTGAAGATTCTCAGCAGCCAGTGTGACATAAGTAGAAGAATGCTGATACCTAAAGTGAAAACAAGAGAAAATTTTAAATTGCTACTAAATTTGTTGGAAGAAAGCAAGAAGGAGTTAAACTACAGTTGAAAACAATTTAGTCAGGAGGTACCTTGCAAATCCAGATGCTTTCAGGACAAGACAGATGAGGCAAATGAATGACTCGAGATGACTGGAAGATCATGGAGGAAGGCAGTGGACACTCCGTGTCAGTGGTGTAGAAACATGATTGACAGCAGAGCAATCTGGAGTGCTGACCCTTATCTAAAGTGGGTGTTTTCTTCTACAGGTGACCAGGAGGAGGTTCCAGTACTACCAAATCTTCAAACAGCTGAAGAAACATTAGAAATACGTATATTTTTTATGACATTTCCCAATTTAAAAATATGGAGCATACCCAACACTGTGTAAGGCAAAAAAAGACACTTGAATATGATCCACAAGCTTCCAGTTTGCAACCCATTTTAAAAGGAAGCCATCGTTAATCCTAGAACTAAGATATTAAAGTAAATCCAAATTACTAAGAACTATGTTTTGATAGAAAGCAATGCTAGATGAGGTGTGTGTTAATCTGTATCCCCAGGTAAATTTTTGTGAGCCTCAGCATTTTGTTCATATAATCAAGTAATGCTAGAATGGGAAGGACAGTGAGCCTTAGGAGTTCAAAAGATAAAACAAAACATGGTTGGCTTGTACAGTCATGGATGCTTCAAGGAAGAGTCAGGACTTAACTGTCCTTCAAAGCGTGGCTGGATTTGGAAAAACAGATGAGAGAGGAAACTTCTGGACAGAAGGCACAATGGAACCATAAATCCAGAGGAGGAAATTGTAAGGTGCTTCATTCTTTGTTCTTCATTGAGCAGACTGAGGTATTATAGAGGCAATGCTGGGCAGAATCAACCAATAAATATTAACTCAAAACAAAAGAAAAACCTCACTGCTACTTACAGTCCTTAACTTCCCATATTAGGGCTGAGAGATATGAAGAACTGAATTTACCTTGGGAATGCAGACTCAGGTGTTTGAATAAGGCTGCCTGGAAAGCTGACAATCTGAAAAGCATTGCATTAGTGCTCAGAGCATTTACTTAAATTATGCTCATGTGGATATACTTTCTCCCAGTTTTCCTCAGAAGACTTGGATTTCCTCATTTTTAAAATTACTTCTGTATGCTGCCACCATGTTAATAGATCACAACTTAATTTTGAATTCCATTTATAAGCCTGGAATCTCAAGCCTGGATATTCTTCAGGGAGTTAAAAGTTCACTTCCCTATTGAGGTCAGTTGGAGGTGCCTTTTTTGAAACGTGCCACCTGTGGTCGTCAAACGGTTTGGTGGTTTCCTCATCAATTTGACTTTCCAGTAGCCAAATTTCACGATAATCTAACTACTGACAGAGAATTGGGGTCTTTTAAGTATTAAGACTCTGGCTCTCTAACGTAACTTGATTAGACATCCGCTTCTGCCAAGCTGCTTCCTGCAGGCTTCCCAGGCAAAGCCATGCTGAGGGTGGGCCCGGGGAGTTAGCGCATGTCTGATCAGGGCTGTCCTGGCGAGGAGTCTGCAAGTGTGGGAGGGGGTCCTGGGAGCGTGCCCACAGGGGCTTGCATAGGCCTATCAGGAGGAAGGCAGATAATTAAAAGGCCAGTAAAGTCAACTCACAAGAATAATAAATCAAAAATTTCATCAGGCTGGAGGAGCTCCACGGGACATGAGCCAAAGGATCAAAGTGAGGGTCAGAAGCAGGATGATTAGAAGACAGGCCAACTCAGGCACTCCCCCTGGGGATGCAGAGACAGGGCTCTCTCCGGCAGTGTCTTCTGCGCAGGTTGGGGAGCCAGCCGGACAGAACTCTTGTTGTGACAGAACCAGAGCCTGGTGGATCCTCATACTCTGATGGGAAGGGAAGAGTATTAAGAGACAATTTTGCAAGCATCAGTTTTGGAGCACTGTTTTGCTAGTTCGTCACATGAGAGATTTGTGCTCATAACCTCTCATGTCTGCGTGAATGGTAACATTCACTGATACCACCTGGATAAGCATGTAGAGCATGAGGCCCATGCCTCTCCTGGAACCTGCCAGTCCTCCCTCAACCTTTGCAAATCTGTCCCTGTCCAATATGCTGAGCATCATCAGCACTGCTCTGCCCCAGGTAATATCTAAGGAGAGCAAACAGAACGCATGCCAGTGCGTCCTTCCTCGGCATTGGGGGGCACCTCAGTTTCCACCTTCTGCAGGAAGGAAACACCTGTGGAGAGTTCCTTTCCATACATCCTAAGATCAGGCTCTAGAATCTGGGGAATTGTTGCGATGGGAATGTGCTGTCCTATAAAATGAAGTACACCGATCTAGCTGAAAGAAAGTGAGTCAAGTTCATGCCACAGTTTGCTGTGGTCGCATAGGCGAGCCTTAGCTGTTTCCTGAAGATAGGAGCTGGAATTCTCGTGGGTAAAGCTGACTGAGCTCACACATTTCACCCTTGGCCTACTTTGTTTATCTTGAGGCCGCTGAAGCATTCAGTCTAGACCGTACAGTATTTCAGTATCTCCCTTTCTTTCCCAAGCATCTGTTTTTCTCAGGTCCCACGTGACTCACCCTGCGTGGCATTATGCTGGGACCCAGGAACTCCCGGGAAATATCCTACCCCAGCTTGGGTCACCGAAGACATCTGTCGGGCCTGCCCTCTAAGGTGACCTGTCAAAGAGTACAAATTGGGATTTTCTTTCTGGACAGTGAATTTGGGGCCTTTGAATATGACTTTATACTGGACTTCAGAACACAATGAAGGAACAAGCCAGAGAATTCCTGTCCTGGGGCTCTCCAGGCCTGGCATCCTGGGACCTTCTTGAGGAGGAGGACTGAAATTCCCCAGAGGGGGGGCCTTGGCTACCACACAAATGGTTGGTTTTTACACTATTCGTGTCTATTGTGTCATGGTGTTCATTGTTTTTGTTTTTCTTTACTTTTACAATCAACAATTTATTGAGCAACTCCCACACAGCTGTGCTACACTAACTGCTTCAGTGAAGGCTTCTAACCTCAAGAAGCTTATCACCAAGGGGAAATGATAAAAATAATTCTTATAAAGGAATATTTAATAATACAAGGCAGTGTGTCATGAAGGCTTGAACTGTGGATGGCAGATTTAAACATCCTCTCAGTGTATAGCCTTTTCTAGTGCATTAAATGTTATATAAGGTCTAGAACAAATACATTCTTAATGTGAGACATGTATTCCTAAAATGAATCTCCCACTGAGATATGGCTTAGAGATTGGGAGGCTTTGGGAGAATGTTCCAGGTTAGAGTTCTGACTGGATACGTAAGACTGCCGTCATTCATGACTGCCAAGGGCACCATGAAATGAGTATAAGCAAAGTGATTAACCACATCAACACATTTGTTTTGAGTCCTACTAGTTGTAGGCACTGTGGTCAGTATTAAAGATAAGGGGATGAATGATCCTTGCTCTCAAGTGCTTACAGATTAATGGAGGGGACAAACAGCAACTCAGAGAAGTGCATGTTTTCATAGAGATGCACGTGGTGAAATGGAAACCCAAGGCAGGGGCTGTCCTGGAATTTGTATGGATGGTGTGTGTGGGTGGCCACATCACACCCTAAGAGATTTCCTACTTGGTAGGAATGACTCCTAACTTGGGAAGTGAAGGATGATTTGGAATTAGTTGAGGGGTATTAAGGTATAGGGCTAAACTGCTCTCCAGTGCCTCAAGCAATTTACAAATTTATTTTTTTGATGTGAAAACCCCAGCATAGGAAGGCAGTACAGCGTTGCAAGTAGCTGTACCCCATTAGATCACCCAGGGTTCCAGGGTCCTATGTGAAGGATGATGAAAAGCCCGAGATTCTGTTCTACGTGTAAGATATCAATTTAACATGCATAGTTTCATGGGTGGAAGCAGATACAAGGCTCCTGGCCCACAGACCAAAGACTGTATTACTCACGGCAATAGTAGCAGCTAGAGTCTCGGCATTTGCTCTGATTACCCGAGCCCCATACCTCGCCGGGCACGCTGAGAGGGGCTGGGGGACACCTGCCCCCGCACAGGGTTACTTTACAAGAGAGGAGCACCATACTTAGGAAACCAAATCTTTTATAAACAATAGGAAGCCCACCTGACTTTTGCCCCAAAAAAAGACATGGTCTTCTACCTTTGTGCTCCAGTGCAGGCACTAGCAAGTATGACCCACAGGCAAAATCTGACCCACCTTTTGTTTTTGTGAATAAAGCGTTATCAGCACACAGCTGCATTCATTTCTGTAATGCCTATGGCTGCTCTAGTGTTAGAGTGGCAGAGATGAGTTGTTAACAGAGATCGTATGGTTTCTTTACAGAAAAGGTTCCTCGGCTTCTGCTGTAGGGTATGGCCTTCCCCCGCCTGACTGAAGATGGTTGGTGGGCACCACCATCCGAGCTGGAGGAGGAGGGGAGAACAGGAAGAACCAAACCATTTGTTTAAAAGAAGTGACCCAGAGGTTGACTTCTGTTCATTTCTCACTGGCCAGAACTTACTTACAGGTTTTGTCAGGAGTCCCCAGACTTCTCACTAGAAGTAGTCACAGGGCCCAACAGGCAGTCTTGTTCATGACCAAGGTTTATTACAGGTAAAACAAGTGTTCAGCATAAAGTATGTATTTTTACACAATTTGGGCATGATCCATTCTTATCAGAGACTGTGGGAACCCTCCTGAGATCCAAGTTCCCAGATGTCAACCAAGGGCCAGCACTGCAGGCAGGCCTTTCTGAGGACAGCAGTCTCAGGCCTGCTATGCTATCTTTTACTGCACAAATGCCTACCTTTGGCTGCAGTGGAAGCTGGGGTATATAGTCCAGCTAAGTGACTGTGTGCCCAGCTAATATTTGGGAAGTATGATCATTAAACAAAGATGAAGAATGGAGATCATGAATAATTACATGAAAAACTACAATCATAACACCATGATCACACTTAAACATTAACAATAATTCAATAATACCCATATCCAGATAGATTCAAATTTAGTCTCTGCCACACAAGAGAAGAGGGACCAGGGTGAGGGTTCTCAACCCTTGGAATTATTGACATTTTGGGCTGGATAATTGTTTGTTGTGAGAGACTGTCCTGTCTATTTTGGTAGCACCCGTCTTTGTCCAGACCATTAAAAATGTCTGCAGACATTGCCAGCTGTGTTTTGGGGGACACACACATCCCACTTGAGATCCAAGCCAGTGTGTGAAGGCTAGAGAGACCAGGCCTTCTTCTGAAAAGCTACAAGTGTTTTGTTACAGTTTGAGAATAAGTGAAAGATGATCAGTAGCAAGAAATAGGCTGATGGTATAGGCTGGGGCCAGATTATGAAGCAGTTTGTGTGACATAATAAGAAGTCTGGATTTAAAAAAAAAATTTGAAGGTCTGAGGAGCTACTGAAAGATACTTAAGCCAAAGACCATATTTGCATTTTCAGAAAACCAGTTTGACTTATCTATGGAGAACTAATTGAAAGGCAAATAGTCTCAAGTCAGAGAGACTAATTAGAAGGGAATTTCACTCATTCAGGAAAGAAATTTTGAGGAAAAAATTGACAGTTAAGAAAGATATTGACAGTTAAGAATAAAAAGGGAAGGATTTGAGATACCTCATATAAATAGAACAAGGCAGACTTGGTGATTGGTTGTAGATAGGAATGTCACCTAGAGGTTTGCTCTGGACATCTGGGTAATTAAGATACCATTCACTGAGATAAAGTCAGGAGAAGGAGAGTAATACAAGGCGAAGAGTGATCGGATCGGTTTTTGACTTGCTGAGTTTGCAGTGACCGTGGAATTTCCACCAGGAGACACATGATGTGAGATTGATAAACTGACATAACCGTCACTTGGTGTATGTGGGTAGGAGGAGATGAACATCACAATTAACTATTGCCAATATTTCATCCTTACTGAATTTTTTAAACCCACTGGATTACTTTCAAACATATATAAAGCAACTGTTCTACCAAACTTTTTAGATGGATAGAGTGAATGATTAGGTGAATGATGCCCTCATTCACAATTTATTCAGATAAGTTTTTAAAATATTACAAATTATTAGCTACCCAAACATTTTCATTTCTTCCTGGATTAGGTGTCAGTTCTTGGACACAGTGAATGAATATTTTGGCTTCAGTAAGTGTCTTCTGCTTTGAAAATTTAAGATCTACTGGCATTCAGTGTCCTCAAGTAGAAATAATCCTTGCAAAGACTAAAGGACAAAAACTTAGATACAGAAACTACTATTCTGGGGTTAAAATGAGTTAACCAGATGACATTTCATGCTGGTGATTATGATTTCCCCATCTTCAATAGAAGGAATACTGTGTCTGGCCCAGTAGCTAAGTTTGCATTCTCTCAGGCAAGACCTATATCATGTGATTGAAGAATTCGTTGGAAATTAGCTACTTTAATTAGTAATCAAGGCACAAGATATTAAACATAAGAACACTGATTCTGAGCCGTTGCATACCTCAATCCATAATAGCAAAGGGAAGTTCTTATATACATTCCTTGCAGAGTTTGATAGGAAAGTAAATAGGGAGATGAAATGCAGTTTCTAGTCTTCAATGACTCAAACACAGATGTTGCCGTTGACAGGAAGAGATATGCTGAGTGTTGTTTTTCCATTTGCTTAGCAAGATTTGACATGTGGTGAGCCAGAATAGAAATCTGAAGAGTTGACTGGAGATGTGTTGAGGGAACTTTGGGAGAAAGAAGTAATGAAAAGAACAGACCTGAATATACAATGTTATGCTACAGATGGAAACTTTTGAAAAACAAATTCACAGGATTGCCAGTTTTGAGAAGTTGATTGGTTAATTCAGTTACTCGTAGAAAATAATTTTCAAAATATATAGGACATACAGCCAGGTACCATTTCTCCAAACAAACAGTGTGCATTGTCCATCTCTTTGTGCGTTTTGACACAGTGGTAAGTGCTTACAGATGGCCCTGGAAGCTTGAGCAGGGGGAAATAAAATAAGATGATGGAGTGTGGGGTGGGGTTGTGTACCAGGTTCCAAATTGCCAACTCTTCCAAGTCCTTTTGATTCATAGTCACTGTGGTTTCCAATGCTAGCAGAGGCTACAGAGTACATCACAGATCCTTTCGTAAGAGTAATGAGCAGATTCTGTTAAGATATGTGACATTGATATTTGTAGATCTCTTCTGTGATGAAAGGAAATAGTCATTCTTTAAAATGTCTGCTAAGCAATAATACAGTCATGGCACTATTCCAAGCACTAGAACTTGGTCCTTTTAATATTGTCACCATCTCAAGCACTAGCCAGTTGAATATGCTTTGCCACCTATAAGAACCAGGATTTAATTTATAGGTGTAAGGTCCTCTTTTCCATCAAACATTCTTGCTAATTCCTGAAGGTTTCTTCATTGTTTTGAACTGTCTACCATGTCTTGACCTCCAGTGTAATGGTGTTCGCCTATTTTACTACTGAAACTAAAAAAGATGAGGTCAGTTAATTTTGATGGATCTTGGGATCAGTCATCTCCCACCTAATGCACTAGAGTTGTTTGGGCCGGTACTTCTCAAAGCCAGTGCTCTGGACTTCATGCCTGTCAAAATCCATATCCTATTTTCAAATAGCCTATTGGATGGTATTTCAAAATGCTTAAACGTCTCTAACTACTACTGACTGATACCCATGAGGAGGGTTACTGCTTTCCAAATATATTTTTTTCTTCATTTATTCCTTCTGTAAATATTTATTAACCATTATGTTAGGTAGTGAGAATACATGGGTTTTTATAGTCCTAAAAGGAAATGGATGCCATACTTAAGTAAGGGGATTTAAAGACAGTATCAGAAAGTGACTGTTTACCAATTTATCAGTTGAGTGGAGCTCAATCACAGGGAAAGGACAAGGGTTAATGCAATTTCCTGGCGCTATTAACAGCAGTGGTGGGGAGGCATTACCACCACTGCACAAGAAGGGCTGAGAGGGGTGGAACTGAGTCAGGGAGAGCTGGGTGGAGGGGGCCAGCTGAAAGCTGTGACGGTCACAAAGGAAGTGTCAGCCCTTGGTGCCTTGCAAGAAGGGCACTGGGGAGAAATAAGTATCTCCACCCCACTCTTCTCACGTCCACCTCCTTTGGTGCTTTCTGTCAATCAGACTCCACAGGATAGATTCCTGGGCTCTACTCCCCAGCAATTCTGATTCAGTAGATCTAGAGTGAGGTAGGAAATGAGCATTTCTAACACATTATTAGTGTTACCTCTACTTGCTCTACAGCTCACACTTTGTGTAACGTTGGTCTGACATTTTGAGACAGGGCAATACTAAGCCCCAAGGAATGGATGTCTTATAGCAGATTATCAGCTGTGTTATAATAATTTAAACATATTTTTTCAACTTGCTTAGTCCACTGTTGCCAGGCCTGATATCGAGGCAGTGTGATCGTGACTAGAAATCATCAAAGAAGAGAGTTTTGAATTTGCAAGTAAGAATGTGAAACGGTCATGGGCTTAACTTTCCTCCTACTAAGTAAATCTTTCTCTCTGAAGAGTCTACTGCTCCATTCAGAGCAAGTTGTGAGACATTTCGTTTTCAGTGTCTACAAAGGCTACCTGTGGAAAGATGCCATTTTTATAGTTAAAAATATATGATAATAAAAATGTTTTAATTAAAAGAGAATTGAATTCAGATGATTTCATTTTTTAACATTTTTTGGTAATAATTTTTTGTGAGGGAACTCTCTAAACTAAAAAAGACAAAAATCAAACAAAGGAATAAGTCTACTAAGCACACAGGAAAGGACAGCACGTCCTCTCCCACATAACAGCCAAACTCCTTTTTATTTGCTACCCCTTCCTTAGCGGTGCTCCGTGAGAGTGATGTGCAGTCACCCAACACTGATGAGGTAGGTGACTTGTGATCATTTCATCAGGGAAGAGGAGCTGGCCTTTGGCTAGTGAGTGAAAGAGAATCAGTGTTGGAGCTGAAAAGGCCTGCCCAGCTCAACCACCTTGTACATGCATAAACTGGTGTCTCACTTCAAATAGTCTTATTTCCCATTAGCTGCTCCTAATTCTTTCCTTTATCAGTCAAGCTTTTTGTTAGAGGAGATTGAACTGGCTGTCCCACTTCCTAACCTCCCATTTATTCTTTGCCCATTGACTTCTGACTTCCACGTCTTCCGAAACTGCACTGGCAAAAGTGAACTTCGCTTACCTGGAGTCTCAGCAGCATTCCGTGCTTTGGGCCTCCCCCTCACTTCCCCACTTCCTTCGTGGTGCTTCTCATCTCCCTGATGATTGCTTCTTATGACCCTGGTAAATCTGTCGTGTCACGTTGCTCAGCCTCTATTCAGAGACGTTTTCAAAGATGTCTAGAGCAACAGCTAAAAGCAAGTTAGCCTTATATCCCTCAAAGAATATTAAAGGGAATCTAATTCATCCACACTTATCAACGACTCCTGTAACACTCACAAGCTTTCTTAAAGCCCTGCAGCTGGCCCAGAGCCTCTCACACCACCATCTCCAAGTTCTCTTCTAGAGCTCCAGCTGTGAGCCCCCTTTTCTTCCTTCTACCCACTCTTCTTCCATCCATCTCCTTAGTGTGTAGATAGACTTGCCTTTTGCTTGAGGGGGCCACATACAGGTTTCTTTTAAAGCATGGGGGAGGAGTGGAGGGAGACTGACACGTAAAGTGCTTTTTTTCCCACTAGAGGCTCATTCTCTGTAATTGACCCCTCTGGCTTTGCCTTCCCCTGTAATGTTGGCATCTCCCCCAGGTTTCCATGTGTCTTGCTGATGGGTTTCAGCCCCGGGCAAGTTCGCTAAGGATTCAATGTGACCAAACAAATTGACAGCAAAACGTTCTTGGGGTGAAAGGGTTATACCCAACTTTATTTCCAGGTATCAGGTCAGTCACTAGAATCCCGTTCACTCAGAGCGAGTCTGCATGCAGCAAGCCAGTCTCTGCCTCTGGGCCCCTCTGTCCGCACAGACGTCCCGCACAGCCGTCCTCTGGGCCTCTGCTCTGTTCTCCTGCAGCCTTGCAGCCCTGCCACAGTGTCGCGCCCAGAGCACTGGGTGGAGCTCTTTATATAGAGTCAACAGCCATGTATTGCCCACAGGTGTGCAGTGAGCTAGTCAGCCAGGGCCAGGTGAGAATCCTGGCCACAGGAACTCTCATTTTATCCACACCATGATTGTACTGCCTGCTGGTTTTTATCAGCTACTCCTGTGGTTTTAACTCTCTGAATGGAAATCGTGAACAAGCTTTTCTCTTGCCCAACATGTACTAGACATCTCCACTCTGACCACGTCGGTACTCAGTGGTCTCCAGATGGCGCTCACACCTCCACACATGCTTTTCCTCCAGTGTTCCTATTGCAGCTGCTCCCCAGTTGCTCAGGGCAGTGAGCAATGGGCATTATCCTTGATCCACCCCCCTCTCCCATTCGCCAATTCAAGTCAATCACCAAGTCTGTGGTTACCATATAACCATCATCCACAAATCCATTGCTCCCTCTGAACCCCTATACTTTTGCCCTAAGTTGAACCCCTAATATGTCCCCCTGAACTGTTTCAGCAGCCCCCTAAGTGTCCCTCTGCCTACAGACTAGCTTTCCTCAAATCAAACTTCACCACTGACAAAGTGATCTACCTAAAATGCAAATCTTACTCTGTTATTCCACACCCCACTTCTTAAGATGTATCAGTGTCTCCCACACTACCTGTAAGATTTTGATCCTTTAAGATCTGAGCCCTACGTTCCTCCCAACCCCTTTATGCTGCAGCTCTTCTGAAAGGTTTGCAAATCCTTCAGAACCCAAACTCTGTGACTTGGCTTGTACTTTATCCTCTTTCTCTAAACTGCCTTTGGCGCTTCACTGGCTAGTGCTGACTCATTACTTGACCCTACAGACTGAACTAAATGACCTACCTTTGTGTCCGTATTCCCACAGCATGGAATGTATCACACTGTATTCTTATGTCTATTTATTGCCTGTGCCCAAGGATGAATTTCTTATAAGTGTTTTGAGGACCATCAGAATTGAAATCTAAGTTTTTAGTTGGGGAGAAAAAAATCACGGGACCAGAAATCATGAGAACTTGGGGTCAGGTATAAATTAGCTACTTATCTACTGTGAAATCTTGTACAAATCACTCCCCTTCTCTGGTCCGTCCTTAATAGGAGAGGCTCAGACCATGTAACCATCATCCATCATGCTATGGTTTCAACCTATCCTTTCCCACATGTTTAGAGAGGGTGTTCACTGATGTCCACAAACTTCTCTTTCTTCCCTCCCCTCATTCCTTTGCTTCCCTTCTCCAGGGCTTTCTCTAAACTAGTTGTTTCCAACCCTGGTTTCTCTTTGGCACTTTACAGGATACACGTGGCTGATTTTATTAGTCTGATGCAGTACTCCAGTATCAGTACTCTTAAAAAGCACTCCAGATAATTCAAATGTGTAGTCAAGATTAGCAACTATTAACATCAAATAGCGGCTTCCAAAGTTCGGTCTCTAGATCAAAGTTTGGTCTGTAGATCGGTAGCATCAGCATCATTGGGGAAATTGATAGAAATGCAAATTTGCAGGCTCCTGCTGAATTAGAACCTCTAGTGCCTAGAAATGATTCTGACCCCCACTAAATGAGTGCCTCTCCTTGAATTCTTCCGTGCAAGCCTACCAAAGAGGAACTAGAGGTCACTACTGTGGTTTCAGAGCACGATATTCCTGGTGTTCATCTTTACAGATGTTCCCCCAGACAATAAACATCAGCTTCAAAGAAGTATGTATGCCATCCCTACATCTTCCAAGGAGGAAGCCTTGTTGGCTGGGTCCAAGCTAACACTTTAAAAAAATATTAGGTTAGGGCACAGAATGTAATATGGACTTTCCCTTGGATAACAGTGGGCGTTCCTCTGGCTGGGATGTAGGGCGGGGTGAAATCAGACATAAATATTGGCCCTGTGGGTAGGCTGCCCTGGAATTGGCAATGGGGTTGCCTCTTTCTTTCTCTCATATAAATGTCTGATTTCCAACCCTTTCTCAAAAGCCTAAGGGAAATATATAGTCTAAGTTGAGGTTACCCATTAGCCAACATACATGGAGTTGAATATTTCTCCGAATTAATGACCTAGGAATGAGAACACTGGCTTTAGAGCCAAACAACTTGACCACCTCGACTTGCATCATATTGCTATTTCATCTTCATAGGAACTAGTAGCATGACTGATTTCCTTACTCTCAACCCATTGTGCCCACACGAAAGGCTAGAGACCACTGTGTGGGCTAGAGACCAATTCCATTCTTAATTTTTTCTTTTTATTTGTCCAAGAAATGTCTCTTCTCTAAATTACAGAGCTCTAGAAAGGTATTTATTCAATAATTAATTGGCTCTTGGGCAAAATTTTTCTCTCTTAAAAGCAGGTTTGTTTTATACGTACCACATTTTTAATTATACACTTATTTATTTGTTTAATTGCATGTCTATCTCCCTCATTCACCTTGAGCTTCATTCAGATAAGACCATGTCAGTCTGTTAAGCACAGTACATCCAGCACCTCATAGGTACTCAAGTATTGAATAAATGAAACATTAAATGGCTGCTTCTTTCTGAGCCATTTCTGAGAAGTGTAATATAGGGGAAAAAAGAGTACACTTCAGGCAGACATCATAGGCTCATGACCTATTTGGGTGCAAGTATAAGGACAAATACAAATTAAAAATAAGGGACTTAATTCTCCCTGTTGAAATAGGAAAGAGATTTCTGATTTTTTTTCTAATAGCATTTACTTCAGAAAACTTGTTATTCTAAGTACTGCCTCCTCTCTTTGAATGTATACAAATCCTTTTGAAAACCAAATAGGCCTTTTGTCAGCTTTATGACCAGGAATGTCAAGGACCTTGGAGCCATCTCTTTGAAAGGTAAACATCAAGAGAGATAGAACGCTTACTTCCCAGCATCTGGGGGTGGACGGTAGCCTAACTTTGGTGGGCACTTTGCTCCTAGTTGCAAAACTGCCTCCTGTCATAGAGGTATGAGAAATTAGCCTTTCTTCTGAATAAAGTCAGTAGGCTAACCAGACAATCACCCCAATTACCAGGTGCATTTAGGATGGACTATGTGTGACACATGTCACTGTCAAGTTCTCTTATTTGAGGACTAGTTATTGTTGGGTTGTATCTGTTGGACTGTATAAAAGGTGAGATTTCTTTCTGTCTTTGCAGCCTCTTAGTAGATTGCCTGTGACGTGCATCATATTCTGGTTTAATGTTTATTCAATAACAAAACTGTTTCCTGTCTCTACTACCTTTGTGGGGAGGTTTTGTGGACTAGGAGATTTTGTTTCCAATTCCATTTCCCCAACACAGACAAGGGGTGCGCAGTGAAGAATTCATGGGAGAACAGAGGTTATCTGTGTGAAGAAGGGGAAGGGTGTGCCAGGAAAAGGGCCAGAGATGTCAGAAAGGACTAGTTGCAAGAGAGAGGCAAGGAAGAGCCAGATACTAAAGAGCCTCTTAAGTTTTGTTAAGGGATTTAGACCTTATCCTGAGGGAAACTGAATAAGCAAGGTGGTGCCATCATAGGATTTCCCTTTAGGGCCGTCACTCTTGCTGTGATGTGCAGAAAGAACTGGGCAGAAGTATTAGTGGATTACGTCAGTGAGAGATTCATTTATTAAGATGGGCAATAATAACAGTCACAAGGGTAATACTCATCACTGTAACCACAACTAACACTTTCTTGAGCTAACGATGATCCAGGCAGCCTTCTAAGCCTTTCTCGTGTATTGTCCTTAATTTTTACAACAATTCTATGGTTTGTATTATGGTCCCTGTTTACAGGTGAGAAAACTGAAGCAAAAACAGATTAAATGACTTGTCCAAGGGTAGTATGAGGTCAAGCTGGAATTCACAGCCTGGCTCTAGGGACAATTCTCTTAACCGCTGCTCTACACTGCCTCCTAACGTCATAGCTGAGGCGAGGGTAGAGGCAGAATGGATATGGTAAGGTGAATTGGTTCAATAAATACTTAGAAGGTAGGCTAGATAGGACCTGAGGATTGAGTGAAAGTAGGGAATGGACCAGAAGGTGTTTTTTGTTAGTACAGTTGGGCCATTCACTGAGGCAGGAGTATTAGAACACAGCAGTTTTGGAAGGTATGTTATAAAATTTGAAGGACACTGCATTGAGGAGCCAGAGTGGAGATGTCCAATGAAGCAGCTGTTACATAGATCTGGAGCTCAGAAGGGAAGACAGCCCTGAGCACAGGGGGCAACTGAGGCTACGAGAGCAGAGCAGAACACCCAGGAGGGTGAGCACTGTAAGGAGGAGCAGCCTGGACCAAACCCTAGGGGAGCAGCAAGAAGAAGAGTCATCCCCATACGAGATCAAGAAGACACGTCTAAAGAGGTACAGGGGAAAACACCAGGACAGTGTGGTATTTGCAAAGTCCAGAGAAAAGGATGTCCCTGAAGGAGGTTGTGCCAAGAGCTGCCATGAAATCTTCCTTGGCTCAGAAAGAAGGAAATGAGTCTGTGACCTTCCCTGCCAAACTATCACCCAGTCTGAATGTGAATCTCACTCAGTTCTTGAAGGAAGTTTAGCCTGGCAATACTTTGATTTGATTTTTGCCTTAAATGTTTAAACTGCTATCATTTTTCCTTCCAATAGTGCACCATATTGCTTTCCTTCTGTGAAGATAAGTATGCAAAATAAGACGTCACAAATTCTCCTGGTGCCTCAGGAGGAAAATGCAGAAAATGAAGGCTGGCATAGTAAGCAAACTGAGTATTCATCTCTGTAAGAGCAAAACCAGTCATTTTCATAGTCTCCTGTAAAGCCTTGCAGACCCCAAGGATGCCATCAACACTACAGCTTTCCCTGGTTTGTGACCCACGCCTTCCTATTGATATCATTTCATTACGTGACATTTTCCAATGGCTTAATGATTTAAGGTGAGTTAATGATGTTTGCAAGGATTCTGTTGTTGTTTTTTAAATATAGAATTGCCAGTGGGATTTGTACCTAGTTTGGGTAGGCTAACGTGGAGCTTATTATTTATGCTTCAAGATTTTGAGGAATGACTAAACGCTTACAATCTGCGCATCTGGGCAACTTAATTTCATTTTGTCCCCTGACATTTGAAGATAGCTTTAGGGTTTTCTTTTCATTTTCCCTCTATTCATTCTCTCTCAGACTTGCCCGGCTCATATCCTGTCCTTCTCATGATTGGGTTGTTCATCTTTATTGGCTTGGAAACAGGACTGCAATGTGATTTTCCACTTGGGTTCTAGTGGAATGGAATTTTTAGAAGTTTTTCTGTCTTCTGGCGGCATGTGGGTGATGAGGGAAACTCTCTCCACCAAGGCTCAGAGAGTATTATATACTTACAGGAATGGTTGAGGTCTGGAGTCAAGGGCGCCTAAGCCAGTATATAAAATAAGACCAGACAAAAAAGCACCAAGGAAGTATGGAACTAATGATGGTCTCAGGACTTGAGAGATAATTACTTTACCTCTTCCTAGTTTTCTGTATTGAGTCATCACAGAAATGAGCCAGCACTGGTTGAAATTCTGTGCAGGGCACTGCCAATCATGTTTGAGCATTTGACGTGGGCAGTGATACCTTAAGGTAGATGTGAGACAATGAATGGGTACGGGTTCTGGGTACGGTGCCAGAGAGATTTGTTTTTCCTTCAGCTGATAACTTTGAGAACCACCCGAATTTATTTCCATTTAGTTCTAAATATCCACTTCCAGCATTGCTCTTGATTTGCTGAACATTTAGAAAATTCTGTAGCTATCCTGGGCTTTGCTTGCTGCACTGTGGAGTACACACAGCAGCCTCTGTCTCCAGCGCAAGGGGAGGCTTTCAGTTGGGAGGAAGTGAGAGCAGCAACATGTGCCCATTAGCTCTTGCACTTGCCTTTCACTGCAGGTCAAGGCCCCAGCAGGGGTATCCTGTGCGGGGTGCATCTTGTGGGTGTGCAGGGAGTCACTACTTCTAAAAAAGTAACTGAAGGGCATCTCTTTCAGCCAGAGAAGCGCCAAAGATTCTGAGAGGCCTGGGACTCCCCTGAGCAGCTGGTAGACTCACACTGGCATGAGGTAGGGAAGAGTAAGGCTTTCTGGGATGAGTGGATGAGCCAGGGTAGAGGTGCTCTGCAGAAGGCTGCCCAGCCTCAGGGCACTCGCTTTCACTGCACGGGAGGAGGGAAGGGGACCCATGTTCCTGAGTACCTTGTCCGTTCCCCGCATAGTGGGAGGCACTTCTTAGGCAGATGCTCTGCTGTAAGAACTACTCGATGAGACAGACACTATCACATAACTTGGCTTATGAGGAAACAGGATCAGAAAGGTTATAGGATTCCCTGATAAGACATCCAGTTAGTAAAGGACAGAGATGGAATTTGACCCTACTTCTATCTGACTTTAAAGTCCATTCACTTCGCTGATAACCTGCTGCTGGCAGCTACTCCCTGCCCTGGCATTTAGGGACAGGGAGATCACTTTGGACTCTCCCTCTCTCTGTCCACACATTGGGGGCAAAGTGTGCTGACCATGCTTTCCATCTGCAGGGATGGACACATGACCCAGGCCTGGCCGTGACACTGGGGTACCCCTTTGGCCACCGTGATTCAATCAAGGCAGCCAGATGACCAGAGAAATCCCATGAATGTCAATCCCTAGAGTCGAGGAAAACGTACCCTCTTTCTTCTGGAGCTGCTACAGCTGTGGAATATAAGCCTGGAGCTGTCAATGGACCTCTTTGCCACCTTGTAAGAGCAACCCATCTGGGGATAAAGTGAGCAGAGGGGAAAGCACAGAGGAGAGATGGATTTCTGACATCATCAAAGTCACTTGAGCATCTCTCTTCTGCTGCGGTTGACAGAACTATCCTGGAGCTTTTCATTTATCAAACCAGTTTTCTAGCTTAAGAAAAATGTCGCTAAGTTTTCTGTTACTTGTAATCAAAAGAACCCTGACTAATCTGAACATTAACAGAGGGAATTTTAAAAGACATTTTTTCATTGTCTCTGATCTTAGGAACTGGTCAGTTATACTGGGGAGAGCACATGCCCCTAGGGAAGAGTTAAGTGACCACAGAGGGCTGTGTTACTTTCTACTGCTGCCGTAACAGGTTACTGCGACCTTAATGGCTAAAACAAGACAAATTTATTGTGACAGCTCTGAGGTTGGAGGTCCAGCCCGGGACTCATGGGGCTACAGTCAGAATGTTGCGGGGCTGCATTCCTCCTGGAGGCTTCAGAGGGGGCTCCATTGCCTCACCTTTTCCAGCTTCTAGAGGTGATTCACCTTTGGGATTTGTGGCTTCCCTTCTCCATCTTCAAAGCCAACATTACTTGCTCTGTCACATATGTCTCCCTGGCTCCTCTCTTCTGCAGCCTTCTTCTACTTTTAAGAACCTTGGCGATTACACTGGGCCCACTTGGATAGCCCATGATGATCTCCCTTCCTTAAGGCCAGTGGATTAGCAAACTTAATTTCATCTGCAATTTTAATTCCCCTTTTGCCATCTTCACAAAGTAACATATTCACAGGTTCTAGGCATTAGGACATGGACATCTTTGGTGGGGGAAAGGCATTTTTCTGCCTGCCACAGTACATTCTTCTACCATGGCAAGGGACATGCTTTTTTGTAATTTTGCATTTACTTGCCTGCTGTCAGTAGACTGTGAGCAGTCTTATTTCTAATTTTATCTCAGTGCCTACCATGGAGCTTGTCCCATAGTCAATGCTAATTAGAATTTCTAGGTTTTTTTGCTATAGATCAGAGAAGCGCAGTAAGGCAGGGGGTCAGGAAAGGCTTTCTAGAAAGTGACTGTGTTGTTGCTGTATCTCTGGGACCCAACACTCTGCTTATTTTCAAGAAGTATTTGGGGAGTGAATGAGTGAATGAAGGTAGGGTTTGGATCTTTTAAGATGGGTAGCATTTACGGCTGAGAATTTTAAAAAAAATGTACAAGGTATGCCTGGGGCTCCGTGAGGAGCAGATGACAGTAATTACTCATCTAGAGGGATCACAAAAGGGAACGCTGGGCTTTTGAATGGCCAGGGTCAGTCTGGGTCACAACCAGCCTTGGAGAGCAATCTAAAGAGCAAAGGGCTTGTGTTCTCCAGAGACAGTGGAAGTCCCTAGGGCTTTCGCACAGCCTACATGATGCTGCCTGCACTCTCTTGGCGATTCATCCAGTCCCATCAGTGCCAACAGTGTGCTGGTAACTGGCAAATGCACATACCAGACCCCACCTCTTGGACTGCCACACCGCATATCCAACTGCCGACTTGACTTTGCCACACAGGTATCTAAAAAGCATCTCAAACTTCACATGTCCCAAATCAAACTCCTGATCTTCACCCTCCCCTGCAACCAACCTTCTCTTCCTCCAGTCTTCCACATCTCAGTAAAAGAATATTCAGCCTTCCAATTGCTTGGGTTAAAGAGCTTGGACTCTGCTTTCTCTCACACCCTACAACCAACCCACTGGCAAATCCTAGCACTGTAACTTTAAGGTACTTCCAGAATCTAACTACTTCTACCCCTCTCACTGAGCCTGAGTTCAGGACACCATCATCTCCCAACCAGGATTACTCTCATGGGTTCCTGACTGGGCTCCCTCATGTCACCATTTGCCCCTTATTCTCAGTAAAGGAGCTAGGATGGTCTTTTTAATATTCTAATGAGACTTCTGCTCAAAATACCCCAGTAACTCTGAATCTTACTCAATAAAAGTTGGAGTCCTTACACAGCCCATGAGCCCCTACACCGCCTGGCCTGGGCCCTCTGCTCCCTCTCTTTCCTCATTGCCTACTGCTCTTTCACATGCATGCTCTGTTCCAGCCGCGCCAGCCTCCTCACTCGGTCCTTGTTCACACTAAGCCTGCCTCTGCCTCAGGACTTTGGTACTGCACAGTTCTCTACACAGACTGCTCTTTTCCTACAAGGTCCCAGGACTCACACACACTCATTCATTTCCTGCAGGTCTCTGTTAGAATCATCTCCCTCCCAGCAGGGCATTCCTAATGACCCAGTATAAGATAGTACTTCCTCCCAGCAGTCTCTATTCCTCTTACTAAAGACTTTCTTTTCCCCTACAGCATTCTCCACCATCTGATTTGTTATATACTTATTTGGGATTTTTGTGCTCCCTCCCCTAGAAATGTAAGCTCCAAAATGGCAGTGATTATGATTGTGGTAGTGACTAAGTCATTTTTTTGGGTGGGGGGGTATTTATATTCAGTGCCTAGAATAGTACCCAGCACATAGTAGGAACTCAATACATATTTGTTGTGTGAATGAATAAACAATGGAAAAATAGATGAGGAAAATGTGGTAATGGGCTTGGCAGGAAGGTGGTGGATTCTGTAGGCAAAAGACCCACCTAAGAGACTGCGGTAGAAGCCTAGGCGCTTGGATAGGGGAGTATGGGGACAGAGTGATAGTTTGAAAGAAGGCCACAAATGGGAACCTCTAAGATATGGTAGAATTAATATTGGAAATGAAAGTTAAAGAAGAGTCAGGTGACTTGACAGTTTTTAGATAGGAAATTGAAATGTGAGTGCTACAAAAAGAAAGTGGGTGCCAGTACAGGGGACACTTTTGGAGAAGAACAGGCACCCCGTTTTTGGCAAGAGTCCATTTGGCATGTCTACCAAACATCCACCTGGGGGTTTCAGGAGAAATGGCAGAGATGGGCTGCCTCTTTTTGCAGGCTCCTGGCAGAAGCCTGTGAGGTGGGCTTGCTGGATGGGCAGGAGTCTCGTGCGCTCGCTTGCTTATTACTGCAGTCTAATGCTCAGGCGGGCTGGGTGTCCAGCTTGCTTCAGGAAGGGGTCAGGTGGGTGTCCCACCTGAGAGGCAGCCCCTTTGGGGCTTGGCATGCTGGGCGACATCCGAGGTGGGGGGTCTCAGGAAGAGCTGAGTGCGAGCGCAGAGGTGATCAACCCAGCAAAGGAAGTGTAGATGTTGGTCAGAAAGTTTGGGATTTATCAAGATTTCTGATGACAAGAAAACACTGTTTTATAGAAACTCCAGTTTCATGGGTCGAGGGATTGAGGCAGACTGTAGCTTTAAGTCCCCTGATAACTGGACTGTGGTGGCGACCCTGACGGCTCAGGAATGTGCTGCCTCATAAATCTTGCTTAAACACTTAATGCTTTCATGTAGCCCTAGTTAGGATTTCACTTAGGCAGTTTCATCAGTTAAATATTGGCAGAGTCCTGTTTTCCCACCATATGGTGAAGGAGATTAGTTGCCTCCTCCAGAGAGCGGGTGGTGTGAGTAGAAAACTTCTCTCCGTTCCTGGGTGAGGCCAGGATGGCCTCTGCTTTAGTGACCGAGGGGAAGGAGCTGCCTCCCTAGGCCGTCCTCAGACGCCAGAGGAGGACAAAACCATTGAGGCAAGCCTGTCGGTTGCCCAGAGAACCTCGCCAAACGGACCGCACTCCCAGGGCGGCTCTGCGCTGGACAGGGGCTGACTTACTTGCCGGCTCCCTCCAGGTATACTTTTGAAAGTGGCAACAGTGTATCTTTAGCACCTCTGACCCAATAGCAAGGAAGACCAAATTACCCTCCTATTTAAAATACCCACCTGTCTGTCCTCCCTCAGGGCGCGGAGCCATAGGAGGCCCTGGTCTCTGCGGGCCCTCACACCCTCAGCAGTCTTTTTCTCCTTCAGGCCTGGAGCAGGAGTTTACCTTGCCTTGGGTGGTATGAATAGATTCCTAATGGACATACTGGCTTGGTCAAATATTTACCCAGGTTTCTGATGCTTTTTCAAGGAAACTGGATTTTCATTTTTGCTACCTCATAGGGGAGGGGACCTAGTGTAGGGCTAAGGGTTATGGCTTCTTATCACCATACATCACGGTCACACTGATGTCATCATGGTCTAAACCTAGTAATCTCTAAATATCCAGCTTTCTACCCCTGTAACCTGAAACTGCTGGGGCAGGGATGCGGCGGCCATCTGAGTCACACTTGGGTCCAGGACCCTTTGAAGGGACATGCTTTCCTACTGGGTCATTGCAGTGAACTGGACCAGCTTCTTCGTGGCTCCAGGTCTCTGGAGCTGGAACCCTCAGTCTGCTGGAATTTTCCTTTTCAGACTGGTTCTTTTCAAAGGCATTCCCCTCCTCCCTTACCCCTCCAGGATGCTAGCATCAGCTCTTCAACTGAAAGAAATACAGGAAAGATACACAAATACAGGAAGAGCCACTGCCCTCAAATGACCCAGCAGCAATCCCTGAGACGAGGAAATGCAGAGCCTGCCAACCTACTTGGAGAGGACAAAATACAAGGAGAACCACTAGGCTCCCTCCCAATAAATCATCCTCCCCAGAACAAAATCCACCTCTACATAGCATGTAGCTTCTTACAAGCCATGTCTCTAGTCCCTCGTTTATAAAATGGAGCCCCTGTAGGGTTGTTACAGGAGGTAAATATCATAGATCCTAAAAAGGAAGAGGTCAGTGATTCATTCTTTCCACAAACACTACTGAATGTCCATTATATGATAAGCACCAAGGATAAAGCAGTATGTTCTTATGCAGTTGACATGCTAATGAGAAGCTGAGACTTGAGTAAGGAGGAGGAGGCATCCAGCCCCATAGGGTTACCAGGGAGAGCCTTCCAGGCCCAGGGCACAGCTAATGAATGCAGAGACTCTAAGGTGGAAACAGGTTTTGTACCCCAGGAAACCAGAGAAAGGCCAGTGTGGCTGGAGCCTGTGGACAGAAGTGAGAGTGACGAGGGAAGCAGGGGTCAGCTCACAGGAGACTTGTAGGAGAGGAGGAATATTTGGATTTCATGTTGGGTACAGTAGGAAGAATGGCATGTTTTCATTTACATTTTAAAAGATCACATTGTCTGCTTTAAGGAGAGGACTGCAAGCATGGCAGTAGGAAGAACTTTGATTGGAGTAAAAGCCAATCACTTAGGAAAGAAAGTATGTGGCTTGGCCTCTACGTATAGGACTTTCCACTGCTGGACAGTAAAAGTGAAGTCTTAACTGGTTTTCAACAGCACCAATGTGCACATGCATTCAGAGCACAGCACCTTCCCTCATGATCTATATGAAAAGACTTTGGTCACCCTTTTTAAACATCCGATCTATTTAGTTCTGGATCACATTTAAGTCTGGTATCTTTACGAATCCAAGTCATAGAATAACAGTATTGTACAGATGGTTAGAAGGTCATATGGTTTCTTCTTTTGCCTCTGCCTAGCTCACTAAGGCCTTCTCAGTTCAGAGGAACATTTGCTCTTTAAAAAGTTTTAACAGATTTATTGAGATGTAATTTATATCCCACAAAACTTATCTATTCAAAGTATAGAAGTCAGTGGTTTTTGGTATATTCAAAGTTGTGCAACCATCACCACCATCTAATTTTAGAGTATTTTTCACCATTCTAATAAGAATCAAGTACCCATTAGCAGTCACTCTCCATTCCCTTTACCATGCCCCCACAACTAGGCAACCACTAACCAACCTACTCTCTGTTTTCATAATCTGCTTAGTCTGTGCATTTTATATAAATTCAATCATAAAATTTGTGACCGTAGGTGACTAGCTTTTTTCACTTTGCACAACATTTTCAAGGTTGATCTGTGTTGTAACATGTGTTGGCACTTCATTTCTTCTTATTGATGAAGTATATTCTGTTGTGTGGATATACCATGTTTTGTTGATCCATTCGTCAGTTGATAGATATTTAGGTTGTTTCTTTGTTTTCTACTTTTAAACTATTATGAATATTGCTGCTATGAACATATATATACAAGTTTTTGTGGGAATATATTCCACAAATATTCTATTTCTCTTGGGTACATACCTAGGAGTGGAATTGCTGGATCATACAGTAATTATTTGAGGAACTGCCAGACTGTTTTCCATATGACTATCTACTTTTGAAAATACTATATGCCCAATTCAAAATATTTTACCCTGCTCCCTGTTTGCACATTTCCTAAGTTATCTCCCTAACCAGGAAGTTTTTCTTCATGATGAATCAAAAGACGTATTTTCCATATTTGGAAGTAATGCTGAAAGCATTATCCCTTAGTTTCCTCCAAATAAAGCAATAGTGAATTCTTTCATCTATATTCTTTCATCTAGATAATTTCTTTTTCTACTTTTCTCATACTCCTTTAGACTCCTTCTTCATTTAAAATACAGAAATCAAGATCCATCACCCTAAAAAAGATCTCACCAATGCCAGTAACTACAAAAAGATTGCTTTTATAGTAACAACACATACTGCTTTCTTAGTCACTTTGACCCTCAGGTCTTCTTCTGTCATACTTGTGTAAACTGGCTTGATGCCTCTCCTCTGTCTGCAGTTTTCAATATTTATACATGTCACTGTACATGCCAATGCTTGGATCTGATGCTCATCTGGCCCCTGAAATTGAGGCATTCTTTCTTGCCTACCTTGCCTCTTACTTATTTCTTCATTCTTTCTCCACAGCACCCACACATATTTTTTAGTGGCTAGGTGAAGGGCCCTTTCCTCGCCCTCACCACTGAACCTTGTCTTAAATTCTCAGCTCCCTTTGGGCCCTTCCCATTGAGATGAGGAAACTGAATCTTCCTGCTCCATGTTCAATAGTAATTCTGCTTGGATCACAGCTCTTTATGAACTAGTGCCTTCTGTTCATTCATCACTCATTCAACAAGTAGTTATTGAGGGCCAGGCACTGTTCTGGGTTCTGGGGACACAATAGGGAACAAAAAAGACTGAGACCCCACAGTCATGGTTTATATTCTAAAGGTTATATAATTTAAGAATAAACAAGCTTGAGCTTTGGGATCAAGATCATTTGAAAGGGACTTTATATTTTCTGAAGTCCACCCCTGTCTTTTAAAAAAACAAACAAAGTTGTAGAACAGAAGGATTACTTGACTTGTTCAAAATCAGTCCTGGTAGAGCTAAAATGAAGGCTAAGTGTTAGACTCCAGTGTTCTTTCTACCACACTGTGCTTATGGAAAAGGTCTGAGAAGCCCCTGGAACTGACAGACATGACATGAGTTAATGTAGTGTTTCTTAGTTATGGGAACACTTAAATGAGATGTTAGAAGACATTACCATAGATCTTGGAATGAAAGAGTACAAAGAACATGGAAGAGAAGGGAAAGCAAGAAGTGACATTTGAAATGTCTTTTTGTTACCAAACCCTGTGACCTGAGTGAACTTCTACAAATTCAGACTTTCAATAAACATTGTGAGCAAACATATATGACTTAGTAAATCTTTCACAAACAGATTCTATTTGTTTTCTTCAAGGAACTATGAAAACTTCTTTCAGAGAGCAAGTCAGGCAGTGAGCTTTCCTGTTTGAATTTCTGAGTTCAGCATGTTATTTTTTGTTCCCGGTGGCTTCCTGTTTCTCTTTTCCCCTCAGAGTTCAAGATTAACAGCAGTTTTCCATCTTGAAAACAATGCAAACATTCCACCCCTATGGATTTCAGGGCAGCTGGACTCACTGATGTGTGCACACACCTGGGCCTTTATGAGGTAGCTTGTGCTCCTTCTGAAGACCTCCCTTTAGATGACACAAAAAGGTGGATGTTTTTTCTTGGATGTGGAAGATAATTCCAAAGTTATGTTTATTGGAAGCCCATGCTCAGAATCGCACCTGTGAAACTTCTAATTTTGCAGCCTGGAAGAATCATTCTTCTTGAGTTCTAGGCTTAGCCTTCATGGCTAAGAATCACACATCATCCTCCATTCCTAAGGCCAGAAGTGTCTATGCTGACTCCACGCTGTTGGACTGCTGCCCCTGTCACCAGGTCCTTTCCCTTCTAAAACCTCAGAGAAAGCAATAAGGAATCAATGGAGACAGAAAAAACTAGAAAGGGGAATAAATATGTACCAAGTAAATGCAAAATAAAAATAAATTAAAGGAGAAACATCATGGTGGCTTAAAAGTGAAATATTTACAAATAAGAGGCAAACTTAGAAATGTAAAAGACAGTTTAGAAAGAGACAAAACAAAATCTGTCGGAAATCTCTGCTCTGCTCCCTTCCCTAGCACACTCCTTTCCCCAGCCTTCTCCCCAGCTCCCAGTACTCCCCACACACCCCTCAACTTGCCAATAAATGCAGTCTGGTGATGAGTAGCAGCGAAGAATTTAATCATTTCCCAAGTAAGGCAAAGGAAGAACTGCTCCTTTGTTTCTAGTATTTATGGTTCACAAGGTGTCAAACAACCTTGCATGAAATGACTGCAAATGGGAGCAATCCTGTTTCCTGACAGAAATCCCTCTGTCTGTATTTGTTTGCTTGGGGATGATGCCTATTACATCCAGCAATCCCAGGAATCAAAAACCCTCTGGTCTGCAGCTGCCACCCTGCCATACACGGCAATTGCTAGTTCTTCAAGCCGTCTGCTAGGCATCTTCCTGTGGTCATTGAGGTAAAGTGAGATTACTTTCAATTCTTTCAATATTTATTGAATACTTACTATGTGTTATTTTTTCAGGAGAAAGTGACAAGTTGAAAGAGATACAAATGAATGCTACCTTCTCTGGCTTCAAGTCACTCATAGTCTTGGTCTTTTGAAAATAAGCAGATACAGTATAATCTGATGATTATTGTGACCTTAAACTCATAGTCTTGACCAAAGACTACTAACTGGTTAGAACATGAAATTGTCAAAGCTGAACTGTGTGTCTCTTACCTGGGACCAAGAACCATCTCTCATAACTGCTGGATGACTGTGGACCCGAGAGGGGCTGTTCCCAGCAAGCACAGCCACATAAGACTTGAGACCTTAGGAACTTCCCTGGAAGATAGTGACTATTTTTCTTTCTTAGGCTTAGAGAAACCAGGTAGGTCAAAGTAACTTTGATATAATGGTGACTACATGTCCATCACATGGTGATATAATTAACCGGCAAGAACCAAATTATACCCATTCTGATCCATCACCCTCAGTTGGTTCCTAGAGAAAAGCAAGAAGATTTACAATTTAATAGGGAAAGAAAACTAACACACAGTAGGTGGTATAGTATAGAGAATAAAGCTAAGGCTCTGGAGCCAGACCTTCTGGATTTGAATCCTGATTATGGTTCTTATGAGCTAAAAGACCATGGACAATTTTCTTAATTTTCTTAACAAAGATACTTTTGTTATCTCATCTGTAAAATTAGGATGATAATAGTGGTGTCTGACTCAGGGAGTCATAAGGGTTAAATAAACTAATATTTTGAGGTGTTTTGAACGATGTATAGGCTATAGTAAGGGCTCAATAGATGCTAGATCTTGTTATTATATTAACTACCTTAAACAAGTAGGTTAATTCAGGACTAATTAATATAATATTATCCATGTTGAGAACCTAGAACATAGGCGTATTGATAAAGGCTGGAGAAATCAAAGTTGGCTTCATGAAGTTAGTGACAACTTGAGCTGAGTTTTGTATACAGCTTGGACTTTACAGGTGAGGGACTAACACCAGCCACCAGACATGAATGAGTTTGGCATTGCGCATTAGGAGGAGGTTGAGGAGCACATTCTACAAGAGTCAAAGCTGCAAGCTCAGGCAACAGGTGAAGCGAATAAACACTCACTGTTCAAAACTCCTCCCAAACGAACTGAGATACAGTGAAGCAAGTTGACAGAATAAGTACATTGGATAAGATGACAGAAAACAATTTTAAAGCTCAAAGTAATTTATACTGGTGTAAGAAAACAAGCACCCTTACTGAACAAAAATTTAGAGGAGTTACTATAATGTAAGCAGGAGGGTGTATAAATCAGATTTTTAAGTTTTGAATAACAGAATTCACTCTGTGTAGTGTAAGCAGAAAAGAAATTTATTAAGGAACATTACCTACCTATGGAATGGAGAAAGAACGGTAGAGTTAAATGTAGGTTACACAGCTCAAAACAATGCCCAACCATACTGGAGCTTCTCTAGCTAAAATTGCCTGTCACTGCTTCTCAGCAACTATCACATTCAGGCCTGGATAATAGAAGCCCCATCACTGCCACCTTTGAAGTAATGGTCAAAGTCAGGGGCTGACAAACATGTAAGCAGCCTTCCTAGTTTTGTAAATAAAGTTTTATTGGCACATAGTCATGCCCACTAGTTTACAGTGTCCGCACTTGCTTTTGTGTTAACAGCCACAGAGTTATACGGTGGAGACAGAGTCCTTGTGGCCCACAAAGCTGACATATTTACTATCTGCCCTTTCACAGAAAATGTTTGCCAACCAACTTTTTGGTCTAGAAACTTATTTAGCTCTGAGAAGGAAAGGAGGCCCAGACCTAGAACCAAAAACAAAACCATGGCATACCCTCCTGTCAGCACGTTCTCTCTCACCAGACACAAGTTACAGCAAGCAGAAGCAGCTTCCATAGAAGAGTGAACAACAGTCTCAAACAGAAAGATGAAAATGTTACTAATAATCAAATAACCACAAACCATTTGAAGTAAATTAAGTACAAAAAATAAAGATATGTAGAAGAGGAAATAACCCATAGACAGAGAGTTACCAGAACGAGAATGCCTCACAGTAAGTATAATTAACATCTTCAAAAGTTTAAGAGATGGTATTTAATCCAGAAAACAAGAACTTATTACCCCAAGGAAGCATGGAAATTTTTTTAAATGTGACCATAAAAAAAAAAAGAGATGAATGCATGTAGGTAAAGAGAATGAGTAAAGATTCTCCCTGAAAACTCTTCAAATGGCAAAAATTTGGGAAGTATGAGAGAAAATTTCAATGGTGTAAAGGATAGAATAAAAGTTCCTGTGTCTATCCCAAAAGAGAGAATATTAAAGTCAAGGTGGGGATGGGAGCCACAGATAACTTAAGGGGGGAAATAAAAGGATCTTTGTATTAAAGTGTGAGCAGGATGAATAGGGAGAGTCTCTTCTTTTATACATTTTGGCAAAATGTAAAATACTAAAAATAGAAAATCTTAAAAGTGTGAGGAAAACCTTAAAAGTTTCTTAATGTTAGAGCTAGAGTTACCTCAAATAAATGAGAATCAACTCAGCATAAGATGGTCCACTGACACATTGGATACTAGAATACCAAAGCAGCTATGAGAAAGAAGACAATATTCTAGTTATGGATAAAATTTTTTTAATTATGAGAGAATGTTAAATGAAAAAATTTATATGAAATGAATATTTCATAGGAAATCGGTACCCAAACTGGTTAAAGAAGATCAGGAAGAAACATACAAACAGATAGAAGAATAAAAAAGACACCCAAAGGTCTTTATCATAAAGGTAACAGTTCCTGATCCTCTAAGAATATAGCTGCCAAACTTTTCAAAAACACATAATTTCTATTTTATAAACTATTGCAAAGATAGGGAAAAAAAGGAAAGTTTCCAAACTCAGACTAAGGCTAACATAACTCCTCTACCCAAAGCAGGAAATACTGGCCTGGAAAAAGGAAGATGTAAGACAATCTCACCTTTGAACAAAGATGCAAAACTCCTAAGTAATGTATTAATAAATCAATTTCAAGAGTGTATAATGAATGGTAACTCATGTTGCTTTATCACTCCGTTTCCCTTCCTCTGTAGGCAAATCACCTGGGAGATTATATTCTCCTCTATCCATTAGTTAGTTGTTTGGTGCTTTGAAGACTCTTTTTTACCTTTTACATAAGCTTTTCGTTATCCTCAAATGGCTTAGAAAGGTAGGTCTAAGTTATGTAGTCTGCCATTCCTAGAAATAGAGGCTCTGGAACTCCCAATTTTTTGGAAAAAATAAGTCAGTGCCTTGAAATATCATACATAAACATAAATTCTGATGAAACATAGAATTAAGGGGAAAAAAATGAAGAAATTTTATGTCATGACCTTGGCAAAAGGTGGTGGTTAAGATGAGAGAAGGAGGATGTTTTTCAAGCAAGGCATGAAACCTAGATGTTATAAAGAAAAAAGATTAAGAAGCTTGACCACATTTGAATATACATTTATTTAAATTTAAATGAAACTCATTACACATTTACAATTACAATTTTAAAGTCACTTGACAAAGGACATCAAAATAATATTAAGAAACAGGAAACAACATAAGATATCTGGAGCCCACATAACTAAGAATGATGTCCATAATCAGAAGGGAGGATTTACAGATCAACAAGAACATGACAAGAAGTCGGCTCCCCTTTCCAATGAGCCTAACTTAGCAACAAGCAACTCCCAGCACAAGCACAAACGATGAATAAATTAAAGAAGATAACCAGCTTCACTAATAATCAGCAAGGTGAAACCAGACCACAGGCTAACTAGTACTAGCAGGTGCTGCTGAAGACACGAAAATGTACGTACCTTTCGCCAGCATTTTACCTCTGACTGTTTGTCCTAAAACATCCACACATGTTTACAAACATGCTTATTTGGAATTCCTCAATGCCCCTCAGTGGCTAAATAGAGGTTAAACATCCGAACTATGAAATACTACATAGCATTTAATATATTGGGCTATATTTATAAATGTTTCAGAGAAATATTACCACAAAAGGATAGAAGGTAAAAGAAGTAAGTTTGAGAACATTTTCATTTACATAAAAATATCCCAGGTGTATTTATACATACATATTTATAAATGAGAAGACAAAACTAGAAAGACTCACACCAAATTTTTGTTAGCAATGTTTGCATGTGGGAGGCATCTGAGAGCTGGATCTGGGTGAGTGGGGACTTCTGCATGTTTCTGTATCTAATAATCAATTTCTTGAACATTTTATAATGAGCTGTACTTATTCATTATTTATATATTAAAAGAAAAAAGTATGGAGCATAAACTGTGAGATACAATTAAAGAGCCTGAGCTTTGGAATCAAGTGAACTTGGCTCCTGTAATCCTTGCTTTTTCTTGCTGGCCCTGTGACTGCAGGCAAGTCACTCAGGCTTTCTGAGGCTTCATCTGAATTTATAAATCTTTAAAATGAGGATAATTAGATTAAAACTTGCTTGTAAATGTCAAACAATGTTTTGCATATAGTAGGTTTTCAATAAAATTTGCTGTTTTCCTTCTCTTGGGGCATAGTGAAAAATATGAACTACTAATTTCTATGAAATTAGTCTATGAAAACCAGACTTTGAAAGTGAAGAAGAATGACTTAGCCTTTACTTGATAAGCACAAGAACCACTGTAAAATCTTGAACTAGAGAGTGACTTGATCCAAAATATTTTTTAGGAAGATTCATATGAACAAGATTTGTTCATGTAACATTCATATGAAGAAGATTTTTGCAGTCAGTGCTGAAAACAGATGACTCAGGTGATGAAGTATTAATTCAGCAATTGCTGTTTGCCTCTCAGTGCAACCTGCAAGTCATTCAACAACCTGGTCTGAGAACCACACCTTTACAGGCTCCTTTATGTGTGTTCTGTGCTGCAGGTTGAACACTGACTTTATAGAAAGATCACACCGAGATGGTCTAAGGCACTGTTGTCGCTAGAAGGTAAAGAAGTCAAGGTAAGTTTCCAGAGGCTTTGGAAGTAGGAAGGACAGGAAGATAATACAAATTGTATAACCCAAGGCTGGAGGCCTATGCCTTTGACTTACTCTTGTCCTTTTCTCTTCCTTAGTGTTCCATCCATCCATTACATCCTTATTTCCATGTCTTCTTTAGATTCTCCTGACAGAAGACTTGAGTGAACTATATGAAAATATTCCCAAGTCCACATTGTCCAGGAGAAAGTGTACGAGGCCATTTTTCTGGTTAGGAGTCCTGTCTTACAGTTTTCCCCATCAGTGGGTTTTAGGTTTGCCCTTTGACCTCTCTGTGCCTCAGCAACTTCCCCCATAAAGCTGACTTAGGACAAATTTGTACAGAGGCTTATGCTTCTGACTAATATGGTATAATAAGGTATGGATTTATCTTCCTGTCTGAAAAAATTTTTAAATAGACAAAATATGTGGAAAAAATGAGCCTTAGGAAATTAATCATCAGGCAATAAAATCAATGATCACTGAGAAATGAAAACAAATGAAGTAAGCTCTACAACTGCCCAGATTGCTGCCTGCAGAAGACCACCAGCTGCAGTTCAGGCAGGGTGAACCCAGACAGAGATCAGAGGCCTCCCTGAGTTGAGAAGCTGGATCTGTGTGTTGAAGAAGCCAGTGAAGCTGGAGTTCACAAGGTAGAGTGTCAAAAACAACCAAGAGGTACAGAGAAAGAACCTAGAAGATCTTGAGAGACCCCCTTGAGTATTCAGTTGAGTACTGATCAAAGCACCTATGTGAGAAAACTACTGACACCAAGGAGAAAACCACTAAAAGGATCAGAACCACTCCAATGTCTGGGGCTCACACAGGGCTGGCAATAGTGTTCATTGCCTTCAACCAGAATAGAAAACTACATAGTTCATGGAGCATTGGATACACAAGTAGTGAGGGTCTTATCCTAGTAGTGAGGCTTAATTAGCCCTTGACCAGAAGCTGCTCTGGTTCCACTGAAAGAGCTTGAAGGCAAGACCTAAACAATCAAACTGTTACCAGGTAATGTAATTGTATCCTAGAACAAAAGCTCATGAGTATTTTTAGGAACACACAAAAATCCTCCACCTAAGGTAAAATTAATAATATCTGGCATCCAATCCAATGTTACCAGGCATCCTGATGGTCAGGAAAACACAACCCACAATGAAGAGAAAAATAAGTCCATGGAAACTAACTCAGAAATGACACAGATGAAGAAACTAGTAGTTAAGGACATTAAAAGAGTTACTATAACACTATTCCATATGCTCAACCAACTAGAGGAAAGATTGATCATGCAAGAGAAATGTAATAGACATAAAAATAAATTTCTAGAGTTGAAAATTATGTCTAATGTGAAAAGTATACTAAATGGGATTGGTTACATTTACCATTGCAGAAGAAAAGGCTAATGAGTTTACAGATAGAGCAATATAAACTAAAATGAAACCAAGGAAAATGACTTAAAAAAATAAACAGATCATCAGTGAACTGAGGGACAACTTGAAGTAGCCAAGGATAAGTATAATTGGAATCTCTGAAGGAGAAAGTAGGGAAGGGGACAGAAAAAAAGTTGAAGTAATAATGGCTGAGAATTTCTAAATTTGAAGAAAATGTAACCCACAGATCTGAGAAGTTCAATATAATTCAAGCACAAGAAACACAAAGAAAACTACACTATGGCAAGCCACAATCAAATTTCTTAAAATCAGTGATAAAGAAATGCAGCGAGAGCGAAGAGCTACATACATGTACACCGAGGAACAATGACAGATGATAGCAGATTTCTTGTTTGAAACCATACAAGCTAGAAGATAATGGGGCAACATCTTTAAAGTACTGAAAGAAAGACAATCAACTTGGAATTCTTTGCAAAATATCTTACAAAGGAAGGAAAAAGCAAAATACAGACTTTCATGCATGCAGAAGCTGAATTAATCACCAATAGATCTTCCCTATAAGAAATAGACAAATGAGTCTCTTCTGTGCAGAAGTAAAAAGATTAAACAATAGACCTACATGAAGGAATAAAAAGCACCAGAAAAGTTTACAGGAAATACAGGGGATAGAGGAACAAGTTAAACTATACCATGAAGAAGCAATCAGCCAAATGCAGAATACGGGGACATTTTTCAGACCTTCTCATTTAATTTATTTAAGAAACAAAGCAAACAAAAAAATTTTTAAAAGAACTAGAATGTGAACTGACCTAGATTAAAAGAGAGACAACCTCTATATAAGCACTTGAATAGCTAAAGTTAAAAACACTGAAAATGCAAAATGGTGGTAAGGATATGATTCAACCTAAACTCTCATACACTGCTGGTGGGAGTATAAATGGTACAACCACTTGGGAAAAGTCTTCAGTAGTTTCCTATAATACATGTTTACATACATTTTGCCATATTATGAACCAACAACTTCAATTCCAGGTATTTGCCCTAGAAAAATGAAAGCTTACATCCACAAAAAGACTTAGAATAACATGCTTATAGCACCCTTATTCATAATGGCCTCAAACTGGAAACCTAATCAATAGGTGAATAGATAAACAAATCATGTTCTTTCCATACAATAGAATAATGCTTCACAATAAGAAGTAGTATATAACCAATGGAAGCAAAAACATGGATGAGTCCCCAAAACATTAAGCTGAGCAAGGAAAAACCAGAGACAAAAGGGATGGATATATATATATATATATATATATTCTATAGTAACATTCATATGAGCTGGAACAGCCAGTCAAAGGCAAACTATGAATACTGCCTGCCTCTAGGGAATAGGAAGTGACTGGGAAGGGACTTAAGAAAACTCTCTGGAGTAATAGCAATGTTCTGTATCTTGATAAGGGTATGAGTCACACAAGGGTATACATTTGTCAAAGATTAATTGAACTGTACACTTAAGAGTTGTGCTTTTCCTTATAAATAAATTATGCCTCAATTTAAAAGAGGGAATTTGGACAGTAAAATATATTATCATCAGATGTGTGGACCCTATTTAGATCCTAATACAAAACAAAATCTGGTTATAAAAAAAACAGTTTTTAGACAATCAGAGAAATATTAAAAGACAGACACAGATGATAAAGAGTTGTTGATAATTTTGTTTGGGTAACAAACGCACCCTATTATATAAGAAATGTCTTTATTTTATTCCTATCTGGAAAAATTTGCACAAGGTAACATGGTGTCAAGGATTTGCTTTACATGAGCAATTTATGAAAACAAAGAGGGAAAGAAGAAGAGCTCAATGATGCAGGTATAGCACATTGTTGATATTTGTTGAATCCAGGCAATGGGTAAATAGGGATTCATTAAACTCTCTACTATGATATATATATGTATGAACAATTTCATCATAAAAAATGTTAAATGTCTCATAAAAATTTCCCAAGAAAAGTGAAAAGCATATTTTAAAAATGACTTGTATCAAGTGGAAATGGATGTTTCCCCCCACCAGAGATCGTCACAGTTGTTCTCAGACTGGTGCCTCCCTGGTCGAAGATGGGCCTGCATTCTCTTTGGCCCTGGCGTTGCCCCGCTTCAGCCTGGAGGCTCCTCTGCAATCCTCTGTCTGGAGCTCAGGAGGGAATCCTCCCCGGCTCTGTTCTTTTCAGGGACGAGAGTCGCTTTCTCATGTGCTCTACTTTTTAGATAGAGGTTGAAACTCTTGCTGGTGTGAACTAAGGGTTGTTTCACATTAGCTGTCTCCAAACTTTTTAATCACACACCCTTATAAGTTAAAAAAAATATGAGTGAGCATTCCAGATACAGTATGTGTAGATACCCCAGCAGTTAACCTTGCTGTAATTTAGTTCCTGCTTAAGCTTAATCTATAGCCAAAACTAATCTAAGAGAAAAGAACAATAGGTGCTGCATCTTGGAATCTGGTGTGAGTTACGAGCAGGGTGACAGGACTGCAGACAGTTCTCGGATCCTTTCTGAGGCAAACCCACATAAGGAGCACACCGTGAGACTCACTCACGTGGCCGGGTGACTTGACGAGACATAAGAGAAACTTAAAGAGGTGATTAGCTTGCAAGTGTTTAGCTTGATGAAAAAACTCATCCTATAATCATTAATTGATGCCTGTCTTTTTGCTTGCTGTAACTTAATAAAAGCTCAGGGGAGCGCTGACTTGGTGCTCAGTCTCCCGAGAAAGTCTAAGCCCTCTGCTTAAAAAAACATCATTCTGACTCGGTTTCTTATTTTCACTGTCCCTGACTGTAACAAATACATACTTACGTATTCACAAAATTGCACACCTTTGCAAACCAATGTTCTAATATATTTCGTACATGATAAAACATAAAATTGAAATAAAAATAAGAGAAAAAGGTAAAATAAATACTATTTGAAAATTTCTTACTAAGTTTGAATAGCTTCATGATATCATCCATCTTAAAATGATATCACAAAGCCATCAAAAGACAATATATACTAAACGCGAGGATTTTCATTAATGATATACGTATGTCTTATCTTAGAGTGAGGCAGTTACCTGGGCACTCGCATTTGAGGAAAACAGTGACTCTGCAGAGCCACCTGTGGTCAAAAGGAGAGCAAGCTGCCCTCCGGCACCAAGCAGGACCTGAAGGGTTTATCTGTGCAGTCCTGCAAAGAGCTGCCACCTCACAAGGCAGGGCCTGCTCCTCCTGTTTCACTACCACTGCCTCTGGTATCCGTTTAGACTTTCTAGTCTAAAATGTTATGGATAGGCAATGGGTGATACCGTTCTCCCAGAGCCCTCTCTGTTCCTCTGCGCCTTCCTTCTCCTGGACTCTGCACAGCATTCTCACCACTCTCTCTGTCTCCCCTCTTGAATCTGGCTATGCTGTACTGTCAGATCAAACTTTCCAAGATTCCACTTACCCACAGAAAAAGTCCCACATGCCTCTACCTGGCAGACCACCTCCAAACCCAGCTTTACTTCCTGTTTTGCTCCTTCTATGATCATGAACTTGCCCAGTCTCTTTACTGTTCCCAGACATTCAAGTCACATCCCTGCATCCAAGTTTTGCTAATGTGTTTTCCTATGTCTGAAATGCCCTTTCTTCCCTTCTTTCCTCAATAATCTTTAGTTTTAAGTTCCAGTTTAGGTTCCATCTCTACAGAAGGCATTTTTGGACCATTCTGGCCCTCTAAACTGCTTCTTGTTTTAAATGTCTATGGTAGTTTTTGCAGTTCTCATGTTATTAGACCACAGTTTACACTTCTTTTATACTCTGTCTAATCTGAGCACAGTAGATACTGAGTGGATAAGTGAATGAACAAGTGAGTGACTGAATGGCTCTGGGATCTACTCTTCCCTTTGGAATGCTACCTTATCCGGATACTTTTTTCTAAAAAAAGACACATAGCAGCTAAACTGTAGGGATTAGAAAAAACCACAAGGGCAATCTTATTGCCTGAATTATGATGATCACAGTGCTGACTTCCGTGGTAACTGACCTCTAACCTCCCCCTGACCTCATTCCTTCTGCCAGACTTCTCTGCACTGCCTGAGCTCACCCCCGTGAACACGTTTGGTTTTGCCCCTCACCTTGTCCCTGCCTGCTTCCTGGCCCAGGGTAGGGGAAGCAGGGCATCTTGGGGGCCATGCTTGCCCACCCCTTCAGGGTGAATCCAGTGCCGGCACCCCCTGAAGAAGGAGACAGGGACAAGAGTAGGTTGAAAACCTAACCATGGAGGAGCCAAGAGCAGGTGACTGTGGGCAGGGGCAGAACTGCAGAGAAGATCGGACGCTGATGTGGGAGGAAGAATGTCAGGACAGACGTGCTGCAGATGTCATGTGGGGGGGAGTCACAAGGGCCGAGGTGCCACCTACTGTCCCTTCACTGTCTTTTTCCTTCTAGAATTTTTCCTACAAACTGGATAGTAGTATGGGTGTGGTGGGACTGGTAACTAAGGTTTACCCAAGTCAGGGGAGAAGTAACAAAGAGAATAGAAAGTCTATCCAATAACTTAAATGTTTCTATTAGAAAATAAACACTTTGTTTAAAATAAGAACTTTCATACAAAACACTGTTTCCAATGAGTGTAATAGGCAGACCAATTTAGTACTCCTAGGTCCCAGCTGGTATTATCTTTCTCTGTTTGAACATTAACTTGCTTTAAATACTTAATCTAATATTGAATTTCCTAAATTCTTATTTTAAGTGTTTCTTAAGCATATGCTTTGTGTTTAACATTGGTAATATAATGAGCTATCTTTTTACCAATTTTTCTGGGAATTCAATTTTAATCTTTCTTAATGTAGACCCAACAGTACTCTGGTAAATAGGCAAATATGGATTTTAGATCTGCTGCTTTAAACTGGATAGGTATATGAGGATAAGAAAAGGCCCCAAGATGGGAATGTAGTCCCTAGATCAATATTTTGTGCTATAACCTAGAAAAAGGGGCAAACTTGAAGAAAGAAGAGGAAGCATATTGAGAGACTGCATCATAAACCAGAGTGGTTAGAAATTTATCTACCAACTGGGAGTCGCAACTTAGCTAGAAAGACTCAAAGCAGGAAAGAATTAGTGATTTAGGGGAAACAGCACAAGCAGCAGAGGCCTGAGAACTGTAGCAAGATAGAAGGTTTGGGTGGAATGTGAGCACAAGTAGCTGAAGAAATTAAAAAAAAAAAAAAATATATATATATATATATATATAGAGAGAGAGAGAGAGAGAGAGAGAGAGTGCTAACATCTGTGTACTTGACTATATCAAACTGTGAACTGTGTCAATGTCACTGTGTATTTGTAACTTGTCTTCTATGCTACTATATAAATACAATATTTGTATTTTGCTGTATTTGAATATTTATTATACTTTATTTCTTTTTCTATTAAAAATAGTCCTCTAAATGGCCTGACCATGGGATGAACTGAAAAGGCATATAGGGCAATATGGAGACTGTAGAGAACATGAAAGGAAAGAGATCATATATAGAGGAGTATATACACATGAATGTATATCTTAAAGAATAATTATAAAGAAAAATTATAAAGTATATCTTAAAGAATAATTATAAATATAAAGAATAATTATATGAATGTATATCTTAAAGAATAATTATAATTATAAAGTTATAAATTATAACACAAAGCTACCTCTCAGAGCAAAGAGCTGAACTGGCGGGCACCCAGATGACCCCTCAGTGGTCTGCCTCCTCACCACCACACTCCCTTTCCCAAGCTCAGGAAGATCTCTTAGATCCTTCTAAAAGCTTCATAATTTTTCCTTTTACTTTCCAGTTTATAGTGAGCCCTGAACAAATTTTTGTGTATGGGATGAAGCACAGATTCAACATTTTGTTTTTCTATTTGGATACTCAGTTGTCTTAGAAGCATTCATGAAAAAGCCTGTACCTATTGCACTGCATAAGTCAACTATCTGTCTCTAGAACTTGAATTTTACTTATCCTGCCTTAAAGAGACACTTTGAAGTTCATTAATTTAGGCCTCTGATTATTCTAGCTCCCCTTTTTCGAGCCTGTCCTATCCTATGTTTGAGGCTCTGTTGATGTTTAACAAACAATCATTACTAGTTCTCATAACAACCCTATGATGGCATTCTTACTGTTATACCCAGGTGGTTCAGAGGTTTGTGTCAAGGCCAAGATGCCAGAGTCTGTCCTCCTGTCCTCTACTCTGAAGCCCAAATCTCTTCCATGGTGGTGGAGGCCAGCAATCCTGTTTCAGATGATTTCAGTCACAATCATTTAGGTACCCTGCCTAAAACCAGCCCTGAGCCAGCCTGCCTTGCTAGACATTAACTTGCTCTCTGTCTGTCTGCAGACGTGTCTGTTGATTGGATTTGAATTCTTTGTCTATTTAAAGAATTAAGCATCAATCAGCCTCTCAGCAGCCCAAGCCCCAGGCTCTCTGCCTTGAGCTCTTGCCGAGGGATCTTGGCTAGGTCTAGGGTTTTCCCAAAAGGGTTTGAGACTTGATACTCACTCTTCAGCCTAATTTTCAACCTGTGACGCTTTCCTAAGCCCATACAGCTAGTTGATTGTGCAGTTTTTCCTTTGTATGCAAAGAATATTCTGTCAGCAGCCCAGATTTACTCTTCTCAAAGGTATCAGTGAGAGTTGGCAGCTTGTGGGAAGGGTGAGCTGATCAGAGGACTGGAAAGGGGTCCTCGGATTGACATACATTGCTTGGGTTACCAAGCAGGGCTACATTTTCAAAAGAGATAATTATCCCAAGTCTGTTTCAGAGCTGAAATCTGGGTTTAAAAAAGAAGGGGCTGAGGCAATGCCACTCACACTGAATTTGCCAAATGCCTTGATCATAAAATATTCTCAGAATGTTGGCAATCACTTCTGAGCAACCCCACTTACACAATAGCTCCCAAAGCTGCCAGACACACTGGTATGAAATGCTTAAGTAAGGTCAATAAAAAACTTGCCTTTCTCTGACATATCTTACTGACTCTGAATATGAAGAATTTGGATAATCTTCCCTGCTACAAAAACATGTGTCATAGCGTGGATGCTGCTACCTTGTGCCATCCTCAAAATACTGCCACATATTGACACACAGTCCCCACGAGGTTGCATGATGGATGGACACAACGTATGGCTTTGTCATTTAAATTTTGTCTGCTTCTTTTTCCTAAGGCTCCTCACCTGAGTTATGGTGGCTAAAGGCCAGCAACATTTTGAAGAATACTTCAGATTTCATCCAGAATCTATCCCATGTCTGGAGGCCCCTGTCCCACATCCTTAGGTTTACTGACAATTTGTCAACAAGATGAATTTCGTTCTTGGCACAGGTGGTACATTCCGTTGGAGAATGTGGCAGACAATGCAAGGCCACTGCCGGGGTGCACAATGACAATTCCCCTCTTTTTTTTTTAAGACTCAGGAAGATCCTGGATTTCTTGAGACATGAAATGTGCCTGCATTTACTGACATTTTGTGCTACCAGATTCTTCACTACCATTCTATAACACACAAGGACTTTTGATACAACTCTCACTCCCCCCCCCCCCCACTTTTTAAGAAGCCTTTTTTTCACCCGCAGTTGTCACTGCTGTCTGCATGGGCTCCAAGAATGACCTCAGATGATTATGTAAGTATTGGATTTATTGGTAAGAAGGAACAATAAAGATTTCCTCATGGCAAAACCCTGAATGCATGATGTCTTCTCTTCAAATTCAGCTGCAAGTTAAGTGCTTATTCCAGAATCTCCTGGCACTAAAGAAAACTGGGAAGATGAGGAAAGAATACTTAGTCAATTTAACATGTTCTGGACTCATGTATAATGAGTCCCGTGCAAAGATGTCTCTCAAAGTCTGAGTTCTTACTGTCAGTCCCCAGAATTGCTGACATAGTTTGGTTCACTGTGAATGGGGCTAAAGAAAATCAGTGAAAACCTTTAATATTATATTTGGAAGAATCTTCAACATACAATGTCTACATTTATAGAGAATATATTACCAGCAAGAAAACTGGCATTGATTTTTTAAAAATCTAGGAGAACACAAGGTGTAGACAGACTGCTGAGTTGTTTCTGTCTGTTGTTTGCTGTTTGGGGTCTGGTAGATGAGAGCCCTACTCTTATGCTCATACTTCTAAATCAAAATCTTTCTGGAAGTGCTGGAAACTGAGAGAGAGAGACACTCTCTGATGTATTCTAAGATAAACCAATAAAAGAAAAAGGCATATCTGGAAAACAGACTGAGGTAGTTCGAATGGCTGCTGCAGCCTCCCTCACCCCCGAATCCTAACTGAAACATGAAGCAAGGTGAAATCCAAGGAACAGGGCACAAAGCCTAGACCGGGCTGGTTGAGGTACGAAGGCAGATGGCTGCTTCCATCTCTATGTCAGCCCGCCCCACCCCATTAACATTTGCAAGCACTTTTGGGAAGTCTCTGGCTTCCCAGAGTAGATTTAGGGCTGGCACCCTCTGTAAGTTCTCTTCTTCAGGGTTCCTGTATCTTCATTCCTCTGCCCAAACATGTCTTGGGACTCTAAGGGGTGTACTGGAGTGTTTCAGTTAAGCCTGCTTTGGAACCTGGGATTTTAATCAATAAGATTGAAGGGGCAAGCAAACTCCAGGAGGTGGAATTTGTGTAGAGTAGTAACAGTGCGGTGCTTGCCAGCTTACAGACTGTTTCCACATCTAAGACGGTGTGACTCTGGTCAGCCACAGTCACATCCTGGCCCTGAATATTTGTTGAATTTGTGATGAACAAAGACATCTGTCATTTCACAGAAGTATTTAGGGCTTTTGTCATCCAGTCTCATTTCATAGATGAGGAAATCGAGTCTCAGAAAGAGTAAATACTTTCATCCAGGACTCAAGGCTCCTAGATCACAGCATTGGAACCATGACCCAGTTTTGATTCCAAATGCAGTGTTCCCTCTGCTCTACTAAAGAGAGAGAAATGGAGAAGGAGAGGAAAGGGAGTTTGAGCCTGACTTCTACGAACACGGAGGAATTTCTAATTTTCTTTTATTAGAGAGGTTGGGGTTTCACTCACAGCCTAAAGTCCGTAAGGGTCTAGAGAGGTCTGTTGGAGGATGTCAGGGACTGTACGAATAAAAAGGGCTTCTTAGGCCTTGTTCAGAGAGCTAGCTATTGGTTTGGAAGGAATGATGTTAATAAATAGAGTAGCTATAAAGACTGAAGACAGAATTCAGGATAAAGGACTTACAAGATGAGGGATGGTTGTGGGCCTTAGGGCTTACAATATGCAACGGTAAGAAGGACGATGAGTCTGAGGACCTGGGGGAATTCTAAGGGTCAGGAGCTAGGATGCTTTGAGAGGAACTACAGTTGAGCTAGGACAAAAGCAGCAAATGAAAAAGTAGAACGACAGACTTGCAGAGAAAAGGTAATAACATCTTTAAACACTGCGTCTCTGTGGTGGAGCCGTGGTGCACAGTAGCGTGCTTTGCATTCCCCCGCCCCCATAACCTTTCTTCCTGGAATTCTAGAAAAGGTACAAATATTAGACCCTACAGCTGTTCTTTGGAGAATGATAGTAAATGCCTGTCTTAGCTCCTGAAAATTGGGCTTGAGATCCCTGTGCCAGAGCACATGACATTTTCTTATCCTTCATCTCACCCTAAACACCCCTTGCAGATTTCAAGAGGCCTCATCTATGTCCCCAGACCAATCCCAAGGGACAACATACTGAAATGGCAAGATCACAGGAAGAAAGCTAAAGGACAGAGGCTGAGTTCTGGCTTTGCCAGCAAGTGTATGACCTTAGACAAGTCACTCATTCTTCTTGGGCTCTATAATATTCATTTGGAAATGAAAAGATTAACATGGATTCTGTGTCATGGAAGGTCCCTGAACAATCTATGAAGCAAAGGAGAGAATTAGATGCAATGTTTATAAAGTGTTTTGTTTCTTCAGAGACAGGGTTTTCAGAAACTGTGTTTAATGTATGACACTCAAGTCAGGCTAGTTTCAGGTCCTGATTCGTACAAAACCAAACATGCCAAATTTTATTAATTTAGCCTACCTGGGGAAAAGGTTGGATTTTAATAATTTATAAGGATGTCAAAATAAGAAAGAACAGGGGATTGAAAATACTAGAGGCAAGGACTTTTTTTTATTTGAAAAAGATGATAGACTATTTCCTTGAGTTATCAGTGTACAGTATATGGGGAATGCATTTAAAGACCAAACGAATGCATTTGGCACATCCACACAGCAATACTCGGAGAGCACTAGAGTGTTTCCAGAGAATTCTAGATACTAGCAGTCTTTCAGAAGGGTGGACTTGGGGTGGAGGGGATACAGAGAGAGACTCATCTGAGGATGACAGAATCCTAAATGCATGACTCATATTTGTTTCCTTCATGCAAAGTTCCTTAGGGGACTATATGGCCAAAGAGGTTGTTAGTATTCTTTTTAGAATTATCACCTGAAGGCAACAGTTAATCAGATGCTAACACCTCTGCACATTGAGAAGAGACAGGCTCCATGCAGGATGAGACTGAGTTTTATTCAGATATTCGCCAGCATCCTTTCCCTGGTAATTTGCTTTACTGGAGAGACAGTGTGTGAGTGGTTAGGATGATGAGATCTGAAGTCAGACTGGCTGTGATGGATCATTTAGTAGCTGGATGATGTTGAGCAAATTATTTAATCTCTTGTCTAAGTTAATTTATCTCTAAAACAGAGCTATAGTAGAATCTCAGGGAGTTGTTGTAAAGAATGAATGAGCTAATACACATATATACTTCGAGCGAATGCCTACTGAGTGTTACTATTAGGTACTATTAAGTATCACTCTGTGTTATCTAGGATAATGGCTGCCATTGTTACATAATGTTAGTATAGAATAACTTGTGAGCCCTAGTAGGGGTGAGAAGTAGATATCTGACTAGGGGTCATGACTGGTCACTGGCTGAGCAATGATGACTCTTGACATTGGCTGGACTGAAAAGATCACAGCTTGGGTGGGAAAGTCCTTAACCACAGTTAAGTCATCTTGAAAGGAGTTGACTGAGTTTAATTTTATAAAGATCAATTAAGCAGCTGGGATGTAAAGGTGATGTGTTCTGCCGATCCTTTCAGAGGTATTGGGAATTGGATTATAAGTAAATGGTTGTGAAACTGGCTGCTATTGTAATTCACAGATACAGTTCACTCTAGAAAAAAGATATTCCAAGCTCCTTCCATACTTGCTTAGTTCTTTATAGATTTTTGAATCTAAGAAGATAATTTTTCCAATCATATGGCACCATCATATCCATAAAATGAGAGAAACACCATTTAGGGACAAAAGGATTGAAGAGAATTAACATATTTCAATGCCTATCAATATTACCAAGAGGGAGTCAGACATCCCTTCCCCAGTATTTTCTCTTTATGTTTTTAAAATCGATCTACTGATCTATGAATATTTCTAATTTCAACTCTGTGTGAGTAGAAAAGGAGAACTGAGTTGGGAATGTTAAAGTAGCATAGCATACTTACAGAACATATGCCTCCTTCTTCATTCACTCACCTCTTTCTCTAAAGGTGAACTAGCCTCTGTTCTCTGCCTTTTCCTTTCTGACATCTTGATGACTTTAGTATTCACTATTCAGACTACCACCATTTAAAACAAAGTTTAATATTTGTTGTGTCTGGTTGGAAAACAATGAAGGGCTCTGATGTCATGCGTATAAAATCATCACCTTTGGCATTTTGTTTCCTGAACTGATTTTTTATTTGAATCAACATTCTTTTCTAGAACCTAGTAATTACGCACATAAACTCTAATTCATTTCTTTAGTTCTAGCCCAAGAACCAAGCTTCATTTGCTCTGATCTTGACTGCATAGCAATTTCATTTTGTGTGTACTAAGAAGAGAAGTGGGAGGGTGAGGGGTGGACATGAGGGATGTGAAGCTACAGACTTTATATAGCAGTGGACTTTTTTCATGCGTAATGGGGTAATGACTTTAATAATCTTACACTTGACAGAAAGGGCAAGAAAGAAAATAAAGTTGATGATTCTGAGCTCTATTTGTTCCTGAACTTTAGCAATTACTTTAGTTCTTGAAATTGGAGTTATTACACTCACTTTTGCCATTTTATCCTTAAAGCCAAAGATTGAAAATACTTATTATATTCATCCATGGATCTCTGAGTCAATGGTATTAAGTGGATGGAGGTGGTTGCATGAGTTAGTATTAGAATCAGCAGCATATAACCAAAAAACTCAAAATGACAGAGGTTTAAACAAGATAGATGTGTCTTACTCTCTCTCACATGAAAGGAGTACACAGGCAGTCCAGGGCTGGAAAGGTGACTCTACAGAGTCCTCAGGAGCCCATGATCTTTCCAGGTGCCTGTATCGTCATCCCTAGAATGTGGTCCTTCAAAACCCCAACAAGTTTTCTAATTACATCTATGGGCCTGACAGCAAATGGAAGAGGCTCTCTTTCGAAGAATTTCTTCCCCAGACTCCATCTAACAATTCCATTTACATCTCATTGGCTGAAACTTAAGGACATAGCCAAAGCTGGCTGCAGAAAAGGCTGAGAGATGTACCTGTAGCTAGGCAATAATGTACTAAGCTAAAAATTTGGTTTCCTATGGCCCAAAAGCAGAACATCAATATTGGGGAACAGCTAGCGCTGGGCATGGACTACTGCAGTAGACTCACTTGGGAGGCCTTTGGTAAAGTTGAAAAGATTCTGTGAAATAATGCCTAACCTTTGATGATCCTGTTTCTGCAGGCAATGCAATACATATAGTATATGGTTAGCAGGTTAATCAGTTATATAAAATTTGTGTATGAATAATGCAGGACTTACAAAAACTTACATCGCAGAAGGTAAAGGACATAAGAAAATTAAGTCAGGATGTTAGATTTCTTACTCTTCCCAGACCAGCCGTCTGCTGACACTCAGAAAGTTATATGCCCTGATACTGGGGGCATTGTGCCATACAACCACATTCATATTCCTCTACAAACAAATGACCAGTGTTTGTGCAAGGAAAAGGTAAACATAGGTGGCAGGGAGACCCATCCTCATTATCACAACAAAATAGATGATTCTATAACTGATGCTTAGTTCATGAAAAAAACTTATTTCCTAAATGGCTTGACAGAAAGCTTATATTTAGAAAAACACACCTGCAAAAAGCAATTGTGCAGAATATTATGATAAAAGTGATGCAGTGAATGCTAAAGAGGTGCAAGCAAAAGCATAGGTGAAGGTAGGATTCAAGAGGAAAGACCTGTGAAGTGGGAGTATAAGGGTCTAGTTGAGAGATTCCAGCAAAAAGCCAAGAGGAGGATTTCTGCTGGCTGAGGGGCTGCCAGTTCCTTCTCTCCTCACAAGGTTGGTTTCAAATGTCTCTCAGGTTTTGGAAGAAAAACAAATGTGCAATTTATTCACCCATTGCTCCAGAAATAGTTAAAGCAAGGATTAAAGTCATGCCTATCGGCCCATAAAAGCCAAATAATGACATTTTAAACAGAAACACAGACAGCTACTAGCAGATCACAGAAATGACATGCTTTTGGGGGTCTGTTGTTCTCTGCTCCAGCTGTAAGGAGCCCCAGGTCAGGTCTATACCACGGCTGATTGTGGTCCAGTGGCCCTGGATGACCTGCGTCTTCTCAGAGATCCCTGTGAAAAGTATAACCCATTGACTTTACAGTTTTATTTAGTCTTACTCCAAGGGTTGCATTAGTCTTTCTCACTGACCTGAGACAACCCCTAGCAGCTGTGGCCTTGAGAAAATCCTCTGTAAGCCCTCTGGTGAGGACAGAAATGGAATCATGAAAGAATCAGGAAAGTTCCCTGGTCTGAGATGCCAAAATCCCCTCAGATGGCCGGTGGAAGCCAGATGGGGAGAATGAGTAGTCAGCACTTGTCCTCACAGCTGAGCCACCTGGGGTCTAACCCAGCAGCACTGCTCCCCTTTGTACAAAGCAAACATTCTTGAAGTTTGGACCAGGTATACTATTAACAGTATTATAGGAAGCAGAACCCCCAACTCTACCTCCAGTTTTCAGACCTGTTCAATACAGTTTCTGGTTTCATAGGCTTTGTTTTCCTCTAATACTATGGCCAGGCACAATTAAAGAGGCTGAATGTACCACATATTTTAAACTGCCTCCATGTGGCTGGTCAAAGACAGTATCTTCCCATGTTCTTATTTCTCCTTCATATTCCACCATGCTGTGCTTGAAACACAAGTAGATGGGAGCCACCAGTAAGCTCCAACAGAGAAATGAGTGAACAGGTATGTTCTCAGCCATGAAGGTCTTTGAAGGTTTATTCTTCTATCCTTCTACTCAGTGAAAAGCCACAGAGATCCATAAAAGGGAGACAGGCAAGGGTCTTCAGACTGTTCATGTGTAATCATAACATTCATTTATTCAATTAACACTTACTGATGCCCATCTTAACCAGGCACTAAACTAGCCACTAGGGATAGCTGGTGAGCAAGATAAGGGTCTCTCCCATCATAGAGCGCACATTATTATGTGGGAAACAAATTTTAAGCAATCAAATTATAAGTAATTATTTAATTGCAGGTGCGCTAAATTGCTATAATGAAGTACCCGGTTTTATAGAGTATATTATAAGGGCACTGAGCCAGCCTATATTTCAGAAAAGGTTTCCCTGTGGTTGTGTGGTTGTGAAATGAAGTTTAAGTTAATATCTGAAGGTTAAATGGGAATTACTTAACAGATATGGTGTTCCTGAGGAGAGAAAAGCATGGGGATGGTGCCAAGGAAGAGGCAGGAATTAGTGATAAGAAAAATGCAGTAACTATATGCAGTGGAAGATTATTCAGCCATCAAAAAGAAGGAAATCTTGCCATTTGTGACAACATCAATGGACCTCAAGGGCACTATGTTAAGTAAAATAAGTCAGACAGATACAAATACCATATGATCTCACTTATAGGAGTAATCTTTAAAAAAGCAAACTCATACATATAGAGAACAGACTAGTGGTTGCCAGATGCTGGGAGTAGGGGTGGGTGAAATGGGTGAGGGGGGTAAAAAGGTACAAACTTCCAGTAATAAGATAAGTTGGGCTTGGGGATCAAATGTATAGCGTGTGACTACAGTTAACAGTATTTTATTGTATATTTGGAAGTGCTAAGAGAGTAGATCTTAAAAGTTCTCATCACAAGGAAAAAAATTTTAACAGTGTGGCAATGGTTATTAACTAAACATATTGTGGTAATTATTTCTCAATATACGCATCCATCAAATCCTTATGCTGTACCTGAAGTTAATACATAAGGTATGTCAATTCTATCTCAACTTGAAAGAAAGCAGAAAGGAAGGAGGAGAGGGAGGGAAGGAGGGAAGGAGAGAGGAAGGAAGGGAAGAGAAAACAGGGATTCTGGAGCACAGCGAGCGGGGAGCCGCCCTACGTGAGACTGAGGGGGCTGGTAGGTCTGTCACCTTGAGGATTTCCACATACCGTGGATAAAGAGAGGTTTACAGAAGCGTTCAGATAGGGAAAAGAAAACTAAACGCAGACTCTCATCTTGTCTCCTTAGCTTCTGATCCGACATCTCTAGCGAGAGACGAAGAGTGAAGCTGCAGTCGGAGCTCTGAGCCGCTGACCGGCAGGCTGCTCCTCCCCAGGCCTGGAGGCGGGGGCCCAGCCTGTCTCTGCCTTCCGGCCCCACCATCTCCATTATGTTATTCCCAGGGCCACTGTCCTTCTTCCCTTCGAGATGATGAAGAACAAGAGAGCACATAGGAAAATATGTTTCCCTGGATTAAAAAATAATTATATTAGGCATATAAATAATAATATTATTATATCAATATTATAATTAATATTATTATAATTATATTAGGCATATAAAAACTCATTAGTGGAAAAGGAAAGCTTCCTCCTTCGCTATAAAATTAGATTTTCACCCTGATGGAAGGAAACTATGGAGACATGGAATCTACCTACAGGTATGAGAGTAAGGTGAAAAGAGAATGTACTCACAGACAAAGACTTAACAACTAATTCACTTAAAAGTTCCTCAATCTACTCTTCCTGAAAATGTACCCACTGGACACTTGAAGAGTTCGTACCTCTCTCTGCAGCTCCCATTTATCTAGAAGGTTTGGAGGCAAGGTCATTTTGCTCACACTAAAGCGGACATCCCATCTCCAAACACGGTTCCTTCTCCCGGCACCCTGCTGGGCTGCATCCCGAGATGCTGTAGAGGACGCTGAACAGTATTAGTGGAAGTAGTACAGGCCATTTCTAGGCTGACCCATAAAACTTTCCAAAAGGCCATCTTATGTGTTGTCTTGTTCTTCATCATCTTGAAGGAAAGAAGGACAGTGGCCCTGGGAATAACATAATGGAGATGGTGGGGCTGGAAGGCAGAGAGAGGCTGGGCCCCCACCTCCAGGCCTGGGGAGGAGCAGCCTGCCGGTCAGCGGCTCAGAGCTCTGACTGTGGCTTCACTCTTCATCTCTGGCACATGGCCATTTTCCTTTTCTGAGTTCTGATATGATTTAAATTTAAATGGTTTTGTACTGTGTTCAGCATTTCTATGTAATTGAGTTAGGAGAACATCATGCATTAGTTAGCTCAGTGTACCATGTGACTGGAACCAGAACTATATTAAAAACATGTATATTATCTGTGCCTAGATAAATAGCAAGACTGATAATTTAGGAGTAGTTTTGTATCTCTCAGTACCTCTTGCCATAGTTATAGCCTATCGTGTGTGTCAGTGTGCTTATTACAGCTGAACTCTCTAGTTGATTGTTGGGTAACTTAGGTTTCTTACTCTCACAAATATTGTGGATTGGCCTGATCATAGGAAAGAGTTTACACTTTCTGTGCCCTCACCCTGAGAGGAGGGGCATCTCCACTTGAACAGATTCAAGTGATCTGTCTGCTCTTCCTGAATGGGATACAATCTCCAAAAATTGTAATAGTACTAGGTAATTTGAGAGAGTGGGAAATTGCACAAGAAATAGTGCTGCATGTAGGAAAAACAGTTTGAAAGGTGGTAGTACAAGAAAGGAATTGTTCTAGAACGGATATATCAAAGTGACGAGCAGTCAGACCTTAAAGATTCACCACTGACTAGCTCTGTAACTTTGGGCAAGTTCCGAAACCAGTCTGAACATCAGTTTTCATATCTGTAAACAGAAAATGATAATATTAGCTATCTCGTAAGTTATTTCATTAAGTGACATATTACATGTGAATTATTTAAAATGAAGCTTGAAACAGAACAAACTTTGGATATATGCTAGGTATTATTTAAAATTGTTCCAGAAGTGTTGGGAGGGAAAATGGCAATTGTGTAGGCACCTTGCCGGCCCTCTTTGGAGCTCAAGCCTGTTACTGTACAATCACCTATTGCCTGTCTGAGCTAACTCTGGACTCTTGAGTCCAACTCCCACTGTAGAGTTAAGGGCCATTAAAACCCACAGGGTCATAGTGGCAGAACTGGGCCAACTCTTCTCTCTCTCAGCCCCTCCACACTGCTATTTGGTGATGGTCACCATGGCTTCCTCTCAGCCAGCTGCCACAACTACTTTTTGAAAGATTTAAAGCCCCCACGATTCCATCTCTAGTGCCAGGGTCAGAGGTCACAGCGAAAATAAGCTCCCAAGTTCCTTAGATATCTTCTAGAAGCCACTGTGAAAAGAGCCAGCCTTTTACTTTGAAGAATACCTCTTATCTTTTAATAGTTGCTGTTCTAATGAAAGTTGGTCATCTGTGCCTTTAAGTACATAGTAGGTATTCAATAAATGACAGTTACTACTATAACTGATTTATTTTAGTCACTATGCTATCTATTTAAAGTCTTTATCTTCATTTTCATAGGATTTAAAACATCCTGACAAGTAGTTTTGTGTTTTGCCCAAATTCCATGAGGTTTTACACTTTTAATACTAATGAAATTTATGAATCAGTTTCTGACAGATTCTGTAAGTTTTAGCATCTATAGTGTTAGAAAAATAACCCATAACAAGATATAAAACTGAAAAGGAACAAGTGATCAGTTTCAGAAGAACAAATAGAGGGAAGAGAGTTTCTAGTTACATGAGAGAGAAGAGCATTTGGAGAAATGAGACACTGGGAGCAGCATTTCTTATGTCTAAGTAGATATTCTTTTCAAAACGTATCCTGTGGCTCTGCCTGGCCTGTTCTTCCATTAGCCCACTGGGTGGTCTTGGCTTAACAGAGGATGTGATCTCCCATTCAGGTTTCTCCGTTCTCTTCTCTTGTGGGCAGGCCAAGTATGTTAGAGAATGTAGAAACACAGAATTAGGGACTGATCTCTGAACTGACAAGAGGAACCTGAACCTCCCCTTCTTTTTTATTCCTATTAAATCAATCACAAACATAAACATTCACTCACATTCTTTGGAACTCAAAGGCAAGGAGCCAGGCCAGCAGTAAATGAGGCCATGACCTTAGGAAGATATTTTCCCATCTTTTTTCATTTCTCTTCTCTGGTCTCTGAGTTTTGAGTGTGAGCTATAAAAAGAGATGGAATAAATTTAGTTTAATCCCTGAAGGAAGGCAGTAGTTAGGAAGGGCAGATGCAGCATTGATTAGCACTGTAAGGGCCTTTTTCAACAAAGGAAGCTAGCTAGATAAACTCTTGTTCAGTGATCCACACAAAACCTTAGGGTTTGTGACAGCCCCCACCCACCCACCTTGACCTGATGGTTGGTCAGCAGAGCCAATGTCAGAGTGAAAATGGAAGATTCAATTCTACTGTTCCATAACTGACAGTACTGAGAAATTATGATCCCTAAACTTGTCACATTAACACATTGATATGTCATGATTGACATCATGTTATGTCCTGACATGACTTAATAGGATAGTGTTGTCCTTACATCCATATTGCTACTTGTGAACCATAAAACATTTCAAATTATCAGGTCCTAGAGATAAAGAAGTTTTTTTTGCTTAATAAAGCTTTTCAGCTTGACTTACACTCTAGCCACGGCTGCTGCAATGCAGCAGGTAACCAAAGGATATTCAAAGAGAGTAACCAAAGTAAAACCCACACTGGCTGATGCAAAAGGTTTTTGATCACATCCTTAGTTCTAGAGCTTTGGAAAAAGATATGAAGAAGGCAGTGGGACCCCACTTGGTTCCACCAGCAGACCCCCACCCCACCCACCCTGAACAGCTGCAGACAAGCTCTCCAAGGGCTTCCTCCCTTACTGAAAAGGCAGTTAAGGGTAGCTGCACGAGAGACCGAAGTACATAGATTCTGAAACCACTTGGGCTTTCTTCTGCAGTATACATGCTTGGACAATGACTGACTAATTAAGATTAATTTCTAGCTTACACAAAGTCCTTTGCACAGGAATATATTTGCACTCCAGAGTATTGACACTGGCAAATAGGACCAGACTTTTGGCAGGTTTTTCGGGTAAACAATGCCAAGCTGGCTAACTTCCTATATTTCTCTAGTCTTTTTTGGAAAATACCTAGAACACTTTCCAAGAAATTAGTTTAGATCTGTCCAAGTTTATTCTGGATAGTACCATGTTTATTATTGTGTAAGAATCTAAGTCAGGATCAGCTCCCCTTCCAGACCCAAGTCAATTAATGCTGACAAAACACATGGGCTTTTTTTGCTAGGGGAAGGAAGGCTACTGAGGTTCTAGGTGGAAATGCAAACTGTATTTCTGGGTGACTTGAACTGGCCATGATCTCACTTCTAATTCAGAGGCTTCAAGAAGACTCTGGTTGATATATAAGAGAAACAGTACTATGCAAATAATTTGTAAAGTTAAGGGTTTCTCTGTGTCCCTCTCTTTCCTGGCTGATGGAAACAAGTATGTTAGAGTTAAAGAACAAGGCTGGAAGCCAGTGACTGGGTTCAAACCTGGCTCTCACAATCACTGGCTAATTATATTAGATAGTTCAGTGGGACACAAAGTGTTCAGTGGTCAAGTGTTCATATAAAATTTCAACAAAGCCAAGGCCAATCTAAATTTCAGTTCATCACAGAATGAATTTCTAGTCCAACAATTTAGTTATTATGATTATTTTGTTATTAAAGTTTTTAGTTGACAAAGTTTTAAAAATGTGACAGTATCTTAACAGGAACAGTCATTTCTTGGTGTTGTCGGCAACTGGAATGCTTCTATGATCATGACACTGTAAATTTGCAACATCAAATAGTCACTCCCTTTCTATTTAAGTTAATTTGAGGGACAACATATTTTGGGGGGGACAGCTCTGCTCGTCTCTGCTTCATACTGCTGAGAGTGATGTCATCCAGATGTGCAATGTTCTTTTCTCTCTTGTCATTTATTAAGGTAAAGACTTATCTTCTCTTATCACCAACCAGAAGATATAATTTTATTGAAACAATGCCACAAACCAGCTTTGTGCACTGCTTTAAGAAAATGCTTTCTGAGTATTTTTAGAAACTGACTTAAAGTTACTCTACATAAATTAAGTTTTCACAATCCTCATGAGGTACTACAGAATTTTACTAATTGTTGGAATTTCAACATGTAAAACACATAAGTAGATTTGTACTTTATGTCTGCAATGCTTCCCCATAGTTGAAAGTAAATATTCAGTTACTAATAATAAACTCAACCAGTCTGCCTTGTTTTACTGTCATGACACTGATTAGATCTGATTGTGACCTGGTGGTTCATATGCTCATTGTTCATAAATATTTTCAGCAATGCTAAAAACCATGAAGGCCTTCCAAAGGCTAAGGCTGAAGCCCAGCTTAGAGCAGATTTTGGTCAAATGTTCAGGTTGACGTTTGGCTGTATTATGTCAGAAAGTTTTAACTCTTTGAAGCTTTCATCCTCATCTGAGTAAGGGACACACCACTTCTACCTCTCACCAGATTGTTGTAAAGATAAGAGCTAGATGATAAATGTATCAGTGCTAGATAAATGGTAAAGGTCTATATATACACAATGTGCTGCTCTTAGTTATTTCAAATATGTTAGCACATCTTCTGTTACACACGCATGAGGACAAAGGTGGTGTGTCGGTGTGACTGGTGTTAGTAGGTGCTTTATTCCTCAGAATCTCCATGCCAGGAACCCCATCATTAAGCCTTACTTACTTACTCTTTTGCAATACTCAGTGTGCACCTTGCTTCCCCATTCCTTCCACCCGCCACACCACCCACTTCCGGCCCGACCGCCTCACACCTGATCTGTATAATTAACCTCAGTACTGCTCTGCCTGTGTCTGGGCTCCTCTTCACCATTCTGTCCAGAACGCCAGGACCAGACTCATTCCAACAGATTCGTATTATGTCATCTAAAACGCAAACGTTCTTCCCCACTGCTTACGAGATAAATTCTGAGCTGTTTTTAAAGTCCTTCACAATCTGGTTCTGGTCTACATTTAGAATATTACTGCTCTCTTATTCATTCCTTATGAGCCAACTAGTCAGGCCTCATGTTTTCCCTCCATGTGATGTGTTACTTTTCTGACTCAGCATCTCCCTTTATACTGTGTCTTTCCATAAAATGCCTTTCTCCTCTCTTGCCTATAGAAATCTTGTCTATCATTTCAAGCCATTCAGCAGTCATAGCTTATAATAGATTATATACATACACATTCATATGTAACATTTATGTTGTATATATCCATATGTATGTCAATATATGGATATGTATTAATATATATGTACAGTATATAGTTATATACCATATTAAGAATATAGTATATAGTTATATACTGTATTTTAAAAATTAACTCCATATATAAAACTATAAGAAAAACATAAAAATTCCTTGGACTCCCAATCTTGAGACAACCACTGTGAACATTTTGGTGTCTGTTGCACTTCTCTGTATGTGACTATACATATATATTTATCTTGTTATATAAATGGGCTACAATTATATCTTCTTTTTTTTATCATATTCAGTTTTACATACAAATACAAATAAAAGTTTGGGTTTTTTTTTTATTGCAGAGCTCCCCCCTCATCCTTTCCTACCATTACCCCTAACAAACTCATCCCAGGTAATCAATGTGCAAAACTTGGTGCATTTTCTCCCATATCTTCCTTTATGCATACATAATCATGTGTATACTTTATGTTATTGATTGATTTTCAAAATAGATCATATTAGAAGTACATGATGGGAGTTCCTCCAAGCCATTTAATATCAAGTTAACTCATCATTAAAAATTATTTAATCTATTTTCTTTGTTCACATAAATATAATCATAATAAATCATACATAGTTTATAAATATATATAATAAATAGTATATAAATAACAAATAAGTATAATTTCATATAAATGCATGTTTGTTCTCAGTTACACTTTTTTTGTAACTTCTCTTTTACCCCTTTTCTTTCTTCTTTTTACCTCTTCCTTTTTTTTTGGCCTGCATTCTCTTCCACTAATTCATTCATGCTTTTTAATGGCTGCATATTACACCTGTTGATGATTATCCATTTGGTTTCCAGGTTATTTTGCACAGAGATTTCTATGGTAAGATGTGTGTATGTGTGTGTGTGAATTCTTGATTTTAATTTGATGGGTTAGGTTTCTTAGTCAAAGGAAATGTATTTCTAATTTTAATTGGTATTAACAAATTGCTTTTGGAAAAATGGCGTAGAATTCATTCTTCTAGTAACAATAGACGTAGAGAGTGCTGTCTCCTCATCTTTATAAATGAATCTGAGTCTGATCTGAGAGCTAAGAAGATCCTCTCTTTGTCACTTGAGTTTGCATTTCCATGACTACTATAGAGGATGAGAATATCTTCATATGTAAAGTGACCATTTAGATTTGCTCTTAGGTGAATTGCCCTCCTATCCTTTGCTCAATTTATATTGGGTTATCTGTCTCTAACCCATTTGTAATCAATTTGTCTATTACTGTGGTAGGAAGCCTTACAAGATGGTCCCCAGTGACCTCACGTCCTGGTAGTCATTCCCTTGGGTAATCCCCTCCTCTGAGTGTGGGTCGGTGTAACTCCGGGGGAAAAATCCTGAAACCGAAATCAGTCAAAGGGAGAAATAAAGCAGGAGAAACCCATTTCTTTCTTTTTTTTTTAGATAATTATTTTTTATTGAAGGGTAGTTGACACACAGTATTACATTACATTAGTTTCAGGTGTACAACACAGTGATTCAACATTTATATACATGATAATTCTAGCTACCAGCTATCACCATACCAAGTTGTTACAATATTTTGACTATGTTCCTTATGCTATACATTACATCCCGGTAACTTATTTATTTTACAATTGGAAGTGTGTACTTTTTTTTTTTTTTGTGAGGGCATCTCTCATATTTATTGATCAAATGGTTGTTAACAACAATAAAATTCTGTATAGGGGAGTCAATGCTCAATGCACAATCATTAATCCACCCCAAGCCTAATTTTCATCAGTCTCCAATCTTCTGAAGCATAACGAACAAGTTCTTACATGGAGAACAAATTCTTACATAGTGAATAAGTTACATGGTGAACAGTACAAGGGCAGTCATCACAGAAACTTTTGGTTTTGCTCATGCATTATGAACTATAAACAGTCAGTTCAAATATGAATACTCATTTGATTTTTATACTTGATTTATATGTGGATACCACATTTCTCTCTTTATTATTATTATTTTTAATAAAATGCTGAAGTGGTAGGTAGATACAAGATAAAGGTAGAAAACATAGTTTAGTGTTGTAATAGAGCAAATGGAGATGATCAGGTGTGTGCCTGTAGACTATGTGTTAATCCAAGCTAGACAAGGGCAACAAAACAAAACATCCACAGATGCAGAAGATTTCTCTCAAAACAGGGAGGTGAGGTTCTAAGCCTCACCTCTGTTGATCCCCAATTTCTCACCTGATGGCCCCCCTGTGACTGTGCCTGTCTTAGGTTGTGCCTCCCTTGAGGAATCTTACCCGTCTATGGCTAACCAGTCATCTTCCGGGGCCATACAGGGAAATGTAAAGTTGGTAAGTGAGAGAGAAGCCTTATTGTTTGAAATGGTTAGCTTTTTACTTCTTTGCATATTTATGCCCTGTGGCTTCTATGCCCAGCATTTGTCTTGAGGTATCTTTACCACTTGGAAGAATTATGATACTTGGTAAATTTGATATGAGGCACGAATTCTATTTAAGGGTTGTAATTAGGAAGGAAGAAGAAAAGCTATAGAAGTACCAGGTGGAAGAAAACATGGGAAGATTGATTATTTCTTTGACATATCTTCTTGTAGAGTAACTTCAGCATGTATAGGTTTTAAACTACTAATTAAATTGCACACACACATTAACATAATAGGAGTATAGTTACATAACCAAAGCATACCTGTAATTACCAGCCATCTCCAGTGAAACCAAGAAAACCAGTTAGGCACCTTAGGCATTTGTGAAAACTTATCTATGATATGGTGGATATTGTCCAACTGAGCTTGAACAGTCTGAGAGAAATCAGACAAATTAAAACAACTCATTCCTGGGGACTGTTCACATCCCATATGTTCTTTTAACAGTAAATAGTCTGTAGTTGTAAGATTTTGGAGTGCTACAATTTGCACTTCTCCTAATTCTTGTTTGAGTTCCAACAGTATAGAACCAGTCAAATTTGTTGTTTTACTGTATGCACAGGCCAGCTTAGATATCTCCTTCTTCATTCCCATGGCAAGTCCAGGAACTGGTGGGATGAGTGCATCTACAGCTGTAGCAGTGCGTGGATCTTTGTTGGGGTTTTTTTATGATCATCTTCTGGCATGAGTCTTCCAGGGGTGCTGATGTTGGAAGTTCTTTTTCATATCGTATCTTAGTTCATTTTCAGGGTAGCCCATTTAGGCTTTGATCCTTTGTATAAACACAAACAGACCCTTTGCCGACACTTTTATATGCCCTTTATACACTTGTGTAGGACTCATTGGAGGTCTCCACACAGGAAATGCCTTTTTTTTTTTTGGTATCATTAATCTACACTTATATGACGAATATTATGTTTACTAGGCTCTCCCCTATACCAGGTCTCCCCTATAAACCCCTTTACAGTCACTGTCCATCAGCTTAGCAAATGTTGTAGAATCACTACTTACCTTCTCTGTGTTGTACAGCCCTCCCCTTTCTCCCACACCCCCATGCATGCTAATCTTATACCCCCCTTCTTTTCCCCCCCTTATCCCTCCCTACCCACACATCCTCCCCAGTCCCTTTCCCTTTGGTACCTGTTAGTCCATTCTTGAGTTCTGTGATGCTGCTGCTGTTTTGTTCCTTCAGTTTTTCCTTTGTTCTTATATTCCACAGATGAGTGAAATCATTTGGTATTTCTCTTTCTTTGCTTGGCTTGTTTCACTGAGCATAATACCCTCCAGCTCCATCCATGTTGCTGCAAATGGTAGGATTTGCCCTTTTCTTATGGCTGAGTAGTATTCCATTGTGTATATGTACCACATCTTCTTTATCCATTCATCTATCAATGGACATATAGGTTGCTTCCAATTCTTGGCTATTGTAAATAGTGCTGCGATAAACATAGGGTGCATTGGTTTTCTCATACTTGATTGCTGCATTCTTAGAGTAAATTCCTAGGAGTGCAATTCCTGGGTCAAATGGTAAGTCTGTTTTGAGCATTTTGATGTTCCTCCATACTGCTTTCCACAATGGTTGAACTAATTTACATTCCCACCAGCAGTGTAGGAGGGTTCCCCTTTCTCCACAAACTCGCCAACATTTGTTGTTGTTTGTCTTTTGGATGGCAGCCATCCTTACTGGTGTGAGGTGATACCTCATTGTAGTTTTAATTTGCATTTGTCTGATAATTAGCGATGTGGAGCATCTTTTCATGTGTCTGTTGGCCATCTGTATTTCTTTTTTGGACAACTGTCTGTTCAGTTCCTCTGCCCATTTTTTAATTGGGTTATTTGTTTTTTGTTTGTTGAGGCGTGTGAGCTCTTTATATATTCTGGACGTCAAGCCTTTATTGGATATGTCATTTTCAAATATAATCTCCCATACTGTAGGGTTCCTTTTTGTTCTATTGAAGGTGTCTTTTGCTGTACAGAAGCTTTTCAGCTTAATATACTCCCACTTGTTCATTTTTGCTGTTGTTTTCCTTGCCCGGGGAGATATGTTCAAGAAGAGGTCACTCATGTTTATGTCTGAGAGGTTTTTGCCTAGGTTTTCTTCCAAGAGTTTAATGGTTTTATGACTTACAGTCAGGTCTTTGATCCATTTTGGGTTTACTTTTGTATATGGGGTTAGACAATGGTCCAGTTTCATTCTCCTACATGTAGCTGTCCAGTTCTGCCAGCACCACCTGTTGAAGAGACTGTCATTTCGCCATTGTATGTCCATGGCCCCTTTATCAAATATTAACTGACCATATATGTCTGGGTTAATGTCTGGATTCTCTAGTCTGTTCCACTGGTCTGTGGCTCTGTTCTTGTGCCAGTACCAAATTGTCTTGATTACTATGGCTTTATAGTAGAGCTTGAAGTTGGGGAGTGAAATCCCCCCTACTTTACTCTTCTTTCTCAGGATTGCTTTGGCTATTTGGGGTTTTTGGTGTTTCCATATGAATTTTTTAATTATTTGTTCCAGTTCATTGAAGAATGTTGCTGGTAGTTTCATAGGGATTGCATCAAATCTGTATTTGCTTTGGGCAGGATGGCCATTTTGATGATATTAATTCTTCCTAACCACGAGCATGGGATGAGTTTCCATTTGTTAGTGTCCTCTTTAATTTCTCTTAAGAGTGTCTTGTAGTTTTCAGGGTATAGGTCTTTCACTTCCTTGGTTAGGTTTATTCCTAGGTATTTTATTTTTTTTGATGCAATTGTGAAAGGAGTTGTTTTCCTGATTTCTCTTTCTGTTGGTTCATTGTTAGTGTATAGGAAAGCCACAGATTTCTGTGTGTTGGTTTTGTATCCTGCAACTTTGTTGTATTCCGATATCACTTCTAGTAGTTTTGGGGTGGAGTGTTTAGAGTTTTTTATGTACAGGATCATGTCATCTGCAAATAGTGACAGTTTAACTTCTTCTTTACCAATCTAGATTCTTTGTATGTTTTTGTTTTGTCTGATTGCCGTGGCTAGGACCTCCAGTACTATGTTAAATAACAGTGGGGAGAGTAGGCATCCCTGTCTAGTTCCCTATCTCAGAGGAATTGCTTTCAGCTTCTCGCTGTTCAGTATGATGTTGGCTGTGGGTTTATCATATATGGACTTTATTATGCTGAGGTACTTGCCCTCTATTCCCATTTTGCTGAGAGTTTTTATCATGAATGGATGTTGAAATTTGTCAAATGCTTTTTCAGCATCTATGGAGAAGATCATGTGGTTTTTGTCTTTCTTTTTGTTGATGTGGTGGATGATGTTGATGGACTTTCGAATGTTGTACCATCCTTGTATCCCTGGGATGAATCCCACTTGGTCATGGTGTATGATTCTTTTGATGTATTTTTGAATTTGGTTTGCTAATATTTTGTTGAGTATTTTTGCATCTACGTTCATCAGGGATATTGGTCTGTAGTTTTCTTTTTTGGTGGTGTCTTTGCCTGGTTTTGGTATTAGGGTGATGTTAGCTTCATAGAATGAGTTTGGGAGTATACACTCCACCTCTATTTTTTGGAAAACTTTAAGGAGAATGGGTATTATGTCTTCCCTGTATGTCTGATAAAATTCCGAGGTAAATCCATCTGGCCTGGGGGTTTTGTTCTTTGGTAGTTTTTTGATTACCGCTTTGATTTCGTTGCTGGTAATTGGTCTGTTTAGATTTTCTGTTTCTTTCTGGGTCAGTCTGGGAAGGTTGTATTTTTCTAGGAAGCTGTCCATTTCTCTTTGGTTTCCCAGCTTGTTAGCATATAGGTTTTCATAGTATTCTCTAATAATTCTTTGTATTTCCGTGGGGCCAGTCGTGATTTTTCCTTTCTCGTTTCTGATACTGTTGATTTGTGTTGACTCTCTTTTCTTCTTAATAAGTCTGGCTAGAGGCTTATCTATTTTGTTTATTTTCTCGAAGAACCAGCTCTTTATTTCATTGATTTTTGCTCTTGTTTTATTCTTCTCAATTTTATTTATTTCTTCTCTGATCTTTAGTATGTCCCTCCTTCTGCTGACCTTAGGCCTCATCTGTTCTTCTTTTTCCAATTTCGATAATTGTGACATTAGACCATTCATTTGGGATTTCTCTTCCTTTTTTTAAATATGCTTGGATTTCTATATACTTTCCTCTTAAGACTGCTTTTGCTGTGTTCCACAGAAGTTGGGGCTTAGTGTTGTTGTTGTCATTTGTTTCCATATATTGCTGGATCTCCATTTTGATTTGGTCATTGATCCATTGATTATTTAGGAGCATGTTGTTAAGCCTCCATGTGTTTGTGAGCCTCTTTGCTTTCTTTGTACAGTTTATTTCTAGTTTTATGCCTTTGTAGTCTGAAAAGTTGGTTGGTAGGATTTCAATCTTTTGGAATTTTCTGAGGCTCTTTTTGTGGTCTAGTATGTGGTCTATTCTGGAGAATGTTCCATGTGCACTAGAGAAGAATGTATATTCTGTTGCTTTTGGATGTTGAGTTCTATAGATGTCTATTAGGTCCATCTGCTCTACTGTGTTGTTCAGTGCTTCCATATCCTTACTTATTTTCTGCCCGGTGGATCTATCCTTTGGGGTGAGTGGTGTGTTGAAGTCTCCTAGAATGAATGCATTGCAGTCTATTTCCCCCTTTAGTTCTGTTAGTATTTGTTTCACATATGCTGGTGCTCCTGCGTTGGGTGCATATATATTTAGAATGGTTATATCCTCTTGTTTGACTGAGCCCTTTATCATTATGTAGTGTCCTTCTTTATCTCTTGTTACTTTCTTTGTTTTGAAGTCTATTTTGTCTGATATTAGTACTGCAACCCCTGCTTTCTTCTCGCTGTTGTTTGCTTGAAATATGTTTTTCCATCCCTTGACTTTTAGTCTGTACATGTCTTTGGGTTTGAGGTGAGTTTCTTGTAAGCAGCATATAGATGGGTCTTGCTTTTTTATCCATTCTGTTACTCTGTGTCTTTTGATTGGTGCATTCAGTCCATTAACATTTAGGGTGACTATTGAAAGATATGTACTTATTGCTATTGCAGGCTTTAAATTCGTGGTAACCAAATGTTCAAGGTTAGCCTCTTTAGTATCTTACTGCCTACCTTAGCTCACTTATTGAGCTGTTATATACACTGTCTGGAGATTCTTGTCTTCTCTCCCTTCTTATACCTCCTCCTTGATTCTTCATATGTTGGGTGTTTTGTGCTGTGCTCTTTCTAGGAGTGCTCCCATCTAGAGCAGTCCCTGTAAGATGTCCTGTAGAGGTGGTTTGTGGGAAGCAAATTCCCTCAGCTTTTGCTTGTCTGGGAAGTATTTAATCCCACCATCATATTTGAATGATAGTCGTGCTGGATACAGTATCCTTGGTTCAAGGCCCTTCTGTTTCATTGCATTTAATATATCATGCCATTCTCTTCTGGCCTGTAGGGTTTCTGTCGAGAAGTCTGATGTTAACCTGATGGGTTTTCCTTTATAGGTGAACTTTTTCTCTCTAGCTGCCTTTAACACTCTTTCCTTGTCCTTGATCTTTGCCATTTTAATTATTATTGTCTTGGTGTTGCCCTTCTTGGATCCTTTCTGTTGGGGGTTCTGTGTATTTCCATGGTCTGTTCGATTACTTCCTCCCCCAGTTTGGGGAAGTTTTCAGCAATTATTTCTTCCAAGATACTTTCCATCCCTTTTCCTCTCTCTTCTTCTTCTGGTACCCCTATAATACGGATATTGTTCCTTTTGGATTGGTCACACAGTTCTCTTAACATTGTTTCATTCCTGGAGATCCTTTTATCTCTCTCTATGTCAGCTTCTATGTGTTCCTGTTCTCTGCTTTCAATTCCATCAATGGCCTCTTGCATCCTATCCATTCTGCTTATAAACCCTTCCAGAGTTTGTTTCATTTCTGTAATCTCCTTTCTGGCATCTGTGATCTCCCTCCGGACTTCATCCCATATCTCTTGCATATTTCTCTGCATCTCTGTCAGCATGTTTATGATTCTTATTTTGAATTCTTTTTCAGGAAGACTGGTTAGGTCTGTCTCCTTCTCTGGTGTTGTCTCTGTGATCTTTGTCTGCCTGTAGTTTTGCCTTTCCATGGTGGTAGGAATAGTCTGCAGAGCTGGGACGAGTGACGGCTGGAAGAACTTCCCTTCTTGTTGGTTTGTGGCCCTCCTCTCCTGGGAGAACAGCGACCTCTAGTGGCTTGTGCTGCGCAGCTGCGTGCAGACAGGGTTTCTGCTTCCTGCCCGGCTGCTATGGAGTTAATCTCCACTGTTGCTGTGGGCGTGGCCTGGCTCGGGCGGCTGCTCCAAAATGGTGGAGTTGCGTTGGAGGAGGAGCGGCCTGGAGGCTATTTATCCCCGTAAGGGGCCTCCGAGCTCCCTGCAGCCCAGGGGATTAGGGTGCCCAGAGATCCCCAGATTCTCTACCTCTGGATTAAGTGTCCCACCCTGCCCCTTTAAGACTTCCAAAAAGCACCCGCCAAAACAAAACAACGACCACAAAAAAAAAAAAATTTTTAATTAAAAAAAATTAAAAAATAAAAATAAAAATAAAAAATGGCCGTTCCTTTTTCTTTATTCTCTTTTGCCGGCCTTATGCATCTGCTCACCAGTCTTGCTGCCCTGTTTCCCTAGTATTGGGGTCCCTATCCCTTTAAGACTTCCAAAAAGCGCTCACCAAAACAAAACAGAAAAAAAAAAAAAAAATGGCCGCTCGCTTTTCTTATGTCCTCCTGTGCTAGGCCTCCGGTACCCCCTCACTGTTCTTGCTGCCCTGTTTCCCTAGTATCCAGCTCCCATCGCGCATACACTGTGTCTGCGCTCTGGCCCGGATGGCGGGGGCTGGGTGTTCGGCAGTCCTGGGCTCCGTCTCCCTCCCGCTCTGCCTGCTCTTCTCCCGCCGGGAGCTGGGGGGAGGGGCGCTCGGCTCTTGTATCTTACCCCCTTCGCGAGGCGCTGGGTTCTCTCAGGTGCGGATGTGGTCTGGATATTGTCCTGTGTCCTCTGGTCTTTATTCTAGGAAGAGTTGTCTTTGTTATATTTTCATAGATAAATATATTTTCATGTGTTTTGGGAGGAGATTTCTGCTGCTCTACTCATGCCGCCATCTTGGCTCCCTTCCCCCATTTATTTCTTACAAAGGTCGTCTGTGTCCTCTGTGACCTGGATGCAGAAGAAGAGGCCCCACTCAACCTGTCTGGTCCAGATATGCCCTCCCTTGCCCTTATCATTACTTACTGATATGGAGATGGCCTACTTCTCTCCACCCCTTGGAAACACCTATTCATATGGAGATGTACTAAGGCCAGGTGAGAGATTCTAGAAATACTGCAATTTTACCCACAGTTAGACCTAGTGACTTGCTTCTAAAGCAAAAGTGATGGATGTTACTTCTGTGATTAGATTACAAAAGACCATGACTTCCATGTTGTTTGTTTATGATACCTCTTTCCATGCAAGATTTAAAATGTTTGTATAATCAAATTTGTCTATGTTTTCTTTCATGGCTTTTAGATATGGCAAAAGGTATATAAATGTCCTTCTAACACTTAGGCAGTATGTAAAGTCTCAAACGATTTTTTATATTTTTAGTATTTTATTTTTTGAGCTACATTTTTATTACATAATTTAGGGTATATATATATATATAACAAAGTTAACCTCAAAATCTTTTTTTCCTATACCTCTATCTTTAAAATTAGGAGGAACACTGATTCTTGTTGTTGATTGACTATTGAACATACATTCTCCATTCACAGCAGAGTCTGATTTTGTTATAAACATTCCACATGCTAGGATTATAAAACATTTTTCCTCTAGAAAGATTAAGACAACTGAAATAATCCTAGAGTAAAGGAGTGATCAAAAACTTGTAATGTTTACCTATAAGTTCCAAAAGGGAATCTTTATATTATTAGATCATAATATTATGTCTTTGTTTCACAAATATTTATTCAGTGCGTTCCACCCACCAGGCACTGTACTAGGTCCTGGATTTAAAGGGGTAGTGAAGACAGGCAGACATGGTCTTCACCTTCCTGAAATTTAGGTACAGGTATTAAATCAGTTACTGTGAGAGGGCTATGCAATAAAGACCACCACGCAGAGGAGACATCTAAGGTGAGCGATGAAGGGAAAGAGTTAGCCTTGAGAAATCAGGGAAGAAGAGCCTTCCAGACAGGAAACATCCTGGGTTACTTTCAAGGTGAGAGAAAGCAGGGGACGACTGAGGAATTGAACAGGGAAAGGTTGCTGGGCTAGACTCTCAGCATAAGTGAGCACAGCTGGGCTTGGGAAACAGGTCCTCCAGGTGAAGAGAACCACACAAACCGTGCTGCAGTACTGAGGTGTCCTAAGAGGAATAAAGAGCAATAGAAGGATTTCAAGATTGAGAGTGTCATGTAAGATCTATATTTTAGGAAAGTTACTCTCCTTATGGTTTGGAGAATGGATTGGAATAGGACTGAAATCAAGGAGACCGTTTAGAAGGCTGAGTAAGTCAACCTTTAGAATTGCAAACAACTTTAAGAAGTTTGGCTAGAAAAGTAAGATGATATGACACTGTCTGGAGAGGACATGGGGTCAAAAGAGGTTCTTTATTTGTGTTTGGTTTGACCACAAGAAAGGCTTGGGAATGATGGCAACAGCTAATTAAGAATAAATGCCTGAAGATACATGAAAGAAAGAGGCAAACCCAAATTGATTTAGGCTAATAATTTGAATTCCCAACAAGATGATATTCTGTAAATATGTGGAGAATATTTACTTAGTGGGGACAGGGAAAAGCTGACCTTTAATGAAAAAGAAATGGCGTACTTTATTTTTCATAAAAGTCTAGTTCAAAATAAGGGACCTAATTTAAGCACTAAACATTATACAGCATTTAAATTATTTGAAATTGTCTGACATTTCAGAATTATCTTACTCAAAACTACTTATTTGGTCATTCTAACGAAAGATGGCAGTAACTTAAACACAGGTTTTGTTCAAAATACATTTTAAGGGCTTTTTCCTGGATTTTATGTTGGCAACAAGTTCCCCAGTTATTCTCTTGTTCTTGCTTTCTACTCTGACTTTTTAAATCAGAGAGCATCTTTAAGTGCATTTATTAGGTAATAAAATAAGTCACTCTCTCCAAGAAAACAGCATTATTCTCCATGTTGTAGTTGGTTGTGGCTTATGTAGAGGTTGGGTTGTAAGGTCAGAGAGCAAAGGCATAATCATGTCTCAAAGTGGTCCTTTAGAAGCCCTTAAATTGAATATAGCGTAGACGTGGTTTGGTATATAAGCTTCTCTATGGCAATATATACACATGTGTAAAAAATATATATAGTAATATAGAGGACATAATACAGTGTGCATGCAGATATAACTCTACATTTTTTCATTATTTTCATATTTGTCTTTATTGGAAAGCAAGATAAGGAGAATAAAAGCAAAGAAAAACAATGATGCTAAATACTCACCATGAATCCCGGATATTTTTGCTTGGCTCTGATGGTGGTAATGGTGACTCACCGTGATGACTGATGCTGACAGTGATGATGAGCTCTGTGTCTGTGTGATGGAGAATCAGATAATGAAGATGGGCGTTGCACACACTCCAGGGATGCATTTTCCTCCTTCCTGACAGCACTACTGGAGGTCATATGAGCAGTGAGGAGACTGGCAGACAGAACTGTTCATAATATTTAAATTGTTATTTGCCCAGCTTTCTCTTTTGTTCTTGCTCTCTCTCTAGTGGCTCACCTGTCGTTGATTTCAAGTAAGTCAAATGTGCATTTATACTTATCAACTGTACTGGGTTTGAGGATTTCAGCTGATTTCTAGCAATTGTCCACTGGCCAACTTCAGGGTTAGTGGGGACGCTGGGGTCACATCTCACAATGTGGAAGCACACGAAGCTCATTCGTGATATATCAGATCGACTGGAATTTGCCTGTTGATGTTTGATTTTGTTTGATTTTAATGTCTACTCAGTAGGAGGGGGACCATTTCATATTTTATGGTTATATATGAAGAGCTATATTAACTGGTTGTGTATTAACTTATTCCAGGAACGTCTTTCTCACCTCTTACGATTTGACATGCTAGGTGGCTGCTCGGGCAACCAGATCTGAAGATGGGGAAGTCATCAGTGCAAGTTCCTGGGATGCTGAGAGATTATGGGTGTGAAAAATTGTGAAAATCTGCCCTCTCACAGGGGGAGGGGCTCCTTGTTCAGAGGAAGGAGTGAAGCAGAACAGGGGCGTGCCAGCGGGTTGGTGTAGAGATTTGGAGAGTCCAGTTTGATGAGGTAAGTGAGGGAGTCAGAAGTTTGGGGGGAACTTTGGGGTGGAAATGGAAATACGAAGTGACTAGGGAAACAGCAGATTGCCAGGCTGTTCCATCTCAAGGCCCCAGCTGAAGGTGATGGCCCTGCTTTTATGGGGACAGCAGTCTGGCCAGTTGTGGGATTCCCTGCAGTGGTGTCCTAGCCTGGGCTCAGACACTGAGAAGGCCTACATTTCAGGAGAAAATATTTCAGAAGGACAATATCAGAAATTTAAGAATAGAACCAAATTACAAAAGATGAAGAAGTTAAAACATGAAGATTGACTGAAAGTAAAAAGTATATGTTTCTAAGGCAGTGGGGGCCAGGCCATAGGTGTTGAGGCCCTGGGGTCCCTGACCACATGGAGCCCCAACAATCATGAAACTGCAAATATTAGTGTGATCAACAAAAGCTGGATTTTATGCTGAACCAGTAATTCTTACAGCCTATTGCCCCAGGTTGTTCCTATTGGAAATGTTAGTTAAGAATTTTGTGACTTCAAATACTGGTTTCTGTTCTACTCTGGGAACACAGGGAAGGCTAAGCCACAATGGCTTGATCTGAGGGGGTGTGTCCCATTTCCTCTTGGGAACAGAATGACCTCTAATGGGGGGCCACTTCCATGTTACACAGACTTTTAAGGGGTTAAGTCAAGCCCCAAGCAAGTTTCCAGGTAACAGAGCCATAGCTGTGCGACTCGTCCAGTAAAGACCTGGTGCCAGGCAGCCGTCCCGCCCCACAGCAGTGGCCAGCATATTTTCACTGAAGACCCCAGAAAGGCATGCGAAGGTCCATATTCTGGTCCTAGAAAAAAATATTTACTTTAATAAATGTCATAGGAGAATAGGAGACCAGGCACTAGCCCTAATTCTGACACTTACTGTGTATAGATCTTACAGACAATTCTAGCACTTAGAGGCTGAATGGTGCAATGATTCCATTCTTAGACTCTGAATTCCCACTCTCTGAGTCCAGTCCCACCATCTCCACTTATTATAATAGCTATGTGATCTTGGGAGAGATATTTAAACTTTTGCACCCTGATTTACTTGTCTATAAGAAACAGAAATAACCGCGTTTGTTGTGGGCACTAAACGTGGTAATGCTTGCTCACAGCGCTTGGCACATACTGAGCATGGGTAAAGGCTGACTCATGCATGGGACTGTTTTATCCTCTGTGAAGTGAAGTTCTGGGACAAACAGCCTTTCCAGCTCTGAAACGCTAGGATTCTGTGACAGTAAGGAGTTTTGGTTGTTCCATGGCTAGGGGCAGCAAATATTTTCTGTAAAGGTCGAGGTAGTAGTATTTTAGACTTTGCATGTCATTCCGTCTTCATCATAACTACTCAGTCTGACGTGGGAGTGTGAAAGTAGCCATGGACAATACTTACCAGAACGGGCATGGCTGTGCTCCAACACAACACTGTTTACAAAACACAGCAGTGGCCTGGATTTGGCCCATGGGAAGTAGTGTGCTGAGCTCAGCTCTATGGAATAAACATATGTAGAAAGAAGAAGTGAAAGGCAATTTGGGAGGGAAAAAGGATGCAGGAAATCATGTACCGCAAAATTGTATAAGCTTATGATACATTTGTTTAACTCAAAAACTTGTTTCGTATTGAGCATATGAAGGAAAGCAGATGTTCTATAACAAAGGTGGGTAATAGAAATACAATAAACAGTTTCACAAGCTTAAATATGTATAAATATTTAACAGGCATAAATATGTAAAATAAGTGAAATGGGAAATAGTGGCCCAGAAGTTCATGTTTGCTGCAAGTTGAAAGAAGGCAACAAGATGGCAATCATGCAAAAAACCATGAGCAGCTGGCATTGTAGGAAAAAGCTAAAGTTGCTTTCAACTCCATACTAGAGAAGATGGGCATATGCATTAAACCGACTCCAGCAATCGCAAGGGGATTGCTCAACCTTCCAATCACAGTCGATCTGACCCAGTCATCTGAATATTACAATGACTGGATTGTGGGCTATTTTCCTTATTAAGCTAGCCAGGTGACTAACCACCCAGCAATCAGGCCTTCATGGTATCTGGGTACCTTGACAAAGCATATCAAAGTCTGTGGTAGTCATGTTGGACCCATGAGCACAACCTGAAATTATGCTGAGGAAAGAAAAAGAAAAAAAAAAAATACAATGATTAAAAACGAGACATGACAGGAAAGTTACAAATGAAGAAATGCCAGCACAGATTTAGGGTCCAAATGGCCCATAGGGGGCATTCCCTAAGGGAGAACTACGGGCAGTCACACACACATGCTACAGCAACTACCTTCCCAGTCCGCTGCGCGGGCCACCCTTCTCCCCCAGGCCCCTCTCCAGCCGGCTTCGTGTCCCACCTGCCTTTCTTCTCCCTTCCACACCTCCCCCAAGGGCTTCTCTTAACTAGAATTTACTCATTTAAAAAAGCAAAGGATAATAGCTGACTGAATAATTTACTCTTGGCATTTTTCCATCCTCTCATTTCAAGCATTCAGGAATTTTGCATAACAGAAAACTTGATGTCAAGGGCTTTTTCTGCCTTTCATGAAAGCTTAAACCCTCTAGAGAAATTATGTGGGACGTCACAGAGAGGAAAGAGAGAATAAGGTGGTGACTTAAAAGAGGGGGAGAGATTTCCAGAGATGGTGAAAAGAGATGCCGGTCAGAGAGGCCCTCTGATATTAGGGCTCACACACGGCTCCCTGAGAGAAGCTGAGGAAGGAGAGGGACTCCAAGGGCAGCCACGGGGGCGCCTGGGAAAGCTGGCCCTTGATACGGGGGGCACAGCCTCGCCTGCAATCTGGAGCCCTGAGGACAGCTGCTGGGGCCGATGGGGTGACAGCAGGCAGCTCAGCAGGAACCAGCAAGGCCCACAGCCTGTGCCGTGGGAGGCCAACCTGTTGCTCTGGCAAAACGTGCTTTCCTCTGCATAGGCCCCAGGGTGGGAGTCCCAGTAACGACTGAAATTCCCTCTCGGCTGGAGGGAGGGGCACCCAGGGCAGATTTAAGTTGACCTAAAGATAGGAAGAACGGTAATGATTCTTGCAATATAGCATCCGTGGGCTGATATTCATGGGCCCACAAATGTTTGGGGACTGGAGGTGAGAAAGAAGAGGGACTCTCAAATTCTACATGGCACAGTCTCTGATTCAGAACCAGCAAGCTCGCTGGGGAACAGATCAGGTGTGTGGAGGCAGTGTGACCACAGCGGCTGAGGAAGGCCGGGCGGCTGCCTTGTAGATCCTCCAGTGGGTGAGTGAGTGCCCAGAAAAGCGTGGAGTGGGTGGAGTGACACGACTGAAAACAGCTGAACTGCGAAGTGGGCCTAATTTTTTCTGAACTAAGAATGAGTAAAATGTCTTTTCAAGAACTGGGTATAAAAGTGGAACCAGGAGATAAAGAAAACCCATCATATTTAGTTGTTCACACACACACACGCACACACACACACACACACACACACAGCTAATATAGTAGCCATGTGATGCATTAAGAAAATCTCCTCCTGTACTTTCATAATGTGTCTGGTTTGTGATGAATCAGTACCTGGAGCCTGGGGCACAAAAAGCTTCAGGACCCATGGTCAAATCTTAAGAGCCTATGCGCCCATCTCAGTGGGAAGCATGCCTGCTCAGGGACTTGCCTGCAAAGGTTGTGCCTTCTTGAGAACAGCACACAGAGTGAAGGGAGGGCTGAGGACGCTGGCCAGGCAGGCTGGGTGGGCTGGGTCAGCCCTGGCCATCTAGGCAGCTAGTGCCCTGGGCTAGTCTCACATCCTCTTTCTCACCCCACTCGTCTCAGTGAGATCAAAGGGATCCAGGTAGTGGTCACTGGCTTAATCAGTAGATTTGGTATAATATTCACTGTTATTATAAAACATTCCAGTCATATTCTGAATATTAAGTAATTCCCTCAGAGCAAGCTGTAAAGCAGTAATTCATCCAGGTTCCCTGTACCCAGAACTCACCTACTTACCTCCTCTTCGTTATACTGCTTCTATGATCACAATGATTGTTTTCTCCTGCACTCCTCAGATGGGGCCCCAGCCGTGGGCACTCATCGGTGGCACTACTAAAAGCTGCTAACCACCGCACAAGGTCAATGATAACTGACTTTGAAATGCCCCACAGGAAGGACAGGATCACATGAAGGAGAAAAAGAGTCCTTTTAGGAACAAACAATGAAGAGGGTCTAATACTTAGCACTGGGAAAAATAATTCCACTTTTTCTTATGTTAAATACCCATTACTGAGGCCCAGCTTTAGGGTGGGGAGTCCAATAAGCTGGACAGGCTTTGAAAAGAAGGATCCAGACAAAACCATTGATTTATTTTTATAAAGTTGCATTGAATAAATGATAAAGGGAGAAAACATCCATAAAGGTGAGATGAAAACAAGATGGGTCTTTTCTATTTGAAGAATTTATGCATCCCCAGCATACAGGAATTAGCCATTATCTGCAAATATGTCATTAAATTTTCTCTTTCTTTACACACATCCTTTTAGTCCCTACAAAAAATTGATTGCCACAGATGTGGTCTTGAAATCCCTGCGGTTTCTGAAATCCTGTTCAAAGGAAGCAATACATTTTCCTACTCTGGCAATTTGAGCCAAGCAACAACAGAGGAACTAAGTCAAATCATTCCATTTCCTTTATAAAATTAGCATAGTAGTGGGTTAGCAAAATGCCACTGACTTGGTCTGTCTTTGTTCATTGGCTTAATCATTCAGTCAATCAGCATTTAATGAGCATCTAATATTTCCTGGGACTGGGAAAACAGAGGTTAATCAAACATTAGTCCCTGCCCACATGGCGCTGAATTTAGTAGGGTTGGTGGATGGATCAATGAAGAACTGGGGTAACATTTTGCAATACTGCTATGAGAGGTTCTATGAGAGGTTCTTTTCTTTCTCAGAAAATCTTTTCTCCTGGGTGGTGGCTCTTTCACCATTTGACCAAATGGAGGGACTGAAGCTGATTGCCCCAGCGACAGAAAGATGCAGAAGATTGCAGCCAGAGCAGAGTCCAGTTTCTGGCTGAGAATATAAAAAGAAAGCTTTAAAAGCTCTCATTTCTGAGAGCCTGGCATCTGGGGTAGGGGAAAAGTTGGGGGCTAGCTTTTGTTGTATTTATTTATTTATTTTTGTATTTTAAAACTTTGCCTCCGACTCAGTAAAGCTTGCAAGACTACTCAGTTTCGCCGAGACACCAGGGAGGGTTGCAGCACGCATGGGGATGGGGAGCAGCTTTCCTGCCACAGAGGAGACAGGCCTTTTCTGACTGGAGAAGGAGCTTTGAGAGGATGGAGAGAGGACCGCTGGTGGGATGCTCCTGTGGGGCTGCTGGCCCCCCTGCACAGGGATGAAGGGTGTGGGGTGGTGCCTCCTGGGCACATATGCAGGACCTGAGAACCCAGGGGGCCTTGCTTCCCGTCTAGAGTCGCCCTACGGGCCTGCTGTCACACTGGAGAGTTGGGGTGGGTTTTATTCAGGAGTGTCACACGATGTGACCTGCAGTTTTGAAAGGTCTCCAGTGCAGATGAAGAGGACAGACTGGAGGAGAAAAGTCCAGAGACCTGGAGAGAGGCTTCCAGGCAGTTGTGCAGGCCCAGAAGGGGAGGGTCCAGGTTGCAATGGTGGCACCTGATGGCTTTGCACCAATTAGACCTTTACTCCAGTTTGCTCCTGCCGGAGGTGATGGAGGGGATTCTGGTGCAGTGGGCTGCATGGCTGAGCCATCAACTTCAGTAGTAGACTGTTGAGGAAGAGGAGTGGGTTGGAGAAGAAAGAAAATTAGTTCGTTTTTCATCCAGACATGTTATGAAATATTAAGAAATTCTTGAGACACTGGAGCAATGCGGACTGTTTGACAGTGTGTTAGGGAGGATCTGAAGCTAGTGGAACAAATGAAGCCACTGAGTTTATTAATGAGTCGTGATGCCTCTCCAGGGAGGCCTCTGGTGCTCCTCAGAAGGGCTCTACCCTTGGCCTATTTTTTTCAAGAACTTGGATAGAGACACAGAAGGCATACTCATCAAATTGGTGTAGGATGCAAATTCTGAAGAAATAGCTATTACAAGAAATGACAGAATAAGAAAATTCAGAATGCTGAAGCAAATGTCTGAAAATAACAGGATGACACTTAAGAGACCAAATATGAAGTCCTGCATTTAGATCTAAAGCGAACAGCACAACTGGAGGGTGTGAAGGCCCGGCTTGGCAGCAGCTCCTCTGAAAAATCATATGAGGATTTTAGCTGGCTCGAGTCACTATGAATCAGCAGTGAGATGTAGCCACTTAGAAGCAACCTCATCTCTGGATGAGATGCAGTAGAGTTGAGGAAGACCCACTTTCTAGCAGGTTGCCTCAGCTTCCCCAAGCTAAAATCAGTTTTTGAGAAGAATAGTCATTAAAAGAAGCCACAGATTAAACACCAAGGCTTTTGGTCACCCACTGCAAACACGCTAGATAGGGACAGGGCTTCGCTTGGTGACTTTCTGTTCCTGACGGTGTCGTCCCCTCAACCAGGGACGGCAAGGGCCCACTGAGTGGTCATGTGCTCTCCCACATGTTCCCGAGCCCTTTCAGTCGGGTAGGGGCCTCGTGACTGAGTTCTGGCAGGTGGAAATGAGAGCAGCAGGGACGCTGCCTTCCGGTCCTGGGTTCTTCCTGTTCGTGTGGCTTCCCCACGCATCTCTGCCCACGAAGGACCAGCTTGGAGTCGTGTGTGGGAGGCTGGCATCTCAAGGCAGCGAGATCCTGGACCTGAGTCACTGGATGACTGTGAGCCCTGCTGGCCCACAGACTTCACATAAGCAAGGAATAACCTCTTGTGACTGTTGAGCCTCTGAGACTTGGGGATTAGTCTGTTGCTACCACTAGCATAACTTAACCCTAGTAGTATTTATCCTTGAGCATCCTCAGGCTCTGCAAAGGTGTGTCCCTGCTCTACACCAATTATACTCCTTTTCAGGGAACTTTCAGGAAACACAGCCTGTGGCCCCAGCTCAGAATCCTTTGTTGGATAAATGCTGTAGTTACACACAAAAAGGATGGGTAACGTGAATTTTAGGGAACATGGCTGGAGGAAACCACTGTTTTGATCTAGATAATTTATATTTCAAGTAAATTACCAATTAATACTAAGGCATAAAAACATTCATTCATAAAGCTCAACACATCTCTTGGGTTGTCCCATAGAACATTCTTACACAGGGTGGGGGTTTGGGACTAGATGCCAGCCAAGGACCTTTCAGTCTATGAAGTAAAGCAGAAATCATAATAAGTACAGGAGGAGATCTTAGAGGCCATCTAATGCTACCAAATGCCAGACTTTATGGATGAGGAAACTGAGCTCAAAAGAGGTTAAGGTATTTGTTCCACATCTCTTAGACCTCCTGAATTCCATTTTCAGTGCCCTTTCCAGTATATTGCTTCAAAAGTATAGTATTTTTAAACAAACCAACACCAATAACAAAAAACCTTCCTGATTCTTTCTACCATGAAGATGAGCTGATTTCTTTCTCCCGGGCCTCATCAGTCTTTATGACTCCATGAAAGGGAGAGGGAAATGTTTCTTCAGGAGCCAAGAAGCAGAATAAAGAGTGTGACAGATAAGAAGGGAATTTTGTACTAGCATAATGCCTGCCTTATTCTCCTAACTACATACACCTTTCTTAGTCTCAAACCCTGGACCCTTCTTTTCTTAAAGTCCTCCTCCTACCAAGCAGAGACACACATTGTAAAATCTGCCTGGAACAAATTCCTTGCCTTCTCATTCCAGTTGAAATTTAGTCCATACAGTGGCATTTTTTCAGTCCAATTCAGTTATAAAAATTCTAGTTTATAATTTCAACCTAAGAATACTCTTACATCAAGGTGCTTTCCCTCTTCTCCATCATCTAGAAACACCACCTGCAATCAGTGGGGGAAGGAGATGCCAGTCTCCCCTTTATGCCACCTGCCCACATTTCACTAGAAAGTCTCAGACCTCCGTGTTTGGGAAAGCAGCCACAGTGGAATTACACCTCCTTCCTCTTTGGGAGGTGAGATGGAAAGGGATACTTTCTGCTTCAATCCTAGTAAAACATACATATTCCCTACTGTGAGCCAGCCACTTTTCTAACACTCTACATATTACCTCACTGAATCCTCACAAACACTCTAGTGAGGTAGAGATTCTAAAGAAGGTGACTTTGTTGTTCTTTATAGACGTTGAGGTGAAAGTGTGGTCTGCTTCACAGATTCTGCTAAAATGCCTTGTCTGAAAATCCCCAGGGAAGGGAGGGCGTCCAACTCCTTTTGTTCTCAGTTTAGAGCTGTCTCTAAAATCACCCATTACCGCCAGTCAGTTATCTTGACAGAGCAGGACAGGGTTTTGTTCTGTACACCACACTCTTTTGCTATGATTACCTTGGTACTGATAGAAGAGTAATATGAATGAATGTGTATATCTGTTTACATCTTCTCATTGTGCTTTTTATAAGAGTAATGTAGCAACAAATTTGAACAACACAGAAATATAACAAAGGAAAACCAATTTTCTGTTAAGTGCCTCAGCCACTTATATTTAACCACTTTTATCTATTTGGAGTGTATATGTGTGTTTTCTATGTATATGCTCTTTTTAGTGTATATGCAAACATAGATATATAGATATCTGCTTTCTTTTCCTGGAAAAGGGATAGTATTATATATGCACATATATATATACTATATGAGTGTATGTGTATGTTTATGAGTCATTTTTTTCCTTTAACATATTACTATGTCAGTATGTTGTAGATGCATTGCAACTTTTGGTGGCCCCGTAATATACCTTGGTATGTATGTTTTATGATTTTTCTACTTCCCTATTAATGGTATGCGAGTAGTCTTTTTTACTATCTTTGGTGTTATAATAATGTTACAGTACACACACACACACACACACACACACACATGCACAATACAGCTTTCCCTCTAGAGTCAGAGCTTTCCTGAAATAGAATCTTATAAGTGGGACTGCTTGGTTGGAAAACGTGTTTTATTTTAAACTTGATAAATTCTGCCAAATTTTTTTCAAAAACGTCATACCAATTTACACACCCATTAACAGAATATAAAGTAGATTATCTTCTTATCCTCTTATAAACACTATATGTCAGCAAAATTGCATTAAATTTTGCCAACTTAACCCAAAGAAATGAATTATTTTGTTTTAATTTGAATTATTATCACTGTGAGCTTGAACATTTTTCAAGTGCTAATGACCATTTGTAATTTTCTTCTGTAAAATCCTCTTCTTATCATTTATTTGCCCTTTTTTCCCCCCTTTGGTCTTTTTTATATTGTTTCGTAGGAGCATTTAGCTATGATGGATGTTAACTCTTTGTCTTTGTGTGTTGCAAATATTTTCCCACAGCCCTCATTTGACTTTTAAATTTGTTCATGAGGGTAGATTTTGCCAAGTAGAAGTTTTGACTTTTTAATCATTCCAATCTGTCAACATTTTCCTTTATGGTTTCTGGGCCTCCTGTTAGCCTTAGAAGGTTCTCCCCACTCCAGGTTTGTGAAAATATGGAGAGTGTGCTTACTTACAGCACGAGATGCTGAAATTCAAAGAGGCAACAGTAACATAATTGATAGAATGCCAAGGAAAATGGCCCTCTGCCCTGGGAGGAATCTGCCTGGCCCACATTTCCCCTCCACTGTACTTTTCCAGCCTGTGGTTATTTGTTCTGCCTCTCGGCAGCCCTGACTTTCCACTAAGTTCACCTCCTTCCTTTCTCATCCCTGCGCAGAGAGCTGTTGGTTTCTGTTTTTGCTTTTGTTTTCCTAGACTGTTATGGCAATAAGGGGGATCCATTTACCTGTAGGTCTCCCATCCTGGGCCTGAAGGAAACATTCCTGACTATGCTCTCATCTTCCTGCACCCCCTCCATGCTCTCCCCTTCCAGGAGAGAGGGGGCAAGGTAGCCAAAAGCAGACGTTTTGATACAACTGCCCTTGGTTGGCTCCACTCCAATGGGAAAGTTTGATGTTGCAAGTTTTTTAAAGTCACTCCCATTTTCCTGACTTCCAGGCTTCCTTGACTTCCTTGACTTCCTTCTAATTCAATGAGGACAAAGAAAGCAAGCTGAGTTTACTGCTGCTTGGGTCCTGAGGGAACCAGCCCTGGGCCAGCAGGTGACATAAGAGCCATTGTCTCAGGCCCCTTTCCTGCCCACCAACGCTGCCCTTTTTCTCTGGCTCAGGGCACTATGCGCACAATGGGCAGTAAAATTACTCTCTTGTGTGGGGTCAACCCCAAGCCAATGTCAAGAGTTATCTTAAGAGAATAATTTGCCCCGCCAGTGTCTGTCAGCATCCTACGTCAGTTACATGCATTTCTTAAGCCTGCCAAGTAAATGCATCTGCCTGCTATGCAAACATACCTTCAAGATACAGTCCCCAGCAGCCCATTGTGCCACAGTTCAGCCTGACCTGCTCAAATCCTCCTTTGGAAACATCTTGGACCCCAACCCCCTCTCACTTTTCCAGATATTTCTGGGGGCAGGAGGAGGGCAGGGGACAGAGGATTAAGCTCAAGGATTAGGATTCCAGGCTTCAGTGAGCAAGTCTGGGAAGCAGAGAGCTGATTGGTCCCACTGCAAGGCTTTGGGGGTGGGGAGGGTGCCTCCTCATAACTTCTGCCCTAGAGGAACCCTCCTTCCCCGCGGGCCCTTCCAGTGCACACTGCTGAGCAAAAGACTGTGGGCTGGTTAACTTCTTTTTGTGTTAGTTATCCATAGTTTCTGATTTTTTTCTCCTGTTATCCTAAGTATTGCTTCTAATAATAAAAGGAGGTTTTTCTCTAAATTTTTTAGTCTTATCTTCAGGGAAGCTCTCAAAACTCCCAAGAAGACTTTAAAGGAAGCTATGTGAATATTTAAATGAGTTAATAAGTCCCAAAGCCCTGGCTGAATGCCAGTTGTTGTTATTATTACAATTATTGTCACTGTGAAGAAGGATCACATTTAGGATTCAAGTGGAATCAGCACTGAGTGAGGAGCAGATAGCTGGTTCTAGAGCTAGACGGTGCTTCTCATGGACTATGGAGTCTGCTTAAATTAGCCAGATCTATGTTTAGGAAACGAGCTTTTTAAAATAAAAATTTATTGAAGATGGCGGCATGAGTAGGACAGTGGGAATCTCTTCCCAAAAACATATATTTTTGAAAATACAACAAATACAACTAATCCTAAAAGAGAGACCAGAAGACACAGGACAACAGCCAGACTACATCCACACCTGCGAGAACCCAGCGCCTGGTGAAAGGGGTAAGATACAAGCCCCTGCCCGGCGGGACCCAAGCACCCCTCACCCCAGCTCCCGGCAGGAGGAGAGGAGTCGGAGCCGGGAGGGAGAGGGAGCCCAGGACTGCTAAACACCCAGCCCCAGCCATCCGCACCAGAGTGCAGACACAGTGCATGCTTGGGAACTAGGGAAACAGGACAGCAAGACCTTTGAGCAGGTCCTGAAACCGGCGCCCCTGTGACAAAGAAAAGCGAGTGCTTTTTGAAAGTCTTAAAGGGACAGGGACCCCACGGCTGGACAGAAGCATCCCGGGTCACAGTCCAGCAGCTGGAAATTCCAGGGAACTCCGGGTGCACTAACTCCCTGGGCAACAGCTCTGAGACCTCTCATGGAGGTAAACAGCCAAACAGCCCTCTGTCCATTACCCCTCCAGGGCCCCACCATAGCATAGCAGCGGCCTGAGGCTGGCCATGCCCACAGCAAGGGAGCTTCCTTCATACTGGCCAGGCAAGATACAGAGACCCAGTCTACATGCAATTGCCCAACACAAGCCACTAGGGGTCGCAGTTGTCATGGTAAAGAAAGGCCCGGAGCAAGTGGAAAGACTTGGCTCTCCCAGCTGACAGAAAGTCAATAGCATACCACTGCACCTATCAACATGAAAAGACAAAAAAATTTGATCCAGACAAGACTAACCCAGACAGCTTCGACATTTGCTACATCTTCCCCTGAGAAGGAACCTGGGGAGATAGATTTAACCAGTCTTCCTGAAAAAGAATTCAAAACAAAAGTCATAACCATGCTGATGGACTTGCAGAGAAATATGCAAGAACTAAGGAGGGAGAATACAGAAATAAAACAAGCTCTGGAAGGACTTTAAAACAGAATGGACGAGATGCAAGAGACCATTAATGGACTAGAAAACAGAGAACAGGAACACAGAGAAGCTGATGCAGAGAGAGATGAAAGGATCTCCAGGAATGAAAGAATTTTAAGAGAACTGAGTGACCAATCGAAACGGAACAATATCCACATTATACGGGGTGCAAGAAGAAGAAGAGAAAAGGGGATAGAAAGTGTCTTTGAAGAAATAATTGCTAAAAACTTCCCCAAACTAGGGGAGGAAATGGCCTCTCAGACCACAGAGGTACACAGAACTCCCATGACAAGGGATCCAAGGAGGGCAACACCAAGACACATAATAATTAAAATGGCAAAAATCAAAGACAAGGACAAAGTATTAAAGGCAGCCAGAGAGAAAAAAAAGGTCACCCACAAAGGAAAACCCATCAGGCTATCATCAGACTTCTCAACAGGAACCCTACAGTCCAAAAGAGAATGGCATGATATACTTAATGCAATGAAACAGAAGGGCCTCGAACCAAGATTACTGTATCCAGCACGATTATCATTTAAATAAGAAGGAGGGATTAAACAATTCACAGACAAGCAAAAGTTAAGTGAATTTGCCTCCCACAAACCACCTCTACAGGGCATCTTACAGGGACTGCTCTAGATGGGAGCACTCCTAGAAAGAGCACAGAAAAAAACACCCAACATATGAAGAAGGGAGGAGGAGGAATAAGAAAGGAGAGAAATAAAGAATCATCAGACCTTGTTTATAATAGCTCAATAAGCGAGTTAAGTTAGACAGTAAGATAGTAAAGAAACTAACCTTGAACCTTTGGTAACCATAAACTTAAAGCCTGCAATGGCAATAAGTACATACCTTTCAATAATCACCCTAAATGTAAATGGACTGAATGCACCAATCAAAAGACACAGAGTAATAGAATGGACAAAAAAGCAAGACCCATCCATATGCTGCTTACAAGAGACTCACCTCAAACCCAAAAACATGCACAGACTTAAAGTCAAGGGATGGAAAAAGATATTTCATGCAAACAACAGAGAGAAAAAAGCATGTGTTGCAATACTAGTATCAGACAAAATAGACTTCAAAATAAAGAAAGTAACAAAAGATAAAGAAGGACATTACATAATGATAAAGGGCTCAGTCCAACAAGAGGATATAACCATTATAAATATATATGCACCCAATACAGGAGCACCAATATATGTGAAACAAATACCAACAAAATTAAAGGAGGAAATAGAATGCAATGCATTCATTTTGGGAGACTTTAACACACCACTCATCCCAAAGGACAGATCCACCAGACAGAAAATAAGTAAGGACACAGAGACACTGAACAACACACTAGAACAGATGGACCTAATAGACATCTACAGAACTCTACATCCAAAAGCAACAGGGTACACATTCTTCTCAAGTGCACATGGAACATTCTCCAGAATAGACCACATACTAGGCCACAAAAAGAGCCTCAGTAAATTCCAAAAGATTGAAATCCTACCAACCAACTTTTCAGACTACAAAGGCATAAAACTAGAAATAAACTGTACAAAGAAAGCAAAAAGGCTCACAAACACATGGAGGCTTAACAACATGCTCCTAAATAATCAATGGATCAATGACCAAATCAAAATGGAGATCCAGCAATATATGGAAACAAACAACAACACAAAGCCCCAACTACTGTGGGATACAGCAAAAGCAGTCTTAAGAGGAAACCACATAGCAATCCAGGTATATTTAGAGAAGGAAGAACAATTCCAAATGAATGGTCTAATGTCACAACTATCGAAATTGGAAAAAGAAGAACAGATGAGGCCTAAGGTCAGCAGAAGGAGGGACATAATAAAGATCAGAGAAGAAATAAATAAAATTGAGAAGAATAAAACAATAGCAAAAATCAATGAAACCAAGAGCTGGTTCTTCAAGAAAATAAACAAAATAGATAAGCCTCTAGCCAGACTTATAAAGAGGAAAAGAGAGTCAACACAAATCAACAGAATCAGAAACGAGAAAGGAAAGATCACGACGGACCCCAAAGAAATACAAAGAATTATTAGAGAGTACTAAGAAAACCTATATGCTAACAAGCTGGGAAACCTAGGAGAAATGGACAACTTCCTAGAAAAATACAACCTTCCCAGACTGACCCAGAAAGAAACAGAAAATCTAAACAGACGAATTACCAGCAACGAAATCGAAGCGGTAATCAAAAAACTACCAAAGAACAAAACCCCCAGGCCAGAAGGATTTACCTCGGAATTTTAACAGACATACAGAGAAGACATAATACCCATTCTCCTTAAAGTTTTCCAAAAAATAGAAGAGGAGGGGATACTCCCAAACTCATTCTATGAAGCCAACATCACCCTAATACCAAAACCAGGCAAAGACCCCACCAAGAAAGAAAATTACAGACCAATATCCCTGATGAATGTAGATGCAAAAATACTCAACAAAATATTAGCAAACCGAATTCAAAAATACATCAAGAGGATCATACACCATGACCAAGTGGGATTCATCCCAGGGATGCAAGGATGGTACAACATCTGAAAATCCATCAACATCATCCACCACATCAACAAAAAGAAAGACAAAAACCACAAGATCATCTCCATAGATGCTGAAAAAGCATTCGATAAAATTCAACATCCATTCATGATAAAAACTCTCAGCAAAATGAGTATAGAGGGCAAGTACCTCAACATAATAAAGGCTATATATGATAAACCCACAGCCAACATCATACTGAACAGCGAGAAGCTGAAAGCTTTTCCTCTGCAATCGGGAACAAGACAGGGATGCCCTCTCTCCCCACTGTTATTCAACATAGTACTGGAGGTCCTAGCCATGGCAATTAGACAAAACAAAGAAATACAAGAATCCAGATTGGTAAAGAAGAAGTTAAACTGTCACTATTTGCAGATGACATGGTATTGTACTTAAAAAACCCTAAAGACTCCACTCCAAAACTACTAGAGCTAACATCCGAATTCAGCAAAGTTGCAGGATACAAAATTAACACACAGAAATCTGAGGCTTTCCTATACACTAACAATAAACTAATAGAAAGAGAAATCAGGAAGACAATTCCATTCACAATAGCATCAAAAAAAATAAAATACCTAGGAATAAACCTAACCAAGGAAGTGAAAGCCATATACCCTGAAAACTATAAGAAACTCTTAAGAGAAATTAAAGGGGACACTAACAAATGGAAACTCATCCCATGCTCGTGGCTAGGAAGAATTAATATCGTCAAAATGGCCATCCTGCCCAAAGCAATATACAGATTCGATGCAATCCCTATAAAATTACCATCAGCTTTCTTCAATGAACTGGAACAAATAGTTCAAAAATTCATATGTAAACACCAAAGACCCCGAATAGCCAAAGCAATCCTGAGAAGGAAGAATAAAGTGGGGGGGATCTCACTCCCCAACTTCAAGCTCTACTACAAAGCCACAGTAATCAAGACAATTTGGTACTGGCACAAGAACAGAGCCACCGACCAGTGGAACAGAATAGAGACTCCAAACATTAACCCAAACATATATGGTCAACTAATATTCGATAAAGGGGCCATGGACATACAGTGGGGAAATGACAGTCTCTTCAACAGATGGTGCTGGCAAAACTGGACGGCTACATGTAAGAGAATGAAACTGGATCACTGTCTAACCCCATACACAAAAGTAAATTCGAAATGGATCAAAGACTTGAATGTAAGTCATGAAACCATAAAACTCTTAGAAAAAACATAGGCAAAAATCTCTTAGACATAAACATGAGTGACTTCTTCTTGATCATATCTCCCTGGGCAAGGGAAACAAATGCAAAAATGAACAAATGGGACTATATCAAGCTGAAAAGCTTCTGTACAGCAAAGGACACCATCAATAGAACAAAAAGGTATCCTACAGTATGAGAGAATATATTCAAAAATGACAGATCCAGTAAAGGGTTGACATCCAAAATATATAAAGAGCTCACACACCTCAACAAACAAAAAGCAAATAATCCAATTAAAAAATGGGCAGACTAGCTGAATAGACAGTTCTCTAAAGAAGAAATTCAGATGGCCAACAGACACATGAAAAGATGCTCCACATCACTTGTCATCAGAGAAATGCAAATTAAAAGCACAATGAGATATCATCTCACACCAGTAAGGATGGCTACCATCCAAAAGACAAACAACAACAAATGTTGGCGAGGTTGTGGAGAAAGGGGAACCCTCCTACACTGCTGGTGGGAATGTAAATTAGTTCAACCGTTGTGGAAAGCAGTATGGAGGTTCCTCAAAATGCTCAAAACAGAAATAGCATTTGATCCAGGAATTCCACTTCTAGGAATTTACCCTAAGAATGCAGCACTCCAGTTTGAAAAAGACAGATGTACCCCTATGTTTATTGCTGCACTATTTACAATAGCCAAGAAATGGAAGCAACCTAAATGTCCATCAGTAGATGAATGGATAAAGAAGATGTGGTACATATACACAATGGAATATTACTCAGCCATAAGAAAAAAACAAATCCTACCATTTGCAACAACATGGATGGAGTTGGAGGGTATTATGCTCAGTGAAATAAGCCAGGCGGAGAAAGACAAGTACCAAATGATTTTACTCATATGTGGAGTATAAGAACAAAAGAAAACTGAAGGAACAAAAGAGCAGCAGAAGCACAGAACCCAAGAATGGATTAGTAGTTACCAAAGGGAAAGGGACTGGGGAGGACGGGTGGGAAGGGAGGGATAAGGGCAGGAAGAAAAGAAAGGGGGAAGTACAATTAGCATGTATAGTGTTGGGGGGGCACGAGGAGGGCTGGGCAACACAGAGAAGACAAGTAGTGATTGTACAGCATCTTACTATTTTGATGGACAGTGACTGTGAATGGGGATGTGGGGGGGGACTTGGTGAAGGGGGGAGCCTAGTAAACATAATGTCTTTCATGTAATTATAGATTAATGTTACCAAAATAATAAATAAAATAAAATTAATTAAATAAATAAATAATAAAATAAAATAAAATAAGAATTTATTGAGGTACATACAATAAAATATACAAATCTTAGTGTACGGCTTGATGAAATCTGACATGTGCATACACTCATGTCAACTAGTGGGGTACCTAGTAGCATGAAGGATGATATCTTGATGTTTCTTCCTGAGACCTGGGTGACTGTCAGATATTTCAGGAAAAAAAGAAACTTTATCAAAATAAAACACCAAAGAGAGACTAGAAAAACTGAGAGTCCTGGGGAAGACCAGAGAGGACTGACTTCCTAGCTGATCCAGAAGCAAAAAAGATCATTGGTCTACTAACTCCTAAAAGCCATGCTGGCCATATGTAGAGGCTTTTCTGAGATAATCCTGATTTCTAATACTCTGTCCCTTTATGACAATAAATACAGTCAAAAGTTCAGATATTTACATTAGAAAACATGCCCACCTGTGGGGCAAATGCAGAATTTCCAGAATCTCCCACCTGGCCTTCATCTATTTACATATCAATAGGTATTGACCACTACAGCCTCCTGGAAGAGGGTGAAGAGATAATGGCCATTCTCTCCTCCCCTCCATTCCTGGTACATAACTGGTCTGGTGTTATTAAGCATTAACTGTCTTTTTAACTGTGTCTGCCAGTCACCAAGGACCCACCAATGGAGTTCTTCCCAGAAGGCACAGGCAGGAAGCAGAGAGGCACTGTAGTGGTGGCCAGGGGAGATGGACAGAGACAGGAGAAGCTAGCAAATATGAGCAAGCTGTGAGCAACAAAAACATTCTCTCCCAACTTACCCTTTTCCTTGACTTATTTCAGTTTCACCTATTTCATAGAGGATTCACCCCAGGCCAGGAACACCCTCCACCTCCCCTGCAAACCACCCACCCCTGGAGCTACACCACCATGTGTCTGTAAAAGCCCAATAAAACTTCTAAATGATGCACGATTCCCTCTGTTTAACATACATTGCAAATCTCATATGCCCAAAATATTTTGAAGTTTCCTTTTGCTAAAAGGAGTAGAGAAGCAGCAGCTCAGTGGTGCACAAGCTGCTGAAAACGCATTTCAACCGGAGGGTGCGGCTGCCTCTGTGGCTCTGGGCCCCAAGCTCACACACAGGGCTTCCGCTGTCGGGGATGCCAGGAGCCCCGCTGGGGATCCAAGTTTTCGAGGCTAACCAAGATGATTTACATGTGACGTCTGTAAGGGCTGTGTGGCATAAAGCCTTCCCTGTATAAAGTCTTGGCACAGCTGTCCAGAGAAATGTGAGTGGGCAGGGATGACGGGGTGTGAAAAGGCACCTTGCCATCCTCAGCAGAGCTGGCCATAGAGGAGTTAGAGAGTAGAATTCCATTTTTTCTCTTAACTCTATCAATTTAATCTTTTTTGTTTGTTTGAAAAAGGTCCACTTAAAAAACTTGGCAAGTCAGCCAATAAAGCATGCCTGTATACCTAACTACTGAAATTTGCTTTTCAAAATTATTTAGAGATTTAAGATTACAGGGTTAACAAGAGACATCACAGTTACTGGGGACAAATGGCCACTGATCATCTAGTTAATCAAACAAACTTGAACCTTGGGTTAAAAATAGGTGGACTGTGATCCAGTCACTCCTTGTCCTCATGAAGCACCAGGAATAATTCCAGAGAATATCGGAGAGCATATGTTCATTGGCTATGCCTTTAATATAAATACTTATCAGCCACTGAGGAACCTAGAACCTTCCAACAGAGTAAGAGCAACAAAATAGGCTGTTCTGCTCCAGCGAAAAAAGATGGGTCTTTCACCTTGTAGCCTTTGCTCTTAAATGTGATCCTTCAACCCGCTTGGAGATGGATAAGCCTATTAAAGTCCTTAATGCCTCACTGAGCTCAGCCTATTGGTCTGAGACCCTGACCTAATAGTTGAACTTGTCATGCGTAATGATTGCCTGAGATTGCCTTCTGCAGAAGGAGCACACCGCAGGCTCGGGTCAGGAGGAGCATGGCTGCATATCCACTGTTATTGCTCCACCAGGTTGATTTCTAAGACGAAAGCAATTTTAAAACTTGCTGTATTTTTCCTGATGACGTTAATGTTCTTTATGAAGTTAAAACAAGAATGATCTGAACTGACTGAAACCATCAGTGCTTGTTGCATTTGTATGAAAGCCTGCAATAACTGGTTCAGAATATTCATATTTAGGAAGAGGCCTGGTCGTAAGAGTCTCGCCCCTTGGTCTGTTCCTTCTACTACATGGATGAGCACCTGATGGCACAGACACAAAACAGTCCTCATTTAAGGGACATTTAGATGGAGGAAGAGTTTATACTTAGAGTTAGGCCCATACTTTCCTATTAGCATAGATTAGTGGTTTTCTAGAAAGGGACACTAAAACCTGACATTTATGAAGTACTTTATTATGAGCTACACATTATATATGCATTTTTATCTTCTCCTTCTCACAAAAATCCTATGGGATCAGTTTTATTATTAGCCTCATATTATAGATGAGAAAATGAGGCATGGAGAGGTTAAGTCACTTTTCTAAGACCACACAGCAGTAAATGGCAACACTGGGACTTCCCTGGAGAGAGGTCAGACAGCAAAGTCCATGCTCCACTAAAACTCTTCTTTTTGGGTCTATTTACAAAGAGGTTTCTCACCTGTAATCTCAGGTAAACTTCTAATAGCCCTGTACATTAAATATCAGCTTCTTCTTGCAGATGAAACTAATAAGGCTAAAACATATACTTAGGTCCATTGGCTTTTTAAGTAAATCTTTTTTAAATGCCAAACAACTAGAAAAACAATTAGAAGCTCTTAAATATGATTTTCTTTCACATGGTATATTTTAAATATTCATCATCTAAGAGAATTTTAATGTTCAATTTTAACATAAAATTTTGCCAACTTTCTTTCTGGATAGGGTTGTCAGATTTAACAAATAAAAATACAGAATGCATAGTTAAATTTGAATTTCAGATAAACAGCAAATGATTTGCATGGGGCATACTTACATTAAAAAAGTACTCATTGTTTATCTAAAATTCAAATTTAACTGGGCATCTTAAGTTTTATTTGGCAACCCTATTTCTGGAAGATATATTTAGTATACAATAAATAAAATTTAAGCCAAGTGGAAAAGATTAGAAAACCATTCTTTTATCATCAGTTAAGTTTATACTAAGCGCATATCTGTGAATGATGACTGACTAGCTGCTATAAACTATATGGTCTGGTTTCTGCCCTGCAGAAGTTTACAGTCCCAAACAGTCTTTATTAATGTAATAATAGTGATAAGTTGATGATTCTCCTATATACTTTTTTTTCTTGTTACTAAAAACTAATAATAGAAATTGCCATTTGTATAGTGCTTGATGATTTGTGCTAATTTAAGAGTGACAAAATCTTATGACGGCTGTGGGTATTTCCATTTCACAGATGGAAAAAATAAGCTAAAGAGTTACTTGTCTAAAGAAACAAATGGAATAAGGGGCAGAAGTAGAGTTTAACCCCCTTTATTCCAGACTCACTCATCTTCTTTCTGCATGTGGTGGTGTGTGTTTCTCAAGGCAACAGGCCAGCCATGGAGGGGGAGCCCAGGGAGGGTGCTGCCAGGTGGAAGTGAATGCCTGCCTTTCTTGGCCCCTACATGGTGCCAGATACCAGAGCCCCAGACAGCAGTAGACGGTGATGATCCCCCAAGTGTCTTCAGATTGGCCTCAAGTTCCTCAGACTCTGAGTCAGATTGGCTCAGGTGAACAACACGGAAGACAAGGTGTTAGGAACAAAAAGTAATCCCGGACAGGCTCAGGTCCTACGAGGTGGTCTAGCCTCCTTCTAGGTCAGATTTTTCTGCGTGGAGATGATGGTTAATTTCATGTGTCAGCCTGACTGGGCCACAGGGTGCCCAGAGGCCAAACATTATTCTGGGTATATCTGGGAGGTGTTTTGGATGAGAGTAATATTTAAATCAATAGACTGAGTAAAGCAAATTGGCTTCCCTAAGGTGAGTGGTCCTCAGCCAATCAGATGAAGACTGAACGGAGCAAAAGGCTGATGTTGCCCTAAGAGAGAGGGGCTTCCTCCTGCCTCAGAGCCTTCAAGCTGTAAAATCCATTTTTTCCTGCCTTCAGACTCAACGTGAAACATTGAGTAAGACTTTTCCTGCACGCGGCCTTTGCACTGGAATGACACCATCAGCCCTGCTGCATCTCCAGCTTGCTGCCTGCTGATCTTGGGTCTTATCAGCCTCCACAGTCACATGAGCCAATTCCTTATACTGTAACTCGTTCTACCTATATGTGTATACATCCTATTAATTCTATTTATCTGGAGAACCCTAACTAAAACAGCGGATGTCCACAGGATTTTCCTAAATGTCCACATCACTACCTCTCGATGTGACAAGGATAACAAATGGTCTCACCTCACTCCAAAACCCAGCATGGCTTCATTGCACAGTAGCTCACCCTGTCCTGACCTTCTGGCAGTTCAGAAAACTGACATTTCAGGGTAGTTCAGGGACTCATCTACCCATTGCTCAGGTCAGAGGTTTTCAAACGATTTATCAAGTTTATTTTTCTTTTTCCCAGTTATAAAGAATCTCAATATATAAAGTAGATATGAAAGGAGTGAACTTTGATGAGACTGGCAGCCCTGCGGTAGGGTGGGGGCCACGAGAGCCCGTCCAGTGCTGGTAGCTTCTTGCTCAGGGCCTCTGTAGGTATTGTTTTCATCATGTAGAACAGAATTTTATTCTGTTTTTCTCAGCATCTTTTTCTTCTTGAAAAAAATTTTTTGGTTATGCAAGTTATACATGCTTATTGTAGAAAATAAAGACGTGCTCGAATAAAAGGAAAAGTTATCTAAATTTTTATCTACCAACCAGAGAAGACTAACATGTTCATGTTTCTGAATTATTGACATACATGTGCACATAAAAACATGCATATTCACACATATTTGCATAATATACAAAGACCAAAGCCCTTTTTAAATAATTTCTTTCAGAACAATTAACCATATTGAACTGGAATGTGTCCTCTCAATAGGAAGTGGTAAAATTTGTCTTGGCTAAGGGACAAGGTCACCTATTTAAGCTGGCTTTTGATTACACATCCCAGAGTCTTTACATACAGGTGAATGCTATCCTTTTCCTAATAGTTACCTAGTGGGACTGTAAATTCCAATAATGCTGAAAATATCTTTCAGATTGTTTAAAGCCCTCAGTACATTTCTCTGAATATTTCTAGTTTCAGTAAATCTCTGCTCTTTAGGAGTGCATAGAATTCTGAAAATGGTTAAATATCCAGCAAGCAAATTGGATAAGGGAAATGACCTGTGTGAGGTCCCAGAATCCAGGCTGAAAAAGGGCAAGTTTGGTTCTTTGACTGTCTTTGAAGTATAGCATATAGAGAGGGATCGTAAGTGTTTGATCTGGAAACATTGTTATAATCAAGTCATCTTCAAGGGACATTCTGGAAGAGTGTGGAAGGCCTTCAATTTGCTGCCCAGAGCACATCTCCCATCCTTCCCCCCACCTGCTGCCTACATGTACTGCACACTCTTGTCATTTCAGGTTCCCTACAGCTGTGTGAGTTTTCCTGAATTTGTGCCCTTGATGTACCATTCTTCCTCATCTGTAGAAAACCTAATCAGAGTTTGAGCCAGTGGTTGTCAAACATCAGTGTACACCTGGATTCTGATTTGTTAAGCCACAAATGGCAGTGCCCCACCCCCAGAGTTTCTGATTCAGTAGGTCTGGAGTGAGGATGAGAATTTACATTACTAACACGTTCACAAGTGACACTTACCTGGAATCACACTTTGAGAATGACTGCTCTGGTACTTGCCAGACTTTGCTGTGTCTACAGCCACCCAAGGATCTTGTCAAATGCACAGCCTGATTCAGTAGATCTGGGGTGGATCCCCAGGTTTTGCTTTTCTAACAAGCTCTTGGGGACCCCACCTTGAGAAGCATGATTGTAAAGCTCAACTCAGAATACCCCTAATTTTTTTTGGAGGGAAAACCTCACCCCCCACTCCCCACCCCTCCCTGCCCCATAGCAGTGGTTCCCAAACTCGTGTGCACATGGGAATTACCTGGGGAGCAGCAAATCTCAGGAGCCTGTGTCCCATCCCAGAGACTGTGGATGATCTGAGGTATTGGCTGGGCTTTGAGGCTTAGAAGATCCCCCAGGAAGTCTAATGCACAAACAGGTTTTGGAACCATTGCTCTGAATGCTCAAGGCACCTCCCCTCCTGTACTCTATTTTCATTGGGGCTGTTATCAGTTTGTTGCTTATCTGTCTTTGCTTTTGTCTGATCTGCCCTCCAGGTCACTAACCCCCTGAAGGCAGGAATGGGGTCTTTGTTTTCCTCACACATTTGTGGTTATTTAACACACTCTTGTGGTCAATAAGTATTTGTTGAATAAATTAACAAATGACAAAAATAAAAATGGAAATGAATTTGTACAAGGTATTACTCAGGTCACCTGCCCCCAGTAAAGTAGGGTCTCCCAAAAAGGCCTTGAGTTAAAATAATTTGTCTTTCTCATAATAAACTTATAGGAACTACTGCTCTTCACATGTTCAAATTTCTGAACCTTTTTCCATTTGAATTCTGTCAGAAAGCTTCTCTGATACAGGTTCTATTTCACTCAGGAGATTTTCACTTGCTGCTTTGGGCTTATTAAGGAATCCACCTCAACCCTAGGATCCAGGGACACATGTCTGTTGGCTTCTGAATTTTCAGAGAAGCAGGGGCAGGGGCCACCCCAACCTTGTGAGTGGACCCTCTCCCCTGGGGAGCTCTGGCCTTCCCCTGCACAGCACCTGGAGCATTAAAGGTGGCCTTTCACCCATCGTGGAGGGGCCCTACCCAGGGGCCAAAAATGTCTGAGAAGATGGGGTCAGTTCTCTTTCCTGTCTCACTCTTCCCTTCCAGACTCTCAGGAGCAGCAAAAGTAGTAGAATCAGCCGAGTACAGGCAGCTGAAGGCCAGACCTCAAGGTCCTGTGTCTCACGATCATGACCTCTCCTGGGGGTTTGTGACATGAGCATGGTTTCATACAGTCCAATGGCCTCACAGTCACATCTGGAAAGGAGAGTTTCTTCACACTGCATTTATTCTTAAGAGTGCTAGAAAGTCTTACAATCACTCTGGTTTGGTAGGCACTACATAAGTTTCCAGGTCCCTAGGCTGCTTGCAGGTGTTTTAGAGCAGATTTGGGGAAAGTCCTAACATTGAGCATAATCCAAAGAACCATGCTGAGGCCCTGCAACAACACAGGAGTTAAGACAACAGCCAGCTGCTCATGATGGGGACCCAGTTCCCACTGGCTTAGACCAGTGGGGTTTATTTGCCCCCATCTAACAAGGCTTTTGGCTAATGCTGCAACTCAAAACACCACTGGGAGCGAGGTTTCTCCTATTTTCTGCTCTATTGTCCTTACTAAGAAGACAGCGCTTCATTGTTGCAAGATGGCTGCTGCATCTATGTATTTTGTGGCCTTAATTCTAGGCAGAAAGGAAAAGGAAGAAGGAAGCATCACCTTTTCCAGGATTTCTAAGAAACTTGACCCAATGTCACAAGGCTACTCTTAGCTGCAAGAGAGTCTGGTAAAGAGGATTTTTAGCTGGGCACATGGCCAACTCATCCTTTAAAGCCCACTATACTTTCAGGAGCCTATGAAAATGTCTTAATTTTACTTTCTTTTAAAATCAGAAGAAAAATATTTATATAATAATGAATATTAGTATATAATAATGATTCCAGTCTGAATTGCATTTGTCTCTACATCAATGCAGTTATAAAATACAATTTTTTTTCTAAATGGAGAGGGGCCCACACAGGCAAAAGCAGCCAAGGATGATGATAATTGCAGTGCAGCCCTGATTGGAATGATCCCACAGGACTCTGACCTGGAATGATGCCACCCTAGTATTCTACTGTCTCTGTACCTGTACCTTGAAAGAGGCCTCATAGGGTTATGAACATTAAGAAAAATACACAGAAATAATAGTGTTGTGCCCACCATACAGATATCACCCACAGAAGTATCCACTAGGGTTTATTAGTTTCTCTGAATGGTGTAAGACAATTTTTTTTCTTTTCAAATAAGATGCTGTTGTACAATACCAAAGTCTTTGACATTGTTTTCTAACCAAAGAAATCTTAGTAGCTTCAACTTTTGGCTGTTGATGATTTATCATTGCCCAATCTGCTAACTCCTTTTCTCTGTTTTGCTGGCAAGTTGGGTATTGCTTAGGCCAGTGACCGCCATGGGGTATATGCCTCCCAACTACCTGATGACCTGTGTAGACTGCCACTTGGACCCTTTCCTGAAAGACCATTTAAGGAGTCAGGCCAATGAATACTGTATTTTCATTTGTGGTTAGAAAAGAGTGGGTTTCCTTCTCCACAAACATTTCGCCACCTATTCCCAGGATTGCTGGTCCTTAATTGTTTCCAGATGACATTTTAAATGAATCACATTGCTGAATTCAATTCCTAGTCTCAATGTGCAAAGGATAATCTTAGCACTTCAGAGCAACATCCCTGAAACATTTTATGGAAAGCAGGTACCATGGAAGCTGTCCCAGAAGAAGAGGCTGTAGGTGACAATACTAATGCAGTATCCTTGAAGGGACGGTGTCTTGTTCAACTCGGTGTCCCCATGGCACAGTGTACAGAGTGGCCTTCTTTGCCTCTCACTGAATCCTAGTCCAAATGAATTAAGTTACCAATGTAAAAGAAGCTGACTTTAAAACCACCTGATGTTTCAAAACCCAATTCAGAATATTATGTTTTCCTGGGAAAAGCAAACTGTCATTATTTATGACACTGGTTAAGAAGAATGCTAGCATCCAACTAGATAAAATACCATAAGCATCATATTCTCTTAGGCAAAAGGATATCCCTAGAATCAACTTAGGAAGAAAAAAGCAAGAGTAAGCTTTAAAAAAGAGAAAGTTTTCTGAGAAGTGAGAGTAATGGGAAAATTGCTTCACTTTCTAATCTAGAAAGTAGGAGTCATAGTACTCACTTCAGAGTAGGTCGCAATGCAGACCAGTGAAGCTAATGTTTGTTTTTTAAGACCTAAATAGGTAGCATGTATGTGTTATTATTGTTCCTGTTGCTATTTTTACAGCAAAGCGCAGCTATCGACCTAGGTCTGGAAATCTATTGTATAGCTGTCATCACTGTAGGGGGGGTGTTAGAAGATTTCAGTTGGGAAAGAATATGAGAAAAGCATGTACCCTTGAGTAATGTATCTCTTTATGCTTAAATGTTCTTTCACGGGGAAAGGTTTTTTATTAGTAGTTCACAACTCCTAATGACATGAAGGCCATCTTTGGGAAAGTTATCACTTGAGGCACAGTCTCTACTAAATCAAGGAATGGAGTCTTTTGAGTACCACAGACATTTTGTCATTTTAAAAAATTAATTTTAATTAATAAATCTAATGAACAATCTGCTGTGTAACTATTCCCCTTAGCTACACGACTGTGTACCCACCATGGAGAAATGCAACATGAAATTGTGGGATTGCCCTTCTGAGGGTGAGTCCACACCCTGGGAGTGGGTGTGGGATGCCCTCTGGAGAGGGGGATTTCCCTCTGTCAACTACACATCTGGGACAGAAAATAAGCCACACCTTGATCCCATCTTCATAAAGGAGAACTCTTCCTTTTCTTGGGACTGAGATAAGATTGGAGGCCTCAATTCTGGCTAAAGGAGAACAAGGTCAGTCCTCCTGTTCATAGAAATAAGGCAGCGTGCGGGGGCTAAGGACCGAGACAGCCTGTGGAAAAGCCCCATGGATGCCCCTGGGAGGAGATTCTAGGAGACATCCTATTTAGACACCAGTTTTTTCTTTTTGTATTATTATTACACCCAATGCTTCAATAATCCTTTGTTCCACATTGCTACGTAGTCTCAGCGGGCACGTGGAGGGATTCCCACTGTCCATATGGGAGAGCACAATGTCCATTCTTAGGGAGGAAGCAAGTTATAAGATGGAAAAAAGATGAATGACTGGTAAACGAGGAGTAGCGAGCAGAGCAGGAAAGCCAGTGAGGGCTGCAGGTGGTGCATGAAGGCATTCCCACGTGGTTTCTCACAACTTTACTAGGGGTGGGGGGAGGTTAGCGAAGAAACTGGTAGGACCAGATCTCTACATGGCAGCGAATGGGATTCTGGGCTAGTGTGCATGCTTGTTTACACTATTGTTTGGATTAAAAGGAAGAATTTCACCTAAGCTCAGGAGTTTGTTAATATTGGGGCTGTATTAGTGTGCTAGGGCTGCCGCAGCAAAATACAACAGGCTGGGTGGCTTCAACAACAGAAACTTATTTTTTCCTGGTCTGGAGGCTGGAAATCTGAGATCAAGGGGTAGGCAGAACTGGTTTCCCCAGAAGCCTCTTCCCCAGCTGGCAGACGGCCACCTTCTCCCCATGTCCTCATATGGCCTTTTTTCTGTGCACCCACATCCTTGGTGTCTCTCCTTCTTCTTATAAGCACACCTGACCTATTGGATTAGGACTAATGACCAATGTAATAACTTTATAATCACCTCTTTAAGGACCTTATCCTTATCTTCAAATGTGTTCACATTCTGAGGTACTGGGAGCTAGGTTTTCAACTTACAAATTTGGGAGGGACGCAGTTCAAGGGTTAATACAGATGTCAAAATGCAGGAAGATCTAGGCCCTAGAGTCTAGAAAAATAAAAGGAGATGCAGGTGACATCAGTGTTAGAGTGAGAGGTTTTTTCCTCTTTATTTTGATCCTCTCATCTGCCCAACGGCATCATTTTTTACTGATTGCCTTTCTGAAAACTCTAGACAGTCTTCTAGCTGCTAACTTTCTAGACGGTTTTAGCAGGGAGATCTCCATCAGGCCTCAGTGGAAAGGGGAGATGGAAGGGACTGCAAGGTTAAAATCCCAAAAAGCAGGCCCAGCAGTAAGAGCTTGGCTAGGAGACAGCAAATTGTGCGGCATGCAGACCTGCTTTCTGCACTTGCTCGCCTTCCCAGCTACCTCTGGGGCATCCGATCCTTTGAGCGCATGCTGAACATGTCTCTGGCAGGTTTCCAGGACTTCATTGTTCTTGTTTCTGGTGACAAAGAAAGTTACACAAGTATCCAGATGTAGGTGTGCTCCTTGCCGCAAAGTTTACTTCAAAGTCCCTTCAGAGTTTCTGAATTTTGTTTTCTAGAACAAGCATTACTGCCTAAGCAACGAATATGCCCTTGCAGTTATTTTTAATGGTATTGTAAGCAAGCTCTGGATTTTCAGGTCAGAAGCAATCTGTCTTTTAGCAATTAACAATTAATGGCCACAGTGGAGTAATGAGTTAGTGGGCACAGATGTTTTTCTCCAATTCACGATTCAACAGTGACAACAGCCACCACAAAGTGTGAAAAGGAACAGGTCCTGAGTTATGTCCCTCAGCCATGGTGCGCCCGTGCCAACATTACCGGGCAGTGCCCTTGGTTCTCTTTAGTTTCCATGACTGAAGATGACATTGAAGGAGACCTCTTTGATTCATCAAGTCATGAAGCTAGACAGGACCACAAGAAATTGTTCAGCAAAATCTTCTAGGAAAACGTCAATGCAACAAAATCATCCAAGTTTCCCAGGACAGAAAGGCAGTGTTTCCTGCTTATTTTGCTGTCAGAAAGGCTTTCCTGTGTCGAAGTCACTCCTCTGCTGGTGTCTGAACTTGAATTAACTTGAAATCTTACTAAATCCTCTGCCTAATATCCAGTCTCAGGAAAAGGCCTTGTAGTCCAACATTTTCCAACAAAATACACAAACTGAACTCAACACAGTGACCCTGGGTGACCCTTAGCATCTTGATTTCCAGCATTAGTAACAGACACGGTTTGAAGAACCCTTAGCCTATGACTGATTCAAAAAATCTTGCTTACTGGATGGATGACTCATATGCTCAACCCCTTGAAATCTGGAGATTAATGCTGGTCATAAACGTGAATTTTCAGAGGGAACACTCTGTAATGTTTTTGAAGCCCAGTTATTTTTCTTACAATATGTTAGAACTCTGGCTGGTTGTTTCTTTCAGGCTATTTGCTTATCACTTTGCTGTGCCTCTGCATAGATGAGCAAAGTGTGCTTTGCTGTATTCCCTCTTTTTCTGTGGCCTCCCATTCTGCTTTCTTTCAGGCTTGAGCCAAAGATCCACCACCCACCCAACAGTGCCCTCTGCCTCCCATCTGGCAACTCAGCAACGGTCTCAGACAGTCCCCGCTATGGACTCCCGGCTCATGCTATTGGCCAAATAGGAAGTGAGATTTGCCCAGTGACCTGCTGTTGGCCGAAAAGAAATCCAGGCACATGGTTCCTTAGTGACAAGTGGCCAAGGAAGGACTTGGGCGTACAGTGTGGCATGTTAAAAGCTCTGGGCTTCTGGGCAAAGAGTCAAAGTGGAAAGACATCAGGAGTCATTGGCATAGTTGAGCCGCAGCTTTCACCACTGTCACGCACAGCCCAGCTCAGAACCTTATGTCATGCATGAGGAAACTGAGTCCAAGAGACATGGTCATTTGCCTGAGGTCATGGGGCTCATTGCTAGAAAGTTGTGTCTGTAACTCGGGTCCCCTGATTCCACTTCAGGGTTCATGACCTTATACTGTGTGGCTCTCAGGGGCTTCTTCACCATGCCACCCATCCCACAAATGCCACCCTAGCCTCAAAACCATACAAGTCAGCTCTCTGCATGCCAAACAAAATAACAGGCTTGAGTACATGAGCTGTGCAGCCAAAAACCTGAGGGGACTCCCCTCTCCCCACCTCAAGAATTGTCCATTTCCCTCACCAGCCTGCCCCTGAAGCAGCTAAATGGAACAATGGGGGCTTTGCACACTCTTTCTGGAGAACAAAGGAACACAAATAACAAATCATACTATCAGCCTCCTCAAATTCCTTCAGTGTTTCCCTACAGAAGTTTGTTCCTCAGCTTAGCATTAGGGGCACCCCTTAGGCTGCCCTGAACCTCCCCACTTCTTTCTCCCCAGCTGTCCTTACCTGTCTGTCCTCACCATTGTCATATCATCACCCCCCAGGACCCCCTTCGCCATGGCCAAAGTGCCCCTCCTGTCCTCTTTCTTACTCTGTTTTAGCCCCTCAAAGACCCAAATTCTTTTCCCGAGGCCTTGCTCAGGAGGGATCCCCCACTCCTCTCCGAAGTCCTCTGAGCTCTGCCTGTATACCGAGGACTTACTGTCTGGTCTTCCCTTCTGTGCACGTGTTGTCCAGGTTTCTCCTTTCCAAAGGCCTCTCATGCTTTTTACTATCTCACCTGCACTTTCTCACCTCTATACCTTTGCCCATGCTGTTCTCTTGCTTGGAATTCCAGTTCTCATTTTGGCCTTTTAAGATCCTACCCATGTATCACAGTGCAATTCAAATACTACCCTCCTTTGCACTTTCTCTGATCCTCTGTATCCTGATGATGCTGTAACAAATTACCACAAACCGCATAGCTTAAAACAATGCAGGCGTGTTATATCATGATTCTGGATGCCTGAAATGGCTTTCACTGGGCTGTGGTCAGAGTATCACAGGTTTGGGCTCCTTCTGGAGGCGCTAGAGGAGAATTCATTTACATTCCTTTTCCATCTCCTAGATGCTGCCTGCATTCCTTGGCTTCTTCCACCTTTAAAGCCAGCAGTGTAGCTCTCTGTTTCTGTCATTGCCTTCTCTCTGAGCCCCCTGCCTTCCTCTTATAAAGACTCCTGTGATTACACTGGGCTCACCCAGATATGCCGTGAAACTCCCCACTGTGCCTCAAGATCCTTTACTTCATCACATTTGCAAAGTTCCTTTTACCATTTAAAGTGATATATTCACAGGTTTGCAGACTTCCCCTAATAGAGAATATATCTCTTTCATTTCTCTTACCTCATAACATTGTGTTTGAGAATCCATAATTCAGGGTTCATCAGACACTGTCCTGAACCTGTCTGCTGCCCTACAGGCTGAATAAATTCTTTGAGAGCACAGATGGGATCTTACTTGGCTTTATATTCCTACAATGTTAAGCCTAACACCTCGAATGAAGCAATTTCCATCTATGATTGCTGAATTACTAACAGGAATTTTCTCTGCCTCGTCCTACATCTTCAGAGATGATTCTGGGAGATTATATGCCCTTCAGACAGACATGTAAAAGGAGTAGGTGGAGAAAAACAGTTCTGGATAATCCACAAGCTTGGTTAGCATGAGAGATGGGCTCACCACAGGCAGTGTGGCCACAAGCCTTCTTCACAGTGCCCTCTCACCCCACCCCACTTCATCTAGCCACGCACACAGCAACTTAGAGAGCATTTGTCAGATGCATGGGAATTAGCGAATGAACGAGTGTGCTTCATAGTCCATGTGTGCCTGTGTATGTGTGTGTGAGACGTGTGTGTAAGTCAAAGTGTTTGAAGTTGGCAAGCTAATGAGAGTATACTGCATCTTTGTTCCTCCTCAGTAAGGCTCACCAACGGGACTAGGACTAGAATATAAGCTTCTGGTTTACCTAGGTAAACATCCTTTTCCATCCTGGCCTCCTTCCACCATGGGAACAACTGCTTCCTTAGATATCAGGCTTTGGATTTCACCAGCACCTTCTAAATGGGCCCAGAGGCTGTGAGTCAAACCCCCTAGCTCAACCAGTAAAGTCCTATTACTGAGAAGCACCTCACTGGCTTGAAAGCCAAACCACGGAAATATTTGCCTTCTTTGCAGCCAGTCAACTTGTGTTCAGAACAGCCAGGCTGTACTTGAAGCCGTGTGAGCTCTGTGGGGCCAGGAGATGGCTCCGTATGGGATTGTATAGCCGTGATATAGCCTCTTACCATAATCAATGGCTTAACACAATGTAGCTACTTGTAGGAAACCTAATAAAATACACCTGAACCCTCATATTTGCTGTTGGTAGGTTTATAAATTAGTGCAATTTTTCCAGAGGTTAGTTCAACCAAAGATTTGAAAACCATAATTACTCATGTCCTTTTCCTCACAATTTCATTTCTAGGAATATTCTAGCCTCCCTCCCCCACTGCAATGCCCACACATTGGCACAGAGATAATTTACCCAAGTATGTTCATTCCAGAAATGTCTATAGAAATAATAACTAGAAGCAGCTTAAAACTACCAACACAGGATGGATTAAAGACGGTGGCGTGAGAAGAGAGACAGAGGCTTCCTCCTAAAACTGGATACTATTAGAAAATTTAATTGACGCAACTAATCCTGAGAGAGCAACAGGAAAGAGGATGGCGTCAGACTGCACACACCTGGAGAAAAGAGCAGACCTCAGCGAACCGGGTAAAGTACTGGAGCTGTGGCTCCACGGGACCTGAGTCCCTCCCCCACCCCAGCTCACCAGTGGGAGGAAGACAAACTGAGCAGGGAGGGAGTGGAAGGCTTGGGACTGCTGAATA